>NC_060268.1:28352094-28978764 GCF_021613505.1 Equus quagga | reverse complement strand
ATTTTATCATTACCTCTATTTATATATTCATAGCTAGAGAGAAGTCAATGCCCGGCTTCAAAGCTTCAAAGGACAGGCTTACTCTCTTGTTAGGGCTAATGCAACTGGTGACTTTAAGTTGAAGCCAATGCTCATTTACCATTTTGAAAATCCTAGAGCCCTTAAGAATTATGCTAAATCTACTCTGCCTGTGCTCTATAAATGAAACAACAAAGCCTGGATGACAGCACATCTGTTTAAAAGATGGTTTACTGAATATTTTAAGCCCACTGTTGAGATTTACTTCCCAGAAAAAAAATTCCTTTCAAAATATTACTGCTCATTGACAATGCATTTGGTCACCCGAGAGCTCTGATCAAGATGTACAAGGTTAATCTTTTCATGCCTGCTGACACAACGTCCATTCTGCAGCCCATGGATCAAGGAGTAATTTTGACCTTCAAGTCTTATTATTTAAGATATATATTTTGTAAGGTTATAGCTGCCATAGATTTTGATTCCTCTGATGGATCTGGGCAAAGGAAATTGAAAACCTTCTGGAAAGGATTCACCATTCTAGATGCCATTAAGAACATTAGAGATTCATGGGAAGAGGTCAAAATATCAACATCAACAGGAGTTTGGAAGAAGAAGTTGATTCCAACCTCATGGTTGACTTTAAGGCATCAAGACTTCAGTGGATGAAGTAACTACAGATCTGGTAGAAACATCAAGAGAACTAGGATTAGAAGTAGAGCCAAAAGATGTGATTGATTTGCTGCAATCTCATGATAAAACTTTCATGGATGAGGAGTTGCTTCTTATGGATGAGCAAAGGAAGTGGTTCCTTATGATGGAAACTACTCTTGGTGAAGATGCTGTGAAGACTATTGAAAGGACAATAATGGATTTAGAATATTGCATAAACTTAGTTGATAAAGGAGTAGCAGGAGGGTTTGAGAGGATTGACTTCAATTTTGAAAGAAATTCTGTGGGTAAAACTATTAAACAGCATCGCATGCCACAGAGAAATCGTTCATGAAAGGAAGAGTCAATAGATGCAGCAGACCTCACTGTTGCCTTATTTTAAGACATTGCCACAGCCACTCCAACCTTCAGCAACCACCACTCTGATCAGTCAGCAGCCATCAACATCAAGGCAAGACCCTCCACCAGCCAAAACTCATGACTCACTAAAGGCACAGATGATGTTTAGCATTTTTGGCAATAAAGTATTTTTTAATTAAGGTATGTGCATTGTTTTTTAGACATAATGCTATGGCACACCTAATAGACTGCAGTATAGTGTAAACATAACTTTTATGTAAACTGGGAAACCAAAAATTTTGTGTGACTTGCTTTATTGCAATATTCCCTTTTTGCAGCGGCCTGGAACTGAACCCACAATATCTACAAGATATGCCTGTATTTAATATTCTGATCCAAGGCTTAAGGCCAACTTATTCTTCAGCTTAGACCCAGGCCTCAACATCTTTCCCTTTTCCCCTAGAGGTTGAACCAATTTAGACCTCAGTTAAAGAAATACTTTCTGAGATCTGGCCAAAACTTTCTTATTGTTATCCCTAGATGAGGCCACTGGGAAAAACAGGGTAATCCAAGAGGGTCAGAAACAAACCTTGGCTTGTTTATTAAAAAGTGTACACGGGACTGTAGCTCAGTGGTAAGGCCTGAGCGCACACACAGAGTGCTCTGGATCACCATCCCCAAGATGGGTTGTCGACAGAATAGCTCAGAATGTGTTTGCTATATACTCTCCTTTAGAGACAGGAGTGTAGTTGGTCCTTCTCAAATCAGGAAAGACCATAGTGCCCTTTATAACTGCATGTAACTACTTTTCAAGCTGTTTAAGTGTTATGGCCATTGTGTGGGCTTCAAATAACTGCTATACTTGATAAAATTACCTTCCAACACTCTTCCCATTTTAGAGGCCTTCTGAGATGCTTGGAGGTGAGCATCACTGTGTTTGGCTTTGCTGCATACTTGCTCCTGCTGAAATGAGAGAACAAGGAGTTGAGGCTGACTGCATACTCCAGGAGAGAGAGACCTAAATTTGGATGTCTGCCCTCCACCAGATTCTGTAATTCTCACACCACAGCTTCAGGTAAAGTGCAGTTCAGATTTCTTTGAGATGTATTTTTGACTTCTTTTTCACTCCTCTAATCATATATTGTATTTTCTCCATAAGTAAATGTAAATTAGAATAGTTTCCTCATAAGGGAAATTGGTTAGATTCTTGATTATATAACGTAGTCTCCAGCATCAGAACTGGTCTAAATAAATGTTAGGTTATATGTATTTTATTTATAAATATATAAGTAAATATATTTAATAAGAATAATAATTTTTTACTGAAATTGAGATGTTAGCTGAACCACAAAACCACATGGGCTGGGAAAAAATCTATTCTATACCTTATTACTTATTCAAGTGACATATACCAGATTTCCTGACCCTGAATGTGGAACAGAAGAAAATATCAGGCAGTAAGAGAAGAACGTTTTTCTACTAAAGAACATTTGGCAACAACATAGGAAAAAAATGTCAGTTACAGACAATAAACACATTTTCTTTAAGAGGGAGAAATCTAAAACAGCTCACTTACCTATTTAAAAGTAAGAGGAAAAGATTATAAAAGCCATTCCATAAAATCATTTAAGGATATGGACCGTTAGGTACAGAAACAGACTGAGAGAGAACACAGTAAAAAGCAGCGTGTGTCCACACATACACACATAAATACACACACACCCTTCAAGTGTGATACAAATTTAACAACACTAAGAAAGCACAGGGAATAAAGCAGAGTGGATGAAGGAGACATAAAGAAAGATAAATGAAATGATTCAAAGAGAGAGGCAGCTTCGATGTAGTCATCCTGAGGAGGCTCCTGTCATGGAGATCCTCCTGTTTGCTTGGACAGAGGGTGTATCCCCATAACAAATAAATTCTTTGTTGCCCTGCTTTTGTTTTCAGCATACTGGAGATTCTAGTCTTTGCATTTTTTTTCACTGTTTTCCCTAACTACAAGCAATTGTTTCCTAATTGGTTACTATTAGGGCATGTCCACTAATTGAAACAATAAATACCTAATGAGCACAAATAATATACTAGACATCATCCTAGATTCTTGGAACACATCAGTGAGCAAAATAATGTCCTCCTCTTATATTCAGGTGGTTGAGATAGAAAATACGTACTAAGTTTATAATACAATGCCAGGTAGGGGCATGTGCTTCAAAGAAAACTAAGCAGGATTGGGAAACAGAGTCACAAAGATGGACTAAATTAGGGAAGGCCTCTCTGAGTCTCTGATTTTTACCAGAAATCTAAAAGAAGTGACAAATTAAGGGATGTGAATACTGTCAAGGGAAGGAGAGGGACATTCCAAGCCTTGATGAGAGCCACACTTGGCATCTAGTACAGTGTTCCCCTCTTATCCTGGGGGGCTACATTCCAAGACTCCCAGTGGATGCCTGAAACCAAAGATAGCACTGAACCATATATACACTATTGTTTTTCTATACATATATACCTATGATAGTTTAATTTATAAATTAGGCAGTGTAAGAGCTTAACAAAAACTAATATAAAAAATTGGACAATTATTAATATACCATAAGAAAAGCTTCAGTAGATCTTAGCAAGCTCAGCATACAATTTTGTTTCTTTCCTTCTTAAATCAAGAATTTTCACCTCTTCTCTTAAAGAAAGCACTTTATGACTTCTCTTTAGCCTATCCAATTGCCAGCATTACTCATCTTGTGCTTTGGCACCATTATTAAGTAAAATAAGGGTTTCTTGAACACATGCACTGCCATACCCCAAGAGGCGATCCAGTAACCGAGAGGGCTACTAAGTTACTAAAAGGCAGGTAGCAGACACAGCATGGATTTGCTGGACAAAAGGAAGACTCATGCTCCAGGCAGGACAGATCAGGATGGGGCAAGATTTCATCATGGTACTCAGAATGGCATGCAATTTAAACTTATAAATTGTTTATTTCTGGAATTTTCCATTTAATATTTTCAGATTGTGGTTTACTGTGGGTAATTGAAACCACAAAAGTGAAATTGCAGATAAGGGGGGACTACTTTATCAGCACAGCTGGAGTGGCGTCAGTAGAGGGAAGAATGGTGGGAAATGTGGGCATGGGGGAAGGCCTCATTGGCCATATAAGTTGTGGTAAGGAATTTGGGGTTTACTTTGCATGTTTAAAGGATTGAGAACAGGTAGATGAGATGATCAGATTTTTAAAAAACTATCAGTCTAGCTAACGTGTGGGTAATAGTCTCTAACCTATAAAAAATAGAAACAGGCAATTTAAGAGGTTTCTGTAGTAGTTTAAGTGAGAATTTCATGGTAGCATTGACCAAGGTGAAAGCTGATGGGAATGCCAAAAATTGCTCAGATTCCGAATGTTTGGAACATGATGCCTGGAGGCTTTGTTGATGGTTTGGACGTAGAGTACTGAGAAGGGTGGTAAGGTGTGGCCGAAGTTTGTGGCCTGTGCAACTGAGTAAACGGAGGTGTCATTTAATGATAATGCTGAAAATCTTTAAGTAATCTAAAACTATGCTGCTAATTGAATTGTAAAGAAATTGAGAGAATATCTTAATGAGAAAACTTCTGTAGAGTCATTTGTAACATGGTAATGTCTTGTTATTGCAGTTTCAGGAAAGAAGAAATGAAAAGCCCAGGAGGGAATAATCACTCTGACCCTGTGACTGAATTCATTCTTCTCGGATTCCCTTGTACCTGGGAGACTCAGATCCTCCTCTTCTCACTCTTCTCTGTGATCTATTTCCTGACGGTAATGGGAAACCTGTGCATCATCTGTACAGTGTGGTGTGTCCACCATCTCCACACCCCCATGTACATCCTGCTGGCCAATTTTTCCCTCCTAGAGATTTGGTATGTTACTTCTACTGTCCCTAATATGCTAGCCAATTTTCTCTCTGAGAGAAACTCCATTTCCTTCTCTGGCTGCTTCCTCCAGTTTTACTTCTTCTTCTCCATGGGCACCACTGAGACCTTATTCTTGTCTGCCATGGCCTTTGACAGGTACCTCGCTATCTGCAGGCCCCTGCACTACCCCACTGTCATGACAGTTCAACGCTGCATCAGAATGGGAGCCTACTGCTGGATATGTGGCTTCTCCTGTTTTCTCCTCCCAGTTTATCTCATCTCTCAGCTTCCTTTCTGTGGCCCTAATACTATTGATCACTTTTTATGTGACCCAGGACCCCTTATGAAGCTTTCCTGTGTGCCAGCTCCTGCCACTGAGATCACCTGTGCCATCTTTAACTCAGTCCTAATTTTCTCCACTTTCCTCTTCATTACCAGCTCCTACACCCTGGTGATCAGAGCTGTGTTGAGGGTCCCCTCAGCAGAAGGCCGGCGTAAGACATTCTCCACATGTGGCTCCCATCTGGCCGTGGTGTCCCTGTTCTATGGCTCCATCATGGTGATGTATGTGAGCCCAACAGCAGGCAATTCAGCAGGGATTCAGAAAATTGTAACTTTATTTTATTCTGTGATGACTCCACTTTTCAATCCCTTGATCTACAGCCTTCGGAATAAGGAGATGAAGGAGGCCCTGAGAAAACTTTTTAGGATTATAAGATTGGGTCAAAGACAGCCTCTGAAGAACTAGAATCCACAGATACATATGACATACAGAGATATAAAATTATAGGAGGTTAATGATCTTAAGTAAATTTGAAAGTAAGTAAATTTGTTCCCTATATTCCCTGGAATATTTTTAAGGATGCATTTCAGTGAAGCAAATAGTAAATAAGATCTTACCATAACTTGCATAAATCATTCATACTAGGCTTTATTATATTAATATTCCTGTGTGTACAGCATGGAAACAGGAAAATGTCAGACATTCTCGGGCATTTTGAATGAAAAAACATAAATAACCCAGAAGTCAACTGGTCAGCTTCTATCCTTTGCAAATTTAGGTAAATTTGCCTCTGAGTCCCTGTTTCATAGTGATTAGATGTCGGGAGTCCCCACCACTGTCTCCCTACACACACACATACATAAACACACACACACGCACACACCATACAAACATGTTCATGAATGCTTCTCCTCTCCCAATCGTGAATCCACCCCCTGTCTTATTTTGATCACAACAATCTGGATATGAGAGCCATTCCTTTCAATATTTTACCCAAAACCAAACTCATTCCAGCTTAGTGTAGGTTTATTAACCTGACTACAGGTCAGAGTTAGGGAAAATCAGAGGAAAGGCCACCGTGCTGAACACCCTTTCAATCTCTCATATTATACCTGGTTCTGCCTCTTTTTCTTCCTTCCTCATCTTCTTTCCACTACCCACAAGAGTGACCAGAACATCTTTCCTTTCTTATTCAGAATAATTTTGACCATATGAAGGCCCTTTGGGGTTTGAGATTCTTCCTCAGGTGGGCTTGTCAAAAAATTTCTTCTCGGCCAACCTAATTCTCAAACAGGATCTTATCTGGAGAAAATAGCTTTCTCCAACTGGTTACTTTTTGGGTTGCGTTAGGTTCTCATAACTTAATATATTCCTTCTTTATCTTTGTACCACAGGAGCACTTAATGCAAAAGAATAAATTACTGAAACAGAACAGAGGTGAAACCTGGAAACTAGATTACCTGGAAAAAACTTAATGAAACAACAATAATTCATATTTTAAGTGCTTTATTATTTTTAAAATGCTTTTCTCCCTGTACGTATTAGAACGAACACTAGCGATGTAGAAAGGACAGTGTGTGTGAGTCTGAGGATAGAAATAAGATAGTATGGCCAATGTCTGAAATGAAGTATATTACTCCAGTAAATTTTCAAAGTGGCCTGAAATTATCATATTGCATCTTAGTAAATAAGTCTTACTCTAAGAGGGCACAATCTCATCTACTAATGAAATTGTGCACAGTTCCATAGGAGCACAAAAAACAAGATTCACTTGTGCATGCCAACTTCTCCTTCCTGGAGATCTGCTATGTCAACTCTGACATGCCCAACATGCTGACCAACCTCCTCTCCCAGGGGAACCAGGGGAACCAAAACCATCTCCTTTGCTTGGTGCCTGCTCCAGCTGTACTTCTTTTTCTCACTGGACAAAACCGAATGCTTATTTCTCTCCATCATGGCCTATGACGGGTTCCTGGCAACCTACCAACCCCTACACTACCCAACTATCATGACTACTAAGTTCTGTAGCAGCCTGGTCATCTTTTGCTGGGTTTTCTCTGGTTTCTGATCCCAGTGATACTCATTACCCAGCTACCATTTTGTGATCCAAATGTGATTGACGACATTCTGCATACCTAGGTCCTCTGCTGGCCCTGGCTTCAGCCTGCATCCCAATCCCAGGGACTGTTCTTATATGTGGCACCACGAGCTCCCTCCTCATCTTTGCCACTTTTTTCTACAGTATTGGTTCCTACACCCTGGTGCTGAGGGCTGTAATACAGGTGCCCTCAGTTGCTGGCCAGAAGAAGGCATTCTCCACCTGCACCTCACATCTGGCCATCGTGTTTCCATTCTATGGCTCTGTCATGATGACATATGTGATCCCAAGGTCAGGACAAGAGGAGGACATGCAGAAGCTCACAACTCTGTTCTACTCAGTTTTGACCCCTCTTTTCAACTCCATGATCTATAGACTACAGAACAAAGAAATGAAGAATGCCTTGAAGAAAGTTCTAGGAGGTTCCTAAAACTGCTCTGTGATGTTGGTGAGTTATTCCCAGATGAGTTTAGACTGTGACCTTCCTGTTAATGAACAGCTGGGAAACTAGCAAGTAGATGTGAATTTTTTTAAGAAGACAGTTCAAAATCCTAAATGCCAGATCATCAATGAAGACTTTCCCCAGGCACAATTAATTGCCTCTTCCATAGCACATTACTTGTACTTCTATTTAATATGTCATTCATTTTTTTCTTGTATTACAGTTAGCTGTTCACAAATCTTTCTCCACATGCCTCCCCATACTTATTAGATTGTGAATTTTTTAAGAGTAGCATTCTGTGCTTTATTAATTTCTGTAACTCCATAACCCAACACAATGCCTAACACAAAAACATCCATAATGTCAATTTAAATAAAACAAATATATTTGTTCATATTTCCTCACTATATTCTATCTTTTTTGGGGGGTAGTGAGGAAGATTGGCCCTTAACTAATATCTGTTGCCAGTCTTCCTCTTCTTTTGCTTGAGGAAAATTGTCCCTGAGCTAACAGCTGTGCCAATCTTCCTCTATTTCTCATATGTGGGATGCCGTCACAGCATGGCTTGATGAGCTGTGTGTAGGTCCGTACCCAGGATCTCAACCCACGAACCCTGGGCCACCAAAGCGGAGTGCATGAACTTAACCACTATGCAACCAGGCCAGTCCCCAGATTCTATCATTCTTGACAGCCAGAACAGTGTCTAAAGAAATTATACAAACTCTGTAACAATCTGTATTTTATATGTGCTATGAATGAAATGAAAAGAATTTTCCTAGACAAATGTGAGGTTTTCTTGAACTGGTTGGACCAATCATTAAATGATAAATCAAATCAATGGAAAAATCTCCTCAGATGAAAGGTAAAGTCTAAGATATTACCTGGCACTGTACTAGCCTTTGGAGTGACCCAGATTAGCAATATTTCTTTCCTATCCTCAAAAAGACCACAACCCAGTGATGGAACTAAACTTTTCTAATCCTTTTTTTTTTTCGCTCTGTAACAGCTTTACTGAAATATACCATAAAAATACCATAAAATTCACCCTTTCAAAAGTGGACAATGCAGCATTTTTTAGTTTATTACATAGTTGTGCAATCATCACTGCTAACAAATTTTAGAATATTTTCTATCACCTCAAAAAGAAATCCCATTCCCATTATCAGTCACTCCCTACTCCCCTCTCCCTTCAGCCCCTGACAACCACTAATCTACTTTCGGTCCCTATGGATTTTGTCTATTCTGGGAATTTCATATAAATAAAATCATACAATGTGTGGCCTTTTGTGCTAGCTTCTTTCACTTTGCATACTGTTCATCCATGAACAACTCATCTATGTTGTAACATGTGTGAGTACTTCATTCCTTTTATTGTCAAATAATATTCTTTTGTATGGAAATACCACATTTTGTTTATGCACCAATCAATTGGTGGACACTTGGGTTGTTTCCACTTTTTGGCTACTATGAACATTGATACTATGAATATTCATGTACACATTTTAATGTGAACACATGTATTCATTTCTCTTGGATATATACCCATATTAGTCCATAGAGGCTACCATAACAACATACCACAGGCTTGGTGGCTTAAACAATAGAAATTTATTTTATCACAGTTCTGGGGGCTGGAAGTCCAAGATCTAGGTGCCAGCAGAGTGGGTGTCTGGTGAAGCCTCACTTCTTGTCTTACAGATATCTACCTTCTCACTGTGTCTTTACATAGTGTTTCCTCTATGTTGCAGGGAGAGGGAGAGAGAGAGAGACAGAGAGACAGAGAGAGAGAAAGAGAGACAGAGAGAACAGTGGTGTTTCTTCCTTTTCTTTTAAGGACAACAGTCCTATTGGATTAAGGTCCCACCTTTGTAACTTCATTTAACCTCAATTACCTCTTTAAAGGCCCTGTCTCCAAATACAGTTACATTGGAGGTCAGGCTTTCAACATATGAATTTTGGAGGGATGCAATTCAGTCCATAACAATACCTGAGTGAAGTTGCTAGGTCATATGGTAACTCTTTCAAAGAACTGCTAGACTGTTTTCCAAAGTTGCTGCGCTGTTTTATAATGCTACCTACAATTACGTGGGTTTCAAATTCCCCACATTCTGGCCACACTTGTTATTCTCTCTATATATTTATTTATTAGCCATTCTAGACAGTACAAAGTAGTATCTCACTGTGGTTTTGGTTTGCATTTTTCTAATGATTAATAATATTAAGCATTTTTTCATGTAATTATTGACCATTCATGAATCATCTTTGAATAAATGTCTATTCAAATTATTTGCCCTATTTTTCATTGGCTTAGTTCCTTATTTTTCATTGTTGTTGAGTTTTAAGAGTTTTTAAAATATTCTGGATACAAGTCTTTTATCAGATATATGATTTGCAAATAATTTCTCCCATTCTGCCATTCTCTGGGTTGCTTTTCCCTTTTCTTGGTGACATTCGCAGCATGGACATTGTTTATTTTGATGAAGTCCAATTTATTTTTATGTTTGTGTCTCTTGTTCTTTTGGTGCCATATCTAAGAAACCATTGCCTAAGCCAATATCACAAATGTATATGCCTGTGCTTTCTTCAGAGAGTTGTATAGTTTTATCTCTTACATTTAAGTATATGGCCCATTTTGAGATAATTTTTGTATATGGTGGGAGATAAGGATCCAACTTCATTCTTTTGCATGTGGATACACAGTTGCATGTGGATACACGGTTGTCTCACTGTTGAGACTGCTCTTTCCCTATTGAATTATCTTGACACCTTTGTTGAAAATAAAACCTTAAATATAAGGATTCACTTCTGGACTCTCAATTCGAAACCTGCATATCTATCCTTATGCTAGTATCACACGGTCTTGATTACTGTATCTTTCTGATAAGTTTTGAAATCAAAGAATGGGAATCCTCCAACTTTGTTCTTTTTTTTTGAGACTGTTTTGGCTATTCTGGTTCTCTTGCATTTCCTTATAAACTTTAGAATCAATTCGTTCATTTCAGCAAAAAAAAAAAAAAAGCAGCTGGTACTTGCTAGGGATTGCACTGGGAATTGCACTGTTGATCAGTTTGAGGAGAACTGAGACTTGAATAATATTAAATCTTCCAATCCAATAACATGGGATCTCATTCTATTCATTTAGCCTTATTGTAACTTCTTGCAACAATGTTTTGCAGTTGTCAGTACTCAAGTCTTGCATTTCTTTTGTTAAATTAATTTATCATATTTTTATTCTTTTAATGCTATTTGTAAATGGCATCAGGATGCCTTGTATTTATTTTTCTTGCTGTGTATTAGAACATTCAGTACAATGCTCTACATAAGTGTCAAAAGCAGGCATCCTTGTCTTGTTCCGGATCTTAGAGGGTAAGCCTTGACTACCTCACCACTAAGTGTAAGGTTAACTGTGGGTATTTTATGGATGCTCTTTATCAGGTTGAGGAAGTTCCCTCCTATTCCTAGTTTTCTTTCTCTTTTTAGGATTTTTATCATGAAATAATGTTGGATTTTGTAAAATCTTTTTTCTTTATCTATTGAGATAATAAAATATTTTTGTCCTTTATTCTATTCATATATTAAATAACACACACAATGATTTTCAAGTCAAAACCACCCTTGCATTTCTGTGATAGAACCCACATGATCACGATATATAAACCTTTTTATGTATTACTGGATTCAGTTTGCTAGCATTTTTTTGAAAAATTTTTTTGTCTATGTTCATAAGGAATATTGCTCTGTAGTTTTCTTTCCTTGTGATATCTCTGTCTGGTTTTGGTTTCAGAGTAATACTGGGAATGATTTTTTTGGATATGATACCAAAACTACAAGCAACAAAACCAAGACAAAAACTAAAAGAACAAGTGGAACTACATCAAGCTAAAGAGCTTCTGTAGAACAAAGGAAATCATAAGCAAAATGAAAAGGCAACCTATGGAATGGGAGAAAGTATTTGCAAACCATATATCTGATAAAGGATTAATATCTAAAATATATAAAGAACCCCTATAACTCAATAGAAAAATAAACAAATAACCTTATTAATAAGGAGCAAATGACCTGAAGAGACATTTTTCCAAGAAAGACATACGAATAGCCAACAGGTACAAGAAAAGATACTCAACATCACTAATCACCAGGGAAATGCAAATCAAAACCACAATGAGATATTACCTCACACCAGATAGAATGGCTTTTATCAAAAAGACAAGAGACAGGGGCCGGCCCTGTGGTGCAGCAGTTAAGTTCACACATTCCACTTCAGCAGCCTGGAGTTCGCCGGTTTGGATCCCAAGTGAGGACATGGCATTGTTTGGCAAGCTATGCTGTGGCAGGCACCACACATATAAAGTAGAGGAAGATGGGCATGGATGTTAGCTCAAGGCCAGTCTTGCTCAGCAAAAAGAGGAGGATTGGTGGCAGATGTTAGCTCAGGGCTAATCTTCCTTGAAATAATAATAATAATAATAATAATAATAAAATAGACAAGAGATAAGTGCTGATGAAAATGTGGAGAAAAGGGAATGCAATGTACATTTCCCTGTTGATGGGAATGTAAATTGGTACAAACACTATGAAAAACAGTATGGAAGTTCTTCAAAGAATTAAAAGTAAAACTACCATATGATCCAGCAATTCCACTTCTGGGGGTATATGGGAAAAAAAATATTTGCACCACCAGTTCATTGCAGCATTATTTACAATGGAAATAGTGTAATGTAACATAATGACATGGAAACAACCTAAGTGTTTATTGATGGATGAACAGATAAAGAAAATGTGATGTGTATATATATAATAAAATATTATTCAGCCATGAAAAAGAAGGAAATCCTGCTGTTTGTGACAAAATGGTTGAACATTGAGGGCATTATGCTAAGTGAAATATGTCAGACAGAGAAAGACAAATACTGTACACTCTCACTTATATGTGGAATCTTAAAAAAAAAGAAGTTCACTTATATGTGGAATCTTAAAAAAAAAGAAGTTATAGAAACAGAGAACAGATTGGTGGTTACCAGGGGTGGAGGGTGGGGGAAATGAGTGAAGGTAGTCAAAATATGCAAGCTTCCAGTTATAAGACATATAAGTTCTGTGGATGTAAAGTACAGCATGATGACTATAGTTAACAATATATTTTAATTGCATATTTGAAAATTGCTAAGAGAGTATATCTTAAAAGTTCTCATCACAAGAAAAAGAAAATTTTGTAACTATGTGAGGTTATGGATGTGAATTAAACTTAGCATGGTAATAATTTCACAATATATACGTATACCAAATCATTATGTTTTACACCTTAAACTTACACAATGTAATATGATAATTATACTTAAATAAAACTGGAAAAAATAAAATAAGGGAATATTTCACAAATCTCTTTCCTCACCAAGAGGGAGAACTTTATTATGTATTTGAACATATACATAGATTTTTTTAAAAGATCAAAAGCGCTCCTCAACTCCCTCCTGTTAAATTCTGTAGCTTAATACTTCAGTTCAAGTATCTGGCACAGCACCATCCACCTTACGAAAGTTATATAAATTCTTTCTGTCTAATCATAATTTTGGGAGAACTTAGTGTGAAGAAAATTCTCTTCACGCCTTCAAACACCAAAAGCTTGCAATGAATAAATAATTCTGGATGATTGTGCATCTTAAGATATCAATATTCATGACTGAAAAAGTGCTGCTACCATTTAAAAAACAAAAACATTTCTACTTTACAGAAACAATTATTATAAAATAAGCAAGTTCAGGTCATAACCCAAAAAATTCTTTTTGCGCACTGAGTGCTATGGACATAGGGAATAGTAAGTTATGAACAAGAGTTAAGTCTCATTAGAGATGGCTCTAAACCAATAATAGAAGAAAAATGTTGTTAAATATCTGATCTAAGTACATACATACTCATATGCATGTGCACCCACATGCACATATAAGTAATAAAAACAAAGGAGTCCAAGAGTTTGTCATCTCTCTCAGCAACGCCTTACTTAGAAGCAAGAAAATTTCAACCATCATGTCAACTTCCAGGGACATCTGCTAAAAACAGTTTGAAATAACCTGAAAATGGGAAGGTAGCTTCTAGAACTTTGGCATTTCGCCAAATGCCCCACAATCTCTGCTCCAGGACCTCTTCACCATGAAATGGTAATTTATTTATCACTATCATACTAAAAGCACAGAGCTGACCCAGGAGAGAAATCTTTTTACAAAAAAAAAAAGGGAAGAACCCTTTTCAAGCCATTGAATGAGTCAATAGGAAAGAGAATGAGAATTCAGATGTCATAACTCTGATACTGATAGATAAGAGAGTCCAAAACTTGCAGACAGACAAAAAAAATGAATAAAATTGAATGAAAGGAATATGAAGAAAAGCAAAAACCTCATGCTTCAGCTAAGCTGGTGTTGCTGTAGTGTTTGCACCATCATAACCGTAACCTGTCTATAGAACAAAATTAACATCTGCTCTAAGAATTAGCATGAGCTAATCTGATCACCACTGTAGAAACTGGGTCCCAAAGGCCAATTAATGGGCTCCTGAGGGAAGGAACCACTTGGGATATGATGGACAATCTTCCCTCATGAATTCTCACTTTTGGAATTCTTAGGAGACTATATACCTTTGGAAAAACAAGACATAGGTTACAAAGCAACATACATATGTCTCTGTTATGCAGCAAATACACCAATTTCTCTCCAAACCAATATCAGTGTCCAAATGTAAGCCCCCCTCTGGGTTGCTGGTTGCCAAGGATGCCATGCCCTCCATCTTGCCTGCCTTTTGTTGCAGTGAAAACCGAAGATTACATGTCAGACCTACCAGTTTTATGAGGAGATGGATTCAGAAGAGATACAAGTATAGGACAGCTCTGAGGTGTGCCTTTTTGCTTTGCCTTATTTTGTGCGGCTATAAATACAATAGCACTTCATCTTACATGAATTAATGTAATAAGATTCATTTTACAACTAGGAGGGCTAGGAATCAGGGAAATGAGAGAGAAGAAGATGAGGAAGGAGCCCCAGTAGTACGTAAATTCTGTCCTTGTTAATCAGGAGGTGCACCCAGTCAGAACCAGGTCTTTGGGGGAACAGTATGTTAGCGAAGTGACATCTAGAAATGGCTGAAAAAGCGGCTATGAGGAGCAGGGCAGAAAAAAACTTCAGCTCTCCCTATTTTTAGCCATGTTTGGCTCTGCCACAGAGCAGACGATCGGCCATTCCAAAGAGGGAGAACAACAAGATGACAGAGCACTCCAGATTGGTGAGTTCACTCCCACGTGGTTTACAAAACCATTTGCATCTTCATATACATTAGTCCCCAAATATTTCTTGCTGTTTTCACTCTTTCCTCACGGTTTCTTGGGCTTCTGGGTTACACTGAACTCCTGCTACGGAAAGATTACTCACAGCTTTGCTGTGCCAAACATGATCTATTCATAGACTGAAGAGGAGGCTTACAGTTAAGTGTGACATGGAAAATTGTGAATTTCTTTCATCTTTCGTGTCACTAATTGCAATTATCAAGAGCATCCTTAAATCTATGACATCATGTGATCTGGACAGTAACACATTTTCAATAAATTAATGAATATTCTTAGCTAGAATACTTTTATTAAAAGTGTCTGAGTCTGCATTCTGCACTTATATTTTCCTGAATAAATTCTGTCACTCGATCATGTCACTTTGGGTCATTTAGGTCCAAATGATGACTGTTCCTCACTAATGGAGGAGGTCCTAAAATAAATTACTAAATTAAGACCAAATTACTGACAACAGAATTGTAGGTTACTTTATTGTCTTTGTTTTGCTTTTCTCACCATGGAAGTCACACAATGTCCAAGACTAAGTCTAACTCAGAGAAGGAAGTTTTCACAAATATTCTCTGTCCACTTCCCAAACCTACTCCAATCTTCCACATCTATAACAGGATGGGGGCAACACCCATAAACCAGAAGAATAGAGGCCTTTCTAGGAATCCTGACATCTCAGGCAAAAGTCCTTAATTAATATGCCAGACCCACTGCTCACTTTTTCTGTATTTTTCTAGTATTAACCTAGACCAAGATTTTACAGAAGTATTTTAATCCAACTGGTAAAAGACAGAACCAAATTGAAAGCCATTATGTAGATATCCGTACTTTTAAAGTTTCCTTGAGTTAACAAACCATAATGAACCCTGAAGAAATTATGGCACATTTGACACTTTTTGTCTAGATTATCAGACGACCTTAAGACACCAATACTTATAATTCTGACACTGATGTAGAATAAAAGTGAAATGCATAAACGTTTCAGTGTGTTATTTGTTACCTTCCTCCCTCTCCTCTTCAGATGCCTAATATTTGTGTCTCTAATTCCAAAGATACAAGTATTTGAAACTCTGTGTTCAATATTAAGGTTCTCTGTATCTTATTCCACAGATGTAAATACACGATTTTCATATCTACTTACATTTGTAAGTACTGCCATTAACTTTCTCCAATTGCTTATTACATAAGAGCCTGTCTTTTACTGGATTGGAGAAAATACTGAAAGAGGAAAGAGAGAGTACGAAGATTCAAAGTCTGATAACATCCAGCACTCTCAAAGTTTGGCAATCTTCAGCAATATAGTTACATTATTTATTTAATAGAATAATAGAATCTGAGGGACTTAGGCATCTCTAAATAAAAATATTCCTGAGCATTAGGGAATAACGTCATTTTTGTCTTTGTCATCTTTTCCTCTTCACCCCTTAGGAAGCCATGAATGTGTCAGGAGTCAATACGGTGACTGAATTCATACTCCTGAGTTTTCCCTGCTCCAGAGAGGTTCAGGTCCTCCTCTTCGTGCTTTTCTCTGTGTCCTACATCCTGACACTGATGGGGAATGGGGCCATTGTCTGTGCAGTGAAGCTGGATCGCAGACTCCACACCCCCATGTATATTCTGCTGGCCAACTTCTCATTCCTGGAGATCTGTTACATCAACACCACTGTTCCCAATATGTTAAGGAACTTCCTATCTGAGACCAAAACCATCTCTTTCACTGCCTGCTTCCTCCAGTTCTACTTCTTCTTTTCCATGGGCATTACTGAGACCTTTTTACTGCCCCTCATGGCTTTTGATCGGTACTTGGCCATCTGTCAGCCTCTTTACTATCCTACTATCATGAGCAGTCATCTCTGCACAAACTTGGTGGTCCTCTGCTGGGTAATGGGCTTTCTCTGCTATCTGGTCCCTATCTATTTTATCACACAACTCCCCTTTTGTGGCCCCAATACCATTGACCACTTTGTTTGTGACCCTGGTCCTCTTCTGGCCCTGTCCTGCATCCCTGCCCCTGGAATTGAGCTTTCCTGTTCTATACTGAGCTCTCTTATTATCTTCATCACCTTCTTTTTCATCCTTTGGTCCTACATCCTGGTCCTCAGGGCAGTGTTGCATGTTCCTTCAGCAGCTGGCAGACGTAAGGCCTTCTCCACTTGTGGTTCCCACCTGGCTGTAGTGTCTCTATTCTATGGAACCATCATGATCATGTACATCAGCCCAACCTCTGGAAATCCAGCTGGCATACAGAAGGTTGTAACCTTGTTGTACTCATCAGTGACCCCACTTGTAAACCCACTGATCTACAGTCTCCGAAACAAGGACATGAAGGCTGCCTTGAGAAAAATTCAGGTGTGCACAAAAATTAGTCAAAGTAAATGAGAGCTTATGAATGGGCCAAGATTAGAATTGTTATTTTTCCCTATTTCTATTCCCACTTAAACAATAGGTCTTTATTCATTTGCACCCTGACATGCAGACCCAAATTCATCCATTTCTGCCAGGTCAATAATGAACAATAGTACATCAATTAAACTAGACCTTGCCTTCAGTCGGGACTTAATAGATAGCAACTTGAATTGAATGCCCCCGATTTCTGAATTTTAGCCTACCTTGACCTCCAATAACTGCTTATCCTTTTTTCTGTGATCACTTACGTGTTCCCCGAATTCACGCTTTTTTGACCTCTACTAAGTATCTCCATTCTCACCCTTGGTTTTTCTGACCAAATGATCTCTGCTCTGCTCCTGGTAGAAAAGAAGAATATTCATCCCTTTCTAGCTCATATTAAAAGAAATTAGTGCCAATTAATAAATCATAACTGAGCCAAAATTTTTATTTAATTGGTATCCAAATGACTAATAATGATCTAAAACACTGTCTCTCAAAACTTTCTGTTTCATAATTATTTGAGGAGCTCTTAAAAAAAGCAGATTCCTAGGACTTTCTCCAAATCTCCTAAATCACAATCTTTGAAGTAGACTCCAGAAATTTCTATTTTAATGTTACTCAGGTAATTCTGATGCATCAAGACCAGCACCAGTCCACAGACTGATCTTATAGAGTCACTATTTTAAATAGATATATGACATAAACAAAGAAATAAAAATCTTATATTAGTTAAGAAAAGTGAAAGAAGTTACAGTGAGTACTATAAGTGACTGAAAAACTCACGAGAACAGCAGAAGTTTCTTTTTTTCCTCAGTTTTCAAATTCTACACTTATAAAATAAGAAATAGATTACATTCATCTTAACTTTTCCTACTTGTGAAAGATAATTAAGATACTTGGAAATAGGTTTACATTTTGAAAGAATATTGGCATGTAGTGGCACTAAAATTTGGATTTAGTTTTACATGAGGGAAGATTGAGTTGAGCACACAGCCCCACAGAGGTAAAAACAGACAGAGGGCAATCGCTGGTGATTCTAATATACTGAGATGAAGACAGACGCAGAGGAATTTGATGGCAGCCCAGGTGATGGGCCCAACAATTTGCTCAAAAGTAAATTGGTTGGTTGGCATCTGAAGTGAATACATTTCATTCATTCATTCAATAATCACTTTTCACCTCTATGATGTGCCCTGAATTACATTAATGTAAAAGATAAAGTCCCTGCCTCTGTGAAACTTACATTCTAGTGAGGGAGGCAGATAATAAGAGGTAAACACATAAATCTATAATTCCAGTAGTCATGAGTAGTCTAAAGAGAATAAAGGAGAAAGAAAGAAATTCTAACCATGTGTGGTGATGCATGTTAACTAGATGCGAAGGATGTGATCATTTTGCAATATATACATATATCAAATCATTATGTTGCACATCTGAAACTAATATAAAGTTAGCTGTCAATTTATCTCAATAAAACAAAAAATGAAGACTATGAATATAGAAAATGTTGGGGTAAGATAAGGAATAATTTAGACAGATGGTCATAGAATGCCTTTGTAAGGAGGTGATATTTCAAAGCAAGAGAATGTGCCATGCCAAGATCTAGGGGAATAAATCCCATGTAAATACAGGTAAAAGTTTGGGGTTTTCAAAGAACAGGAAAAGGTTGACTGCGCTATCCAGAAGGAAAATTATATATGAAGCTCAAGAGGTAGGCAGGATCAGATCACCTAGAACCTTCTAGGCCACAATAAAGAATGCTTCACAATGACAAACATACACATAGAAACAGAGATTGGATTGGTGGTTACCAGAGGGGAAAAGGGGTGGGAGGAGGGTGAAAGAGGTGACTAGGCACATGAGTGTGGTGATGGATTGTAATTAGTCTTTGAGTGGTGAACCTGATGTGATCTGCACAGAAATTGAAATATAATGATGTACACCTGAAATTTATATAATGTTATGAACCAATGTTACTGCAATCAAAAATAAATATATATAGGAAAAAGAAAAATAATATTTTATCTGAATTTCTGGGGAAGCCTGCCCAATACCATATACTAAGAAGAAGTCTTAATAAAAAATCTCACCTTAGAATCCTCATACACTGCTGGTGGAAGTGCAAACTGGTGCAGCCACTATGGAAAACAGTATGGAGAGTCTCCAAAAAATTAAGAATAGATCTTCCACATGATCCAGCTATTCCTCTGCTGGGTATTTATCCAAAGAACCTGAAAACAAGTATGCATAAAGATACATGCATCCCTATAACCGTCGCAGCATTATTCACAATAGCCAAGACTCAGAAGCAACCGAGATGCCCATCAAGGGACAAATGGATAAAGAAGATGTGGTATATACACAATGGAATAACACTCAGCCATAAGAAATTATGAAATCCAGCTATTTGTGGCAACATGGATGGATCTTGAGGGTATTATCCTAAGAGAAATAAGTCAGAGGGAGAAAGTCAAATACAATATGATCTCACTCATAAGTAGAAGCTAAAAACAACGACAAACAAACACATAGCAACAGAGACTAGATTGGTGGTTGCATGTGGTTAGGCACAGGTGTGTGGTGATTGATTATAATTAGTCTTTGGGTGGTGAACATGATGTAATCTACCCAGAAGTCGAAATATATAATGATGTACACCTGAAATTTATATAATGTTATAAACCAATGTTAGCGTACCAAAAAAAAAAGTTTCTTTTTAAAGGAATTTGTATCTTTGTAATCTGTCCTTGAGGATATATGTTTGGGGAGGGGACAAACCAGGGAGCTCACTTGTCCAAAACAAATGGAAAGTCCTCTTAGACCCTAATAAAAGAAACTCTAATGCTAGAATGATGTTTTCAATGACAAACTTAAGAGATAAAGGAAAGTCAGGAATCCACTTCTGGGGCTCTTAAACCACATTTAATCATATTATGACTATATAGACATGTACAAAGTATGTTCATAACTATTATCTCATCTCATTCTATCAGCCCTATGGAGTACACAAGCAAGGTGAGTATGTAGCTAATATTTAAAGAAATTAGCTCCACCAATCTCTTATGGCTAATAAGTGAAAACACTCAAGCTAGGACCTAGATTTTCTGTGTCCTACTTGTCTATCTATTATCCCAACTCTTCCTCTTTAGGTTCAACTCTGCCAACACCCAGTGCTCTCTTTTTATAGCAGGTCACTCACTTTCATATAATGTCTGAATAATCTCCTCAACCATTTCCCTACCTATTCCAGGCCTCTTTCCAAAGCCTTCCAGATTCTTTTTTTTTTTTTAAAGATTGGCACCTGGGCTAACAACTGTTGCCAATCTATTTTTTTTCTGCTTTATCTCCCCAAACCCCCCCGTACACAGTTGTATATCTTAGTTGTACGACCTTCTAGTTGTGGGATGTAGGACGCCACCTCAACGTGGCCTGACAAGCGGCGCCATGTCCACGCCCAGGATCCGAACCCTGGGCGGCCGCAGCGCAGCGTACGAACTTAACCACTCGGCCACGGAGCCGGCCGCCCAAAGCCTCCCAGATTCTTGAATCCAATCCTGCTTTTACAGATACAACATCACCTATAACTCAGCCTCAAGTTCCAATTTTCCATACAAATACCATTTTTAACCCTGTCTCCAACCATCCTCAATTAGTTTCTGACCTTAATGAAATCCCCTCAAACTTAGAAGCTGTTTCAAACATACCCATCCTTAACCCAGACTCTAATGCTCTATCATCTACATAGTGGTTCTCGGATTTCTGCACGCATCAGAAACACACAGAAAGTTTGTTAAAGCAGATCGCTGGGCCCCACACTCAGAGTTTCTGACTCACTAGGTCAGGGTGGAGCCTGGGAACTTGCAATTTAACAAGTGCTTAAGTGATGTTAATACTGCTAGGACAGGGACTACATTTTTGAGAACCTGCTCTGTCCTTATACAGTCTCACTCCTAAACTCAGTAATATTCTCTACTTTAACTCTTGCCATGATTGAATTCATCTCCCCCTCAAATTCTCTTCCTCATCTTCTTTGTTCTCCTGCCCCTGAAATCAATGAAAAAACTTCATACTTCCCACCTCTGAGCGACTTCAGTGCAAAACTTTCACTTTCACTAATATTGCATCATGTAAGTCAACAACATTACAAATCTACTTTTATAGAAGACTAAATTTTTTCAACTAAATGTGTTCAAGCTATACTTAAAATTGAAAAAGTAGATTCTTTGCCTTATGCTGAATATAATAAAATTAAGTAAAATATGTATAGACAACAATTTTGTTTAATTTAAGTGCTTACATATATGGGACCAAGAATAAACCAGGTCTATTTTGGAGAGAAGATCAAACACACACGTTCTTTCTCCTTCTCTTCTCTCCCATTAACATGTCCCTCTCACTCTTCTAAACTACCCTGCTCCCCAGGCAGATCACTTCCTTAAAGGAAGGATCCCTCCACAAAGAGGAAATATTTCCTAGCCCCTCTTGGATATTTATCCTGA
The DNA here is from genome assembly GCF_021613505.1 of Equus quagga. NCBI lineage: Eukaryota > Metazoa > Chordata > Mammalia > Perissodactyla > Equidae > Equus > Equus quagga. The sequence continues at coordinate 28,956,834 of NC_060268.1, read as the reverse complement.
CCACTGTGTCTCAACAGTCAAACCGATGGAGGAAATATAAACAAATATAAGTAGGATTAGATGCACACACAGAAACACGTGCACAAGGAATTGGTGCCTCCCAGTGAACACACTGGGGAGCTGTGGATCCTAGTCAGGAGAGACTTGTAAACTCTTAATAATCACTGACATGAAAGATACATTTCATTTTGTTCAGAATACTAAAGGAAGCAAGACTCTGGAGCCACAAATACTGCTCTCCATCCACAAATGATCTTTTAGATTGTATTATGAGAACAGTCTTGTAACTGGAGTTTCACTCACATCTTCCTTCTGGAGCCAGAAACACCATCAGGTATGTACAGAAACTCTGCCTGCATCAGTGCATCACTGCCTCTGTACATCCACTGCTGTCAGCTACTAAGAGCATGCTGGTTCTTCTGTAAATTCATTAATTCTATGTTCCTTTGTTCTTTGTACGAACAACATGTTAGCCCTGCAGTTCTTTTCTCTCAACACACTCAGAAGAGTGCTAGGGGTAATATAGTCCCAATAAGGACTCACTTTGGTATCACAGAGCTCTCAGTATACAACTCACTTAGGGAAAATAGTGCTCAAATGTCTTGGATATTGGGGGAAGGGGGAGCATTAAATTTCCTTCAGTTAGAATGCAACCTGAGTCTTGTGCCACTTTGCTTCTGATATCTAAGTTTTGATTGGCAAATATCCTTCAGCAAGAGCAATTAAAGCAGGCTGTTCTTATTTTTTCACAGTTGTTGGAAAGTGACAAGTGGCAAGTGGAAACTAAGAAAGAAGTAGGCCAGCAGATTCTGTTGTCCCTTGGATTCATCTGCAGCTTAACCTTAAAAATATAAGTATTTATAAGAAGAAGAATCTCTGCACTTATAATTTTAAAAGTGCTCTTTCCTGGGAAAGTGGCTTTAAATCCCAAGCAAGTGGTTGTGGTTATGGAGGAAGATCTGGCTTCCTTTTCAGTTCCTACAGAATGGATTATCCAGGCTCCTCGTTCCTCTTCTTCTCTCCAACTAATTTATTATAACACTTAAAGTGAAGAGAAAGATGAAAAGGGTGGATTTAAATTCACCATTTGAGCTACTAATAGATGTACTTTGGAGGGAGAAGCAATAGAAAGGTATGCAGTGAGATTTCAAATTACCTGTGAAGTTCATTTATCCATTTTTTTCTGATTATGTATTATAAGGCTAACTAAAATTTCACTGAAACATAAATGTAAAAAGGTCATGGACATTATGAAGTCAAGTGACCAAGCGGGAGTTAAGACTTATGAGGTCTGGGTCCAGGTCAAAAACGAAGAATTGGAATTGTATTTCTCTTCTTGGTGCCAAGAACTTCCTGACCTGGGGGTAGAATAAGTCATGTCTCATGTCTCTGTCTACTGTTTTGAAAAGCCCAAAATATCTCATTTATGTCAAATAAAGTTTGCTACATGCTACTAATCTCACTACATAGATTTATCTAAGTTATTCCTAACTGGAATAAATATCTTTTTTCAGGCCCACAGCATATAGCTCACGGAAGCCCCCATCACACAGAAACATGACTGTACAGATGTAGGTAGCAGTCCTGGTTGCTTTTATAAACAAGAAGTTCCAAAGGGAAGAAATTTTATTTTTCATGTTTACCATTGTACTCCAGAACTTTGTACTCTACAAGGAATTTAACAAACAGTGAATAAACATTTGTTAAATGTCTAAATGAATAAGTAAATGGATAATGTGCTGCAATTTAAATTCAGAATTGAATTTTTTTTTAATGCAAGCCCAGTAACTACATTTTCCAACCAAGAATTACAGCACATGGTCTGGCAAATACAAGTATAGTTATGGGAATTGTATTTGAAATTACAACTGTCAGAGAAATTTTTATACATATGGTCATCATAATTACAGTTCTTTGAACTAAATAACGGACAAAATTTAGATTTTCATAAAAATTGTGTTTATTAGACAGAACTTTTTCATCATTCTAAAAATACTGTTAGTTAATACAAATATCCAAAGTTACCTTGACAATAAAAGATTTATCCTGAGTTTGCTCCAGGTCTGATCAAATACTGAGAAGCAGGCCTCTGTCATTCTGAAGACTGTATAAATGGCATAAGGATGCAATTTTGTGAGTATCTTAACAGTGACATCAATAAATAATATGGTCAATTATCCTTCATTTGTAGTCAATATATTACTAAATTTAAAATATTGATGGTGGCTTACCAAACCAAGTATCTTGAAATTTACCCAGGAAACTTTAGGACATAGAAATAAGCATGGGCCAATAGCCTTAGGAAAGTTGTTGGCAAAATGTCCAAGTTTATAGTCCCGTCTCAACTCTCAACTCCTAATTCAGCCACTATGAGAAAGATCTTTCTGGTCTCAGCCTATCCTAAGGTGACCCTTCTACTCATTATTTAATTTAGGTAACAGCAAGATGATGAATGGCGAAGTTATGGTGTTCAGGGCTTAATTCCTAGCAAAAACGATAGCACATGGTTTTACATACTAGAGAAATTGAAATACCTAGCTGGAAAGTACCTCAAGAGCCCGGTCATGATGTAAAGCCCCCCCAAGTGCAGCTTAGGGGGAAACAAGCCAGAGAAAATAGCAGTCTCCAAAAGAAAACATATTCAAATTTAGAATATTTGAAAAGAAGTGGAGTTAGTTCAAACTGATCTCCAAATGGGCCAGGGTATCTAGGAGTTAATGGCACTGCACATTTAAGTAAACCCTTAAATCTCTCTTAACTTCAATTTCCTTATCTGTAAAGGAGAAGGATAAAGCACACCGCCCTACAGATCAAAGGGTTATTAGGAATACTAAATGCGATAATGTACGTAAAAATACTTTGTACGTTTTTAAGCAATTTATTACTAAACCTACAAATGTTATCATTCACTCCTTGGTTCCTTCTGTTTCTCTAACAGCTTTGGGATCCCAGAACACAACAATGCATTTTGTGTCTGAGTTTGTCCTCCTGGGTTTCCCTGGTCAAAGGAAGATGCAGAACTTCTTCTTCTCATTAATCCTGGTGGTCTATCTCCTGACGCTGCTGGGGAATGGGGCTATTGTCTGTGCAGTGAAATGGGACAGGCGGCTTCACACGCCCATGTACATCTTCTTGGGAAATTTTGCCTTCCTAGAGATCTGGTATATTTCCTCCACTGTCCCAAATATGCTGGTCAACATCCTCTCTGAGACCAAGACCATCTCCTTCACTGGTTGCTTCATCCAATTCTATTTCTTTTTTTCACTGGGTACAACAGAGTGTTTCTTCTTGTCAGTTATGGCTTATGATCGGTACCTGGCCATCTGTCGCCCATTAAATTACCCCTCCATCATGACTGGGAAGTTCTGTGTGATGCTGGTCTGTGTTTGCTGGGTGAGTGGATTTCTCTGCTATCCAGTCCCCATTGTTCTTATCTCCCAACTTCCCTTCTGTGGACCCAACATCATTGACCATTTCGTGTGTGACCCAGGCCCATTGTTTGCACTAGCCTGCATTCATGCTCCTTTCACTGAGCTTATGTGTTACACTTTCAACTCAATCATTATCTTTGGACCCTTCCTTTCCATTTTGGGATCTTACACTCTAGTACTGAGAGCTGTGCTTCGTGTTCCCTCTGGTGCTGGTCGAACTAAAGCTTTCTCCACATGCGGGTCCCACCTCATGGTGGTGTCTCTATTCTATGGAACCCTTATGGTGATGTACGTGAGCCCAACATCAGGGAACCCAGCAGGAATGCAAAAGATAATCACTTTGGTATACTCAGCAGTGACTCCGTTCTTAAATCCCCTAATCTATAGTCTGCGAAACAAAGACATGAAAGATGCCCTAAAGAAAGTCCTGGGATTAAAAATTAACCAAAATTGAGACATCTTTGAAATAGAAGCAGAATTTGTCACTTCTGACTTTAGTTATTTATAACAACAATAGAGAATTAGTCATGTTCTGCCTCATACTTAGGTAAAGACAGACTTATTTCTCACAGTTCCTTAGCAGTTCAAGTTCAGCTCATTGATGATAAATCCTCAATAAAATATTTTAAACATGTGTGATCTCACTGAATAATTATATGGTGTTATTATATATATGTTCTGTTTCTGTGATTTATCTTTGCTGGCTTAATCTTAGCTGGTGGAAGGAATCAAGTACATATGTACCTGAAGCCTTTCAAGGGAGGGTGCAATCTTCTAAATTCAGAAAATAAATATTCTGAAAGGCAATGAATCAAGAGGCCACCAAAAAAAGCACCTAGAAGTGGACATCTTCCATTGTTTGAGGCTTTCACATCAAAAACAGAGTATGATTCAGACTTCTAGCACTTAGAGATAAAGTACAAACACTTCTTACCATTCAAAGCCCCCACTCAGTGGACTGCTCCATTCAGCCTTCTCTCCAACTGACCCACTGTCTAAGCCCTGCACTTCACAATGACCAAGCTTCTTCTTTTACCTTCTCCTAAGTGAGCATCTTTACTCATAGCGCTTCCTCCCCAAATCAATTGTGACATCCCCAGTACCACTTGTAATGTAGAATAACAATGCCCTAAACATATTTTATGCCTCTCAGAAGGCTATAGGCAAAGTCTTAGTCAGAAAAATATTCAGAGAAAATTATACTAAGAACAAATCCCATTTTTGTGCCCAAACTCCATGCTGAAACAGGAAAGCCATAAGCTGAGAGGCCAATCTACTTAAAATGAGAGTACAATCTTTCAGTTATAGCCATACTGAGAATGAAATTAGGTATACCAGGAAGATAGGCCTGCTGGTGCTAGGTGATGAAGTAATCTAGCACAGTGTTTCTCAAACGTTTCTACCACCAAAACATGTTGTCAACAGTGGTCAGAAAATCTGAAGCATCTGGGGACAGTGTCTCTTTGAAATTCAAAGTATTATTTTTAAAAATATCACAAATTATACTTTCTGGTCCATAGTACATACATACTCACTGTAATAAAAAATTATCTTCTCTGAGTACGACTGTCCCTTCAGGAAGACATTTAATTAGGGTATTTGTGTATCCCATGCCACAAAATCACATACCCTGTTTGAGAAACACAAGCTTACAGTGACCATAGAGTCCCGTTGATGGCACACATTATTTCTAATAATCCCTTTGGGCCAACTTATCAGAAATATTAATGAAATCCCCAGGCAAGAAGTAAGAAGATCCCTACAGAAAGCATGGAAACTTATAGGATCATATGAAGAGATACATAAGAATTCTCAGCAGTGGTTAAAATGACACATAAATTAAGACCAGCACATAATTTCAACACACACTGTAGGAAATAGGCCACTAGAATCTTACGGTGCAGGGGAAGTGAAATAAGCCATGCAGGAGGCTCTCACTCAGGGCTTCTACATTAAAGCAAGTGAAGGAGAGAATTTTTGCCAGCTCCCCTTTGTGACCATCATAGGTCTCGCCAGGATGTCCTAGGAAAGCTTCATGATATACAGGAGACATCTTCTCTGATGGACATTGCTGCTATTATACACTACAGGTGGGCCTATTCAACTATACATTTGTTCATTCAATATATTTAAGAGATCATCAAAGAATATTCGTTTCTCTTTCAGTTCAAGAACCAAAAAGAAAATCTTTCAGAGTATTTAGATCACTCATGTCTCTCCAAAATAAGTACACTAAATGGTGCCAAAGTCATCCACAGGTCTTTCCCTTCTCAGGAAGTGGCTGGGGCACCAGAAATTATATGACTTTTATAGATATTTTGAACAGAACAGTATGGAACTAGCTCTATCCACTAGGACTGAAACCGAAAGGAAATAGGGATTTTTGGTTTTTTACCCTCCTCTTTCAGCCCTCCTCTCTTTCTCCATTCCATTACTCATCTGCACCTTCAGAAGAGGTGGTATTAAAAAAAATTTAAGGGTAAAATCAAATTGGTCTGTATAAGGAATAAGATTCACATGGAGTTTTAATATTAAATACATTAGGAACTGCTTCTTACAATTATTTTGGAAATTATCTGTGAAATTCATTTACCATGCTTTCCCTACAGCTGACTAAGAGGTTTCCTGTGACGGTTTTTTTTTTTTATTTTAATATCAAAAAGAGTAGTCTAGAAGCTGACCCCATGACATAGTGATTCAGTTTCGCTCACTCTGCTTTGGCGGGCTGGGTTCAAGGGTTTGAATCCTGGATGCAGACCTACACAACTCATCAGCCATGCTGTGGTGGTGACCTATATAAAAATAGAGGAGTACTGGCACAGATGACAGCTCAGGGCTAATCTTTCTCAAGCAAAAAAAAAGAAGAAGATTGGCAATGGATGTTAGCACAGGGCAAATCTTCCTCAGCAAAAAAAGAGAGTAGTCTATACCTCAAATACATGTACCTAAATCTTGTGCATTGTGATTTTGAGTCAAAGTCTGTGAATCTCAGTTCAAGTCATTGCTGCTATTCCAGGGGTAAGTGCATCTCTGCATCATTTTTCTTGGAAAGCCAGAGTTCCCATAGTGGGGAACCATTTTTTCATAATGTCTCACCAAAATGATCATCAATGCAAGCTAATTTGCTCTTCATAATCATCCTAGTTTTAAAAGTTAAAAAGAATTTATCCTCATCTTTCAGTTTCCTTGTCTTTTGGTTTTTTGTTCACAAGATTATAACCTGCCTTAACATAACCAGCCCAATAGAAAGGTTATATTTGCTTCCAGGTGAGTAGGTTCATAATTCACTTTATGCATTACTAATTTAGTGAGTCTGTAAAGTAGCTGCATCATTAGAAATATATTTATCTTATTTAATATGACCTCACTGAATATAAGCTTCTTTTTTCCTACTTGATTATGTTCAGTAAATACTATAAATATTTTATACATACCATTTATATTTAAAATATTTTTAAGGAAAATTCTCCTCTTAGTCAAAAAATTTAAAAGCATCTTGTTAAAAAATTTCTGCAGATTCTAATAGGTTAAAGCTATCATTGGGCTCTTTTCTCTGAGTTGTATTTGATTCTTAAAAAGACATCTTCTTTGGAGAATAAGAGCAAATTTTGGAATATGGGTAAATAATTATATTGGAAACATCTTTGATTCCCTTGCTTTCTGTTATTTTTAAAACTTGGGCTATTTCTTAAATTGATAAAGTAAAATCTTCCAAATAGTGGATTTTAAGGGAAACTTGTGGCAGCAGTAAGAAGACCTTTAGAAGAGAATTGCTTGGTGATTTTAATTTCCTTTTCCAATAGGTATCTCACATTATATTCATCCTTGATGACATATATTTTAAATGTATATGCAGCATTATAAATTGCCAGCATCATAATTGTGAATTAATCATTAGGGAGTGAATAATAGTGACGTTTCATTACTATAAACAAAGGATTAAAAAAAATTGTAAATCAGTTGTAGTGCAATATGAATGTCTTTAAATAGGAAATAGGAAAATATATAAAGGAGTTATTATCTTAACATCTTTGTTGACTTTCTTCTGGTATCCTGGGGAAAAAAAATGATAGAAAATAAATCATCCTAATGGAAATACCTCAAGAGAGAGAGAAAGAAAGGGAGAGAATCGGATTTAATGTCAAAGCTCAAAACATTCAAATTGGTAAAAAGTGTCAGATTCAAATCTATTTTAAAATAATAGCATGGGTATCCTCACATTTTGAAGTGAATAGCGCTAATTGCTATATATGAACAGCTTTCGCTGAAAAAAAATTAGATATAAGACAACGTATTTGTGCCTCTATTTCAAGAATTCTTTATATCAAATGAAGATAAAATTTAACTGATTTTGTCCACTGACAAAGTCAAGCTGCCTGGAATTGTACATTTACAAAGAACCAGGGGCAAATGGGTTATCCAGGATAGGGCAGGATATATTCAGTCTTGTTTTAGTATATTCAACACTTTTGCCTACATGAATCAAACTCCTTGTCTTAAAAAAATGTCTACATGCCTTGGAAGCAAAGTGACTTGTCATTATATATCTGTTTTCTCTCCACAGTCTGGAGACCATGAATAAGTCAAGGATATCTACTGTGACACAGTTTGTCTTGTTGGGCTTTCCTGGTCCTTGGAAAATGCAGGTCATTCTTTTCTCAATGATTTTGCTGGTCTACATCTTAACTCTGACTGGGAATATGGCCATCATTTGTGCCGTGAGGTGGGAACACCGACTCCATACCCCTATGTACATGCTCCTGGCCAACTTCTCCTTTCTGGAGATCTGGTATGTGACCTGTACAGTCCCCAACATGCTGGTCAATTTTCTTTCCAAAACCAAGACCATATCATTCTCTGGTTGCTTCACACAATTCTACTTCTTCTTTTCCCTGGGCACAACAGAATGCTTCTTCCTCTGCGTCATGGCTTACGATCGGTACCTAGCCATCTGCCATCCACTGCACTATCCCTCCATCATGACTGGGCAGCTCTGCGCCATTCTGGTGTCTCTTTGCTGGCTCCTTGGTTTCCTTGGACATTCAATTCCTATTTTATTCATTTCACAACTACCCTTTTGTGGTCCCAACATCATTGATCACTTTCTGTGTGATGTGGACCCACTCATGGCATTGTCCTGTGAACCTACACCCATTATAGAGCACGTATTCCATTCTGTGAGCTCTCTTATCATCATCCTCACCATTTTGTACATCCTTGGGTCCTATATGCTGGTGCTCAGAGCTGTGCTTCAGGTTCCTTCTTCATCTGGGCGGCAAAAGGCCTTCTCTACCTGTGGATCCCACTTAGTTGTGGTGTCTCTATTCTATGGAACCATAATGGTGATGTATGTGAGTCCCACCTCTGGCAACTCAGTTGCTATGCATAAGATCATCACACTGATATACTCTGTAGTGACACCAGTTTTAAACCCCCTCATCTACAGCCTACGCAACAGGGACATGAAATTTGCCCTCTGTCATTTCTTTTGTAGAATGAGAATGATCCAAACCTTGTGAATGGGTTTTGTAAAACCCAAGGACTCTCTTTATGCAAGTGGAAGAATAATCTTCCAACTCAAACTGACTTGGTTTTATTCAGAATCTCATGGACCTTTTCTGCAAAGCAAAATTCATCATGTATTTGATCATATTTTAATGTGCTTTTAGTTTCATAAATGTGCTTCAGTGGAAAGAGATTGCCACCGAACACATGGTAAAAATAACTCATAAAAATCTTAATATTGGAGGGTTGTCAAGATGGCAGTGTAGGCAGACTCTGAACTCATATCCTCCCACAGACACAAGCAATTTGCAACTACTCTGGGAACAATTACCCCTGAGAGAGGACTGAAAACTGGATAAAAAGAATCCCCCACAACAAGGAACAGTCCTGACTGAGATGGAAGAGGCATAAATTCCTTCTGTAGAGAAAAAAGCCACCTTCACAAGCCACAGCACTTCATGACTGGCTGAGAGCAATACTAAGATATGCAGCCTTCCCTGGAGGAGTGAGGAACCTGAGCAGGGGAGTGTCACCACTATAAGCATAAGCATTGTCTCAACTGAGATGAGTCTCACAATATCTGGTTTTGCTGGCTACTGATAACAACAGGGAATACCACCAGAAAAGCTATCCAACATAAGGGGAAAAAAGCTGGCTCTTGAAGGGCCCACACATAAATGTACCCATTTTGGAAAGCAATCTAAAATCACGAGAAACAAAGGTACATAGTCCTTTGGTGAAAAGAGACTCACCTGATAGGCTCTGGGTGCATATCAGTGAGTGGTGAGACTGCTCCAGGGACTGAGACATTGGTAGCAGCAATTATTGTGACCTAGTACAGGTGTGCTGACACAGAGGCTGGCAGAAGCCACTGGAATGCTTCCTTTGATCTGTTAGCCCAGGGTCTTCCCCACTCAACTAAAGCACCAATTTAATCCAGCTCAGCCAGGCCAGGCACTCTGCCCTAGGGACTGGCCCCACCAAAACAAGCCCTTGGCAACTTCTGTGCCTGCAGAGGCAAGGTGCCTAGAACCTCTACAGCCAGGCCAGGGAGTCTGCCTCTGCAGGGCAGGGCATGCACGAGGAGCAGGTGAAGTGTATGGGGAGTTGGTGGAGTATGTGGAACCTCTGCAGTGGGGCAACTGGGTCTGCTTCAGGGGTAGGGATGTGTGCATGAGGCAGGAATGTGTTGATGCTGTGTGTGGCCCTATGGGTGGTGAGACTTGTCAGCTGAAGAAGTCTTGTGTTTCTCAAACAGCCACATAGGGATTGGCCCCACCTTCCAAAGCCTGAAACAATTGGGTGCTTCCCATGTCTGGGGCCAGGCCTACTCAGCTACAATCCTGAGAAAGCTGACAAGAGCCTTGAAAGCTGGAGGCCTACAGCAATTGTAAGCCCCTGAACCTAGCAATCAGCCACACTGGGGGCCTACTCACTTAACAGAAAAACTGCAACAAGAATGTGCTATTCGACCTTGCAGCCAGCTGTGCTTGGACTCCCCATGTCCAATAAAAGGATTGAAGGGTCCATAGCAGCCACATACAGTTAAGTATTACAACCAGCCAACCAGGGGGACAGCCTAGACTTCCTGGGCACCTGCAGCAAGAGCAATCCTGTCACAACAGAAGGACACAGAGAGCCCACACAGGGGTCACTCCTGGAATATTTGGAACTGGTGACAAGAGGGAAGCATACTGCCAGGCCTCATAAGGCATCTCTTACATAAGGCCACCTCTCCAAGATCAGAAGACATAGCTGACCCATGTAATACATAGATATAAGTGATGAAAGGAAAAGACCTACAGCCGAGAATACTCAAGATTATCCCAGCAAGATTATCATTCAGAAAGGAAGGAGAGAGAAAAGAGTTTCCCAGACAAGCAAAAATTAAAGGGTTTATCAACAATAAAACAGTTTTACAAGAAATGCTAAAGGGACTTATTTAATGGGAAAGAGAAAACCACAAATGGGAATAAGAAAATTATCCCAAAAAAAAGTCATAAAATCACTGGTAAAGACAAAAATACAGTCAAGGTAGCAGATCAATCACCTATGAAGATAAAATGAATGTCAAAAGACTAAAATTACCTATTTCAATGAAAAGAGGGTAAAGAATACACACACACACACAAACAGGTTAGATATGATATCAAAAACATAAAACGTAGGAGGAGGGGAGTAAAAAAGTAGAGCTTTTAGAAAAAGGTCAAACCAAAGAGACCATCAACTTAATAAAGATTGCTATACACATACATTAATATATATGAACTTCATGGTAATCACAAACCAGAAATCCATAATAAATACCAAACCATGCTGGGTGACATCCCACATAGAACAACTAGAATGACTTACAACTAGGATATACAACTACGTACTGGGGATCTGGGGAGAAAAAGAAAGAGAGAAAATCGGCAACAGATGTAAGTTCAGGGCCAATCTTGCTCACTAAACAAAAGAAAGAAAAAAGAAAGAGGAGAAATTACAATGGACATCTTAGAAATTCAAAAGGATTAAAAGAGAATACTATGAAAAGGTATACGCCAACAAATTGGATAATCTAGAGGAAATGGATACATTCTCAGAATCATACAACCTACCAAAATTGAATCAAGAGGAAATAGAGAATTTGAATAGACCAATCACCAGTAAGGAGATAGAAAGAGTAATCAAACACCTCCCAAAAAATAAAAGTCCAGGAGCAGATGGCTTCTCTGGTGAATTCTTTCAAACATTCAAGAAGATTTAATACCTACACTTCTCAAACTCCTCCAAAAAATTGAAGAGGAGGGTAAGCTTCCTAATTCATTCTATGAAGCCAACATTACCCTGATACCAAAGCCAGACAAGGAAAACACAAAAAAAGAAAATTACAGGCCAATGTCACTGACGAACATCAATGCAAAACTCCTCAAAAAAATACTAGCAAATCGAATATAACAACACATTAAAAAGATCATACACCATGATCAAGTGGGATTCATTCCAGGAATGCAGGGATCATTCAACCCCCACAAATGAATCAACCTGATACACCACAGTAACAAAATGAAGCATAAAAATCACATGATCTTCTCAATAGATGCAGAGAAACCATGTGACAAGATACAGCATCCATTTATGATAAAAACTCTGAATAAAATGAGTATAAGGAAAATACCTCAACATAATAAAGGCCATATATGACAAACCCATAGCTAATATCATTCTCAATGGAGAAAAACTGAAAGCTATCCTTCTAAGAATAGGAACCAGACAAGGATGCCCACTTGCACCACTCTTATTTAACATAGTATTGGAAGTTCTAGCCAGAGCAATCAGGCAAGAAAAGAAATAAAAGAGATCCCAATTGGGAAGGAAGAAGTGAAACTGTCACTATTTGCAGATGACATGATTTTATATATAAAAAACACAAATAACCCACTGAAAACTTTTAGAAATAATAAATGAATACAGTCAAGTTGCAGGATACAAAATCAACATACAAAAATCCGTTGCATTTCTATAGACTAACAACGAAGTGGCAGAAAGAGAAATTAAGAATACAATCCCATTTACTATGGCAGCAAAAAGAATAAAATACCTAGGAATAAATTTAACCAAAGAGGTGAAAGATCTGTACGTTGAAAACTATAAAACATGGTTGAAAGAAATCGAAGAAGACACAAAGAAATGGAAAGCATTCTGTGCTCCTGGATTGGAAGAATTAACATAGTTGAAATGTCCATACTTCCTAAAGCAATCTACAGATTCAATGCACTCCCAATCAAAGTTCCAACAATGTTTTTCACAGAAATAAAACAAAGAATCCTAAGATTTATATAGAACAACAAAAGACTCCGAATAGCTAAATGAACCTTGATAAAAAATAATAAAGTGGAGGTATCACACACCCTGATTTCAAAATATACTACAAAGCTATAGTAACCAAAACAGCATGGTATTGGCACCAAAACAGAAACACACACAGATAAATGGAACAGAATCAAGAGCCCACAAATAAACACACACATCTATGGACAGTTAATTTTCAACAAGGGAGCCAAGAACATACAATGGAGAAAAGAAAGTCTCTTCAATATATGGTGTTTGGAAAACTGGACAGCCACATACAAAAGAATGAAAGTAGACCATTATCTTACACCAATCACAAAAACTAACTCAAAGTGGATTAAAGGCTTGAATGTAAGACATGAAACCATGAAACTTTCTAGAAGAAAACATAGGTAGTATACTCTTTGACATTGGTCTTAGCAGCACATTTTCAAGTACCATGTCTGACTGGGCAAGGGAAACAACAGAAAAAGTAAGCAAATGGGACTACATCAAACTAAAAACTTCTGTATAGCAAAGGAAACCATCAACAAAACAAAAAGACAATCTAACAATTGGGACAAGATATTTGCAGACCACATATCTGAAAGGGGTTAATATCCAAAATACATAAAGAACTCATACAACTCAACAACAAAGAAACTAACAACCCAGTTAAAAAATGGGCAAAAGACATGAACAGACTTTTCTTCCAAGAAGATATACAGATGGCCAACAGGCACACATGAAAGGATGTTCAACATCATTAACTATCAGGGAAACGCAAATCAGAACTACAGTGAGCTATCACCTTACTCCCATCTGAATGGCCATAAGACAGGAAACAAGTGTTGGAGAAGATGTTGGGAAAAGGGAATTCTCATACACTGCTGGTGGGTGTGCAAACTGGTGCAGCCACTATGGAAAACAGTATGGAGATTCCTCAAAAAATTAAGGATAGAACTACTATAAGATCCAGTTATTCTACTGCTGGGTATTTATCCAAAGAACATGAAAACGTGAATGCATAAAGATACGTGCACCCCTATGTTCACTGCAGTATTATTCACAATAGCCAAGACTTGGAAGCAACGTAGGTGGCCACATCAAGGGATGAATGGATAAAGAAGATATGGTATAGATACAGAATGGAATACTAATCAGCCTAAGAAACGATTAAATCCAGCCATTTGTGACAACAAGGATGGACCTTGAGGGTATTATGCTAAGTGAAATTAATCAGAGGGAGAAAGTCAAATACCATATGATCTCATTTATAAATGGAAGATAAAAACAACAACAAACAATCACATAGAGAGAGAGACTAGATTGGTGGTTACTTGAGGAGAAAATGGGGAGGGAGGAGGGCAAAAGGTGTGATTAGGCACAGGTGTGTGGTGGTGGATTGTAATTAGTCTTTGGGTAGTGAACATGATGTAATCTACACAGGAATTGAAATATAATGATGTACACCTGAAAATTGGATAATGTTATAAACCAATGTTACCACAATAAAAAATAAATTTAAAATTTTTTAAAATATTGAAAGAATAAATTAGGTAAATGTTAAAAGAAATACCTTAATATTTACCTCCAGGAAGGTTTTGACTTTTCAGTGTACAATCTCTGTCCACACAACTCTAAGAGATATGAATCAAATTGATATTGTCTTACATGGCTGTCCAACACTTTCTTAGAAAGAGACATACATAAAATACCTGTCTTCCTGAATTTTTGGCAGAAACCACACACATCAATGTTGGATACACTGAGAGAATGTAAAGTCAGTTTCACAAGTCTTAGCTCATCATCCTCATCAACAGTGTACAACGGGAGGCTGGGAGTTTGATTGAAGTCCTGAGTAAGAATATCTTTGATGAGCTGTTAGTATAGAATCCCCATCAGAAGAATTGTGATCATATCAAGAGAACTACTCTGAAAACTCAACCTTGTCCTCTAGAGTTTGAGGGACACCTGCACTGTCCCTGATTCATAACTGGGAAAAAATGTAAATATTGTGAAAGAGCTAGCTCTGAGAGCAGAGCAGAAAGAAATGGGATATACAGGAACAAACTGAATTCCCACCAATAATAGAGCAAATTTAGAATATTCACATTTACTCTTGGTAGAGCTCATGGAAGGTAACCAACTTGGACCATCTTGAAAGGGATTCCACCCAAAAGTACAACTTGGAGAGATAAGGCGAGCCCAAAAGTGAGTCTATATGGAGTTTGTCACCAGAATCCAAGGATGAAAGAAGTCATAAGTTGCCAGTCAATGAACCATTGTTCATATCAGTTTGAAGTTTATCATATCATTTGAAGTTTAGGGAACTCCCCGTCCCCCAAAATAGATAGCACTCCATGAGAGAAAAATCAACATACAAACTTTTGTCTAACCCGTAAGGCAACATACCACTCAAGAAAAAGCCTTTCTTCCTTTACTTCTCTCCCACCTCAAACTTAGAGTAACCAGAAGCACTGTAGTTATGTGGAAAAGGAGGAGTGAAAGGGCAGAGGAAAGAAGTAGATCAAGCCTGAGTCAGACTCAGTCTTGAGGAATGTTTTAACTCGGATAAAAAAATTAAAATTTGGGGGGCTGGCCCCGTGGCGAAGTGGTTAAGTTCGCGCGCTCTGCTGCAGGTGGCCCAGTGTTTCATCGGTTCAAATCCTGGGCACGGACATGGCACCACTCATTGAGCCACGCTGAGGTGGCGTCCCATATGCCACAACTAGAAGGACCCACAACTAAGAATATACAACTATGTACCAGGGGGCTTTGGGGAGAAAAAGAAAAAAATAAAATCTTTTAAAAAAATTAAAATTTTGGTTCTAGATTGCACTAGAATTTCCAATACCTGGATAAGAAGACAATGTATTAATATTAAAAGTAATTAGAGAAGCTACAATATTGCCCCAAGATATTATCCACAGGTGGAGACAAAGAGAACATCAGAAAGTGTCTTAAGTAGACATGAGAAAAAATAAAATTTCTTTGTGTTTACAACCTACCAAGTCCAAATCATCCAATTAAACAGTTACAAGTACAAATGTTTAAACATTGCTGTAGTCTAAGAAAGAAGAAATCCCTCCCCTGAAGACCAAAAGTTATCTCTTTGAAAGTCCTCTTGGACAACTACAGAGCACAATGCTTCACGGTAGGTAAAGGGACCTAAAAAAGGTGAAAAGGAATCAGAAAATCTGCTTAGGAAGCTACTAAAGACAAGCTTCACCTATCCATCATAGTTTGGCCTTAATCAAGCACTAATATTTTAGTGATTCAGCTGAACTAATTAGCTGAAAGAGGAACAGACAATATTTGGTATAAAACTCCACAGCTCACAAGTATCCTACTGCTGAAATTTACCAGATGTTGAATATGTAGCTACACCTGTCAAACACCTATTCTTTCATTAAGATTCAACTCAGACATCACGCCCACCAGAGAGCTTCCAAACATCCCCAGGCTGGACTGTGTATCCCTCTGTAACGCATCTAGAATACACCAGGTCAAATTCCATCATTGTACTCACAGACTCTTTGAGGTTAGTCTATTATGTGTCTGTCTCTTCCCCTGGATTATAAGCGTTTGAGGACAAGGACAGTACCTTATCTTTTTATCCCCAGCATCTAGCATGATAACTGACTGACTCATAGTAAGCATGTGGGGAAAGGAATAGTTTTTACAATTGGATGAATGAGCTAGTTCTTGAATCAGCCCTTACTAGAATTAAACATATTTTAGTCAAAAAACCACTAAATGATTGTTCACATTTTTTAATATTTAAGGACAACATCTGTTTTTAAAACTACATTTTGATAGGTGGTGTTATTATAAAATAATAGTCTTGCCATGAAATTTTCAAACAATACATAAGAGTATAAAGTTAAGGGTAAATATTCCCACCCTCCATCTTCAGAGTTCCACTTCCCACCAATAACAAGTGTAGTACCAGTCAAAGTTTCTGTACATATTCAAGCGTGTAAATGCATACATATATAATGGTTTTGATTTCTTTAAACTGATTATATTATACAAACTATTCATATTTGTTTTTTATTCTCTTAAAATTTTGTAGCTTTCTGTCCAGGTCAATACAAATAGATATGCTTCATTCTTTGTCACAGTTTAGTACTGTCCTCTTGTGTAAATGAATCATTATTTCATTTTTCCCTTATTGCTAGATACACATTGTTTTAAAGTGTCTTGTTCTCACATAGCGCAATCTATTTTAAAAAAGTTCTGGGAAGGGTCTCGTTAACAACAAAAATAAGGGTCCAGCTCAGTGGTGTAGTGGTTGAGTTCACGTGCTTCACTTTGGTGGACCAGGGTTTGCAGGTTCGGATTCTGAGCACCAACCTAGCACTGCTCATCAAGCCACACTGTGGCAGCACCCCACATAAAATAGAGGAATATTGGCAAAGATGTTAGCTCAGCAACAACCGTCTTCAAGCAAAAAGAGGAAGATCGGTGGGGCCAGCCCAGTGGCACAGCAGTTAAGTTCGCACATTCCGCTTCAGTGGCCCAGGGTTCACCAGTTCGGATTCCACTTGTGGACCTACACACTTCTTGGCAAGCCATGCTGTGGCAGGCATCCCACATATAAAGTAGAGGAAGACGGGCCTGGATGTTAGCTCAGGGCCAGTCCTCCTCAGCAAAAAGAGGAGGATTGGTGGCAGATGTTAGCTCAGGGCTAATCTTCCTCAAAAAAAAAGTCTCAAGAAAAAAAGAGGAAGGTTGGCAAAGATGTTAGCTCAGCAACAATCTTCCTCACAAATAATAATATAATAATCTATCACAAATCTTTTTTTAAATTATATAGTATACCACACATACATAAAAGTCTACATAAAGTATATGCAAGTTTAAAGAAAATAAAGAAATGTCTGTGCCTGTCTTCACCCAAATAAAGAATATGGAATATTACCAACACTTTAGAAGCCTCCTGTGAGCTTATCCCCAAATACATCAGTCTCTCTATGCAGTAAAGGGGAAAGGGGAATTTAGTGTCAGTCATTCCCTTGGTTTTCTTCAGCTTTACCACTTATTTATCTCTAAATAAGAATGATGGAGTAGGGAACTCCAAAGACCCATTACTCTACAGAAATGCTGAAAAAAAAACTGGCCAAAATTGTCAGAATCAGCTTTAGGAGGACTCTGGAAAATAATCAAAGATTTAAAGCAACCAAGTGAATGTTTCATCAAGAAAAAGGCAAATACAACATGGTAGGAGAGATTTGTGGCATTTTAGCTTACCCTTGCCACATCCCCTCCTCCTAGTTCAGCCTCAGTCTTAAAGATATCACTCTATATTCCTAGTAAATGTTCCTGGTTCCAGAGAAAGAAGATTGACCTTGTTCTCAAAAGGTGTTTTTCAGTTTTGACCTGTTTAAGGGCTCCCTGGAGGACTACAACAGAGGGCTTGTCTTTATTTCATCTAACTTGGAACTATCTCAGTGCAAAGTAACAGCTAGGTGGAGGGAATTCCTCAAAAACATTAAAAGGCAAACGAACCAGCCACTGACATCTAGGGCAAAGGATATGAATTGAGACAAACAAGAAACACACTGAAAATCCTGGGAGGAAAAGCTGAAGAGTGAGTTACTTTGAAGAATAAGGACTCTGAGAGCTTCCATATATTCCAGGGAATCTCCCCAAGCAGAGAACATCAATGAAGAGATAGAAATTATACAAGAGAATAAAAAATCTAGAGCTAAAAAGTACAATAACAAAAGTGAAAAATTCACTAGAGGGGTTTAACAATAGATTTGAGCAAGCAGAAGAATCACTGAACTTGAAGACAGGTCAATTGAGATTACCGTCTGAGAAACAGAAACAAAAAGAATTACGAAAAACAAACAGAATCTAAGAGACCTGTGGGACACCATCAAATATATCAATATACACACAATGGGAGTCCAGAAGAAGAGGACAGAGAAAGAAATGGAGGGAATGAATATTTGGACACATAATGGTTGAAAACTGCCCAGTGATGAGAGACATGAATCTACCAAGAAGCTCAATGAATTCCAAGTAGAATAAACCCAAAGAGATCCACACTGAGACATTATAATCAAGCTGTCAAATACAAAGACAGCAAAAGAATCTTGAAAGCAGAAAAAACAGAAGTGACTCATTAGGAACAAGGGATACTAAATAAGATTAACAGCAAATTTCTCAAAAGAAACCAGAGAGGCCAGCAGGCAGTGGGATGACACATTTAGGGTGCTAAAACTAAAAATAAAAACAACCAAGAATTCTGCCAAACCTGCCCTACAAAAAAAAATGCTAACAGTAGTCCTAAACCCTAAAATGAAAGGACAATAGACAGTAACTTGAGGCCATATGAGGATATAAAAAACATTGATAAAAGTAATCACATAAATAAATATAAAAGCCATTATTCTTGCATTTTGGGTTTGTAACTCTTCTTTTTTTCTATGTGATGTAAAAAGCAAATGCATAAAATAATAATTTTAAATCTATGTTAATGAGAAAAGAATGCAGTGAGAGCAGTTCTCAGAGGAAAATTTATACCAGCAAATATCTATAATAAAAAAATGAAAGATCAGAAATCAATAACCTAACTTTACACATCAAATAACTAGAAGAAGAAAAGCAAAGTAAACTGAAATCTAATAGAAGGAAGAATATAATAAAGATTACAACAAAGATAAAATAGAGAAAATAAAAATAATGGAGAAAATGAAATCAAAAGTTGGCGCTTTGAAAAAAATCAACAAAAATGACAAACCTTTAGCAGAACTAAGAAAAAAGGAAAGAATGCTCAAATTACTGAAAAAAAGAAAGAAAGAAATGACAGTGGGGACATTACTACTGACCTTAGAGAAATAAAAAAGATTATAAAAAAATACTATGAACAATTTGCCAACAAATTTAGATAACCTAGACAAAATGCACAAATTCCTAGAAACACACAAAATACCAAAACTCACTCAAAAAGAAATGGAAAATCTGAATACACCTATAATAAGCTGAGAGATCAAATCAGGAATCAAAAATCTTCCCAACAAGGAAAACCCAGGGACATATCATTTCAGTGATGTACTCTATCAAACACTTAAGATTAACACCAGTCTTTCTCAGATTCTTCTAAAAAATAAAGAGAGTGAAAACTTCCTAACTCATTTAGGCCAGCATTACCCTGATACCAAACCAGACAAAGACATCAAAAGGAATTAAAACCACAGATCAATATCACTAATAAAGATATATACAAAAATCCTCAACAAAACACTACCAAATTGAATCCAGTAGTATATAAAAGGACATCATGACCAAGTGCGATGCAAGCGCAGTTCAACATAAGAAATCCAAATAATACAAGAGTGATTTAACATAAGAAAATCATTCAATGTAACACACTACATTAACAGAATGAAGGGGGAAAAAACACGATCATCTCAATTCATGCAGAAAAATCAATCAATAAATCCAACGCTCTTCGACGATAAAAAACACCCAACAAATTAAGATTATAAGGAAACTTCCTCAACATGATAAAGGACATGTATTAAACAACCCACAGCTAAAATCATATTCCCCAGTAAAAGACTGAAAGCTTTCCCCCTAAGATCAGGAACAGGATAAGGATGCTTGCATTCACAACAATGTGAAAGCCTCCCAGTTTCCACAGCTGTGTCGAGTGCTGCCCAAGAGGCCTACTACTTTCTTGTTCCACCCAGAATACAGAGCTGACCTGCATGACTGGGGGATGTTGGAGAGGCTGGGAGCAGAGCAACCAGGGCTTGGAACTCATCAAAGGGACACTACTAACCACTTCATGATTCACCCTAATTGCTTAAAGAACTCCATCAACAATGCTGAGTAGTGACTATTTAACATTGCACTAGAAGTTCTAGCGAGTACAATATGGCAGTAAAAACAATAAAAGTCATCCAAACCAGAAGGAAGTAAAGTCATCTCTATTCACAGATAACGTGAAACTATATATAGAAAATCACAAAGATTCCACAAAAAAAAAACCCACTAGAACTAATAAATGAATTTAGCAAAATTGCAGGGTACAAGATCAATATACAAAAATCAGTTGTATTTCTATACACTAGCAATGAAAAATCAGAGAAGAAAATTAGGTAACCAAATCCATTTACAACAGCATCACAAATAATTAAATACTTAGGATTGAATTTAATCAAGATGATGTAAGACTTATACACTGATAACTATATAAGACTGTGAAAGAAATTTAACATCTAAACAAATGGAAAGATTATGTTCATAGATTGGAAATCTTAATATTGTTAAAATGGCAATATTCCTCTAAGTGATTTACAGATTCAGTGAAATCCCTATCAAAATTCCAGTGGCCTATTTTACAGAAATGGAAAAGCTGATTTTAAAATTCACAGGGAATCTGAAGAGACCCAAAAAAGCCAAAACAACCTTGAAAAGAGAAGAATAAAGTTAAAGGACTCATACTTTCCAATTTCAGAACTTATTACAACACTACGGTAGTCAAGATAGTAGAGGTAGAGTATAGACATACAGATCAATGGAATAGAATTGAAAATCCAGAAATAAACCTGTATATCTACAATCAATTAATTTTTAACAACGTGCCATGATGATTCAATGGAGAAAGAATAGTCTCCTCAAAAAATGGTGCTGGGACCACTGGATATCACATGCAAAAGAATATAATTTGATCCTTACCTCACTCGAAATAAAAAAATTAACTCAAAATGGAATAAAGACCTAAATGTAAGACCTAAAACTATGAAACTCTTTGAAGAAAACAGATTTAAATCTTTGTGACCTTGGATTAGGCAATGACTTTTAGATATGATACCAAAACTCAAGCAATAAAGTAAAAAATAGACAGGGGCTGGCCCAGAGGCATAGTGGTTAAATTTGTAAGCTCTACTTCGGCAGCCCCACCTTCCTCACCAAAAAAATAAATAAGTAAAAAATGAAAAATAGATAAATTGGCAATGATTCAGCAGGATGGAATAATAGGAGTTTTCTCCATCATAATCTCACAGAAAATGATTTTTGACAGTCACTCACAGACAAAAGTACCTTTGTGGGAGTCCAAGAGTCCAGCAGAGAAGTTCCAGCACACCATTGAAGCAAAAAAAAGCAAGAACAGACTATTGAAGAGGGTAGGAAAAACAGTTTCACTTTACCCTTATCACCCAAGGCAGCACAGCTTAGTGTCAAGAGACAGCCCCTCAGCCTGCAAGGGGAAAGTGAAAGCCCAGCTCCCCAAGCTGTGTCGGGCACTGTCCAAGAGAAACAATTCTTTCTCACCCCACCCAGAATACTGAGGTGATCTGCAAAACTAAGGACTTATGGAGAGGATGGGAACACAGCAACCAGGGCTTGGAACTCATCAAAAGGACACTACTAATCACTTCATGATTCACCCAACTAATTGCTTCAAGGACTCCCTCAAGAATACCACCCACAGGCCTCTAAGAACACCTCAGCTACAGAGCCTCCCCCCCCCAACCATCTAGCCCACAGAGACCTCCAATGCTCCACACACTTCACCCGCTTCCATTCTCAACCCAAAGTCCAGCTGCTGGCATGTGCTTCTGCAGGGAATGGTGAACATTTACAGACAGCTAGAAAGCACATGTAGAAAGCCAGCCCAACTTTGTGGAACTGGGAGAAGGCTCACAACTTGAGCACTTCAAGGCACTGCCCTAGAGAAAACAGGGAGGCTGTCAGCACCTGGCTGCCCATGCAGGATAGAGAAAAGGCATACCATCTTAAGAATTCTCCCACAAGAAAGAATAAGAAGGGTGGAGAAGGCATATCCATAGAAAAATGGATCCCTAGCTAGACTCAGAATACCTAGTCAGACTGATTAGTGGAAGTATTACTCTCCTGAAACCAGTCAGGAGAGACTGAAGGAAGTGACTGCCACTTCAAATGTGAAGAAAGTAATACAAGTCTCCAAGGAAAATGCAAATCAAGGAAACATGACAACCTCAAAGGAATACAATAATTTTCCAGTAACTGACCCCAAAGAAATGGAGACCCATGAACTGCATGATAAAGAATTCAAAATAATTGTCTTAAAGGAGCTCAGCAAGCTATAAGAAAACATGGATGGACCACTCAATGAAAACAGGAAAACAATACATGAACAAAATAAGTACAACAGAGAGATAGAAATCACAAAAAGAAACTAAACAAATTCTGGAGCTGAAGAGTGCAATGAATAAAATTAAAAATTCAATATAGAGAATCAATAACAAACTAGATCAAGCAGAAAAAAGAAATCGTGAACTCAAAAACATGTCATTTGAAATTATCCAGTAAGAGGAGGACAAAGAGAAAAGAATGGAAAAGAATGAAGAAAGCCTATATGGATTATGGAACTCCATCAAGTAAAACAACTTGCACATTATGGGAGTCCCAGAGGAGTAGGGAAAGGAGCAGAAATCTAATTTAAAGAAATAATGACTGAAAAATTCCCAAATCTGGGAGAGGTATGGTCATCCAGGTACATGAACATAATGGATCCCCAAACAGATTCAACTCAAAGAGGAATTTATCCACTCATCTGTTGATGGACATTCCGGTTGTTTCCAGTTTTGTGTTCTTATAAATAAACCTGCTAGGAGCATTTGTCTACAAGTCTTTGGCACATGCATTTTTTTCTCTTAGGTAAATAGCTAGAGGTGAAATGACTTTGTCAAATGAGAGATGCATGCTTAACTTTTTAAGAAACTGCCAAACTGTTTTCCAAAGAGCTTATAACATTTTACATTCACACTAGCAGTGTGTGAGAGCTCTGGTTCCTTTATATCATCTTTATATCCTTTATATCACCAACACTTGTATGGTCAGTCATTTTAATTTTAGTCATTCTTCTATTTATATACTGATAATTTGACAGTTCACTGTGTTTTAACATGTATTTCTCTAATGACTAACAATGTTGAATATATTTTCATTTCCTTATCCGCCATATGTATACATTCTGTTCAATGTCTGTTCAAATCTTTTTTCTATTTTTTATTGGGTCATTTGTTTTCCTATTATTGATTTTTGAGTGTTCTTTATATATTCTGATGCAAATTCAACAGATAAATGATTTGCAAATATTTCTTCCATTCTGTGGCTTGTCTTTTCATTTTCTTAATAGTCCTCTTTCCAAGAGCAAATAATTTTAATATAAATGGAGTCCAATTTATTAAACTGTTCTTTTATGGATTGTGCATATTTAAGAAATCTTTGCCTAAGTCAGGGTCACAAGGATTTTACCCTATATTTTCTTTTAGGTGTTTTAAAGTTTTAGGATTTATATTTAGGACCATGACCCATTTTGAGTTAATTTCTCTGAACTTTGTGAAGTACTGAAATATTGATTTCAATTTTTGAACATGGATATACAATTATTCCAGAACCATTTATTAAAGAGACCCTCCTTTCTACACTGAATTGCTTTTGCACCTTTGTTGAAAATCAATATTCCATATATATTGGTCTATATCTGGACTCTCTATTTTGTTCTATTGATCAATTTGTTTAACTTAATGCCAATGCCACATTGGTTTGATTATTGTGGCTTTATAATAAGTCTTAAAGTGAGGTACTGGTACTCCTCCAACTTTATTTTCTCTAAGTTCTTTGCATTTCCTTATGGACTTGAAAATTAGCTTGCCAATTTCTACCAAAAAGGCCTCCTGAGAGTTTGATTAGCATGGCATTGAATCCACAGATGATTTTGGAAAGATCTGATATCTTAAGAATACTGGGTTTTCCAACCCATGAACAAGTTATATGTTTACATTTATTTACATCTTTAATTTCTCAGTCAAGTTTTATAGTTTTCATTGCACAGGTCTTACACATCTTTTATCAGATTTATCTCTAATATTTTTGAAGCTATTGTAAATGGCATTATTTTTATATCTGTTTCTGATTGTTACTAGTGCAAGCATATAGAAATACATGAGACAGTTGTGTATGGTTCTTGTATCTTGAAATCTTGCAAAACGCACTTATTAGTTCTAGCAGCCTATTTGTAGATCTCTTTGAATATCCTACACAGACGATCATTTCACATCTAATGAAACATAATCTTACTTCTTTCTAGCAATCTGGGTGCCATTTATTTATTTTCTTTGCCTGCTTGCACTATCACTTCCAGTACAAGGTTGAATGGAAGTGGTGAGGGCAAACATTCTTGTCTTGTTTCTGATTTTAGGGGGAAAGCATTCACTTTCACCATTAAATATGATATTAGCTATAGGTTTTTTAAAATGTTCTTTACAGATCAAAGAAGTTTCTATCTATCCTCAGTTTGATAAGAACTTTCATCAGGAATGGATGTTGGTTAGAATATAGTTTAATATGTACAGGTACATTATGTATTACCTAGATATTTATGTGCCAACTTGATCTTTTAACTACACTATCTAACAGGGTGTAAATGGGAAAACTAATATCAAATTTCAAACAATTCAGTACTGAGAAAGGTTTGCCCTTAACTTTCAATCACGTCAAAAATAACTCTTCCCAAAACTTCCTGCCTCTTTTTCAGTTCTAGGTCACCCTTTCCTTCAACCCCTCACTCTTCTTGAAAAAACAGGTGTG
This sequence comes from Equus quagga, assembly GCF_021613505.1. NCBI lineage: Eukaryota > Metazoa > Chordata > Mammalia > Perissodactyla > Equidae > Equus > Equus quagga. The sequence goes on along the minus strand of NC_060268.1, from coordinate 28,931,488 downwards.
AGAGCCCTGTATAGGAAAATTACCTCCAGCGGAGAAAGAAATCTAATAAACTTCTTGAGGCAAATATATCATATCAACATTTCCTTTCATTCTTGTGAAAACGCTTCCAAAGTTAACTTCTACATGACAGAAGAGAACTTTGGTATCCAAATTTAAGAGTTATTAATCTTTGACTTGGGTAGGCATGTAATTAACTCAATTTTATTCTTAGGTTATTTTGCGTCAGACTTTTGGGTTAAGAGAGATCATCAGAAAGGTGATATTTAGCCCATAATTCTTAGGTCTGGGATGAATTTCTTCTATTGAGTTATACTTCTACATAATGCTTTTGAATTTTATTGAGGAATGCCATAAGAAGCAGCTCTACTGAACCAGATATATATATATATATATATAAAACACTATTTGGGAGACCACTGTTCATATATCTCTGACTCCCTCATATATGAATCCCCATGAAAGAAATTATTTTAAAACTAGGAGCCAGTAATTTAGCTTCCCTTGAGGATCCTGTGGTTTGTTTTGTTTTGTTTTTATAGATAATTAAAATCATATAACACATAATGTTTTCCCATTCCTCACTTTGCTTTACAGGGAGTTCATAACACATTCAGGGACTTGACTTTTTACCAGCACAGGATCTTATGATTCACAAACCTTCATTCTATTTTTTTCTTCTTAAATTCATTGTTCTCTTTTTTTGTATGTTGCTTGTTGGATATTTCAAATCCTTGATGGAACAAGGAAGAATACAGTAAAGGCATTTTTAGTTAAACATGTTGGTGAATAAGTAATTCCAAGTTAAGAACTACTTAGAAGGTACGGAATTTACTAAGATGGGATTTATTAAGGTGGAATTTTTATTGACTTCCCCTTAGTACCCAGTATTGAACATGCTTCCTCAGCATTGAGATAAAACACACTTTATTGTGTCCTAGTAAGTTCCAGATGATCTGATAATGCTTACCTCTCCACCCTCATAAACCATTTTCCTCTGGATAGCCAAAATTAACTTCTATTATCTTTGAAAACCCCATAATTATACCTGCACTTACGTGGAAATTAATTCCCTTAGATTGTTGAATGGCTTATTCTCTTACTTTGAAATATCACCTCCTCACAAAAACATTCTCTGACCATCCGGTCTAAATTATGCCCTATCCTACCCCAACAACTTTTATATTTATATTCTCTTTTATTCTTTTTATATTACTTACAACTTCGGGAATTATATGTTTATGCATTCATGTGCTTATTATCTGTCTCCCTCACTAGAATGTAAGTTTTACAGAGGCAGGGACTTTGTCTTCTACATAAATGTAATTCAGGGCACATCAAACAGGTAAATAAATGTTTATTGAATGAATGAAATGCACCAATCCCACATACCAACTGATGAATTTACATTTGACCAATTGTTTGGCCCAATAACCTGAAGCTATCATCAAATGCCTCTGAACCTGTCTTAATCTCAGTATCTTAGAATCACTGACTTTTGCTCTCTGTCTGCTTTTACCTCTTTAGGGCTATGTGTTCAACTCAACCTTCCTTCACGTGAAACTAACCCAAATTCTAATGCCACTACATGCTAAACTTCTTTTAAAATGTAAACCTATTTCCAGATATCTTAATTATCTTGCACAGGTAGGAAAAGGTAGGAAGAATATAATCTATTTCTTGTTTAATAAATGGAAGACTTGGAAATCAAGGCAGGAAACGAAACTTCTACTGCTATTGTCATGAGTTTTTCAGTCACTTGTAGTGCTCATTGTAACTTCTTTCACTTTTCCTGACTAACATCAGATTTTCATTTCTCTGCCCATGTCACATATTTATTTAAAACAGTGGCTCTATAAGGTCAAGGTGCATCAGAATCACCTGATTAACATTAAAATAGAAATTTCTGAGGTCCACTTCAAAGACTGTGATCTAGGAGATTTGGAGAAAAGTCCAGGGATCTGCTCTTTTAAAAAGCTCCCCAAATCATTATGAAACAGACAGTTTTGAGAGACAGTGCTTTAGATCATTATTAGTCTTTTGGATGCCAATTAAATAAAAATTTTGGCTCAATTTTGATTGGCACTAATTTCCCTTTTTTCTGAGCTTAACAAGTGTGAAAACTCCACTCTTCTGCAGGAGTAGAGCAGAGATCTTTATGCCAAAAAGACCAAGTGTAAGAATGGATGCACCTAATAGAGGTCAAAAAGGCATAAGGTCAGGGACCAGGTAAGTGATCACAGATAAAAGGCTAGGCAGTTTTTGAAGGTCAGGGCAGGAAAAGAGGCTAAAGTTCAGACATCCAGGTCATTTAACTCAAGTTACCATCTACCAAATCTTCATTTGAAGACAAGGTCTGTTTTAACTGGGTGAACTCTTGTCCATTACTAGACTAGGCAGAAATAGATGAATTTGTGTCTGCATTTCTAGCTGCAAATGAATGAAGACCTACTTTTAAACTAGGAATACAGATAGGGAAAAAATAATCATTCTGATCTTGATGCACTGATGAGTTCTCATTGACTGACTAATTTTTGTGCACATTTGAATTTTTCTTAAGGCAGCCTTCATGTCCGTGTTCCGGAGACTGTAGATCAGCGGGTTTACAAGTGGGGTCACTGATGAGTACAACAAGGTTACAATCTTCTGTATGCCAGCTGGATTTCCAGAGGTTGGGCTGATGTACATGACCATGAGGGTTCCATAGAACAGTGACACTACAGCCAGGTGGGAACCACAGGTGGAGAAGGCCTTACGTCTGCCAGCTGCTGAAGGGACATGCAACACTGCCCTGAGAACCAGAGTATAAGACCCAAGGATGAAAAAGAAGGTGATGAAGATAATAAGAGAGCTCAAAATAGAACAGGAAAGCTCAATTCCAGGAGCAGGGATGCAGGACAGGGCCAGAAGAGGACCAGGGTCACAAACAAAGTGGTCAATGGTATTGGGGCCACAAAAGGGGAGTTGTGTGATAAAATAGATAGGGACCGGATAGCAGAGGAAGCCCGTTACCCAGCAGAGGGCCACCAAGTTCATGCAGAGAGGAATGCTCATGATGGTAGGATAGTGGAGAGGCCGACAGATGGCCAAGTACCGATCAAAAGCCATGAGGGGCAGTAAGAAGGTCTCAGTAATGCCCATGGAAAAGAAGAAGTAGAACTGGAGGAAGCAGGCAGTGAAAGAGATGGTTTTGGTCTCAGATAGGAAGTTCCTTAACATATTGGGAACAGTGGTATTGATGTAACAGATCTCCAGGAATGAGAAGTTGGCCAGCAGAATATACATGGGAGTGTGAATCCTGTGATCCAGCCTCACCACACAGACAATGGCCCCATTTCCCACTAGAGTCAGGATGTAGGACACAGAGAACAGCATGAAGAGGAGGACCTGAACCTCTCTGGAGCAGGGAAAACTCAGGAGTATGAATTCAGTCACCGTGTTGACTCCTGACATATTCATGGTTTCCTAAAGTGTGGAGAGGAAAAAATGACAAAGCTTACCTCATTTCCTAAAATTCAGGACTATTTCCTTTTTAGAAATCCCTAAGTCCCTCAGATCCTATTATTCTATTAAATAACAATTATTAACTATACTACTGAAAACTGTAAAATTTTGAGAGTGCTTGATATGATCAGACTTTGAATTTTGGGCTCTCTCATTTCTCTTTCAGAATTTTCTCACAGTAAAAAGCAGGATCTTATGCAATAAGCAACTTGGAGAAGATTAATAATGGTACTTAAGTATAAATACATATGAAAACCATCTATTTGTATCTACAGAATAAGATACAAAATACTCTTAATATTGAACACAGAATATCAAATACTTGGATCTTTGGAATCATGGACACAAATATTAGGCATCATAGGAGGAGAGGGAGAAAGGTAACAAATAACACACTGAAACCTTTATGCATTTCACTTTTATTCTAGATCGGTATTGAAACTATAAGTGTTGGCATCTTAAACTCATCTGATAACCGAGACAAAAAATGTCAAATGTGCCATCCTTTCTTCAGTATTCATCAAAGTTTGTTAACTCAAGAAAAGTTTGAACATCCAGACACCTACATAATGGCTTTCAATTTGGCCCCATCTTTTACCTGTTGAATTAAAACACTTCTTTAAAGCCTTGGTCTAGGTTAAAACTCTACTTATAGGTAGAAAAAGTGATCAATGAATCTGGTATATTATGTAAGGAGCTCAAGATTTTTACCCAAGGTGTCAAGATTCCTAGAAAGGCCTCTATACTTTTGGTTTATGGATAGATGCAGAGGATTACAAATGTCAGATACTCCCAAGCAGAAATCTCTGGGAACCAAGGAAAACAGTGAGAGCCAGAAAAAGTCTCTCTGGACAAGGATTCCTCTTTTATTTCTCCAATCCTCTGTCGCCTCCTTCCTTTATAGATGTGGAAGGCTGGAGTTGTTTTGGGAAGCGGATGGAGAATCTTTGTGAAAACTGCCTTCTCTGAGTTAGACTTAGCCTTGGATCTTGTGTGACTTCCATGGTGAGAAAAGCAAAATAAAACCATTGAAATAGCCTGAGATCCTGTTGTCAGTCATTTGGTATCAATTTATTTTAGGATCCCCTCCATTAGTGACCTAAGTGACCCAAAATGACATGACTGAGTGATGATATTTATTCAGGAAAATATAAGTACAGAATACAGACCCAGATGTTTTTCTTAAGGATTCTAGCTAAGAATATTTATTAATTTATTATTTACAAAATGTGTTACTTTTCAGATCACTTCATTTCATTACTTTAAGGATGATCTTGATAACTGCAATTAGTGAAACAAGAGATGAGAGAAATTCAGAATTTTCCACATCACACTTAACTGTAAGCCTCCTCTTCAGTCTGTGAATAGATCATGTTTGGCACAGCAAAGCTGTGAATAATTCCTCTGTATCAGGAACTGAGAGTAACTCAGAAGCCAAAGAAAGCATGAGAAAAGAGTGAAAGCAGCAAGAAATATCTGGTGACTAATGTGTATGAGGATGTCAGTGGCTTTGTAAACTATGTGGGAGTGAACTCACCAATCTGGAGTGCTCAATCATCTTGTCGTTCTACCTCCTCACAATCTGCTCTGTGGCAGAGCCAAACGTGGCTAAAAACAGGAAGAGCTGAAGTTTTTTTCCTGCCTTGTTCCTCATAGCCACTTTGTCAGTCATTTCCAGATGTCACTTTGCTAACATACTGTTCCCCCAAAGACCTGGTTCTGACTGGGTGCACCTCCTGGTTAATAAGGACAAAATTTACATACTATTGAGGCTCCTTCCTCCTCTCGTCTCTCTCACTTGCCTGATTCCCAGTGCTCTTAGCTGTAAAGATGAGTCTCTCTACATTCATTCATGTAACTTCAGGTGCTATTATTTCTACAGCCATCCAAAAGAAGGCAAAGCTAAAAAGCACACCTAACAACAGTCCTTTACTTGTATCTCTTCTGAACCCATCTCCTCATAGAACTGGCAGATGTGACTTGTAATCTCTAATTTCACTACAGCAAAAGGCAGGCAAGATGGAGGGAATGGCATCCTTGGTAGCCACCAGTCTAGAGAGGGGGCTTACACTGCTGAACACCGATAAGGTTTGGAGAGAAATTGGCATACTTGGTGCACAAGAGAGACTTACCTATGCTGTCTGAAACCTATCCTCCTCCTAAGGGATATAGTCTCCTGTGAATTCAAAAAGTGAGGATTTATGAGGGAAGATTGTCAATCATATCCCAAATGTTCTCTTTCCTCAGGAGCCCATTAGTTGGCCTCTGGGACGAAGTTTCTCCAGCAGTGAATGATCATCTCAACTACTCTTAGAGCAGGTGTTTATTTTGTTCTCTAGAAAGGTTTCTGTTATGGTGCAATCAGTACAGCATGAACACCAGCTTAGCTGGAACATGAGATTATTGTTTTTCTTCTTATTCCCTTCCATTCAATTTTATTCATTTTTCAGTCCGTCTGCAAGTTCTGGACTCTCTTATTTGTCAATATCAGAGTTATGTCATCAGATTTCTCATTTTCTTTCCTATTGACTCACTAAATAGCTTGAAAAGGGTTACTCCCTTTTTTAGTTAAAAGCTTTCTCTCCCCCCAGGCCAGCTCTGTGATTCTAGTATGACACTGATAAGTAAATACCATTTCAGGGTGAACAGCTCCAAGTAGGGGAAACCATGGGGCATGTGGTGAAATGTCAAAGGTCTAGCAGATACCTCCTCATCTAGCCCTTTTAGGTATTCCAAATTGCTTTTAGCCGATGTCCCTAAAAGTTGGCATGATCTTGCTTCTTTTAAGTAAGGCATTGCTGAGAGAGATGACTCAAACTTTTGTATCCTTTTGTTTTTGTTTTTTTTTGATTGAGATATAATTGACGTATAACATTATATTAGTTTCAGGTGTACAACATAGTGATTTGATAGTTGTATATATTGCAAAATGATCACCACAATAAGTCTACTTAACATCTGTCCCCATACATAGTACAAAATTTTCTTCTTGTGCTGAGAACTTTTAAGATCTATTCTTTTAGCAACTTTCAAATCTGCAATACAGTATTATTAGCTATAGTCATCATGCTGTATATCACATCTCCAGAACTTATTTATCTTAAAATTGGAAGTTTATACATTTTTTGACTACTTTCTCCCATTTCCCCTGCTTTTCCCCTACTAACTACCAATCTCTTCCCTGTTTTGATGAATTCGTCTTTTTAAGATTCCACATATAAGTGAGATCATACAGTAGTTGTCTTTCTCTGTCTGACTTATTTCACTTAGCATAATGACCTCAACGTTCAACCATGTTGTCACAAATGGCAGGATTTGCTCCTTTTTTACAGCTGAATAATATTTTATTATACACACACACACACACATATATATATATATCTCACATTTTCTTTATCTATTCATCCATCAGTGGACACTTACATTGTTTCCATGTCTTAGCTATTGTAAATAATGCTGTAATGAACATGGTAGTGCAGATATCTCTTCGACATAGTGATTTTGTTTCCTTCATATATATATATACCCAGAAATGGAATTGTTGGGTCATATAATAGTTCTATTTTTAATTTTTTGAGGAATTTCGATACTGTCTTCTACAGTGGCTGTACCAATTTATATTTCCACCAACAGTATACAAAAGTTCCCTTTTCTCCACACCCTCACCAGCACTTGCTATTTCTTGTCATTTTGATGATAGCCATTCTAACAGATATGAGGTGATATCCCAGTGTGGTTTTGATTTGCATTTCCCTAATGAGGAAAGAAACTTGTGAAATACCCCCTCATTTTATTTTAATAAAAACTGATAAAGTAGTAATAAGTAAGATAAATAGCAAGTATAATCTTGTTATGTATGTGGAATTAAATGGTCCTGATTACTATTGAGAATTATGCTAAATTCATTAATATGATGTGTTGTATGAAAAGAGCATTGGTTCATTTCTCAGACTGATCTCTATTTGTATTACAGCTGTGTCATATACTAAACTGTATGATCTTTGATATGTTGTTTAACCTTATAAAGCTCCAGATATTTCATCTATAAATATACTAGTTCTATCCTAATAGATACAGTTGTGAAAACTAAATAATAATGTATGTAAAATACCTAAAATATGGTAAGTACTCAGTAAAAGTGAGTCCTCTCTTTTTCCCTTCTTTTGTGTTAAACTTCATGCAAAATTTCCTCTGGAAGAAATATTTCTGTTATTCTGTTTTGCAATTTCTTAGATATATGAATAAAACAATTCATGCATATACATACGCATTTATACTCTACCCTTTCTGAAAAATGATACAAATTATGTAAACAAAAAATTTAAATCTAAATGAACAAAGCTAGGAGTAACTATAGGAGAAGGAGATAGAACTGTGTCAGAAAACCTAAGTTAAAGAAAGCTATCACAGCTAACATCACACTTAATGGTGAGAAACTTAAAGCTTTCCCACTAAGATCAGGTACAAGGCAACAATGTTCCCTCTCACCACTCATTTTCAAGATCAAACTGGAAGTCCTTGCTAATGCAATAAGACAAGAAAAGGTATACATATTGAGAAGGAAGATATAAAACTTGTTTTTTGCAGATGACATGATCATCTATGCAGAAAATCTGAAAGAATCAACAAAAAACCTCCTGGAACTAATAAACAGTTATAACAAGACTGCACGATACAAGTTTAAAACACAAAAGTCAACTGCTTTCCTATATACCAATAATGAACAAGTAGATTTTGAAATTAAAAATACAATACCATTTACATTAGCAACTCAAAACATGAAATACTTGGGTATAAATCTAATAAATATGCACAAGATCTATATGAGGAAAACTACAAAACTTTGATGAACAAAATCAAAGAAAAACTAAATGAATGGAGAGATATTCCAAGTTCATGGATAGGAAGATTCAATATTATCAAGATGTCAATTCTTCCCAATTTGACCTACAGATTCAATGCAATCATAATTAAAATACCAGAAATTATTTTATGGGCAGCACCAAATTGATTCTAAAGTCTATATGGAGAGGAAAAAGACCTAGAATAGCCAATACAATATTGAAGGAGAAGAACAAAGTTGGAGCACTGATACTATCTGACTTCAACACTTACTATAAAGCTACAGCAATTAAGACAGTGTGGTACTGGCAAAAGAATAGACAAACTAGGGCCAGGCCAGTGGGGTAGTGGTTAAGTTCACATGCTCTGCTGTGGCAGCCCAGGGTTCAGGGGTTCAGATCCCAGGCACAAACCTACACACCTCTCATCAAGTCATGCTGTGGACGCACCCCACATACAAAATAGAGGAAGACTGGCAAGGATGTTAGCTCAGCAACAATCTTCCTTACCAGAAAAAAAAGAAAAAGAGGAAGACTGGCAACAGATGTTAGCTCAGGGCCAATCTTCCTCACACACAAAAAAAGAAGAGACAAATAGATCAATGGAACAGAATAGAAAGCCCAGAAATAGACTCCCAGAAATATAGTGAACTGATCTTTGACAAATGAGTAAATGCAATATAATGGAGCAAAGACAGTCTCTTCAACAAATGATGCTGTAACAACTGAACGTTCATTCACATGCAAAAAATGAATCTAGATTAAAACCTTTCACCCTTCACAAAAATGAACTCAAAATAGATCATAGACCTAAGTATAAAGTGAAAAACCATAAAATTCCTAGAAGATAACACAGGAAAAAACCTAGATGACCTTGGCTATCGTGATGCCTTTTTAGATACAACACCAAACACACAATCCATGAAAGAAATAATTGGTAAGCTGGACCTCCTTAAAATTAAACACTTCTGCTCTGTGAAAGACAATGTCAAGAGAATGAGGGGCCAGCCCCGTGGCTGAGTGGTTAAGTTCGCGTGCTCTGCTGCGGCAGCCCAGGGTTTTGCCAGTTCGAATCCTGGGCGTGGACATGGCACCACTCATCAGGCCATGCTGAGGCGGCACCCCATATACCACAACTAGAAGGAACCACAACTAAGAATATACAACTGTGTACCGGGGGCTTTGGGGAGAAAAAGGAAAAAAATAAAATCTTAAAAAATAAAAAAAAAATAAAAAGAGAATGAGAAGACAAGCCACAAACTAGGAGAAAATATTTGTAAAAGACATATCTGATAAAGAACAGTTATCCAAAACATATGAAGAACTCTTAAAAATGCAACAACAAGCAAATAACCTCAACAAAAAATGGGCCAAAGACCTTAACAGACACCTCACCAAAGAAGACATACAGATGGCAAATAAGCATATGAAAAGATGTTCCACGACGTAAGTAATCAGAGAAACACAAATTAACAATCATTAGATACCACCACACCTATTGGAATGGTCAAAATCCAGAACACTGACAAGACCAAATGCTGGTGAGGATGTGGAGCAAAAGGAACTCTCACCCATTTCTGGTAAGCACAGTCTTACCACACCACAGAGCAATGGCATTCCTTGGTATTTACCCAAAGGAGTTGAAGACATATGTCCACACAAAAACCTGCACATGGAGGTTTATAGCAGCTTTATTCCTAATTGCCAAACTTGGAAGCAACCAAGATGCCCTTCAGCAGGTGAACAGGTAAACTGTGGTACCTTCAGACAACGGGATATTATTCAGTGCTAAAAAGAAATGAGCTATCAAACCCTGAACATTTAAATGCACATTACTAAGTGAAACAAGGCAATATGAAAAGCCTACAGACTGTTCGATTCCAACTATAGACATTCTGGAAGGGCCAAACTATGGAGACAAAAAGATGAATGAGGGGGAAAGGCGCAAAACTACCCCTTCAGGGACTGGTTCCGCGGGGTTTCCCAGGATTGAAACTCTAAGGCTCAAGGTTTGCCACGTCCCCCTCAGGAGAATGTTAGGGACTGAGAGACAAAGAAATGTTAAAGTGTTCAAACCGCTAGATCGTCAGTGTAAACACCAAGTTGACGCGGACGGCCCCACCTGACACCTCGGGCTCACTGGCGTCTCTCCCAGACGGCGCGCGGAGTCCCGCCTTCCTGCCGCAGACCCAGGCACCGGCGCGAGGCCGCCACGCGAGCGCCCAGCCAGGCACGCTGACGTCCCCGTGCGTGGGCGTGCGCTCTGCTGGGGCGGGGGACTCGGGAGCGCGGACCTCAGCCGGCCGGTTGGCGTCTCCGCTCAGCGCAGCTGCTCTGAGGTCCGGGGAGTCCGCCAGGCCGCTGCGCATCTTGTGTGTTTGTTGCGCGGCGCTGTGATTTACAGCCCTGAAGAGTCTGCATTTTTCTCCTCCTTTTTTTCCCCTGCATTGGTAAATCCGATTTGGAGACCCAGCGGAAAAGAAAATTAATGCTTGCCAGGTGTTGGGGGCGGGAGGAGGGAAGGTGGAGATGAGTAGACAGAGAAGAAAGCATTTTTTAGAGCAATGAGAATGCTGTGTATGCTATCGTGATAATGGATATATGTTGTTATACATTTGTCCAAAACCGTAGAATGTACACCACCAAGTGTGAACCCTGAGGTAAACTGTGGACTTTGGGTGATTATGATGTGTTAATGTAGGTTCATCCTTGGTAAAAAATGTACCAATCTGGTAAGTGATATGGATAAGGGAGGAGGCCATGGCTGTGTGTGGGCAGGGCGTACATGGGAAATCTCTGCCTTCCTTTCAATTTTGTTATACATCTAAAACTGCTCTAAAAAAATGAAGTCTTTACAAAAAGAAAAAAAAAGCTTTGAAACTTCTGTCAGAAAATATAGTAGATATACATGAACTCCCCAATAAAGAACTAAAAAGCTTAGTAAAATATATAATACACCAGAGCACGCTCATGACATATAAGAAACAAGATGCTGTGAGTGAAAGACAACAGATCAGATGAATACATAAAACTTTCAATTTTAGAATAACACATCTCTGAGCATCCTAGAATCCAAGGCAAAAAAGAAAGCAAAATAAATTATATTGTTCTGATTATATAGAGACACTATAAATCAGAGAAGCAAACTTTTACATAGCAAGATACTTCAAAAAATTTATTAAATTAGGTTGCCCCAGGATTTTATTTTAAAATTTGTAGGGACTGGCCTGTTGAATAGTGATTAAGTTTGGCACACTCTGCTTCCGCGGCCAGGGTTCATGGGTTCTGATCCCAGGTGCAGACCTACACCACTCATCAGCCATGCTGTGGTGGCCACCCACATACAAAATAGGGGAAGACCGGCACAGATGTTAGCTCAGGGCTAATCTTCTTCAGCAAAAAAAAATATATTTTTTTTTACAATTTTCTTATAAAATACGATACATGGCAGAAAATGCATAAAACATAAATGAAAAGTATAATGAATAATTATAAAGCAAACTCCCCTTAGCCACTACTGAAGACAAGAAACAGGGTGTTGCAAGAACTCTGGAAGTCCCTTTTGGTTTTGATCATACCCATTTCTCCCTCTAACTTCTATTGTAAACTTCTTTGCTTTATAATTTTATTCACCTACTAAAAAATAGTTTAGATTTACAAGTTTTAAAACTTTACAGAAGTGAAATTTATTTATTTTTACTTTATATACAGTAAAATTCACTCCTGGAATTAACTAACTCTGATCAGTTAAGCTCTGTTGTTAGGTACCTCCTACATTTGGTATTGTTATATTTTCGTGGAAAACATGACTCCTTTTAAGTTATGTAATGTCCTTATTTATTCCTGCTGAAGTTCCTCATTCTGAAGTCTACTTTGTCTGATATTAATATTGCTACTCCAGCTTTCTTTTGATTAATGTTTTCATGGTATATCTTTTTCTGGTATTTTACTTTTAATCTATTATTTTCAATTAAAGTGGGTTTCTAGTTGATGGCATATTGTTGAGTCTTGCTTTTTTCCTCAATTTACACTCTCAGTCTTTTAATTGGTTTCTTTAGACCATTTATATTTAACCTAATTTCTGATATGGTTGGATTAAAATCTACAATTCTGCTAACTGGAGTCTATTTATTCTATATGGTTCTTTTTTCCCTCTTTTACTGTCTTCTTTTGGGTTGTGTTTTATGAGTTACTTTTAACTCCATTATTGCCTTATTATTTGTATTTCTTTTTAAGAAATTTTAAATGGTTATCCTAGGGTTTGCAATATACATCTTTAATCAGAATCTAACTTAAGATAATATTATACTACCTTGTGTGTGTGTAAGGGATTTACACCTGTATATTCCCAATCCCTCACTCTCATCCTTTGGGCAATTTTTTTTCATAGATTTTACTTTTACATATGCTATAAACACACCAAATATTCCTACTGTATATATATTTCTTTTATTCCATTTCCAGTGCTTTTTATTTCTTTCATGGATCTATGTGCCTGGTATCATATTCCTTCTGCTTGAAAAAAATTAAACACTATTCATAGTACAGGTCTACTGGCAGTGAATTTTCTCAGTTTTCCTTGGATAATAAAGTATATGTTTCTCCTTAATTTTTTCCAGCTTTATCGAGGTGTGATTGACAAATAAAAACAATACACATTTAACTTGTACAAGTTTTTTAAGATATACAACATGATGATAATATATGTATACATTGTGAAATGATTGCCACTTCAAGTCAATTAACACACCTGTCATCTCACATAGCTGCCTTTTTTATGTGGTGAGAACACTTAAGATCTACTCTTTTAGCAAATTTGAAGTGTGTAATATAGTGTTCTTAATTATAGTCACTATGCTGTACATTAGATCCCCTGAACATACTCACCTTATAACTGAAAATTTGTACGCTTTGACCAACATCTCTCCATTTCCCCCACCTTCTAGCCCATGGCAATCACCATTCTACTGTGTTGTTTGATGAGTTCAACTTTTTTATATTCCATATATAAGTGAGATTATACAGTATTTTTCTTTCCATGTTTGACTTATTTCACTTAGCATAATGTCCTCCAGGCTCATCCTTCTTGTTTCAAATGACAGAATTTCCTTCTTTTTTATGGCTGAACAGTATTGCATAGCTTTGGCTATTAGGGTCTTCTGTGGTTTCATAAAAAGTTTAGGATTATTTTTTCAATTTCTGTGAAAAATGCCACTGGAATTTTGATAGAGATTGCATTGAATCTATAGATGGCTTTGAGTAGTATGGACTTTTTCACAATATTAATTCTTCCAATCCATGAACACAGCATACCTTTCCATTTATTTGTGTCATCTTCAATTTCTTTCATCAATGCCATATAGTTTTCAGTATACAGATCTTTCACCTCCTTGGTTAAATTTACTCCTAAGTATTTTTACTTTTTGATGCCTGACAGCAGGAGTGCTCCTGGCCCATAGCCTAGAAGGGCTAGGGGCCATTTCAGGATCTGCAGTTGGACCAAGGTCAGAAGGCCTGCCTCAGGGACATGGACAGGTTTGTCCACTGCCCAGTCCCTGGGCAGGCACAACTCATGCCTAAAAGGAGCTAGCGCTGGGTCACAGGTGGCTTCAGGGTCCAAAGCCGGACTGAGGTTGGCGGGACTGTTACCTGGGGCACACACGGGCATGACTCCTGCTAGGTCTTATGTGGATGGTGCTTGTGGTGGAACCAATGCCAAATATGGTTTAGCCAAGTCCACAGGCAGATGGGGCTGTTTCTGAATCTGCATGCAGGACCTTGGTCAGTGAATCTGCCACCTGAGCACGGGCCAGCCTTCTCAAAACGGCCCTCCGTGGTCATGGGGTCCACTGGGGTTTCACAATCTCTCATCTGGATCCCAAAGCTCCCTAAAAGGCACTTTTGCTCATGAATGGCTGCCAAATTATTGTTGCTGAGGGGACATACAAAGCCAGCATTACCTGAACACTAAAGCCAGATAAGGACACTGCAAAAAAGAAAACTACTACCAATATTCCTAATGAACATGCATACAGAAATTCTCAACAAAATATTAGCAAACCAAATTCAACAATATATTAAAAGGATCAGGGGCCAGGCTAGTGGTGCAGCAATTAAGGTCACACATTCCACTTCAGTGGCCCAGGGTTCACCAGTTTGGATCCCAGGTGCAGACCTACACACCACTTGTCAAGCCATGCTGTGGCAGGCATCCCACATATAAAGTAGAGGAAGATGGGCACAGATATTAGCTCAGGGCCAATCTTCCTCAGCAAAAAGAGGAGGGTTGGTGGTAGATGTTAGCTCAAGGCTAATCTTCCTCAAGAATACATTAACAAAATGAAGGATAAAAATCGTGATTATCTCAACAGATGAATAAAAAGCATTTGACAAAATACAACATCCTTTCATAAAAAAAAATTCTTAACAAATTGGGTACAGAAGAGGCATACATCAACATGATAAAGGCCTTGTATGACAAGCCCGTAGCTAAAATCATACTCAAGGGTGAAAGGTTGAAAGCTTTTTCTCTAAGATCAGAAAGAAGACAAGGGTGTCTATGCTCGCCATTTCTTTCAACACAGTACTGGAAGTCCTAGCCAGAGCAATCAGCCAAGAAAAAGAAGTAAAAGGCATTCAAATCAGAATACAGGGAAAATTGGGGGCCTGCTCCATGATGTAGTGGTTAACTTTGGTACATTCTGCTTCAGTGGCCCAGGTTCGTGGGTTCAGATCCCAGGCATGGACCTACACCACTTGCCAGCCACGCTGTGGTGGCAACCCACATATAAAGTAGAGGAAGACTGGCACAGATGCTAGCTCAGGGCTATCTTCCTCAAGCAAAAAATGGGTATTGTTGGCAACAGATGTTAGCTGAGGGCTAATCTTCCTTAGCAAATAAACAAATGAATAAATAATTTTTTTAAGAAAAGAAAGTAAATTATCTTTGCAGATGACATGATCTTATATAAAGGAAATCCTAAAGACTCCACCAAAAAAACTGTTAGAACTATCAAAAATTCAGTAAAGTTGCAGGATACAAAATCAACATACAGAAATCAGTTGCATTTATATACATTAACGATGAAATATCTGAAAAACAAAGAAAACCATCCCATTCACAATAGCATCAAAAACAAGAAAAAATTTAGAAATAAATTTAACCAAGGAGGTGAAAGATCTGTACCCTGAAAACTATAGGACTTTGATGGAAGAAGTTGAAGAAGACACCAATAAATGTAAAGATAGTCTGTACTCATGGATTAGAAAAGGTAATATTGTAAAAATGTCCATACTACCCAAAGCTATTAATAGATTCGATGCAATTCCTATCAAAATTCCAATGGCATTTTTCACAGAAATAGAAAAAAAAACCCTAAAATTTGTATGGAACCACAAAAGACCCTGAATAGGCAACAATCCTGAGAAAGAAGAACAAAGCTGGAAGCATCACACTTCCTGATTTCAAACTATACTACAAAGCTATAGCAATCAAAACAGAATGGTACTCCTCATACACTGCTGGTGGGAATGCAAACTGGTGCAGCCACTATGGAAAACAGTATGGAGATTCCTCAAAAAACTAAAAATAGAACTACCATACGATCCAGCCATCCCACTACTGGGTATTTATCCAAAGAGCCTGAAGTCAGCAATCCCAAAAGTCCTGTGCACCCCAATGTTTATTGCAGCACTGTTTACAATAGCCAAGACGTGGAAGCAACCTAAGTGCCCATCAACAGACGAACGGATAAAGAAGATGTGGTACATATATACAACGGAATACTACTCAGCTGCAAAACAGAACAAAATCATTCCATTTGCAATAACATGGATGGACCTTGAGAGAATTATGTTAAGTGAAATAAACCAGCAAGAGAAAGATAATCTGTGTATGACTCCACTCATATGAGGAATTTAAAACTATGGACCAAGAACAGTTTAGTGGATAGCAGGGGAAAGGTGGGGTGGGGGGTGGGCACAAAGGGTGAAGTGGTGCACCTACAATATGACTGACAAACA
The DNA here is from genome assembly GCF_021613505.1 of Equus quagga. Classification (NCBI taxonomy): domain Eukaryota; kingdom Metazoa; phylum Chordata; class Mammalia; order Perissodactyla; family Equidae; genus Equus; species Equus quagga. The sequence goes on along the minus strand of NC_060268.1, from coordinate 28,915,124 downwards.
TTAATGTACAATTGAAATTTCACAAGATTGTAACCTATCAATAACTCAATAAAAAAAACTGAAAAAAAATAGCCACTTCAAGATTATAAAAAAATAATAATAATAATAATTAGTGACTCTGTTTAACTCACCTTCAGATTCAAAGGGTGATAAAAAAATTATAAACATTTTTCTTTCCTGCATACTCCCTATGGAATCATGCATTTAGTAATAATATTACTTCCTCTTTTCAGAACTTTTTTCTACCTCTAAGTTTTTTCTTAACTGCTCTAGCTGGCACCTTTTTAAAAAAAATGTTAACTAGTAGTAGTGATAATAAATATTCTTGCCTCTTTCCTGACTTAATGGGAATGCTTCTAGTATTTCCCAATTAAGAACTCAACTGATTTTTAAGAATAAAAAACTTGTAATTTAAAAAAAAAAAAACAGAATGGTACTGCTATAAAAACAGACAGTTTGACCAATGGAGCAGAATGAACAGCTCAGAAATAAATCCTCATGTATGTGGTCAACAAATATTTGACAAGGGAGCCAAGAGTGCTCAATGGGGAAATGGCATAAAGTGTCATTGAATATCAGGTTCACTTACAAGCTGCCCCAGTAGCCATCAGTGAAGATTTTCTCATTGGTCACTGTCACCTTTCCCTAGGAGTCATAGTTTAAAGAAATGGTTTAAGAGGTTCCTCACAAGAAATCCCAATTTTTTTAGAAGAAAAACAAAAGACAAAATGATAAAAAAATCTCTTCTCACATTTGCACTGGTTTTAAATTCGCCAGTCTTAGAAAATGAAATCAGAATGGAAATGGACAATTTGACTAGATTAGTCAAATAAATGACTTCTGCTATCTTGGATTTCCTTCCACGTCAATTAAGGTCACTCCACATCATGATCAGGTCATGTAAGGCAGTTCCTTCATAGTACCAACCATCTGGTCATTGCACTGAAAGCCTGCAGGAAAATTTAGTGGATTTAGTTTTAAAGGGATCAACAGAACATAGTTTCCTGTTTCTCTGTGTTGTAGCTCTTAATTTAAGTTACAGAGGAAATATTTGTTCACAAACATGTCTCAGTGTCAGAATTAGAGTCAAAGACAGAACTTCTCTTCATTACACTGATCCCCACAGAGGATGATTTCTTAATAGAATGCAATCTGCAATGGAAAGCCTCCTGAAATTTACCCAGTATTTCCCCCTGGATTCTCTGTTTCCTCAACTCCAGCCACCCCTAGGAGCCAATCTACTAAAACCTGGATGAGTCCCAAAGATTGGAAAGAGGGTGCACTCCTGGGGAAACTTGAGGAAGCCACTGAGATCACGAGGGGAGAGACATGGAATTTTAGAGTAATCCCTGAGAGGAAACATAGATTAAACATTGCTTCACGTGCTAAACATCTCAGCAAACTCCTAGGAAACAAGCCTCTGGAGCCTTTAGAAATGAAGGAAGTCCAATGAACCACATATAATGGCTTGACCTGAAGTTTTCTTTATCAGAGCCAATGAGAAGGAGATGCCTTTATGTTCAACTGGACAGTTCCCATCCCTCTTTCCAAGCTGAGCCAGAAAATCCATCATTGTATGTAAGAGAAAAGGACTGATTGTCCATTTTTCAACCACTGCTGTGATATACTAGAAAGTGCCTTTTACTTTATAAATCAGATTAGTCATTGTCCCTCTGTAGTAGTAGAGTGTAAATGTTCCATATGTGAATATAGGACCCTTAACATTCATTGGGTAAAAGTCATGAACCTTCTGTGAAGCCTATCTATAAAATAACCAGTTAGAATAGATCATCTGCATCATTTTTTTCCAATTCTATGATTTTGTGATTATTAGGGACCATCTTTTTGAAAATAATCTCACTTTCCAGGAGTAATCATGTGGTATACTCTTCTCTCAGACTACCTGAGAAGAGAGTCTACCAAGTGAGGGACATTTGGAAGGAAGCTATTTGTTTTTATTTATTTATTTTTATTTAGGTACCGTTGGATTATAACATTGTATAGTTTTCAGATGTACATCGTAATATATTTCAAATTCTGTTTAGATTACATCATGCTTACCACCCAAAGACTAATTACGGTCCATCACCACACATGTGAACCTAATCACCCCTTTTGCCCTGGAAGGAGGCTATTTAATCAAGCTATTATTCTTGAGGTGCATGGACTGTTGAATTGATTGGTTGGTTGGTTGGTTTCCTGTATCGGAAAGTAGTGTATAAAAAATCTGGTCCCTTAGGATTGTAGTCCATTTCATGATTTATGAATCTCAAAAGCATGAGAAACAGTATGTTTATAGCATTTAAATGGTGGATATTCCATTCTAATACCCTAACTCTTCCCAGCAAGTGAGTTTGGAGGCTTTGGAGGTTGAGGTTATGCAGAAATTTATGGAGTCAGTGTATTCCATCAATGGTTAAAATGAAAATTGATTACTTTGGCTTTTCCATTAAGCTCCCCACTCTTCATTAATCCCATTATTTATCTACACTTTCACCAAAGGCTACGGGAAAAATAATGGTGCTGCTGATAAATCTTACAAGGTGTAGTGGTAGAAAAGATGAAATAATGTGTGAAGTTGTCAGTGTATAATGGAGAGTGTCTTGAACTGTTATTCACATTAAGTAGGTGTGGCCCATTTTTTCAGAAAGGACAGAAATACAGATCTCATGTTTCTGGTTCCTGATTTAGATCTGTGAGCCTGTACTTAGCTCCCGACCTGTAGCAGGGAAAGTGATTTATTTATGCCCCATAAATAACAGTATGGGAATCATCTATTGAGCAACTTATTCAGTGAAGGTAGTAAACAAATATCTTTTGAAGTCAACATTGATTGGAAACTGGACAACTTTAGAACTTAGATGCTCAATGCTTCCTTAAAAACCACCAAAAGGGGACTAGTGATATTGAAGTCCAAATCTTGGTTCTCAAAGATCGCATGTGATCCTTCTTTCAAATTCTCTGTCTTTTGCCTGTCAAATTTCTTTCCCTTTCATTCCTGAAAAGTTGTGACTGGTGACTTCCAATATACAAGGTGAGATATCTAAATTTAAAAAGTAAACTCAATATAGAAAGTATTTTATTTTTTGAGAGTCTTAATTGGTGCTTTTTTAATACTAATCAATTACAAAGTTACTCTGTTGTTTAAACACAAAGATTTATACATTTTTGTTCAATTCTTAAATATAAAGCCTTAAGTACTACTGAAAAGTACATGGCTGTCCAAATATTTGAAAACATTCTCTCTTCTCTTTAAGAAAACAAAATTAATTCTACCAGATAAGATTGCAGATAAAACCCCATTTGGTCTGATATTATTGTTTTTATCCCTCAAAAATGCTTACTAAATGAACAAACCTTTGTATTGAAAACACCATTTTCTTTATTTTATCTAGGTAGGATCTGAACATGAAAAGTAAGATAGCTCACTTTTGTTTAGTATGTATAAAAATCATGAAAATAAACACTTGCAAATAGAGATATTTGAAAAATAATATTCTCATTTTCTTTAGAGCAAAGATATCTGATATGTTCAGTCTTCTGTAGATTTTTTTAGGTGTCACTCAACTGATTAGAGTCATATTTTAAGAGAAAATCTTTAAAGGAAAGTTTAAGAAAAGCCTTGACTCCTGAATGCAATAATGTCTGTGACAATTAATTCATTTGATTAGACTATTCTGAAAATCCACTGTCCTGGAATAAGTTTTTCTCGATGTGTAATTCTGTTCTGTTGCCAAAGGTTTAACCCAACCTCACATCAGCTGTCCTCAAAATATATGTCATGTTTTTTTTTTTCAACAAGGTAAGCTGAACAAAAGAAAGTAGATGAGTTTTGGGGTGAAGATTCATAATCAACTTTAGAAAAACAAACCAAAATCAGAATAGGTTTTCTTAAGGATCAAAGTGAAAAAGAAATTTCTGTTTGTACCACTGATGTGGAAAATTCTTGCTGCATTGGATTCTAGCAAAATAATACTGAGATTTATAACCATAATCAATTCAAAATAAGGTGGGATTTATTCCCACCTGGTCTCAAAATAGCTCATATATTTTCCTGTAGAGTTTAAGTTCCTTTCTCAGTAAAGCCCTTGAGATATGTAGGAAGCAAAGCAACTTGGGTTACACTCATGTCTTTCTTCTTTGTAGATTGAAGACCCATGAACAACAGGTCAGCAACACACATTGTGACTGAGTTTGTTCTCCTGGGGTTCCCTGGCTGCTGGGAGGTACAGATTTTCCTCTTCTCACTGTTTTTGGTGGCTTATATCTTGACCTTGCTGGGGAATGGAGCCATTATCTGTGCAGTGAGATGGGACCCACGGCTACACACCCCCATGTACTTTCTGCTGGGAAACTTTGCCTTCCTTGAGATCTGGTATGTTTCCTCCACTGTTCCTAACATGCTAGCCAACATTCTCTCCAAAACCAAGGCCATCTCATTTTCTGGCTGCTTCCTCCAGTTCTATTTCTTCTTTTCCCTGGGCACAACTGAATGTCTTTTCCTGACAATAATGGCTTATGATCGGTACCTGACCATCTGCCGACCACTGCACTATCCTACCATCATGACTGGGAAGCTCTGTGGAAAGCTGGTGTCTATCTGCTGGCTCATTGGATTTCTTGGTTACCCAATCCCCATTTTCTTCATCTCCCAACTCCCCTTCTGTGGACCCAATATCATTGATCACTTCTTGTGTGACATGGACCCACTGATGGCTCTGTCCTGTGCTCCAGCTCCCATTATTGAATTTATTTTCTATACTCAGAGCTCCTTTGTCCTCTTTTTCACTATTACATATATTCTTCTATCATATACCATGTTGCTCAGAGCTGTTTTTCAGATCCCTTCTGCAGCTAGCCAGAAAAAGGCCCTCTCCACCTGTGGTTCCTATTTAGCTGTGGTGTCTCTTTTCTATGGGACAGTCATGGTAATGTATGTGAGTCCTACATATGGCATCCCAACTTGCATGCAGAAGATCTTCACACTGGTATATTCAGTAATGACTCCTCTCTTTAATCCCCTGATCTATAGTCTTCGTAATAAGGACATGAAACTTGCCCTGAGAAATGTTCTACTTGGAAGGAGAATTAGTCAAATTTCTTGAGCCAAAGATACGCCATATTTCCAAGTTCTAATGAATAATAAGATGGAGATTTATAAGTTCTTTCAGTCCTCACTCTGAGTAGTTAGAGGCCATATTTTTTTCCTGGAATGTCCCTAGCTTAAATAACTATGTTGACTACAAAAACCTTAATTCAATGGACTTCACCATGCAGTGAAATTTTTTTAAAGGCTGTTCTTATTGGAATGATGAAATGGGATTTCTATATGAGAGAAGTTAGACTTTTCTGAACGATTTCTCATCAGTTTTAGGACAAGTCTAATGACGTTTATCAGATAGTTAAAGATGCAGTGACTTTTTTAACAGTTATATTTAGGTATAATTGGTATACAAAAGACTGCACATATTTAATGTATATTAAATGTTCAGTGACTTTCTTTTTTTTAAAGATTTTATTATTTCCTTTTTCTCCCCAAAGCCCCCCGGTACATAGTTGTATATTCTTTGTTGTGGGTTCTTCTAGTTGTGGCATGTGGGACGCTGCCTCAGCGTGGTCTGATGAGCAGTGCCGTGTCGGCGCCCAGGATTCGAACCAACGAAACACTGGGCTGCCTGCAGCAGAGCGCGCGGACTTAACCACTCGGCCACGGGGCCAGCCCCAATGTTCAGTGACTTTTAACTAGCCATGAGACGTTCCTGTCACCTTTAACAGATGCTCCTTTCTTATACCTAGGCTAAAAAATCTTATCTAAATACACTTTCACTCTATTAAAAGAAAGAGGGAGAGGCCAACCCAGTGGCATAGTGGTTAAGTTCACACACTCCATCCAATTCAGTGGCCGGGGTTTGCGGGTTTGGATCCTGGGTACAGACCTAGCACCATTCATCAAGCCACACTGTGGCAGCATCCCACATAAAATAGAGGAAGATTGGCACAGATGTTAGCTCAGGGCCAATATTCCTCACAAACAAAAAAAAAAAAAAAAAAAAAAGAGGGGGAAAAAACATCTTTGTACCAGGAGGAATTCTTTCAGCAAATTTCCTTAGAGGTATAGTTCCTGTGTGGTAGGTTTGAAACAAAACCTGGATACGGGCTAAATAATAATTTAGCTTTTAACTTTAAGTGCTTTTATCACTTATTACAAATACCACACTGTAGTGTAATTTATTTATTTACATGTACTTCCCCTTGAGAAAGCTCCTTAAGGACAGGATTTGCCTTTTTTGTTTCTGGATCCCCAACGCACAATGCCAGAGAGGAAAGCAGCCTGCAGAAGCCAGGAACTGGCCTGGCACTATCAGCTAGGTCATGGTGTTACCAGGAGCTGGCCTGGCACTCTCAGCCAGGCCATGGTGTAATACTGTTGAACGTAAAAAATCTCACATAACATCAACGTCAGACAAGGCTTCTGTGTAAGCATGATGGATCAAGACAAAACAAGAACACTCTATAATCATGTCTGAGCACAGACAAAATCAAGAACACTGTCCCAACCACAAAAAATGACCAAACAACTCCCTCTTTAGGCAAATATGAGTGACTACTGCCTCTTAACTAAGTATGGCTTTAGCCCAACTGCCTTCTAGATAAAAATTGAGATACCCATGGAGCCGGCCCGGTGGTGCTGCTGTTAAGTGCGCACATTTGGCTTTGGCAGCCCGGGGTTCACCAGTTCAGACCTGGGGTGCGGACATGGCACCGCTCATCAAGCTGTACTGTGGCAGGCGTCCCGCATATAAAGGAGAGGAAGATGGGCACGGATGTTACCTCAGGGCCAGTCTTCCTCAGCAAAAAGAGGAGGATTGGGAGCAGTTGTTAGCTCAAGGCTAATCTTCCTCAAAAAAGTAAATAAATAAATAAATTGAGATACCCAATCATAGAACTTTCCTCCATTTTCTGACTGCATCCAGAGAGAACCTCTACTTCCTTAAATTCTCCCCAAAGTCAACTAACACAAGCCCAAATCATATAGTAAATCCCTTCTAGACATCTTACTTAGATGCCCCATGCTCCTCATTCCAAAAATCTATGTTCTCCCTCTTTGCAAAAAACCAATACACCCATCTTTGCTCAACTACAGGTGTGTTCCTAACCTTCTTTGCATGTTTCGGAATCAACAGTAGTACAATTCCTAGCAGAGAGTAAGCATTCAAAATGTTTTTTAAATGCTCTTATCTCAATTTTTTTACTTACAAAATAATATGTAGTTATTGTAACAAAATCAAGCAATGAGGAAGTATATAAAGATGATGAATTTCCCATATTCACTGTCATCCCCACTAATTCTTCTCTCTGCTCCTCAGAGTCAACATATCCCAATTCCTCTGCCTGGCCTTCAACACCCTTCATAATATAGCCCCACTAACTCTATTTTGTTTTCCATCACTTTTCAACATGAACCCTCATCTCTAATAAGGCTAGACACTTAACTTCTCCACTTCCTCATCTCCACAGCTTTGCTTGGGCTTCTTTTTAATCCTGGAGAGCTTTGCCTCGTCTTCTGCTATGTACTTGAGAAAGATATTTAACACTTAGATTCTTGGGTCTTATTTTGTAAAATGGGTTTATGACTTATATCTTGTGATAATAGCATAAGGATTAAGTGAGACAATTTATACAAGGACCATAGCACAGTAAAAGACACATAGGAGGTTCTCAGCACATGTTTGTTCCCCTCCTTCCTATCTTTCAAATCTGACCAGGGATAATTTGCTCATTGTTCTATCAAATTTTCACTAGGCTCATGCAAACTTTTGCTGCCAAATAATATACATGTATATGTAACTAACGCCTTAGTTACAGTGCAAACTCTGGAGTCAGACTTGTCATATCCTGGCTTCTTGGCTAGCTGTGTGACCTTGGGCAAGTTGCTTGAATGCTACAAACTTCAGCTACATCAACATTAAAATGTCATGATATCTTTCAAAATCAGTACATATAATTTTATCTCATTCTATTTAACAGGCACATTGTGTTCCATTATATAAGCATATCAAAATTTATTTACCCATTACTCAATCAAGACAATTATATCCAACATTCTACAGTTAAGACAATGTTGCAATTAATGTCCTTTAATATAAGTCTTTATACATTCACATCAGTAGTCCATAAATTAGAGGAAGGATTTCTGGAACATAGGAAATGTATATTTTTAATTACGAGAAATACTGCTAAATTAGATGCAGCTAAATAGTGTATGAGTTTTCAACAAACAGTACTGGGAAAACTAGATATCCACATGCAAAAGAATGAAGCTGGATACCTACCTCATGCCACATACAAAAATTAACTCAAAATGGATCAAAGACCTAAATGTAAGAGCTAACCTATGAAACTTTTAGAAGAAAACATAGATTTGAATCTTTGTGACCTTGGATTATGCAAATTTTTTAGATATAACACCAAAAATACAAGCAATAAAAGAAAAGAATAGATAAACTGGACTTCATCAAAATTTTTAAATTTTGTACTTCAAAGGATACTATCGAGAGAGTGAAAGGTCACAGAATGGGAAAAAATATTTGCAGATCATATATCTGATATTCTAGCATCCAGAATGTATAAAAAACTCATAAAACTCAACAATAGAAAGACAAATAACAATTTTTAAAATGCATAAAAGATTTGAACAGACATTTCTCCAAAGAAGATATACAAATGGCCAATGAGTACATGAAAATGCTCAACATCGTTCGTCATTAGGGCAAGGTAAATCAAAATCACAGTGGGGTACCACTTCAGACTCACTAGCATGGCTAGAATCAAAAAGATAGACAAAAATTCTGGAAAAATTAGAGCACTCACACATTGCTGGAAGAAATGTAAATTAGAGTTTACCATATGACCCAGCAATTTCATCATAAGTATAATCTCAAGAGAATTAAAAATATATGTTCAAGCAAAATGTGTATACGAATGTTCATAACAACATTATTCATAATAGTCAAAAAGTAAAACAACCTAAACGTCCATGAGTTGATGAATGGAAAACAAAATGTGGTATATATGTACAATGGAATATTATTCAGCCATAAAACGGAGTTAAGTATGATACTTGCTACAACATGAATGAACTTGGAAACCATTATGCTAAGTGAAACAAGCCAGACACAGAAGGCCACATATTGCATGATTCCATTTACATAAAATGCCCAGAATAGGCAAATCTATAGAGACAGAAAGTGGATTAGTTCTTGCCAAGGACTGGGCAGAGGGAAGAATGGGGGACTACTGCTGATGTGTAACCAGTTTCTTTTAGGGATGATAAAGAAGTTCTAGCGTCAGATAGTGGTGATTGTTGCACAACCTTGTGAATAGACTGAAAAATACCTACGCTTTAAAAGGATGAATTTTATGCTAGGTGAATTATATCTTACTAAAAAATTTCTATGAAAGTGCTCGTTTACCCACAGCCTTTGCAACGCTGGCGCAGTGGCGCAGCGGTTAAGTGCACACGTTCCGCTTCAGCGGCCTGGGGTTCGCTGGCTCGGATCCCGGGTGCGGACGTGGCACCGCTTGGCAAGCCATGCTGTGGCAGGCGTCCCACATATAAAGTAGAGGAAGATGGGCACGGGTGTTAGCTCAGGGCCAGTCTTCCTCAGCAAAAAGGGGAGGATTGGTGGCAGATGTTAGCTAAGGGCTAATCTTCCTCAAAAAAAAAAAAAAAACCCACAGCCTTTGCAGTGCTGGATCTTATCACTCTTTCTCATCTGGTTGACAATATGAGAGGTGAGATTGGTATTGTATTAATTTTCCTTCCTTGAATTTAACATTAAGTGCCACAAGAGATTAGGAAAATGACATGTCTATTTATTCAAGGAGAAAGTGGTGGTTGATCTGTGACTTAGAGATAGGAAGAAGAGGGGAACAAATGTGCTGAGAACCTCTCATGTGTCTTTAACTGGGCTATGGTCCTGACATAAACTGTCTCGTTTAATCCCAATGACATCATTACAAGAATTGTTTATACCCACTTTACAGAATAAGACCTCGAGAACCTAAGTGTTAAGTACCTTTCTCAAGGTGCATGGCAAAAGACAAGGTGAGGCTCTCCAGATTTAAGGAACAGCTAAACAAAGGTGTGGAGATGATAGAGAGTGGAGTAAAGTGAGTAGCCTGACTAGAGATGAGGGTTAGTGTTGGGAAGCAATGGAAAACAAAGTAGGTTTAGTGGGGCCGTGTTATGAGGGTGCTGAACACCAGACAGAGGAATTAGGTATGTTGACTCTGAAGAGCAAAGAGAAGGACTGATAAAAAAGAAGAGGAGAAGAGCAGAACCCTAGATAACCTCCTTCATGACTGTGGGTATCCATGACATCCAAATCTGCTGCATCCTCTATTTCAGTAAATCTCAACACCTCCATCTCCACACCTCCTCCCAAATGTTCCCAAGAAAAGGAGTAACCGATATCAAATTACTGCTGCTGAGGCTTTTGAAGTATGAATTTGTGGACATTAACTTTTTCGCCCTTACTTTTATGGTGAATCTCAGAGTTACTTATTAGATACTGGATGTACAATTGCTGAGGATGCAAAACTGTGGAGAAAGATAAGATCTATGAAAATGAGAATAGGTTTCCTCATTCTCAGTAACTTATCCTATCCCTCTCTCTGTTTCTCCACTTTTGCCTTCCAAACCCTCCAAAACCTTAGCCCTGCAAATTTTCCATTGTAGGGCAGAACACGGTCCGACCTAGCTGCTGTGTTCTGTTGCCCTCTGGTGATCATTTTGCTTCTATCGTTTTCCTAAACATGAAACACGAAAAACTTCAACCCAAGCAAATATTACGTGAAAAGAAGAAGAACGGTTATTATTCCTATAACTATACTTATAAAAGAATAAATTATGAAGGAATAATGGTTATTATTATTATTATTATTATTATTAGTTAACTGAAGACTAACCAGAAAAATCCTTTTGGTATTAAGTATTAAAACTTTCCTAAAGTGTATTTGCCAACTTTTGGACCTCAGTATATTGAAAATGATTTGATCTTTCACTCCACAAGAAATCAGGAAGTGTAATGTATTGGGACAGGCAATGAATGGGCAATCAGATGATTAGCATTCTAATCCCAGTTCTACAACCAACTAGCTATGTGTCCTTACATAAGTCATTTCACTTCTCTGGCCTCTATCTGTAAGATAAGAAAGTTGAACAGAGTGAATTCTCTAGAGGTGCCTACATTCATTTTCCCCCCCAATATATGACAAGTCTCATGGCACTTACACTGTAGGAGGAAATAGATGAGTGAACAACTCACTTTAATTTAGTGTGTGAAGTGCTAAGCCGGAGTAACCACAGGATGCTATCAGAGCATATAGAAGGAGCACATGACCCAGTCCAGGTCCAAGGGTATGTGGAAGGTGGCAGGAAAGTCTTCAGGAAGTAGCATCTAAGATGACATCTGATGGGTGAATGGGAATTACCCAAAAAGCAGTGATGGAGGAGGAGTGTAGAAGAAGAAGCAATATGTCCACAGGATCGGAAACGAGTGAGTAGGCTATTCAAGACACAAAAAGTAGTTCATTTTGGCTGGAATATTCAATGTAAGGGAGAAATGTCAAAAGATGAGACAACAGAGTTAAGCATGAGTCAGCTCATTTAAGGTCATGTAAATCAGGATAAGAACTTTAGATTTTATCCTAAGACCAATGAGAAATGTTTGAAGAGTTATACTCAGGAATGATATGATCACATTTACATTTTGAAAGAGCAATGTAATGACAAAATGAAGAACACACTAGAGAGAGATCAAAATTGAAGAGAGTGGACCAGTTATAAGGGTATTGCAGTAATCTAGAGAAGATATAATGGTGACTTGATCTAGAATGGTGCTTTTCAAAGTATGGTCCACAAGAAGAAAAGAACAGAAACTGAGAGGAAGCTTTAGAAACTTTTAGAGCAATTCAACATTGTAACATCCAAGCACATGATCAATGGACTCATCTCCTTGAACAGGATGTAGACCAGTTTGGACGTAGGAGTACTATCTGTTTACACTAGTCAGACACAGTAGAACCATGTTAAAACAGGTGCCATTTTAAGGTTTGCTTGTGAACTGTAACCCAAAAGTATATAAAAATTGAGAAAATATACATATTTATCTTTATGACATTTTTACAATAATTTTAATTTTAATGCATAGTTTAATATAAGTTAAATTGGGGAAATATAATTCATATTATTTATTTTTAACTCTAATTTGTTGTGGAAAATCAAGCTTTACTGGAGTCTTTTTTAAGAAAAGACACATTTTGGGGGGGGGGCGGGGTGAGGAAAATTGGCCCCAAGATAACATCTATTGCTAATCTTGCTCTTTTTGCTGGAGGAAGATTGTCCCTGAGCTAGCATCTGTGCCAGTCTTCCTCTGTTTTGTATGTGGGATGCCTCCACAGCATGGCTTGATGAGCGATGTGTACGTCCATGTGGAGGATCTGAACTGGCGAACCCTAGGCTGCCAAAGCAGACAGAACATTTGAACTCAACCACTCTACCCCCAGGACAGCCCAGACACATCCTTTCTGAATGCAGCCATAGTAGTAAACCAAATGATAACAATAGAAATGTTTTCCAAGAAATGAAGACTAAGAATTCATACTAGTTTACTCAGAAGTACAAACCCTCATATATTTTTAATTATATAACTATAATGAAGCATGACATGCCCAACCCGCAGTGAGCTACTTGCAGAGATATATTAGCTAATGAAACAATGAAACCATCAAAACTTAAGCAGCTTTTACATACAAAACATAAAGAAATATGTTAAAAACCAAAATAATTTTTAAAGAAATATTATTGAATTAAAAAGCAGAAAAAAGCAGGCTGTTGGCGGCGTTGCGGCTCAGCTCGTGTGCGGCGGTGGTGTCGGCAGCGGCTGCATCGAAAGAGTTTGGCGCGATGTCTCACACCGTTCTGCTGGTACAGCCTACTGAGAGGCCAGAAGGCCGCACTTAGGCTGACTGTGAGTCTGTGAATGAATGCATGGAAGGCGTTTGTAAAATGTATGAAGAACATCTGAAGAGAATGAACCCCAACAGCCCTTCTATCACATACGATATCAGTCAGTTGTTTGATTTTATCGATGATCTGGCAGACCTCAGCTGCCTTGTTTACTGAGCTGCTACCCAGACATACCAGCCTTATAACAAAGACTGGATTAAAGAGAAGATGTACGTGCTCCTTCGTCGGCAGGCTCAACAGGCCGGGAAATAGTTGAGTTGGAAGCATCACGGGGATGGGGGTGGGCTTGGAACACAGATGTGTACAGCGTGCGGTAGTGGAAGTTTGTATTATAGTAATCTTGTTTCCATTTTGGTACACTCTAGCCAGGATTGAATGTATTAGATGAAATGTGAGGATCTTGTTCAATCTGAAACCCCCATTCCCCGCCCCCCTTTTTTTTACTTAAACATTTTTATGATGATTTAGATGGAAGTTGTTCTTTGTCAGTTAATGTTGGTTCCAGTCCTTCAAACTGTTCCTATCTGCTTTCTAACATTCACTGTACTAACCCTTCTTCAAGTTGGGGTGGGGGGTGGTGACACAATTTAGTTATGTCCTCAAGATAAAGTCTTAGTGAAAAACAAAATAAATGGTCTTTAGCTATATTTTCAAAAGAAAAAAAAAGCAGGAAAAAGCAAATGTTCAATATTTCATATGAACATTAGTGCTTTGAGATCTTGTAAAACAGAATTTTGAGTTGCTAAAAGAAAGAAAATATGTACAGTTGCAGAGTCATTAATGAAAGACTGTATCAAAGATGCTTGCTGGCAAAACTTGAATGAATTAATGGCAATGAAGGTAGCTCACGTACCACTTTTCTTTTTTTCTTTCTTTTTTTTTTTTTTATGGGAAGATTAGCCCTGAGCTAACTGCTGCCAATCCTCCTCTTTTTGCCGAGTAAGACTGGCCCTGAGCTAACATCTGTGCCCATCCTCCTCTACTTTATATGTGGGACGCCTACCACAGCATGGCTTGCCAAGAGGTGCCATGTCCACACCTGAGATCTGAACCAGCAAACCCTGGGCCGCCGAAGTGGAACGTGCAAACTTAACCACTGTGCCACTGGGCCGGCCCCATCACGTACCACTTTTCAATGACTCCACAGCTCAATATATTAAAGAACTAGATCATAGAATAAATAAACTTAGCAGATTATTTTTCATGCAACTTGATGAACACTCAGCTATTTCTAAAATGGCAATTATTTATATATGCAACTTGAATATGATGGTGATATGAGGAGGAATTTTTTTTCACCTTCATTCCTGACAAAACAATTAGCTATAAAATGGTATATAACTGTGAAGGATTACATTATCAACAAATTGTGGTTTGAGACTTAAATTTTGAGTATATTCTGATGGTGCAGCTGCAATGACAGGGAAAGATTCTTTAGCAATTACTCAAATTAAGGAATTTATGCCACTCTTGCAAATTTAATTTGTTTATTTTAGTCTTCCTAGAGTCTGACTACTTATATGATTTGATGAAACTGAGTTTCTGGAACTTTAAGGTGAGGAATTCTGGTCCTGGCTATGATGAAATAGCCATTATCAGAGTAACCTTCCCACCATAAATAACCATAAAATTTGGACACAATATAGAAAACAATTGCTTGCAGGCATTGTACAACAACCAAAGCAGGGCTGAATTTCTTTAGAAAGGGGAGGCATCCAAGATAAGCCCCACATGTACCCAGGCTTTCTCCCTGAGAACATTTTATGGGCTATGGTACAGGGAGGTAGAGCGCAAGCAGTGAGCAGAAATCTCACTGGGCAGAAGCAGCAGAGATAGTTTCAGGCTATGGAGCTGGCTGAGATTTAGGGAGCAAAGGTCATGAGTTTATGAGATGATATAACAATGGGAAAAAAACGTGAATGATTCTCATTTTGAAGATCTATCAGTTACTAACTTTTTAAAAAAATTCTCAAAACTTAATATTAAGAAAACAAACAACCCAAGTAAAAATGGGCAAGGGGCCGACCCAGTGGCATAGCAGTTAAGTTTGCGTGCTCTGCTTCTGTAGCCCAGGGTTTTCCAGTTCCATTCCCGGGTGTGGACCTGCACACCATTTATCAAGCCATGCTGTGGCAGACATTCCAGATATAAAATAGAGGAAGATGGGCACAGAGGTTAGCTCAGGGCCAATCTTACTCAGCAAAAAGAGGAGGATTGGCCATGGGTGTTAGCTCAGAGCTAATATTCCTCAACAAACAAAAAGGGCAAAAGATCTAAATAGACACTTAATTGAAGAAAATATATGAATGGTGAATAAACCCATGAAAAGATGCTTGACATCACGTCATTAAAGAAATGCAAATTAAAACCACAATGAGTTGTCACTACATGCCTCTTAAAATGACTAAAATCCAAAACACTGACAATAACAAGTGCTGACAAGGATGTAGAATAACAGAAACTCCCATTCGTTGCTGGTGGGAATGGAAAATGGCACAGCCATTTTGGAAGACAGTTTGGCAGTTTCTTATAAATCTAAATATACACTTACCGTATGACCCAGCAATCACACACCTTAGTATTTACTCAAGTAATTTGAAAACTCATGTTAACTCAAAAATCTACAAACAAATATTTATAGCAGTCTTATTCATAGTCAGGAAAAGCAACCAAGATGTCCTTCAACAAGGAAATGGATAAACTGTGATACACCCATACAACAGAATATTATTGAGTGATAAAAAGGAATGAGCTATTAAATCGTGGAGCAACATGGATGATCTCAAAGGCATTCTAGAACGTGAAAGAAAAATGATCCAAAAGACTACATATTGTATGATATCATTGATATGACATTCCGGAAAAGGCAAAACTATAGGGACAAAAAACATACTAGTGATTGTCAGGGGATGAGGGAAAGGGAAGTGATTGACTACAAAGGGAATGCACAGGGGAACTTTTAGGGTGTAGGCACTGTATACGTATGGTAATGGGGTGGGTAATAGATACATGACTCTATACGTTTGTCAAAACCCATAGAACTGTACATCAGAAAAAGTGAACTTTAATGTATGCAAACTAAAAAAGGATCAACCAGGATGTAGGGGTATCCCAAAATGGAATGCAGAGTGTGACAAATGAATCTAACTGTATTACAAATGTGTGACATAACTGCATCGAACGGGGTAGAGAAAAAAGAAGCTTATCTAAGTAACTTTACAACATGGTGTTCTGACTGGAAACTATAAGGCTAAAGGCAAAAGCAATTGTACGTAAACATTGTACTCTAGTTGGTAAATTTTTTACATGGTGTGGTTACCAATTCTGAAACTGCTTCACATAGAAACTGGGGTTGAACAAATAAGTAAATGAACGGAGGATGGCAGGAACCAGGTTTCTCACTGTCCGTAACAGTTTCCTACTCCTGCTGTAATAAATTATCACAAACTTAGTTGCTTAAAACAAGCTAAATGTATAATCTTACAGTTCTGGAGGTCAGAAGTCCAAAATCAGTCTCACTAAACTTAAGTCAAGGTGTCAGCAGAGATGCTTCCTTCTGGGTGCCTTAGGGGAGAATCCATTGCCTTGACTTTGCCAGTTTTAGAAGCCACCTGCATTCTTTGGCTAATGGCCCCTTTCTCCATCTTCAAATCTAGCAGTATAGCATCTTTCAATCTCTATCTCTCCTTCAGTCATCACATTACTTTCTCTGTCTTTGACCCTCCTGCCTCCCTCTTATAAGAACCCACGTAATTACATTGGCCCATGTAATTACAGAAAATACAGGACAAACTCCCCCATGGCAATATCTTTAGCTTAATGATATATGTGGAGTCCCTTTTGCCAGGTAAAACAACATATTTACAAGTTATGGGGATTAGGATGTAGACATATTTGGAGGGCCATTATTTAGCCTACCACACTGACAAAGAGGGAAGTTACAGTTGAGCAAGAAAATAGGGCAAGAAGGAACTCTGTGTTACTGGTTAGTGTTAGAGACATCAGTATGAATTCATACTTAATATATATACAGATGAATAAATATAGAAATAATTATAGATATGTGTGTATATGTGGTGTAGTATACATACATATATATTATGTAGCTCTGTCTGCTGAAAACGCCTTGAAGCAATAACACCCGAGTAGCAATAAATACTCCCAGCACCCAGATCTTGATTTCTAAATACTATTCTTCAATAAAAGGTACCAGGATGGGCCGGCCCCGTGGTCGAGTGGTTAAGTTTGCGCGCTCCACTTCAGTGGCCCAGGATTTCACCAGTTCAGATCTTGGGAGCTCATCAGGCCATGCTGAGGTGGCGTCCCACATGGCACAACCAGAAGGACCTACAACTAGAATATACAACTATGTACTGGGGGGTTTTGGGGAGAAGAAGGGAAAAAAAAGAAGAAGAAGATTGGCAATAGCTGTTAGCGCAGGTACCAATCTGAAAAAAAGGTACCAGGACTCCTTGAGAAATGATTGATTCTAGGACTGGGACAGGGAAAATACAAGATGAACCTAAACGATCATGTAGTATCAGAAATAATATATAAATATTCAAAAAGCAAAAAGGTGGAGACATGTCAAACAGATACAGGAACCAAACCGAAAGAGCTCTCACGACCAAAGCTGGAACGATGCGAGCAACAAAGTAAATAATGTAGGATTGGATTATAACCCAAAGTATGAAAAAGAATTTATGTGAGTTCGTATGGAGATAAGTAAACAAATGGAGGGAAATAGACAAATTTTCCTTACAGAAGAATTACAAATAATATATGTAGATACTCCCTCCTCCAGGAGATGGAGCTTAATCCCCTTTCCCTGAAGGTGGCCTAGAATTAGCGACTTGCTTCCAAAGAATACTAGGGAAAGGAAAACATGGTAACTCTACAGTGGAGAAACCTGGCAAACAAAATCAACCAAGTGATGAAGGTTAACATCACCAGGGGTGTCATATGGATACATGTCCCCTGATGTGACGTGACAAGAAGGGCACTTCACCTCTTCCATATCTTTTCCTAAAATCCATAATCCCGTCAAATCATGAGGAAAAACATCAAACCCAAATTGGGGGCCATTCCACAAGAAACCACGCCCAGTATTCCTCAAGACTATCAAAGTCATGAAAAACAAGGAACTTAGGAACTGTCACAGACTCAGAGGGGACTGAAGAGAGGCAACAAGTAAATTTAGTATGGTTCCCTTGATTGGATCCTGGAATAAAGAAAGGACATCAATGGAAAACTGATGAAATGCAAATAATGGAGTTCTATTACCAGTAATGTGTCAATGTTGGTTTCTTAGTTTTAACAAATGTACTATGTAAGATGTTAGTAATAAGGGAAATTGAGTGAGAGATATACTGGAATTCTCTGTCTTTGAAACTTCTGTAAACATAAAAGTATTTCAAAATAAAAAGTTAACTTTTTGAAAAGTGGCTTACCTGATATTTATACCACCTGAATAATCTCATTCAAAAATGCCAAGGCCCACATGAAAATACACTGATGTAGTTGACAGTGTGGATGGATTCAAAACAAGACTCAATATCAAAAAAAAAAAGCTTAAACATGGTTCATTAATAATGTTTAGTCAGTTTTATTATTTGAATTATGAGGAATATTTATTAATATTTATTAACAGCAACATCAGTGTATACTTCAGGAAAATCTTTAACCCTTTTTTAAAATACTTGTTATGAGAAAGTTTGTTTACTGTTAATGTAATGTTAAATGTTTCCTCACAAGACCTTTTAACATGACATTTGTCAATAACAGAAAAGGAAGAGCTGTGAGATTTAAAGAATGATCACACTCTTAAGTTTGATCCACAGAAACTGAATTATCCAAATTCAAGAAAATTTCTCATCAGTGGTGAATATCTAGGATCTGAAGAGACCATCATTCAAAGTCTTTACTAGAAATTGCATGAACTATATACCAAGCTTAAAAACTAATATTTAAAAGTTCTATATTTAAAACGCACATACACAGAAACAAATCTAAAGTGCTCATTTAAAATGTGGAAAATATTTTATTTAGAAATTTTATAGGAATTCAATATTTTTTCATTACAAATGTTAATCAAATTAGGTAAATTTTTCTCTTAGAATATAACAAATATAATGAATTTTTTAACCAAAATCTACAGAGATGGCTCCAAATCCCTTCAAGTTTATTCTGCTATGTCAGACAAACATCATTTTCTTGGTGTACCATTTTCTAAGCATTTCCTTAAGGGACAGCAAATCTGTTCAGTTGATAATTCTCTGTACTACCTTAGGGGAATTAAGTTACCCTAATTCAGTTCCTCCTCCCAGAATTACTCTTGAAGATGAATATATTTACAGCCTTAAAACTTTATGAACTCTTGGAAAGTTGATTCTACACCAATACAACTTGTCAATATTATGCTGATTCTTTTCTCTCTTCAGCTCTCCAACAAAATGTCCCCAGGCAACCAGCTCTATCCTTCATAACAGTACTTACCACAACCACCATCTCAATGCCCTCCTTGGTTTAGTAAGACTTTTTTCTTAGAATAATATTTACCATCATTTTAAGGTTTGACTTTGGCTGCATTTTTCTTCCTAGAGATTTGGAAGATAATTAATATTAAGATAAACTATCATACTGGTTATGTCTTTGTATATGAGCAACTAGATATCCAACAGAAGTGGTTTACTGAAAGGCTGGATTAACATGGTTTTATCCTCAATTATACATTTTTCTATAAAACAAGCAAGCATAGACATTAAATACATGAAAAACTACATATAAAAATTAAATCTAAACACCTAAGGAGAATTAGGCAGTGTACACACTAATCTTAACTATTCGAATTTTAGTCCTTCCTGCATTATCTCTTTTAGGGTTTAAATAAGAACACATAATTCCTTTCACTTTCTTACTTTGGCATAAGAACCCCACAAAACAGCCTGGTATGGTGTCAAAAGCACTAGACTTGGTATCAGGAGACCCAGATTTAAGCTTAGGCTTACCACTTACCAGCTGTATGATCTTATTCATCTTAAAACTGTCATATTGCTAAATACAATACTAGACGAGGTGCTCAATCAACTTTTATGAATTTACTCTGGATCTGAGTCTAGGAGGAACCAGTGAAGAAATGAAAGAGGCCTCCTCTTTGCATCCAACTTATTAATCGGGCTACAACAGGCAAGTAAATAAAAGAAAGGGTATAGTCCTTTCTTCCAATTGTTCAACCACCTGGAAGGCAAAGAGGAAATGGCCTGCACCAGGAAAGGAGCATAAAGAAAGGAAAGCTAGACAGGGCAGAAAGATGGTAGGTTTAGACCCTCACTGGGATTCCTTATCTCCTGGGAAGCATAGTTTTCCCTGACCACACTGGTAACCCATGCACTCTCCCATCTAGTGGGGCCATGCCCTAAAGTCCCAGCACTCTGGGTCTACTTCTATATTCACCTGATGGAATTCTGGTTAATCTCTTCTACAGCCATCCTGCCCTGACAAAGATAAGCAGGACCATGTGCCATTTTGTTTGCCTTCTCTATCAATATAAACATGTAAAATACGTGGAAAAAAAGGTGAGAACCTGATATTCTAAATCTAAAGTAAGCAAGAATAGAAAAATATGTGTTCAGAGAATTGTAAGCAACAACAGAATAATGTTTACTCGTTCAACATTTATTGTGTACCATAAATAGATGCCATGCTAGTGTTAGGGGACACATTTTAGAAAGACACATTTCCTACCTAGAAGAGATCACAGTCTCTTGGGAGATATTTATAATAATTTACGAATCACTTACATATTACATAGTAATAAAAACACATACATCTGGTTGCTACATGTAGAATGCAGTTCTTAATGAACACTAATGAAACCGTACAGACTGAGATTTCTGTGTCTTTCTTGGTCTTGTCTCAAGACACAGCCTTGTAAGCAAGTTTATCTGTAGGCTAACAACTACCCTATCATTCAGTAAAAAGATCACAATTCAACCCTCAAACAAGTGTTTTGCATTCCGGACTTGGACTGTGGCCTGGCCAAAGAGTGTTGGTTATAAAGCACTCAAAGTCAAGCCAACTACTGCGTTTCTTCTCCCAGGGTGAGCTGGTACCAGGACAATTTCCTTAGCAGTATCCATTTCTTCAAAAAGAGGTCATGCAAACGCGCTTGTGAATGCCAAAAGGAAATATATTTATTCTCTATCGTAGCTTTAAAATCATACTAAAAATTATTTTTAAACATCATTTAAAAATGTAACTCAAGGGGCTGGCCCTGTGGCCGAGTGGTTAAGTTCACGCGCTCCACTGCAAGCGGCCCAGTGTTTCGTTGGTTCGAATCCTGGGCGCGGACATGGCACTGCTCATCAAACCACGCTGAGGCAGCGTCCCACATGCCACAACTAGAAGAACCCACAACGAAGAATATACAACTATGTACTGGGGGGCTTTGGGGAGAAAAAGGAAAAAATAAAATCTTTAAAAAAAAAATGTAACTCAAGAAGCCAACCTGAAAAGGGTATATATTCTATGATTCCAGCAATATGACAACCTGGAAAAGGCAAAGCTAGGGAGACAGTGAAAAGAAACAGTGCTTGTCAGAGCTAAGGAGAAGGAAAAGATGAACAGGTGGAGCACGGAGGATTTCAGGGCAGTGAAACCACTCTGCATGATACTATAATGGTGGGCACAAGTCATTACACATTTGTCAAAACCCATAGAATGTACAACATCAAGCGTGAACCCTAAAGTAAACTATGGACTTGGGTGATAATGATGTGTCAATGTAGGTTCATTGACTGTAACAAATACACCATTCTGATGCAGGATATTGATAGGAGGGGAGGAGCGTGTGTGGGGGCAGAAGATATATGGGAACTTTCTGTACTTTCCACTCGATTTTGCTGTGAATCTAAAACTGCTCTAAAAAATAAAGTCTATTTTAAAATATAGTTTTAAAAAACGTAACCCAATAATGATTACTGGCCAAATTGCACAACTAGTGTTGACTCTCCTTTGGACAGTGACAAGCAGAAGCAGACAAAGTAAGTTTCCCACAAGGCTTTTTGCTACAGAGAAGCAGTGTGTGGATCAAAATGTCAAGGCTCACATTCCTCAAATGGCAGGTTTTTCTCATCTACTCATTTCTCCAATCATTCACCAGTCCCATTTTGGACATTTAAACCAGATATCTTCTTCTTCTCCCCTCTCTGTTGGCAGGAACAAAAAGTTTCAGGCCAAACACAGTTGTTGGCAAAGTCTAGAAGAGGTTGGCACCGTTCAAGCTGCCTCTGTGAAAACAATGCACAAAGGATCCCTATCCTCCCAGGTCCAATCCAAAGACAAAGTTGTTTCAATAGTTGTTTTAATCTATTAGAAAAGAAACTTGACAAAGCAGAGTGGTAGCAGAACCTGGGGTCCCCAGGTGCCAATTTGGGACTCTCTGCAGCAGCTCTCCCTTGGCTGATTAAAGCAAGAGTTGGAGGCCCCTGAGAGCAAATTAGGAGAGGAAGCCAGGGTGAGGGAGGGAGAAGTGATTCCAGCAACTATCAATTAAAAGTGAGTGAATCCCCAGCACCAAGGGACCATGACTCAAACGGTTACATCACCCAAGTTCCAGTATCAACTCCCTAAACATGAAAGGGAGCAAAGAGGAGGGGTGAGGGAGGGAGGCAGAGGTGTCCCACACTCTGGCAAACTTCCACTTCTTATCTCAAGTGAATACACACCTGACAATTAAGGTGCAAGTGGTATCTCCTGATTAGCCATGTAGAAAAGCCCAAGAACATGCCATGAGAGAGAAAGGACCGGTAACACACCCAAGAGAGTTAGACAGGATGCCTCTGACACAATAGCTCTGATACCAACTCATAATTGCTCTCATCAAATCAGATCACATGTGATCCATCATCCTTTGTGTAGAGCAATACTACTCCCGTGACTACCGTCCTCTCCATCCTGTAGTTGTAAAATACCTGATTTTCGAGCATGTTCACAAATACTATTTCATTGATTGTCACAAAATCCCCAAGGGTTTTCTCAGGTACATATTAGAATCTCCATCTAGGAATTTAGAGAAGTTAATGCTGAAGTTCAAGAGACACAGGCAGTATTATTTGTATATCCTAAATGATATGCCACTATGCTGATATATACAGAAAATATCTCTGGAAGAAAACATAAGAAAATGGAGTGGTTACTACAGCAAGGGAAATAGGGGTCAGGAGTGGAAGAGCTTTCTTTTCTCTGCTACTTTTTTGGTACCTTTTCAATTTTACACTATTGTGTATATAACTTCCTGAAATCAAATGAAAGAAAGTTACAATTAGGGAGCAGAAAACCACAATCCAATTCTCTTTCCCACTGTACGCTGCTGCCTCTCATGTTGAGTAAGAGGCCAGAGCAGTTTTCTTTCTCCTCTATCTTCCCACTTATCTCCATTCCATCAACCCCATCAACATGTATATACACATGTACAGCTTTCCATGAGAACTTTCCCATGATCGCCTGCTCTCTGCAAACCTTCCAGGAGCTGAGATTGTGCTGAAAACCAACCAAGGGAAACTGAAAATGTGATTCTGGCTTATAGGTAGAGTGATCCTAACAAGACAGTTTCATTTGGAAAAAAATAGTATTTGTGTTCAAATATTTTACGAGAATAGAAAAATTACCTAACACTTCAGCATAAAAGATCGATATTAGAAATAATGAAGGCCATAAAACATGCGAGTACCAGGGACTGTGGTTCCCTAATACTCAACAGGCTGGCAAGTTGCTGACAGGGGAGGGGAAGAACTTCCTTTCCTGGGTAACGAGGCAGATTTCTTGGCCTGATGCAGAGAGACAGGCTCCCACAAGAAGAAAGGTGAGAGGAATATATGACAGGATGAGAAATGCAGCTACACACATCTGGAGATAAAATATATAAAATTAAATAGATAGAGTATTGAAGGAAATTGCCTCCCAGGTCACTTTCAACACTGACACTCTATGACTCTACAAATCACAGATGTAGGTAGATCAGCAAGAAGAGAAGGGAAGTGCTAACAGAATCCTGACACCAAGGGCCAGTCATAACCATGAACTAAAATAGGAGACTACCATGCAAACAGCATAAAAACTCTTTTAAAGTTCATTCATTGGTTCCAGGTAAATTTCTTGAGCGCTTGTGTCAGGTACTAGAATCTAAGACCTAAGAGCTAGGATCTAAGACCACAAAGATGAGTACCTTCAAAAAGCTCACAGCCTACAGGAAAGTGGCAAATAATTAAAACACAACGTCATAAGTGTTCTGAGAGCACAGTGACAGACACATCAAAATCTACCTCAGGTCCACTCAGGAAAGTTTTACAAGAGAGGTAATGTTTGAGCTGAATCTCAAAGGACAATTAGGAGCTCTCCAGTAGTGAGGACAACACATTTCAAGCAGAATAAATCATATGTGTAAAAGTACTGAGAAATGAAAGAGCACAGAAATTTCCAGATATTAAAAATATGTTGGGGTTGCCATGCAATAAGATTAAAAGAAGAGGGCAGAAATGAGGTAATAGAGATAAGCAGACCAAAACATGGAGGCTGTGGCCGACATGAAGGAGTATCTTACTGGAATTATAGAATTGCTAAGAGCTTTTAAACAAGGAAATAACATGATCAGATTTGTGTTTGAGAAAGGTCAAGTTGGCAGCATTTTCCACTTGTGAAACAGTAAAAGAGCACGTTAGCATAATGGACAAGAGTGTAGCTCTAGGGTCAGGATGACAGGCTTCAAATTCCAGCTCCAATACAGCTGGAATTCCAGCATAATCGAACGGTGTCCTGCTTGTCTCTGCTTGTCCAGTACCACCTGTAGGACACATGTCAGCTCACTGAATCCTCACAACAATCCCACAAGGTAGGAATTAATATTATCTCCATTTTACAGATAGCCACATTGAATCTCAGAGAGGTAAGAAAGTACCCACAGCCTTCAAAGCAGACTAACAGTTAAAATTTCAAATCCTGGCTCTGCTACTTACTAGATTAAAAATTGGACAATACTAAAATTATGATCATGATTATTAAAAAGTGAAAAAAACGGAGAAAGGAAGACTTCAGCGATAGGGAAAATAAAAAGACCAGTCCAATAGTCAGGCAAGAAACGGTCAACTACTGGATGAAGACAATATGAATGGAAAGGAAATGAATAAAGAGATATTTAGAGATATGATTGACATATCCAGTGATAGATTGGATACTGGAAATGGAGAAGGAAGTGTCAGACGTGACTTCCCAGGTTTCTGGCTTGGATAGCTGAATACATGGTGATGTCAGCTGCTAATATGGAAACAGAGGTGGTTGCTAGAGATGCGCTCTATTCCAGACATGTTGGATTTAAAGTGTTTATGGCACATACAGCCTAGTAAGCCAGTGTAAATTTATGACTAGTGCTAAGGTAGAAGATCTGGAAATACAGATTTAGGAAAATTGGTACTTTGGTAATTGAACACATAGTTATCAATGAAATAGTCCAAAGAAAATGTTTTGAGCAAGAAAAGCAGTAGGCCATGGTAGAACTCCTAAGGCCACAATCATTTAACGACGGAATGAGGAAGAAGTGTCCATGTAGAAAGCAGCACTCAGTAAGATTCTGACTCATTCACCAGGGCTATCCTTATCACATCCACAGATCAGAAACCGTCTGAGCTTTGGCACTTACCCAGGTTCACTGTATTCATGGTTAACTCACAGACTCAATACCCTGGGCTTTTCTCCCTTCAGTTATTCCCCTAATCATTGTAATTAGGTCTTTTTTCCTTCCCCTGTAGAACCTAGTTATAACCCTCAACTCCTGCTCTACTCTTGGAATATCTTCTTCGAAGTCTTACATTTTGGTTTTTACCCTATCAACCTGCTACGCTGGAACGACATTTCCAAGAATCCTCTTCCCTGTACAGTTCTGGTTTCGAGTTGGCCAAAAATAAATTTTCACAACACCTGGAAGGTAGAAACGAATCAGAAGCCATTACTTTGAAGGTTGCTGTGGCAAGATGTGGTAACAGACAGACACGGAAGTGCCAACGAGTTCCAGCTTGTCCTCACTCTCCTCAACTCTGTCCTGTTCTTTATTGCCAAACTCGCTGGCTAACAGTGGTTGCAGCCCACCACAGACACTTGGCAGCAGACCCACAGAGGCTGTGTTTACACAGAGGCATAGCCTCCCAGAGACCTGCCCACAAGCCCTCCCTCTGCAGTCCCATGTCAATGGTTGGGTGTTCTTGGCCTCTCAGATTGACTGGCTGGTGAGTCTTAACGTCCTCCAGGTCCTTCGCTTCTCTAGCTCCTCTGACAACTGCATAAGGTCTAATTTGTATAATAAATCCCTTATCCCATAATTCATAAAGGCTCTGCTCCCATGACTGAACAATAACTGATATATTGCATCCTCTTGTTCCCTAATTCTGACCTCTATGTCCCGTATTCTGATAAAGAGCACAATTTCCAGTTTCTCTGAAAGGCTACAGGCCATGTTGACCTACAAGAAAAACAACTACCAGAGCAGGAACCCTGTTCTATAGGCTCTTCAAGCCAATAGAATAAAGTTTCAAAATCATTATTATTCTGCACATAAGGCAGCAACACGCTCTATATTAGTCTAATATAGCCTGTTTTCCTAACCTGTCATCTATCCAGCCAGCTGGCCATTTGTTATTAAGTCAGGAACGTTCTAACACTCTCAAATGTATATAATAATGTCTAGAACTATAAGTATGAATTAGTGTCTATCCTTAAAGAGTTCAAACCATACAAGCAAGTAATTATAATAAAATATGTGCCATATAATATAGAATGTAGAATGTACAATATGTGCCATATAATATAGAATGTACAATGTACCATTTCCTAAACATTCTCCCTAAATTTTTTTCTTTAATACAGCTTCCTCGGTCTTGAATGCCCTCTTTTACATTTCACATCAAATAAATAAGTAGTTAACAAGTATTTTATTAAAAGATGCTCAACATCACAAATAAAGGAAAACAAAGATAAAACAAGGGAGTGTCATGTTGCATCTAAGATATAAAAACTATATCCCAGCTCATGAATAAGCACTCTTATAACAGTTGGGAAGGAGAAAAAAGGGTATTATGAAGATAAAAATAAAAACTAATAAAATAGAAAAAAAAAAGGTGAGGGTAAACCAAGTCAAGTTCTTTGAAGGCTTGTATGAAATAAACTGCTGAAAGAAAAGAGATAAGATAGAAATAAACAGCATCTGTAGAGAAGAAGGGAACAAAATTACTGATATCACAGAGAATAAGCCAATAAGGAAAACACTACAAATAATTTAGCAGAGTAAATTTGAAAACTTAAATGAAATGGATAAATTACTAAAAAAAAATACAAAATATCAAAACTGAATCAAGAGAAAGCTTGAATAATTCAATCCAATAAACATTAAAAAATATAAATCAGTAGTTAATCTTTCCATAAAGAAAATACCAGGTGCTGATGACTTTACAAGCAAGTTCTACCAATAAATATACCGATTTTCTATAAACTTTTCAAATAAACACATAGAAGAAACACTCTTTACTCATTGTATGAGCTTAGCATAACTTTGATAACAAAACCAGACTAGATTAAGAAATAAAAATGACAGACTGTGCAGACTTATAAACTAATATCACTTGTGACCCACAGATACGAAATTCTAAATACTACACAAGTGAATCCAGCAATGTATAAAATACATATACATCCTGACCAAATACCAAGAATGCAAGTTTGGTTTATTAATTGAAAGTTGAGTACTCTAATTCACCACATTAACAGATTAAAGAAAAATCATTTGCCATCTTAATAAACACATAAAAAACATTAGATAAAATTTAACATCTTCTATGACAAAAACTCAAAACAGGTTTGAAATCTAGAAGCTGGTGTATGTAAAACCATACAACATCTAATATTGAAATACTGAAAATATTTCCTTTAAGTACAAAAACAAGACAAAGATGCTTGTAACCGTCACTCGTATTCAGCATACTAGAGGTCCTAACTAATGCAGAAAACAAAACAAAATAAATGGTAAAAGGATTGGAAGGAAGACATAAAACAGTCATTATTTGCACACAGAAAATTCAAAGGAATCAACAAATTATTAGAATGAGAGAGTTCTAAAAAGAGCATAGCCACAAAAATTTACAAACTAGCCAACTGCATTTCTATCCCCAAGCACAGTTAGCAAATGTAATTTTTAAAATTATACTATTTACAATAGCATCAAAAATGATGAAGTATCTAGGAATAAATCTAATAAATTAAAGACTTTTCCAGAAAAAGTGTACAATTATATTGAAAGACATTGAAGAAGAGCTAAATAAATGAAGAAAATCATGGATAAGAAGATTCAATATTATAAAGACGTCTATTCTTTCTAAATTAAGCTATCAATTCAATGCAATCTCAATCAAAGTCCCAGAGTTTTTCAGGAAAATTTACAAGCTGATTCTAAAATGTAAATGTGTCACTTGTTAAGAATAACACGAAAGAACTTATCTGATCAGACACTGACGTTGGATAAAACCATGAGACAATATGGTATTGGTATAGAAATAAACAAAAAGACCAGAATACATCAGAATAGAGAACTCAGAAACAGATCGATATATATACATGGAAAGTTGGTTTAAGACAGATTAAGCTTTAAAGATCAATGGTTAAAGAACGAATTCTTTAATAAAAGGTACTGGACCAATTAATTACTCATTAAGAAAAAATATATATATACCCACAACACAACATTAAGAAAAGTCATAATGAAAGAAAAGGACAAAATGATAAAACTTCATAAAGCAATAGAAGGAAAATGTCTTTATGACTTCAGGATAAAGGACTTCTTAAACCAAAATGATACTAACCATAAAATAAAAGATTCATAAATTCAATAATAATAAAATTAAGAACTCTGTTCAACAAAAGATCCAACACAGAGAATAAAAAGACAAGGTAAAAACTGTTAGATGTTTGCAGCACATAAAATGGCAAGAGATTAGTACAGGGGATAAATAAGTCCTACAAATCAATTTGAAATCCAATACAGAAGAGGGTAAAGACATAAACAGGCATTTTACCATGAGAAAAATTAGTGGCTCAAAAATTTACAAAAAGATGCTCAAGCCCATTAACAATGGGAGAAATGCAAATTAAAGTCACAAGAATGTATCATTTAAATCTCCTATATTTGCAATCTCTAAAAAGTAAGACAACACCAAATGTAGAAGAGGATGAGGAGCATTAGGAAAAATCATCCACTGATAGCAAACACATAAATTGGTACGACCACTTTGGAAACGTTTGATATTTCTCAAAGAGCATGTGTATACTCTATGACCCAGCATTTCCATTCTTGTGCCAATACTCTGAAACGGTGGTTTTTGCATGTTAGAGTGCATCAGAATCACCTGGAGAGTCTGTTAAACACAGATTGCTGGACTCTTCCCCAGAATTTCTAACTCAGGGGTTGGGACCTGAGAATTTGCATTTCTAAGAAGTTCCAGGTGATGCTGATGCTGTTGGTCTGGGGACCACTCTTTGAGAACCATTGCTATAAAAGAAACTCTTACACATACACATTAGGACATGTACAGAATATTAATAATATACTACCTTGATAACAACAACAAAAAACAAATATCTTTTAATGGTAGGATGAATAAATTGTGCCATAATCTTACAATGAGATATTATACAGCTGTGAAAACAAATGAGATGAGATCATGGAGAGACATACAGGGCTTCTAAGATACTAGTGATATTCTAGTTTTTAAGCCAGATGGACATTTTCAAAAGTATTCTACTTACTCTTTCAACTGTATATACACATTTTGCATACTCATTTGTACATATATTTAATCATTAAATCTTTGAAGTTCTGCTTCTACCAGCTACTGGCCATTTTTCTATTGCCTAACCCAACACAGAACATGTCAAATTATCTCAGGACTTGAGTAAAAGGGGAACAGTTATTGGATCTCATCTCTCTGACTCTAATGCACACACTTCGCCCACCCCCCACTTCCCCAGTTGCTTCCAACCATTTCTCAAGATATTCTACACCCCCTCAAGTTTCTGATCACTTTTCCATGACTGTAGCCCTCAAAATCAACCACAAGAATTTGATACAAGGCTCCACATGTGATCTTAAAGACACTGTATTAAAATCTCTCTCTGGCTACAAGATTCATTGGTACAGTCTAAAAAGAGTGTTTTTTGCAACTCTATCACAGTGGTTACTCATACTGACTTTATCTTGCCTACTAAAACTTCCAGTAATTTTTCATACATGATGTTGAAGATACACCTCAGAAAGTTGGCCTTTGGGACCAAAAGAATGGACTTCAAAATTTTAAATTCAGCCCTTATAACATCTTTAGATAGATGCTTAGTCTATCATCTATTCTCTGAAGGGTCCTCTGCATCTTACACACTTTATAAATCTAATAAATCATCAGTGATTTTCAAGTCACTGATCAAGAGGTGAACAGGACTGGACCAAGGACAAAAACCTGAGCCATATCACTAAAAGTCTTCCAAATTAATCTGTATCCATTAATGTACTCTCTGGTTAAAACCACTCAGTTGGTCATTAATATTCCCTCACACTGTCCCATTTTTCCACAAGGATTTTAACAGAAACTGTTATAAAATGTACCATTAGAATCTAAAGAAACTGAATATCTAGTTCGCTCTAGTCTTTCAGCCTGGTAACACTATTAGAACAGTACTGATGTCATCTTGGAGCATGATGAGGATCACCCCTAGGGACGACACAATGGGGAAATGGAAGGAAGCTGGTTCCCAACGACCTTGCGGAGCTGTCATTCCTGCCCTGGGCTGCCCTTTGCCAGTATTCTTTTAAGTGGGAGAGAAATAAACTATTTTGTATAAAGAAAAAAAAGCGGGAGGGATTACTCTAATGGATTGAAGTGATCCTAAAAGCAAGAATCCAAGCCTGGAAAGAACAAAGCAGGCCAAAGTACACAGTAATTTTCTTCCAAACAAATTTAATTCTGATCCAGCCCCAAAGAAGGGGAAGGTTGTAAATTTCAAAAATAAAAATAAAATTAAAATTGCTCAAAAACCAAGCCATAAAAAAATTAAGCCCCCTCCCTTAGCAATAAATACTGAAATGATATATACACATGAGGCTCAGGAAGGAGGCAAGAACAGGAACCTTGGAGACTCTGTCCCATGGCAAGATCCCAATTCCATGCTCTTTACCTAAAACACAGAAGAGCAACAAAAGAGGCAGGAGAAATACACCAGTGGACTATGTGGCCCCAGAGAGTACTGGACCAGCACAGGAGAAAGAATGGACACAAAGTGTCTTACAGGGCACAGGAAGGGAAGGTTGTCATCTTAAACATCCCCCCATTCCGGTTGAGTCACTGGATATGGCTGGTCCGGCTGCTGGGTGCCCCTGAGCTTATCTCCTCGCTTCCACTGCCTCTTTAACATGCAAGTCAAGGAAGGTCATTCACACTGTGACCGCGATGCCACTGTGGCAGCAGCCTGGCTGCTGGAGCCCTGAGGCTTCCCATTCACCACTAGCAGGAGGGGTGTCTCCACACGAACACTGGAAAAGGAATAGTCCTAGAAAAGACAAATATACAGAGATTCATTATAGATCCTGAGATAGAAGAAACTCCAGCACAGGGATACACAACCTGTGACTTTCTCCCCCTCTCTCCCCTGTCAGTATCTACACCCCTTACCTCCACCTCACATTAAACAAAGCTGAGCTAACAAAGGGGATATAATCTTCCCAAAGTTTTCAATCTTCAGAAGGAAAATCTGGAGCAGGTAGAGTGCTAGTAGTGTCACTATAAGAATGGGACAATTCTCTGATTCAAAAGAAGACAAGCTCCTGGCACTGCCTAAAAAAAGGGTGCCACCAGCTCCCACAAAATCTGCCCTTACCACAATGTTTGTTGACAATTATAACCAGATACACATAGCACTCAGCCAGAGCCAGTGGAAATTCTGAGAAACTCTTAGTCCAGGTGTTTATAAGGCCCTAAATTAATCTGCCAAACATAAATTAAAGTTACTTCTCCTTTTACATCAACATGAAGAACGTGTGGTTTAGACATGCTCCTAATAACAGAAAAGATATCAGCTCACTTCATCAGTTCAAACATACTTTAAGTTGTAAAATACATTGTTAAAAGAGTTTCATCCAAAAAATACTGTTCCACTTGGAGCATGAAGGAGGATCTTTTAAGTCAAAGCAAAGAGGTAAATTAAAGAGTTCTAATAAACCATTGTTTTTTAAACATTTTAACAGGAATATGGGCAAGTGATCCCCAAAAAATGGCTCTTTATGAAAGGAATACAAATAGTCAATAATCATGATAAAATGTTCAACCTCATCAATAATCAAGAAACCAAAACCAAACAATATTCATGCTATATTTTTCATATAAAATCAGCAAAAAATTTTTCAAAGGTTTCTACACAGAGTTGAGAAGAAAACTACAGGGAAAGAATTACTCACATCCACTGTTGGTAATAACTGGTACAACCGCCCCAAAAATAATTTGGCATATGTATCAAAAGTCTTAGAATTCTGCAGACCCTTAGGAGCCAGGATTCTACTTTAGAAATTCTTCTAGGGAAATAATTATGGATAAGGGCAGATACAAAAATATTTACTACGATATTTTTATTATAGGGAAAAATTGGAAATAATCTAGATCTGGGACAGCAAATTTTTTTCTGAAAAGGGCCAAATAATAAATATTTTAGGCTTTGGGGGTCATATGGTCTCTGTCACAGAACTATTCAACTCTGACACTGTAACGCAAGAGCAGCCACAGACAATAGTAAACAAATGAGTGTGGCTTTGTTTCAGAAATATTTACTGATGGACACTGAAATTTGAGTTTCTTATAATTTTCCTGTATCACAAATTATTATTATTCTTTCAATTTTTTTCTTTTAAAACTATAGAAACCTTTCTTAGCTCACAAGCCACACAAAAACAGACAAGTGAGCCAGATTTGGTCAATGGGCTATGGTTTGCTTGCCTTCAGTCTAAATGGTGAAAAAGTGGTTAAATACCTACTCTCAGAGAGTTTTTGTGAGGATTAAATGAGCCAGTGCAGGCAGCAAAGCTCTTAGCACAACGTCTAGCAGTCAGTAAAGAGTTCAAGAAATTTTAACTATCATCCTCATCTTTATCACCACCTCCATGTGTCAATTCAAAACAATGTTGTAGAATATGTAAAAACACAAGAAATGTTCATAAACATTTGTATATAATATTCCACTTGTGATTAAAAACATACATATGAATGTGTGTGTATATATTTATGAAAAGGTAAAAGACTGGAGGTATACATACCAAACTGTTAACAGTAATAACATCTGAGTGACAATATTTCAGTCCATTTTTTCTTTTTTTTTTTTTTTAAGGAAGATTGGCCCTGAGCTAACTGCTGCCAATCCTCCTCTTTTTGATGAGGAAGACTGGGCCTGAGCTAACATCCATGCCCATCTTCTTCTACTTTATATGTGGGATGCCTACCACAGCATGGCTTTTGCCAAGCGGTGCCATGTCCACACCCGGGATCCAAATCAGTGAACCCCGGGCCACCGAGAAGCGGAACGTGCAAACTTAACTGCTGCGCCACTGGGCCGGCCCCCTCAGTCCATTTTTTTAAATTTATTTTTATTGAGATAATTGACATGTAACTGTGTAAGTTTAAGGCGGACTAAGTGTTAATTTGATACATTTATATATTGCAATATGATTACCACCGTGGCATTAGCTAACAACATCTCTATCACATCACAAAATTCTTTCTCTTTTGTGGTGGGAACGATTAAGATGCAGTCTCTTCGCAACTCTGAAGTTTTTAATACCACATTGCTGTCTAAAATCCCCGTGCCGTGCATTAGATCTCCAGGACTTCTATCTCCTGGTTGCAAGTTTGTTATCCTTAAACAACATCTCTTCAGTTCCCCCACCCCGTGGTAACCACCACTCTACTCTGGGTTTTCATGAGTTTAGCATTTTTAGATTCCATATATAAGTGATATTATACAGTACTTGTCTTTGTTCAGTCCATTTTTTTAATTCTTTTTGTTTACCAATAGTTCCCATTTTTAGCAAAAAATGACATACACGTGTATGTGTGTATATATATATGATATCACACACACATACATACAAGCATTACTTTACACACTTTTTTTAAAGAGATAAACTTGGTCCCACTTTCAGAGCCTATGAGCCGGGAAAGAATCCTAGCCATCACTCACCTTTCCTTTGTGCTGAATTTGGTGAAGCCGAAGGTTGGGCTCAGGGATGGCTACAGAGTCCCCAATGAGCACTCCCCAACTCTGCACCATGTTATACACCATCACTGCATAGCAAGGTCCATCTGAATCTACTAGGCCAAAGGTACTGCCAAGTTAGGATGGATTAAGAGATGGGAAGAAAGGGAAAAAGAACAGAAACAGTGGTTTTAAAATATGAGCAAAAGAAACACGTGCTTTCTCAGTTACTTATTTAGAAAACCCAAGACAGGTACCATCATCTACTATGTATGTCTGAGTCCCTCATTTGTCTTAGATATATAATAGTATCTTTTAGAGAACATACACACAACTCATCAATATGTCACTTTGCCAAGAACTTGGGACATATGCACACCGAGGCCATTCAACAAATATTAATAATAAACTAGCTCAAAATGTTGCAGCTCAAACATTGTTCCTGGTCTAACAATTTAACTATCACAACTTTCATCAAACTCTCTAACCATCACTATCAATTAAATTTAATTCCACAAACCTTCACTGGATACCTATTATGTGTCAGGCATCATGCTTAGCAGTAAGACACCAATCCAGCTATGAGTGAGCTTATAGTCTGGCAGGTGTCAGACAATTAACCATCACTTACAGCACAACTGTGTTAGGTGCTAGAATAACTTTTCCCTTGTGCTGAATTCAGTGATGTCAAAGGCTGGGCTGTAGGAACCCAGAGGAGAAATGTCTAAATCAAAACTGGAAAGCTGGGAAGGTTTCCTTGAAGAGACTCTCAAACTGAATCTTAAAGAATGAAAAATTAGCTAGGTTAAAACAGGAAAACAAATCTTCACTGGAAATAAAAAACCTCCGGGAGGACAGGAACAGGGATTGACTGGGAAGGAACATGAGAGAACTTCCTGGGGTATTGGTAATGTTCTCTATCTTAATAGGCATTTGGGTTACATAGGTGTATGCATTTGTCAAAACTTAACAAATGTATACTAAGATTTGTACATTTCACTGTATGGAAATTTTACAAAAAAAGAAGAAAATTGCAAACAAATACTGAACTCTAGTTAATAATTGCATAGTGAAGTATTCAGAAGAAAGGATACTGATGTCTGCAATTTACTTTGAAACATACCAAAAATAAGATGGGTCAATGGACGAATATGACAATAGAGAGATATGGGAAAAACTAAGTACAGTAAAATATTAATAGTAGAATATAGGTGGCTGAGTACACAGATGTTCACTGTAAAATTCTTTCAATTTTGCTGTATGTTTGAAAAGTTCTATAATACAATGTTGGGGGAAAAAATGTCATCTATATCAAGAAGCAGCAAAAGCATTATCCAGGCACAGTAACTGTGTAAAGGCACAGAGGCATGAAAATAGCTGTTCTGAAACATACGAAATAATCCCATGGTTGGAACAAAAGGCAAAAGCGGGAAAGGGACAGAAGATCATGGAAAGAAGTAGGCAGGGAGCAAATCATGAAAGGCGTTGTATGCTAAGCTAAGGAGTTCCAACTATCCTAAAAGTTCCACAGTATCAGTAAAGGATCTTAAATAAGAAACGGCAATGGTCAGATTTGCGTCTGGGAAATATTTCTCTGCACTGTGGAACACTGGAGGAAAAGCAGGGAGTCGGGAGACCTGTCTAGAGAAGTGATATGCAGCTGAATTAAGTTAGTAGAGACAGAGAAGTAGGGACAAAAAGGCAAATCCATTGGACTTGATGATTGCCTCAATGCAGGAGAAGAGAGAAGTCTAGAAAACTTCTAGAAGTCTAAATTAACTGACTGACTAGAGGTGGTACCACTGACTGACAAGGAATTCAGGGAGGAGAAGCAGGTTGAGAAAGAGAGATGAGGTAAGCAATTTTGAACACAGTGAGTTAGAGATTTCTGACAGGAGCCCAGAGGCAGTTGGATATAGAATCCGAAACTTGGAAATGACACCTGGGCTGGAGATACACCTGCGAGCATAGAAGAAAGCCTTGAATTTATACATCATCAAACAAGATGATGTATAAATGAGATGGTGAAGAATCGGGGCTCATGCCATCAGCTGGCACACCAGAATTCACAGCAAACACTGCATCAAACACAGCATTCTCCTGGTGAATCCAGTCAAAGCCTCGGAATCCTTCTACACAGTAAGTCAGGCAGCCACTGGCATGTGATCAAAGCTGGCACTTATTTGCCATCCTGGTATAGAGATAAAAGAGGAAAGGAACAAAAACACAGTCCTCCCATAACTTAACATTTAGAAGTTAAGAAAAAGAGAAACGAAGGAGTGGCAAAATACTTATTTGGTCTCAAGGCCCCCAAAACCTACCTTTGTGTCTCTTTCTCACTTCTCTTAGCTCTAGGGTCTGCTCCAGTTAACTAAACTTTTCTCAACTATCTTCTTGCTCTTCAACTCATAAGTACATATACCTCTAGAAAATGCCACGGAGAAAGCTTAGGCACACAATGGGAATTGTGAGCATTTCAGTTTGGATGGAGCAGAAGGGATATGAAACGAAATAGTAGGAGATAGGTCAGAATGTTATGGAGTCAGGTAGCGGAAGCCACTGGATTAGACACTGGTGATCCTAGAAAAAACAATTTCAGTAGAAAACAGAAAAAGGAAGGCAGTCAGTCAGGGATTAGGAAGTGAGTGAAGGAGTGATGGCACTGACTAAACTCTAATTTTTCAAGAGATAGAAATTTTCTAAATGAATATTCTTAACTCATTTCCTCTACTAGACTATAAGCATCCTTCACTTGGGTCCTTCACATTTCTTTTTTTTTCACTCCCTATGACATGTATAGCAGATGCTCAGTAAATAAAATAACATTTGAGACAATCTCCCCACCAGGCCTTAAATTCTCACTCAAAGCTCACCTTCCAGAACTGCCTAGGCATACCTAAGTCCAAACAGGACTGAGAATTCTTCCTCCTTCAACTTCTGTAATCATAAAAACACAAAGAGGTAGGAAAATTTCAAGGTTTCCATCTGTCTTATAAAAAATGTAGCTGTCATATACACACAATGGAATACTACTCGGCCATAAGAAATGATGAAATCTGGCCATTTGTGACAACAAGCATCAACCTTGAGGGTGTTATGCTAAGCAAAATAAGTCAGAGGGAGAAAGTCAAATACCATATGATCTCACTCATAAGTAGAAGATAAAAACAGCAACAAACAACCACACAGAGGCAGAGATTGGACTAGTGGTTACCAGAGGGGAAGGAGGGAGGCAAGAGGGTGAAAGAGGTGACTAGGCACATATGTGTGGTGATGGATTGTAATTAGACTTTGGGTGGTGAACATGATGTAATCTACATAGGAATCGAAACAGAATGATGAACACCTGAAATTTATATACTATTATAAACCAATTTTACTGCAATAAAAAAATTAATTTTTTAAAAAAAGTTAACCCTTATGGCAATACAGGAATCTACAGAGTGGCAAGCTCAGGAAAAAAACGGGTAGTGACAGAATCTACAGAGAGACTGTCAGACATCACCTAATAATACCTGCTCACAGGACATTCAGTCACAGAAGGGAAGAAGAACTTACAAATCTGTGACCACTAACAACGTCCTCAACGTCAGAAAAAGGCTAGGAAGCGAGACCAATTAGTTCAAAAGGATGAAAAAGAGGAAAGGCAAGAGAAACTCACAAGGGGACTTTCTCCTCTGTGGTCAGGCTGAACAGCACCTTTCCCAGGACCACAGCACCGCTGTTCACACCAGGCTGCAGCGCACTCAGAGGCCTGAGCTCCAGGGAGACCTTCTGCCCAGAGGCTGACTGATAGCGCCCATCACCACAAGGGCCTAGATGGGCTGGGCGCAGGCTTCCCAGCATGCTCTGCAACTTTTTGGTCTTCAGCTTTCCCTGCAAAGGAAGGGAAAATAGATAAGAAGCTGGAAACTAGTCACTCTCCTTGAGAGTCTACTCCTTCCCTCCCACCACCCACTTCTATACGGTCACTACTACCACAGCATATTTTATTATTGACCCACAACACAATAAAAAGGGAGGATTCAGCCTTTAGACATCTTTACCTTGCTCTCAAGGAGGCTGGTTAATCTATTCAGGAATTCCAGGAGCTGCTGCTCTCGTTGCTGAGGCTCTGGCCAAGCAGGATCCAGCGCTGCAGCCCGAGAGAAGCCCTCCAGGGCCTCCCCGTAATTCTCTTCATATTTATGTAACTGCACAAGAAGTAACCCAAACCTCCCAATTATAAGTTTTTTTAGCACAAACTATGGCAGGGGGGAGTAATGGCACAATGGGCTAGGAATCTAGAGAAATAAACTGTTTTCCTTCTCATTAGTTTTCCTGTTCTACAACGAACAACCTGAGGAGATGATAACACCTACATTCTTCTTCCTGGCTAAGGTGATCACAACCCCAAAGATGGAATCATTTCAAAGTTAACTTCCAAACTCTAAAACAGTGAAATCGCACATGTGGGTCATCCTATTTTTATATTTATAATGAAGATTTCAGAAAAGCCTTCTAAACTGTCCCCTGAATCCTGTATGCACTCTCCCACCTCCTCAGCCCCTTCTCCTTTCCTTCCAGTGACTCCGCCAGATTCTGAAGTCTAACTGAGCTAGCCTAGAAATAATTTGGCTTTCCTCTCACAGTTTGTACCCAACCTTGTCCCTAGGTCAGTTATCCTCCCAAGCTAAGACCTAGATGTCTTATTTATATGACTTTTAAATGACCACCAGCCCACAGGTCTCACCGTTGCCCTGTTCAGATGAAGATCAGGATTGCTGGAAGCTGTCCTGTCAACCTTCTCCTACAGTGGGACAAAAAGATCATCAGTGGACCTTGTGTCAGTCTTAAGGACGGCCACACCCACCAGTCCTAAATCTCCTTTCCCTGGAAAACTTCCTGTCTCTTCCTTGTCAAAACATTACCTCTACCCACACTGCTATACAGTAACTGTTTTTGTGGTATTTTACTCAGACCCGGAAACGTCAAGGATGTAAGGTTTTTGTATGTCTGTGAAACCTTAAAATATGATAATTTATCCATGCGTTAGTATAAAGATAGAAGAAATATGTGAAAGCATTCTGATAAAAGAAATTTTTTAAAGAGTGAGACGATAATATAAATAAGAAAAACCTAGGAAAGAAATGATGTTGATTTAATGCATTTTCTCTGCCCATGAGCTCCCCTCCAGACACAGACAGAATCGCCCAAGCCCCCTTAAAACACACATTAAAAGTCTAATTCTGATTCTCTAATCTAAACGAATGGCCAGAAACCACATGACAGTGCAGACAAATGTGCTGTGAAAAAACTACTGGCTTTGTTCACGGCTATGTTCATTTTATGCTTTTAATTCTATTCATTGCCTGACACACTGCAACAGCACAAACAACATGAATCAAAATGGTTTTAATGGTTGGTTCGAATATGTTTAAAAATGCATGTTTGGGTGAAGAAATTAAGAGTTAAAAGCAACTATTTAGCAGAAGCCAAATACAAAATTTTAAAGTACACCATATTATTCTTTAAATGTAAACATTCACCAAGTTAACAAATTAGAGTGAAATATAATTCCTCTGCCTAAAAGTTCCCTGAATGAACAAAGGACAGTACCTGAACTGCAAACATGAATATAAAGTAGCTGTGTTCTTTATTCTGCCACACAGAGCAAAATAAGTAACAGTAAAAAGCAACTTTCCATGTAAAGACAAGCCAAAAAGCAAAAGAAAGGTGAATATGAGGCCTAAATAAAAAGTGCTCAGAAGGCCAACGTGAACCTTCTAAGAACGAGTAATCAGGCACTTAAAGCCTGAAGGAAACCCTGTGCAAGTGGCTATCAACATAAAAATGGTCTAAAAGCCTAAGCAAAGCATGAGCTCCAGTGAATTAATCCCTAGGAAGTGATACAGAATGGGCTACACAGTTTTCTATTTTTGCCTGTGGGAAACCCAGAGCCATATTATCTAATAGTTAATCTGGGGACAGCACTTAATTTATACTTAGGATTAGAGTTTTCATTTTTCTTTAAAAATGTACATATTAATAAGCATTATTTTAATATAGACTTCCCATTAAAAAGGATGAACATGTTGGGATGGGCTCTGTGATTTGGTTATACAGGACTATAACAAATCTACACAGCTCAAGGAGATATCTAGCACTGAAGCGCCACAGCAAGTGGTTGCTAATACTCAAGTTATAAGATGAAATAAGTCACCTCTGCGGACATTGGATGTCAGCAAACACTGCCCATGCTGCTTGCTAAAGAGCTACAAGGAAGACTGAACAACACTGTTGCTTCTGTTGCCACCTCTATTCATCTGGCCTGGGTGACCATAAATACTTACTGCTTGGGCATAGGCACTGAGGGCTTGCTGGGAGATCTTAGGGTTCTGGCCAGTATTGAAGTAAAGAGAAAGGTATGCATTCCCCAGAATATCTGAAAGAGAAACACAGGGTTTCTGATTTCAAATGTAAGGAGCTTAGAAGTCACCACTCCATCCTAACAAGTAAAAAGCTGAACAGACTGAGAAATCCAGAACTCTTCTTGGATCTGCAAGAAAGAGGACAACCCAGGACAAACTGCTGCCCCCAAAATCAGAGAGAAAAAAGGTGAATACAGGGAGTTATGGCTTACCAGAGCAGAAACTCACCAGCTGCCACAGGAAACAGCAGTGGAGTAGGAAAACCTGAACTAAAATTGACAAATTGCTGGAGGCTCAGAGTAGACAGGTCTGGGAGTTAAAAACTCCAGGGGTCCAAGTCCTATGGAGGCCCCCCCAGTACTGTGAGATTTACCTCCAGGAGTTGAACCAGATTTCCACAGCAAATATGGGAGAAAAATCCCCTTGTACTTCTGGCAGGGGCAGGGAGAAAAGGAACAATTTTGAAACATGCTAGAGCACTCTGTTCTCCAGAAGAAGAAACCTCAGAAGAAACTAGTTAACCAAGAGCCTAACCTGCTGGGTTATTATCAGAGCCTAAGTGACCTGAGGAAGGGAAATAACTAACTCCAGCTGGCTCCAGCCTTCCACATGAGAGAAAGGAAATACTCAGTTCCAGCCCACTCAAGCCATTCTCTCCCACCTAAAGCAGGTGAAAAAAAACTGAGAAACACAACAGTGGACCATCTCAGAGCCCAAGTTCAAGATATAACTATTGTGATGACCCTCAAAGCCTCTTTGAAAGGCCCTACATCTGACACAAACCAGTGATGACACTATATTTAGTATACTCCAAATTCCAATGGGATGAAGAGGCAAACATGGACCCAAAGGAGAAACTTGAACAGACTACACAAAAGCCCTGCCTTGCTTCTGTGGAAACATAAGCCTCCTCTCTTAGATGAAAAGATCCAACAGTTCCTAGAACAGTTGCTCATCAAAACACCTTTCAGGCTCTTCAAAACAAAGATGCTTTGGCTTCACAGTTAGACTCAGACTCAACAGAATGGGCTCCAGATGATTCTGGTGTGTAGCCATGGTCGAGAACCACTATTCTAAAAGAAACTTGTTGGAGATCTTTTGAGAGCACTCACACCAGGAGCGGCCATCATGGATATCCATCTGCACAGCCAACTTAGCCTGTCGGACACTGTCCATGACATGGCGAGAATGCTCATCTCCCGCATCAGTCCGCAGCTGGCGAAGCACCATTGACAGGTTTTGAAGGGAGACTTTGTTCTTACACTGCAAATGGAGAAAACATATGTATACTCAACCTTCTTGATTCTATTTCCCCTTTTCAGGTCAATTGAATCTCAATCTTCTTCTAAATCTAATTTTTCATCTTAATTCTTACTGCTGTCTCTATCTTAGACCCCCATCTGCAAAGATCAACTTGGTTGCTAACTCTTCTTCACTTCTCATCTACCCCTGAACCTGATCCCATCATCTTCTTCCTTTCTCAGTGCCTGTCCCTGTTTTCCTCACCCAGGTCTGCTCCTCTCATCCTTCCTCCCTTCTGATTCTGCTCTCCTAGTTCCATTACAGTTCTACTCTGATATTCATATCCTAGGGAAACTCACAGAACTAAAGGAATCCCATCCTTCCCATCTCTGTTTTCTGAGGGATAGTGGGCAGCTCACATGGGTGAGGGCTCCTGAGAAGCAGGTGTGGGCAGCTGCAACATCCCCCTTCTTCCAGTACACCTCACCCAGCTGGTTCCAGGCTTCCACCAGGTTGGGCTCCAGCTTCACAGCCTTTGACAGAAGCTCCTCAGCCTTAGGGCTATAGTCAGGAGTCACATTCAGTGCCTTCCCAGTTAGCATTAGAATCTGTGCCTTGCCCTGGACAGAACCTAGGAGGAAGGGGAAAAGATAAAGGAAAGTGGAAAATCCCAGGCAGTCTTACAGATAAAACCAGGGTACCTTGCCTCAAGGAATAACCCCACGCCAGCTCTAGGAATGAAATAGTTGAGGAAAATCTTTATGAACAAACCGCTTATTGAAAGCCTACCATAGGCAGATTACTATGTTAGGTATGGGGTAACAAAGAAAGCATTACTGTACCCTTGAGGGGCTTACAATCTAGTAGAGAGAACAAAGCATATACATAAAAAATTAAAACAACAATGAAAAAGAGCATATGGCATGCACCCAGTGAATGGGTTTTAAAAAGTGAAAATGGGAAAAGACAAGACCCTCCAGGTATGAAAATGATGTAAACAAGGACAGAGAGGCAGAAATACATATGGCATGTTCATGGGAGAATGGATAGTCCAGCTAAAATGAAACAAAAAGTTCCTCTGCAAGTAAACAGACAGAGATAAGGGCATAAAAAAAAGAAGAGGCATACAATGGAGACTTGAATACCATGTTAAGGGGTTTAGACTTCAACCAGTCAATAGTAGGAATCTTTGAAGATACTGGAGCAAAGAGGCAGAGAAAAGAATAAGATTAAATGCATGAAATAACGATTTAGAAAGATAATTTCCATGGTCGTCATGCAATTGATTTAGAAGTAAAAGAAATTAGAGGTAGAAAGGTCAGTTAAGAAGATTACTGCAATAGTTCAAGCAACAAGTACACTCTTTTATTTCATGGCATTTGCTACAATCAAACTTTAGGAAAAGTAGTTTAGAGGAAGGAAAGGTTGCCATCCTGCACAGGGGCCCTTAGAAGAAATACTCTGTTGTACCATCCTGTAGCAGCCACAAAAAGGATACCAAAGAGACTACAGAGACAGGGAGCAAAACTCTACCACATTTCAGTGAAGGGCAGGGGGTTGCATGTTGTTTGGGGACTCATACCCACTACTTCCTCCATCTGCTGCAGGGTCTTCTCCATCTCCTCCCGCACATCCTCTTGCTTCCTCTCAGCATCCTCAACACTATGAGTCTCAAAATAGCAGTCTCGAAATGAATAGAGCTGATCTACCAGTTCCTAGGAAGTGGAAGAATGTTACCATTAAGTGGAGAGAACACCCAACAAGGAAATTTGAGGCTGGCTAGCCATACCAGCTCTTGGCCTAGAAATACTGATCCTCTATCTCACCTAGGAATGAAACAAGAAGCAGGTGGACAGGTCTCTCAAAATGCCACAGATCCTGAGGGAAAGTAGCCAGTGTCCCAGGCCCACTCTCACGTTGTCCCATGCCAGTCTCTGCAGCATGATGATAGTTCTCTCTCCCAGCCCCAATAGGGCTTCCAATATGACTAAGCACTTCACATACCAGAGTCAGGAGGGGGAAACACTTTGCAACTTGAGATAAAACGAAAGTTATTAAAATAATCCTATCTAGTACTGGTCCTCAAAGTATAAAACTTTGAAATTTACCCTTAAAACTGAAGTTGCTAACAAAAAGGATCTTATCCCCAATTTTTCCTATGCTGGTATCTGAAAACACATGACCTTTATGAATATGATAAACATGTGGGAGTCACTGTTTTCCATGACAAACAGACCAATTTAAGCTTGCTAACTTTGGTATTATGGCAGGATTTTGTCTCTTCAAATACTTGTGTTTTGTGTTTTTTGTTTTGCTTTTGTCAAGTCACCTCTGGCTCTCTTGCATTCTTTCCAAATAAATGTTCTCCTTCCTCTTTTAAATCCCTCTATCTCGGGCCGGCCCCGTGGCCGAGTGGTTAAGTTCGCAGGCTCCGCTACGGAGGCCCAGGGTTTCACCGGTTCGGATCCTGGGCGTGGACATGGCACCGCTCATCAGGCCATGCTGAGGCAGCGTCCCACATGCCACAACTGGAAGGATCCACAACTAAAAATATACAACTATGTACTGGTGGGCTTTGGGGAGAAAAAGGAAACAAAAAAAATCCCTCTATCTCTGAATCTTCCTGTAACACCAGACAAAGCTTTTCCATTATCTATTCTTTCCTGAAACCTAAGAGCAGCAGAAATATATAATATAATTCCAACATGTCTTAACTACCCCCACAGCACATCCTAAATCCACCTACCTGCCTCCATCCCACTATGACTACCCTCAGATAGTTTCCCACTAGAGATAGAATAAAATCTACCTCCTCACATGGCCTCTAGAGAAGACTGTATGATCTGACCTCCCACTACTCACTCCACCACAAACTTCACTTCTTACCACTCCCCCTCCTACCAT
The DNA here is from genome assembly GCF_021613505.1 of Equus quagga. Classification (NCBI taxonomy): domain Eukaryota; kingdom Metazoa; phylum Chordata; class Mammalia; order Perissodactyla; family Equidae; genus Equus; species Equus quagga. The sequence continues at coordinate 28,870,217 of NC_060268.1, read as the reverse complement.
ACTCAAGCCACACTGGCTTTCATTCACTTCCTCAAATCCACCAAGCTCAATCCCACCTTGAGGTCTTTATACATGCTGTTCCCTCTGCCTGGACACTCTTGCCCCAGATCTGTGCATGGCTCATTCCTCATCATCATTTAGATCTCAGCTCAAATATCAACTTCTCAGAGAGGCTTTTCCTGACTACCCAGACTAAAGTAACCCCTTCTTCCTCTGCCCACTGTTAAATCACACTTGTTTTTCTTCATAGTACTTATCATTTGAAATTACGTGGCCTATTCATTAACTGTCTACGTTGTCTTTCTCCATCACTGAAATGTAAGCTCCGTGATGGGAAGGACTTAATCTGTTTTGTTTAGAGGTACACCTGAGCACTACAACAGGGTTAGGGACATGATAGGCTCTCATTAAATATGTCGATTGAATGAATTAATCAGTCATCCCTGTCGCTAACAAACACTTATACGCTATACTTAATTTAAAATCCTACCCAGAACAAAGAAAATGGACTAGCACCCTCTGCAGCAGTGCTTTTCAACTTTTATTATGTGTATTATTTCTAGGACCCAGCCTGAAGAGGTTCTGATTTTAGCAGTTTTAGCAGAACTCAAAATTCTGCATTTTAACAAGCACCCTAGACAATTATAATGAAAATGGCCTGTGAAACACACTTTGAGAAATATCCTTTTATACATTCCTTCTACCCTAAAACGTCTATAACAATGAAATCAAAGCCTACCACCATTCCCATAGATAGCAGTATCACTATCCTTTTCGTCTCCTCTGCTCCATTCCCGCATTCCACTCCTGCACCTTTCCCACCCACCCCAAGATAACCCAAGCACCCTCTACCTGGATGCTCAGTGCATTTACCACAAATGAGCTCAGGAAAAGACAGTTCTCAGCAAAAATTACAACCCATTTCCTTTTGCCCTACAATCAGCATGGACACAAATTAGGAATTTTAGAGAGGATCTTATTGTTTGTTTACTTTCAGTTATTAAAGCAAACATGCAAGAAATTTGTATGGTTTTGATTTGCTGGAGTGAACATTTTTAATAACTTTTTTCATGGCAAAATCAATATATATAAATAGTTGTTAAAATTCAAATAGGTACATGTAAAAAGTACACAGTAAAAAATTCTTCATAATCACGCCCAAACAACCTCAGGGATAACCACTGTTTAGTATGCCTTTTCAGATTTTTTGCAATACATATACAAACGTAGATACACAAACACAATGTTTTCAATATGGAGCCAGGACTGAAAATCTCTGATTGCAGCCAGTCACACTCAGGAATAAAACTAATTTAATCCAAGTCAACTGGAAGTGAAATAAAGCTCACGATCAAAAATGTGTCATTATTTTAATCTGCTCAAGAAACAAAGAAATCTCATCAATGTTTAAACTTTTGCATTAAGAAGCCTTTAAGCAAGTTACAAGCCTGTCACAGGTCTAAATGTTTAAATTCCAGGCTGTCTTAGAACACAAAGAACTGAGTTTCTGAGGTTTAAGGAATATCGTGGGTTATTAAAAGAAAGGTAAAGAGCCATACAACTAGTTAGCCCCTCTGTATCAGACCCCAAACTGGAATTGCAGAAGGGTGCAAAAAAGTCAAAACTGATAAGTCCTACAGGGAGAAACCAGGACACACGCGGTGCAAAGCCACTACTGTGACTGCTGCCATTTTCAAAGCAGAAAGGTGTATCAAGAGAACATGTGATAATAGCGCCTGCAGATCTACCATACAGATGTGTATGCTATTTGTTACGGGTGAATCGAGAAAAAAACTTGCTAACAATGGGCAGGTATAAAGTTAGGAGCAACAAATCCACTTCAATACAGGACTGAAATTAAGTGCAGTCAGGTCAGCAGCCGGAGGTCCCAATACACCGGCTGCGCCCCTCCCCTGGCCTCCTCTCGGCCCAGCAGGCTCCCCTCACCGGCTGCGGCTGCACCCTTGGGAGTTGTTATAGCAACGGCACCGACATATGCAGCGTCGTGTACGTGCCAAGGAATTCGCAGGTACTGCACAAACTGGGCTCCCTGCTTCTTCCCGAGCAACAAAAGCACATGTAAATTTTAATCTATCGCCCCACCTGCAATTTCTGTAAGATCTGCTCAACTTCTTCCTCTTCATCAGCCATCATTTCCCAACCACTCTCCGCTACTCCGCCCCCAACTTTATAACCACAGAGACTCATACTCGCCCCTTCACAGAGTCACAGCGACATCTAGGGCGCTGGAGGCTTACATGCTCCTGAGACAGGAGCTGTTTTTGAAGGACGTCCCTCCGAAACAGCTTATCCCAAAGCCAGTAGCTCAAAGGAGATGCTCTATAAGCACTTTTGAATTAGGAAACTTGTTTCTTTCCCAAATCCTGGAAACAAAATGTTCTCAGCTTAATTGCGTGTATATTTTTGTTTCATATATTCCTACTTATTTATACCAAGATTATAATACCCCTAAAAAGACAGGTTAAGACAGTACATGCCTGTGTTAGAAGTTTAAAATTTTGAAGGGAACGTAGTACAATGGCAAGTATTTTCCAAACTTTACAGTAATTTTCTATATATGAGGAATTTTATCATTTTGAACATACTATCCAAACAAATCGACTACACTTGGGATGGTATTATGGAAGCCATCATTAATACAATAATGGTATATTAGTACGCTAATAATGCTTATATATTGATAGGCTATATACAGAAGGATATATAAGAAACAAGGACTGTCTCTGGAGAGGGGAACAGGACTGAGAGTTGTCAGGGGGCAAAGAAAATTCTTCTCACTATGTACACTTTGAATTTTTTATCATGTACATGTACTACCTATTCAAAAATAACCATAATTTTTAAATAAAAAGTTATTTACTTCCACATAGACTATCTCTGAAAGAGACACAAGACACTGGTAACAGTAATTGCTTCCAGAAAGAGGAAGAGGGGCTGTGGGACAGGAGTGAACAGGAAGACATTTTGCTTTGTCTTTTCTGTACCTTTTGAATTTGTACCATGTGAATGTATTAAACTCTTTAATAAATAAGTTTTTAAAAAGTAGCACATAATAGTCCTAACAAAGTTTCTTTTTACTTTTTAGTTTTAATTATAGCTTACTTGTACTTCAAATTGATTCTGGGAACATAACAAAGGAAGATGCAAAGGTTCACAGCAGAAATCACGAATGTACATAAAATTATTTCCTCAAACCGTTTTCCAACAAAATTTAAAACTGCATAGGGAAGAAAAACACTTATACTGTAATTTATAAAACCTGTGTGATTAGCTATGAAATAGGGAGGGATATTTTAAAACAAGTCAAGATTTTTCATCCTCTTTCTCAGATACCATTTAAACTTTGGAGTACAGTAAAAAATATTTTTGAAGAGATTTTATATTCTATACTTGTAAGGAAGAAAACATTACTTGCTTGCTATTCAATTCTGTAAAGCAAGGGTATTCACTTGCCTTTCCACAATCACTAAATATAAATATCCTCAAAGGATTTCAGCATGACTTATTATCTAAAAGACAATGGGATTTGGCAATTAGGGTAATTCCATTGTAATTCCTCCCAAACCAATAAGAAGAAGTCATAAAATTTAAGAGTTAGAAAAGGCTGTAAGAGGGCCTGCCCAGTGGCACAGCGGTTAAGTTCCCACATTCCGCTTCTTGGTGGCCTGGGGTTCGCTGGTTAGGATCCCGGGTGTGGACATGGCACACCTGGCACGCCATGCTGTGGTAGGTGTCCCAGATATAAAGTAGAGGAAGATGGGCACGATGTTAGCTCAGGGCCAGTCTTCCTCAGCAAAAAGAGGACTGGCAGTAGTTAGCTCAGGGCTAACTGTAGCCGCCCCTGACACAGGAAGGATTAATAATCACTGGAAAAAGCTTGCCAACAAACTGTGACCCGGAGGTGAGAAGGCCGGTTAGCCAATGATGGGTAAGACCCCCCCGGAGGGGGGCAACCTAAGACAGGCGGCGGCCGCCCGGGGGCACAGATGGAGAAACGATATCGATATCGGGAGCAGGAGGGGCCGTTGCCTAGGAGGGCTTGCATGCTCTGAGAGAAAGTATACGAGCACAGCAATAACATGATAATATCAAAACAGAGGCCAAGGGAGGGCTCCTTGAGAAATCACTAAGAATTCTTGGCATTCGCTAATTACTTCATCCAGAACACCTGTGTATGTTTAACAGCTGTAAGCTATGTATATATTGAAACACTGGTTATAATAAACTCAGAGTGGCCATCAGCCCTCTCCGCATCTATCCTGATGTGTACATGGATTGCGACACCGACACTAATCTTCCTCAAAAAAAAAAAAAAGAAAAGGCTGTAAGGATAATTTAATTCAATCCCTTATTTTACAGATATAGAAACAAAGGCCCAGAAAGTTTAAACTCAAATTCGTCCAACCAACATGTAGAAAAAACCCATAATTAGAACCCAGATGTCTTGCCTCCGTAATTAGTATGCCTTCAAGTCTTTCCTCTAGTAGGGATGTAAAGTTACTGAACATGTCTTTCAAGTTTCCTTCTTACCTCTACGTTTTAAACAAGTCATCTGTGTTGTAGTCAGAAATGCTCCCTATTTAACAAAGGAAAACAAGGAATCAATCTTTTAAAGTATTTTAATTAGTATAATCTCTTGAGAGCAATAACATATTGGTGAGTTTTCTGCAGTACATTCCTAAATAAATATACACAAGGCAATAGCTGGCAAAAGGGTAAAGAAAGAAGCGATTTTATTTTAAAATAAATGCCAAAAAACCAACTTTACAAAATAACTGTCTCAATCTAAATTATTTTTAAATAGAAATAGGAACTGAAAATACATGCATCAAATTGTACTCTCATTCATTGACATAAGCATATTGCTAAACAAGTTAATAAAATCGCAAATACATAAATATATACAAATAAATGTACACACCCCAAAACAAGCTACAGACTCACCCGCCATTTCCTGAGACCAAAATCTGCACATAAATCTACTAGCAAATACAGCAAAATACCAATGTAAAGGAACACATATACATACATGTATAAATACCAGAACCCAAAGTGACATGTAGACATGTAACATGGGTGCTTATATACATACACATAAACACATAGATCAGTCAGAAATATCCCACACAGATACAAATGGTGATCTACAAAACATCCAATAATATTGTAACCTTTTCACTAATGGTGAAAACTCAACAAGTCACGATGAAATTGAGTTTAATAAAATGCTCATGCTTTTTGGAATGGAAACAGAAAAAGAAACCAGACTCTAAAGCCATCCCCCACTGCCACTGAAGTTTCTTATAAGTTGAAAATGTGAAGATAACTTTTAATAGCACAGGGAGGTTCTTGACCTTTATCTAGAACAAAGATTCCTTGCTAAATGAAATCACTGAAAGTGAACAGAGAAACATTCTGTAAAATGAGCTAAATTCTTTTTACTTTAAAGGCCCTGCTAGAGACTTGCTGCTGCTCTAATTCACGACTTGGGGAGGCAAAACTGAAAAAGCTGTTGCTGGGTTCAGGTGCTGTGGGAGAACCCACAAAAAATGGTCTGAAGTGAAAATCTCCATCTCCACCACCCTGATTTCGAACTGGTGTACTGTCCAAAGGAAACTTGGAATTGCTCCCTAGGAAAAAAATAAGGGAAAAACTTAGCATCTATTTCCTTACAGATCTTTAAGAACAAAAAGACAAAAGTCATTCAATAAATATTTTACCAGAACTCAACTCCTATGAGATGAATAAAATATAAGCCTAATGTTGGACAAAGAAAAGGACTATGATGGCCCCTCCCCCTACCATAGTATATACTGGCCTTCTTCTGTGATGCAGTTTCCAATGATAGCCATTACCTCATCACCAAAAGTAATTTGACACAATGAAATATGTTTTTAGTAGAGCTAGAATTTACAATATCTTATTTTATTCATTTGTTATCTATTTAATCTACTTCAAAGGAAAATCATATATATATACGTGTGTGTGTATAAAACTTTTTGTCTCAGGTTCTTTTTTAGAATAAATTTTTTAAAAAGACTGCCATAGGGGCCAGCCCAGTGGCGCAGCAGTTAAGTTTGCACATTCCACTTCGGCAGCCCTGGGTTAGCCAGTTCACATCCCAGGTACAGACCTACACACCACTTATCAAGCCATGCTGTGGCAGGCATCTCACATATAAAGTAGAGGAAGACAGACACAGATGTTAGCTCTGAGCCAATCTTCCTCAGCAAAAAAAAAGAGGAGAGTTGGCAGCAGATGTTAGCTCAGGGCTAACCTTCCTCAGAAAAAAAAAATATTGCTATAATCATTCTAGAAAATATATGACAACTATGAAAAACTGATACATACTCATGACCCAAGATCAATTAGAATAGCCTTAAGAAAAATCAAACAATAAATCTGATTAAATAAGCATTTAACAACTTCCACTGAACACTTCCTTGGATTCTGCAAGTTTTAAAGGGAACATGTAACTAAAGGGGAATGCTGACTGTATCTGCTTCAAGCCAACAATGGTAGCAAGAAGTAAAAGTAAAAAAGTGTGCACAAAAAAATGAACAGGAAGGAATTGGTGAACATGAAAGAAATCAAAATAAATGTGGACAGTGACAAGGAAAAAATAAGAACATCTACAATGCCCATAAACAATAACACTTTGATTGACTAAATTATAATACATGATTAACTGAAAGTTAAGCGGAAACTTGTTTTTGTTTCAATTCTTACATCTGATGTTCCTCATCTGATTACTTCATGCCTTTTCTAGGACATCATCTCCTAAATTTTTTTCCTCAGCCTATAGTGAAATTCAAAAAATGAGTATTTTGGAAAATCCAGCAGAAGAATATTCACTTTTTTGTATGTCAAAAATAATTTATATTAATAGTATAGTAAAAATCTATTGGATTCTGTTATATCAAGAGTAGTATATGGGCTGGCCCGGTGGCACAGGGGTTAAGTGCACACATTCCGCTTCGGTGGCCCGGGGTTCACCGGTTCGGATCCCGGGTGCAGACATGGCACTGCTTGGCAAGCCATGCTGTAGTAGGCGTCCCACATGTGAAGTAGAGAAAGATGGGCACGGATGTTAGCTCAGGGCCAGTCTTCCTCAGCAAAAGGAGGAGGATTGGTGGCAGATGTTAGCTCAGGGCTAATCTTCCTCAAAAAAACAAAAAAAACAAAAACAAAAAAAAAAAGAGTAGTATAAAGTGGAGAGATCAGAAGAGATATGAGATTCATCGCATCTGCCAAGGCACCAAAAAAGCAGAAAAGAGCTGTACCATCCTAGATTGTGCACTTCCAGAAGTCAGGAATCCTATCTGGATAATCTTTATATCCTCATTGCCTAGCATTATGCCTAGCAGGCTGGCATGTGAAACATGTTTGATAAATATTTGATGAATGGATGAATGAATAAACGAAAGAACAAACCAACCAAATAACCAACAATAACTTAAGAAAAGAACTGTGCAATCAGTATTGCCACATGAAAGAAACTAAAATATGGCCTTCTTGGAGGATAGCAAATGGTTAAGAGTGTAGGCTCTATAGATAGCTCTGTGACCTTGACCAATTTACTTAAACATTCTGTGCCTCAATTTTCTAATCTGTAAATAGGGATAATAATAATACTTACCTCATAAAGTTTTGAAAATAACACGAATACATGTAAAATTATAACAGTGCTTGGCACTCAGGAAGGAATCAATAAATGGCAGCTAATATTATTATTACTGCAACTAAATAGCTTTTCACTTAAAGTAGCAATTTGCAAACTTTTTTTTTGCAGTGATTTACTCTCTGTTCAAATTGAAGATGTAACTTAAATGTAAGCAAATAAAATGGATAAAAGCAATGATATACAGGTTGAGAAATGGATGAAGAACCTAGAGCCTACCACCATTCTGGCCTTTGGAGTCTCCACTGACTGCTTGGAATTGTGTAGAGTACAGTGTGAAAAACTGCTGATTAAGAACAGATATTGGATATTACACGTCCTTTCTTACCTAAAGGGAAGCCAAAAACACCGGATTGTGTGAATATGGATGGTTCAAGGGTACCTTCTTGGTTAGCAATGGTGATGTTTCGTAGCCTAAGGCTATCATAGAGGCCTTGAAGCTTTTGATACTGGCGATTTCGCTCCATAAGTTTCTCAGAGATGTCACTGAACTTTTTCTTGTATTCTTCTAGCACTTTCTTCATGGAGGTGACCTCCCCTTTCATGGATGTCAATTCCACATCCTTGCTCTGTATTTGCTGAGTATATATCTTCTCCATCTGTTTCAGATGGCCCTCAGCCTTGCTGAAATTGTATTCTTGATAGAGACGCTCCTGATGTACCTGTCCCAAGTGAAAAAAGAAAGATTTTAAGGTATTTATTAAATACAAAGTTATATATTGTAAAACTTTATACAAAGACAAAAAGAAAATAAAGATGCTTATACTGGGATATTATTACTTTAACATTTAGAACCAGGTTAAGAAGCAGTAAGGATGTACGATAGGATGGTTATTATAGAAAATAATGTTATGTCACTAAATACATAGAACAAAAGTCTGGAAGAAAACTCTCAAACCACTACCATTATACCAACAAAAGAAGTGAGTTTTTCTCTAACCTTAACAAGTGACATGTAGTCCAAAGGTTTTTAAGAAATATAATCCTATATTTCAAGTAACCCATTGTATGGATTAACAGATAAGATAGCCCCCAATTATTCCTGCTGCATGGTACTTATATCCTCTCCTTAAGTGTGGACAGGATCTGTGACTAGAATACAGGAAAAATGACAGGATGTCACTTCATGAGTACATTACTTAAGAATATAAAGTCTGTCTTACTAGCCCATTCTCTCTCTTGCTGGCTTTGTGGAAGCAAGCAGCCATGCTGGGAAGGCTAAAAAGGCAAGCAACTGAGAGCAGCCTCTGTGCAACAGCCTGCAAAATACTGAGGTCACAAAGAATCTAAACACAGACTTTACACCCCTCATAAAAATTAACTCAAAACGGATAACAGACCTAAATATAAAACACAAAACTATAAAATTCATATAAGATAACACAGGAGAATATCTAAATGATCTTGAATTTGGTGGTGACTTTTTAGATACAACACCAAAGGCACAATCTATGAAATAACAAACTGATAAGCTGGACTTCATTAAAATTAAAATTTTTTCACTGCGAAAAACAACATCAAGAGAATAAAAAGACAAGCCACAGATTGAGAGAAAATATTTGCAAGACATATCTGATAAAAGACTTAGACAGAGAACTCTTAAAACCCAACAACACAAAAATGAACAACCCAATTAAAAAAATAGACCAGGGGCCAGCCTGATGGCGTAGTGGTTAAGTTCACGTACTCTGCTTCAGCGGCCCAAGGTTCATGGGTTCAGATCCCAGGCACGGACCTATACCCACTCATCAAGCCACTCATCATTGCCACATGTCTGTGGCAATGTCTCACAGACAAAATGGAGGAAGACTGGCACAGATGTTAGCTCAGCAATAATCTTTCTCAAGCAAAAAGAGGATTGGCAAGAGATGTTAGCTCAGGGCCTATATTCCTCACCAAAAAAAAAAAGGGGAGGAGGGCTAAAAACCTTAACAGACATGTCACCAAAGAAGACATACAGATGGCAAATAAGCATACGAAAAGATGCTCACCATCATATGTCATCAGGGAAATGCAAATTAAAACAACGAGATATGACTACACACCTGTTAGAATGGCCAAAATCCAGAACACTGACAAAACCAAACTGGCAAGGATCTGGAGCAAAAGGAACTCTCATTCATTGCTGGTAGGAATGCAAAATCTTACAGCCACTCGGGAAGATAGTTTGGCAGTTTCTTACAAAAGTAAACATACTCTTACCATACAATCCAGCAAACGTGCTCCTTGGTATTTACCCAAAGGAGCTAAAGACTTATGTTCTGCACACAGATGTGTAAAGCAGCTTTATTCACAATTACCAAAACTTAGAAATCAATATGTTCTACAGTAGGTGAATGGATAAATAAACTGTGGTACATCTAACAATGAAATATTACTTAACACTAAAAAGAAATGAACTATCAAGCCATGAAAAAACATGGAGGAAACAAACACATATTACTAAGTGAAAGAAGCCAATCTGAAAAGGCTACAAACTGTACAATTCCAATTGCGTAGCAGTCTGGAAAAGGCAAAACTATGAAGACAGTAAAAAGATCAGTGGTTGCCAGGGGTGAGGGGGAAAGATGGATAAATAGGTGGTGCACAAAAGATTTTTAGGGCAGTGAAACTACTCTGTATGATACTATCATGGTGGATACATGTCCTTATATATTTGCCCAAACTCATAAAATGTACAACACAAAGAGAGAGCCCTAATGTAAACTATGGACTTTGGGTGATAGCCATGTGTCAATATAGGTTCATCATTTGTAACAAACGTACCATTCTGGTCAGGGTTGTTGATAATGGAGGAGGCTATGTATGTGCAAGGGGCAAGGGACATATGGGAAATCTCTGTACTTTCCTCTCAATTTTGCTGTGAACTTAAAAACTGCTTAAAAAATAAAGTCCATTAAAAAAAAGAAAACCAAGGCCCTCAGTCTGATACTCCACTAGGAAGTGAATGCTGTCAACAACCACATGAGCTTGGAAGAAGACCCTTCCCCAGTCAAGGTTCAGATGAGACTGCAGCCCCTGTCAACACCTTGACTGCAGTCTTGTGAGACCCTAAGCAGTGTCCACACCTGGACTCTTGATCCACAGAAACTGAGATAATAAATGTCTGTTGTTTTAAGCCACTAAATTTGTTCTTTAAGCCACTAAGCTTGTTACATATCAATAGACAACTACTATAAACAGGATCCAATTCTGGCTTACCTTTGGATTCACTGCCCTTTAAATACTGACAGAAAGTGAAATATGAGCACTCTACTTTTTTTTAACCATTTTTAATTTCCCAATTCTATATAGTTTGATATAACTCCACCAAATCTAGGTTACCTGGCACTACTATGTGGTCTCTTAGAACTCTGTACTTCCCTTATCACTGTAGGCATTAAAAATATATTGTAAATGTCTGTTTTGAGGGGTTTCTTTTAATCTTTTTTTTTAAAGGCATGTATTTTGTTTTTTTTGTTGTTGTTTTTTAAGGAAGACTCGCCTTGAGCTAACATCTGCAAATCCTCCTCTTTTTGCTGAGGAAGACTGGCCCTGAGCTAACATCCGTACCAATCTTCCTCTGTTTTATCTGTGGGACACCTACCACAGCATGGCTTGCCAAGCGGTGCCATGTCCACACCCGGGATTTGAACCGACAAACCCCAGGCCACCAAGGCGGAACATGTGCACTTAACCACTGCACCACCGGGCCAGCCCCATTACTAAACTGTATTCTCCTTGAAGCTCATATGTTTTGTTCCTTTTTGTATACCCAGCACCTAAGAAGGTGCATGAAACATAAATGTTTCCTGGTACTCAAAAAATATATGTTGAATGACTAAGTAGGAAAAAAAATGAATAAATGAAGTAAAGAAAAATTCATTTCTGACTACCTTAATAACCCATTCACTGGTTTCCACCATATCTGAACAGATGAAAACAATACAACATGTACTTTAAGATATAATGTCTATTCATTCAGTCAATAAGTATTTACTGAGACTTAAGATCAGTTAACTATGATGGTCTCTGAGGATCCAAAGATATACAGGAATCAAAACTTGACCTAAAGAATTCTCCCAACTAAAGGAGATGAACAAGTATATAGGTAATTACAACATAGTATAAATAATACAATAAAGGTAAGCATAAGAAGATACAGGAGCTTATAAGAGGGGACACCTTACTCAGAAAAATACAATAAAAATATTTACTTAACAGATAACAAATAGAACCTTTAAGAAGCATTATTATAAATGCATACACAAGACATAAATATACTCAAGGACATGATTAAAGTTCTCCACAGGAAGCTCTTTCTAAGAAAACACCAAAGGCAGAAATCATAAAGGGAAAGAGTTAAGGATGTGAATCTGATGATAAGAATGCTCATCACAGCATTTTTAATAACTTATAAACAAATTACGATGTAATGCAATCATTAAAATAATTACATCAAAAACACAAATATTTTCAACTTCTGTATGTCAAAAAGATCAATAAAGACTAAGAAAAGATAAGTGAAGAAACAAAATTTCTTGCAACATCTGAGTTAAGTATATATAAAGAATTTTTACAAATCAATAGAAAAAAACTACAACAACTGAAATAAGCAAACTGAAACAGGCATTTCATAAAATAAAAATAATTTAAAAATATAAGAAAATGCTGTCATCTAAAAGTCACCCACAAAATGCATATTTAAAGAGCAATGAAATTCCATTTTACTCATATCTAATGGATGAGTAGAAGGTGTAGAGACCTACGTCTCCTCATATACTTCTTAGGGAAACACAAATTGATGTGATCTAACTGGTGGGTAATTTAAAAACACTGCAATTTTAAAAACTTTGAAATGTATTTATCCACTTTCAAGAATTTAATCTTAGCAAATAATTAAGGATGCGAATTTGATGATAAGAATGCGCATCACAGCATTTTTGTTATAACTTGGAAATAAATTATTATACAATGCAACCAATAAAATTATAATTAAAAGTATTTAATAAAATATTCATAATAGTCATAATATATTGTCAACTTCACCTGGTCACAAAAACAGCATGTACAGTATTATACTATTTTTGTTTAGACAAAATATATATATAAAATATTTATTTATGCACAAAAGTCTAGTAATACACAAACAAAAATATCAACAATGATTATCTCTGCATGATGAGATTATAGGTGGTTTTTTATTTTCTTCCTTTTGGATTTTCAACAATAAACATATTACTTTTGGTAAAAAAATGAAATTTATTAAAAAGAAAGTTTTCCCTAAATTCATAAAAAATAAATACAAACACAGTGAAGGAAAAACATCAGAAGCTTCCACACAGGCCTCAAAAGTATAGTCTCAGAGAAACCAGCCTGAGCACTAACCTGATACGTCCAGAAGGCCAGTGCTCGGGAGCTAATGTCCAACACAATCTCTGGTCGAAGTCCTGCCAATACCATGGCTTTATATTCCTCTGATGGACTGAGTTCTGTGCGGACAATATCTAGCTTTCCAGAAAGGGTACTATTGCAGGCAGGGCAGATAGCTGGTGAACGACTAAACTCACCACTGCCATGCTGATCACAGAAGATGTGAGAGCAGGCAGTGACCCAGGCATAACCAGAGAGTTTGATGCGACACTTGCGATAATTACAAAGCAGCATGTCTTCACATAAAGACATACCAGCCAGTGAACTCTCCAGACGCTGAAAAGAACCCTAATAAGGGGTAAATGAAAAGGTCAAATAAGTTGAATTGCAGTGAAAGTGAAATAAATAAATAAATACATAACTAATAAATAAAGCATGTTTTTATTTTATTATGATAAAATAAGGTACATTTTATTAGGTTTTTGCATTTATTATAATCATATCGAATTTAGTCACTCAACAATATTAATTCTGCTCCTTCTTGGTGAGAATCACCACAAAGGCCATGAAAAAAAGCTTGAAGGAAAAAGTTAAAGACACAGGTGGTTCCAAATCTTACTAAAGTCAAAAGTACTACGTACAGGGAAAAAAAAGTTTAGGAACATTTACAAAGCACAAACAAATAAAAATTAAATGAGTGCTTTTTGCCATTCCTCAACACCTAAACAAAAATCCAAATGTGCTACCGTTCACAGTTTGCTAGAATATTTTAGTATCACTGCTCACACTCGGCAGATATAAAAGCTGATTTCAGCCATTCTTTAGTGCAAAGTGTTTTAAGTTAAAACATTTTAGGGTTTTCATTGATGCTGATTTCTCAGTCTTTACCTGTGTTGCCTTGACTAAAAAAGCGCAGCAACCTGATACCTAATGCATCCAAGTAATTGACCATTACGAAGCCTGAAAATCTGGATGAAAGCAGTTTTTTCACGTGGACAAAGAGAACAGATGAGTGTTACCAGACGGGAAGGGCGTTGGGGGGCGTGAGTGGTGAAGGGGCACATTGATACGGTGACTGACAAACAATAACGTACAACCGAAATTTCACAGCTATACACTATTAGGACCCCAATAAAATTTTTAAAAAGCAGCTTATCAATTCAACAATTCACCTATTCATATAAATTCTATTCAATGCTATGCTTCTATCTAAAACATTCGTAAAACTATATAAATAGCCTCGATTGAGTGACTTTTCCATACGGTGTCCGCTCTCACTGGAGTCTGAGTAACCCAAATGGGCAGCAATCCTCTGGATACACCACAATAAGTCACAGATTGCGTACAGTAACAGCGGCACACCAACTAAACACCAAGGGAGAATGTTCACATTTATCAACTGACAAATCCTGGCAGGAATGTCACCTTAGTCACAGGGGTCGAGAAGGACGCTCCGCCACTTTCCCCCCGAACGTCCCCGGGCGGGTCCCCACAAGCCCGGCGGCGGCCGCGGAGCGCCACCTCAGCAGGGTCAGGGGCGCAGCGGGCGCGGCCCGGCTGGGAGCACTTCTGCCGCTGAGACCCTCCTCGGGCAGAGCGAGAAGGGCGGCTAATTCCCAATTTTCCACCAGGAGGGGGAAGCGGTCAATTTAGCGAGCTGTCCAAATCATGGAGGGCCAAGTTTTTGAGAATTAGACTCACAGACACTTCCTTCTGGAGTTCTCGGCCTGGTTTCCACGCTCGACAGAGAAAATAATAACAAGAATAATACCAATAAAATACCTAACCTGAGGCACCAAGAAAAAGCGCGGGAAAACGCCGTTGCCTCTACAACTACTTGAGGAGCGAGGATTCACCACGCACGTCGCCCGTGCGTCGGAGAGCGCATGCGCAGAGTGCTCCCGGAGCCTGCCGGGCCGGGGGAGCAGGGGTTCTAGCCGATGAGGATCCTGGGAGCCGTCGGGCTGTGGCGCGGGGACTCGGGCTGGTCAGCCACAGGGTAGCCGCGTCTCAGACGCTGTGAGGCCGCGAATCCGTCTGCGCCTAGCCTAGGGGAGCCGCGCAGATCCTCTCATTGTGTGCCCTTTTCAGCGCTTGACTGTGCGGGAGTAAAATCCTGGCTGTCATGGGTATAACATTCGAGGTCAAAGTCTAAGAGCAGAGGGGGGCGCTTGAGAAGGCAACCAGGCCGGCTTGAGGCCCGGCCTGAGTGCGCGCAGGTGTTAGTTCTGGCAAAATTTGGCGACTACCTTAGCCTGGGTGGCACAGGCTAAGTAGTTTCCGGAAAAATTCGCAGAAATTGTGTGATACCTGTAACTGGATAGCTGTCACCTCCGTGTTGAGGTAGATTCTGCCTTTTTAATTTTTTATCCATCTTGAAAGAGACATCTTCCCAGCTTTTACACATCCTGTATATACATTTAAAGCAAATAGAACTGTCCTTGATTTAGAAGTCTGCCTTATGAAACGTTCATTACAGCGCTTGAAATTGAGAGGATCAGCTGTCACATGTTTTTTTCTTTTTTTGGTGAGGAAGATTGCCCCTGAGCTAACTTCCCTGCCAATCTTCCTCTATTTTATATGTAGGATGCTGCCACAGCAAAGCGTGATGAGTGGTGTGTAGGTCTGTCCGTGTCATCCCTGTAGACACCCCCCCCGCCCCGCCCCCCAGGGGCCTGCGAAGAGCATAACCACTAGCCATCTGCTCCGCCCGTCACAGCTTTTTTGAGGTTTTCTGCCTGTGTGCTCTCCTAGACCTGCTTCTAATTATTTAAATGTTTGTACCTGTTTTACCCTAATTACTATTGTTACCTTATTACTTTTTCTTTGCTTGCAGTATGATTTTCTGCCCAATCTCTGAGTCTGTTAGAATTCCTATTAGAAATTAAGCTGAGGAGGGCTTGAGGGGTCCTTGGGATATAAGCCTTAATGCTGTTTTTTGTAGCCACTTTTCCAGATGATGTGACCCTGAAATAGGTAACAGATACCATCCAATAAGTCAGCAACTCAGTGGACACCAAGCCCAGCTAACCCTTTTATGGGTTATGAATCTATAATACTAAACTTTTCTCCTTTAAACAAAAACCTGTCCTTGTTAAATAACTTTCTGCTAGCTTTTTGTCTGTGTGTAATTTGCTCACTGTAATCAGAAAGGGCCATCTTGGCCTTTGTATACATTTCCCAAAATGTCTTGTGAGTTCAGAGTAGTAACAATTCTAGTGGTGCAAATTGGATTCAAAGAAAATTCGGAGTTCATGTGTAAAGCATGTAATGACATCTATTTTAGCTATCTGAGCCTTTTGTGCGTTTTCTGATTTTAACTATGCCAAATGTGGAAATATTAAAGTACAATAAGTGTACAATCTCATTTAAAGTTATGAAACACAAAGCATTCAAATTCGACCAGTACCTAACTTTGTGATCCTAGCCAGGATACATTTTCACTGCAATATGTTCCTTTCCTGCTTCTTCAAGATCATCCTATTGATTCCCAAAACCTTAGTGTTCCCCCACACCCTTTTCTCTCTAAATCAGTTTCCAATTTCCAACCCATTTGGCTAAAAGCCTGTAGGAATAATATATTTTATATATACACACATTTTGGGTGCGGGGGGAGGCCTACATATTTTGCCAGATAGAAAAAAAGGGAGGGAGCTACAAAGTCTTAATATCCCAGTAGTCTGGAACACTGGGAACTGACAAACCTTCTTGGTGGCATGTGTCCTTTCCTGTCATGGCATGGACAAACCCTTCACTGGTGCTCCTGGGGATGAGACCACCGAAATCACTCAAGGCTGGGATACAGAGACTCATTCACAAAAAGAGCTTTTTAAAATATTGGCTTTTATTATCAAATATCAAGCATATCAAAAATGTGTGGAGAATCACCATCACTCAGCTTTAATAAACCCAAACCTTTCTCACATTTGCTATTTTTTAATGCAGTAACACTGCAGATACAATTGAAGCATTCCCTGTGTACACCTCAATCTACCTTTCTCCTCCTCCTCTGAAGGTAAACAAACCAGATTTTGGTATTTATGCATGCTTTTACACTTTTAAAAGTGTACACAACACTTTTGCGTGTTCTAAAACTGCTAAATCTTATCACACAGTACATATCACTTGGTCATTTTTTTTAAGTCATCATTATTTTTGAGATGTAATCAAGTTAACACATACTTTATGTTAATTCATTTTAACAGCCAAATACTACAAATATACCACAATTTATTTATCCATCCTTCTAATGGACATTGGTTCCAGGTTTTTACAATTAAAAACAATACCACAGTGAACTTTCTGTATATCTCCTTGAGTACACATGCCAAGAATTCCTATAAAGTATAATACCCAGAGATTGGGTTAGTGTATAAGCATCTTCAAATAAACTAGATGCTGCCAAACCATTCTCCAAAGTAACAGCAAATTTCAGTGACACCAGAAATGATGAGAGCCCAACACTCCAGACTTAGCAACGTGTGGAAGTGTGAGGTTTATGTTGTTTTCATTTTTGCCCATCTAATGGCAGTAAAATTGTATATCAATGTTGTTTTAATGTGCAATTCTTTGATTACTAGTGAGATTAAGCATCTTTTCCTATGAATGACTACTCAGGGATCCTCATCTATGAATTGCCCGTTCATATCCTTTGATCATTTTCTTGATTCATATGGAGTCCTTTGTCAGGTGCATGGTATGCAAACATAAGTTTAAATTTTAGTGTGTACAAATTTATCACTTTCCTTTTTGTGCTTATATGTACTCCAATGTCACAGTCTTTGCTTTTCTATAGGTTTAAATTTTGCTTTTCACTTATAGATCCTTAATCTATTCTTTCTGTGGTAAGGAGTCTGGATAAACTCTGTCAACACAATTTGTGCTTATAAATTACTTATACCATTTAATTACAGGTTACTTTCACCTTTCAAAACTGGTATTTTTACCATGAAGTTTGATTTTGATCTTGTGTAGATATTCTAAGTAAATATCAGGTATATTATGAGTATTTACATACCATATTTCTCCAAGAGTTTGAGATAATTATTCCGTTATCTTTGAATCTTAGACTGTTAGCATCATCTACTCTAAAACTAATTTGCTACTTCTATTTGTTTTAATAGAAGGATCTTAATCTAAAAAATAGATTTCATACTCTAACAGAAGTGATTATAGTTGCATACCATTTGTGTGATTCTGGTATGAGCATGAGTATTAAATCTCATTCCAAAACACAGTGAGATGTACCAGACTTCCATTATTTGAATGAGTATTTGGTACCCTTTGCATGTTAAATATACCCTCATGGATGTAAATACAGTATACAGGGCAAAAAAAAGTCCCAAGGTATTAATTTAGCCAAAACAATTAAGAATATTTCAATATTAAATATAAAGCAGAAATAATGACTGTTTAACCGTACATGAGTGGTAAGTGCAATTTCTATCAGTGATAAATATCCAATAAAGCTATAAATAAACTGTTCATAATAAAAGATTTCCTATTAAATATCAGTAAGCTTTTATATATCTATTCCTTACGTACGTACGTTGTTTTGGCAGTCATTCTTCATTCCCTCTTGAAAGATCGTCATAATCAAATATTGAGGTTTTTTTTTAAGACTGACACCTAAGCTAACATCTGTTGCCAATCTTTTTTCTTCTTCTTCTCCCCAAGACCCCCCAGTACATAGTTGTATACTCTAGTTGTAGGTCCTTGTAGTTGTGCTATGTGGGACGCTGCCTCAGCATGGCTTGATGAGCAGTGTTAGGTCTGCACCCGGGATTCAAAGTAGCAAAACCCTATGCTGCCGAAGTGGAGCATGAGAACCTAACCACTTCGCCAAGGGGCTGGCCTCAAATATTAAGAGTTTTAAGTAGACTTATTGTTACCAAGATAGTTTAATGTACCTACATGTACATTTTACATCAGAATCAAAATTTAAGTCCTAGTTATTCCATGTAAATGTCTTGTGGAAATGCCATTACGATGGTTGCCATTTTCCAGAGATTAAAAAAGGAAGAAAAAAAAAATCAAGGGAGATTTCCATTCATTTCAACTATTTTTTGAGTATCTATTCTGGGCCAGGCATTAGGGATAAGGAAGTTATTCTGCTGTCATGAACTTTACAATCTAGCAAAGAATCGAAGGCTGATAGAAATATTTTACTCTTTCCTTCGCTGCCTCTGACATTTTTGTAAGTTGATTCTATAAACCATTTCTGGTGAGAAGTCAGCTTCCATCTTTAATTTGAAGAATCATCTACCTTCATGCTGCAAAGAAAAAGATATTTTCAACACTGCCCTGAAATGTGTGAACAACCACTCAGTAGAAAACTGAGTAAACCATTTAAAATTTAAACATGAATGACTTCAGAGTATAATATTTCAGTCACCCCTAGAATCAACTGACTAGAGCTTTTTCTTTCATAGCCCTAGATCAGTGCTATTCAAATACTACTGTAATCAAAATGTTCTCTATATACTATATGCTCATGTTTTAAAATTAATTTTGTTTTTTTTTTTTAACCACAGGCACATTTTCTTGGTCTAGAATCACCATCTGCTTTGTAATTGTTTGACTCCGCAAAAATCAGAAGGCACTAACAGACAGCCAACCCATCCCCATGGTGCCCTGAGTGAAGACAAGTCAGCTTTGATATATGATGGACTAAAATCCCACTACCTAAGGCTTCAAGCAGTGAGAGGAACAGCCATCAAAGTTTATCTCCAATCATTTTAGGAAACAGTTAAAGACATTAAGTTTTTAAAGAGTCATCTAAATTTTTAAAGAGTCAGTCAAGAACTAGAAGAAAGTATCAACTGGTCCAGCTAGATACACAAAATGAAGAATTAGATGATAAATAAATTAGTGCCAAAAACAAGATTAATTAATTAAAGAAAATGTTATTGAAACAATTTTATAGGGATACACACTATAGTCCTTATTACCATACTTTGCCTTATTCTAAAACTAAATTAGGTTTTGGGTGCTAGGGGTAAAGATAATAAGGGATAGGCCAATTGGCAGAAAGATGCTCAGAAGCAATCAAAACAAAGAATTTCGGACAACGTGTTGTGCAGGTGTCAGAAACTGCCAAGTCATACGAGGTCTAAGATAAATACACACATGGACTCTGATGATAAAATAGCTAACATCTACTGAGCATTTACCACATGCTTAACAATGTTCTAAACCCCACATGTTTATTACCTAATTCATTCTTCAAAGTCGAGTACTATTCTTTTGACGCAGATACTATTATTATCATCTTCTAAGATATAAAGACACTAAGACACTCAGATCTTAAGAAACTTGCCAAGGGTACATAGCTGGTTAAGTGATGGTGGATGGGTCTGAACCCAGTCTGACTCCAGAACCCATGTGTAACTGCTATACTATGCTACCTGTCAACGTGTTTAATTGACATTATAAACGATACAATTTGTAGCACCTTAGCACCTAACCATGAAGTCACAAAGCTGAATTTTCAAAGATTCATATGTGTGTCAAAACTCTCAGTTTCAACATAAGCCTTACCATAAAAGAAAGATGTTGTCACCATCTATTACATATCCAGGACTCACAGCACCCAGGAGTTCCAGGCTGGGAAAGAAGTGAGACTCAGATCTAGTTTCAGTAACGTGAAATTTCATTTCTGCAAAAGCGAAAAAATCATTTCAAGTGCTGATATTACTTTGAATATTTGTATTTCACCCTCATATGTACCCCATTATCTGCTGAAACATGCAAGCACAGGAAGAGAATATAGGCCTGTCCCATTTAGGTTGCTTAAAATAACTTTAAATTATACAATATGTGAATATAATAAAGTCAGAAAATTCAGGTTAACAAGATTACCAATAGCCCAACTCTAGGACAATAATCCCTACTATCTGAGTACGGATCTTCCTCAACTTACAATAGGGATATGTCCTGATAAACCCATTGTAAGTGGAAAATATTGTTAAGTTGAAAAAGCATTTAACACACCTGACCTACTGAACATCATAGCTTAGCCCAGGCTACCTAAAATGTGCTCAGAACACTTACATTAGCCTACAGTTGGGCAAAATCATCTAACACAAAGCCTATTTTATAATAAAGTGTTGAATATCTCATGTAATTCATTGAAAACTGTAATGAAAGTAAAAAACAGAATGGTTGTATGGGTAAAGAATGGTTGTTAAGTGTGTAAGTTCTTTACCCTCATGATGGCATGGCTAACTGGGAGCTCCAACTCACTGAGAGTATTGAACTGCATATCACCAGCCCAAGCAAACATCAAAATTCAAAATTTGAAGTGTGACTTCTACTGAATGCATATGACTTTTGCACCATTGTAAAGTCGAAAAATCATAAGTTGAACCATTATAAGTTGGGGATCATCTATATATCTTTTCAGACGATTTCTCAAGTAAACATAACTGTATAAAAATGTTTAAGCAGAAAAGGGATTATATATATTGCTCTATAACTTGTTTTTAACTTAATGTATCATGAATACCCTTCCATTCCAAGAAAGATAAACCTGTATTATAACTTTTAAGCAACCATATAGTGTTGCATTATATGAGCTTGACAAAAATTGATTTAACCAACTCTAAGATCCTCTTAATCTTATATATAAACTAATAAAATAATGATTAGTTTAAAAACTGCCAAGATAAGTGTTGACAGAATTCTACCAGTTATCAGTGTTTTATCTGTAGAGTTTAAATTTTTAGATTAAGGATTCTTGACCTTAGTTCTATCTCAAAGAGATATCACAAAAGATCAAGGCACAACAAAGTATTGTATCAAATTCATGATTCAAAGATTTAAGAATCCCCTGGGATCATGGCCTAGATCCCAGTAAGAATTCCAAGAAGCAGAATTCAATTCCAAGTGTTTGCCCTAGCTATAGTCTGCTCAGAGCATGTGTTTAATCAGGGTCATCAGCTGAAACACGGACTTAACATGCATTTCATCATGGCAAACTACAAATGACTGACTGGTAAAGGGCAAACCACCGCCTACTACTTGTCCCTAAACCAGGAAAACCCTGTTAAGATAGAACTAAGGCTTCTTCAACTACCAAATTTCAGCCACAGAGAACACTGAGCACCAAAACTTGCTAGATGATTAGAAATCCAAATGAGGTAAAAATGAAGGTTTTCTTTTACACTTACTTCTGGTATTAGATGAATCCAGCTTCTATCTAGGAATCAAGTTGAACTACAGATCTATCAGCTACCTAGCATCATCTCTGGAAAATAAAAAAATAGTAAGTTAAAAAATACACAAAGGTTATGATTAGAAGACTGAAATGCGCACTGGCCCACTCCACACCAAGCCACACCCGCACAGCCTCGGGGAAAATTAACCTCAAGGAAAACTGTTCATTCTTTATTTGAATCTCCATTCAGTAACATAAATTGACCCATCTATTTAGAGAATGTCACCTAATTCCCAAAGTCATTAGATTAAGGTGTGACTTCTGCAAAAGCTCAGCTTTTGGTATAAATTTAAAAGTTTGGGTAAAACTATACTGTAACTCTAACCAATCTCTGAACGTTTATAAAAGTCAACAGTCTCACAATAAGAGAACAGGTATGCAAAAGGAAGGAGCCAGGTGCTGGTGGCAACCAGAGCTTGGAAACCATGGAAACAAATTCAGGGAGACGGGGCATAAATGGCACGGATTACTGCCAGCCTCTCCAAGTGCATGGGGTATGTGACTGCAGAAAACACTTGTAACCAGTCATCAAATTCACGAAATCCTAAAAACAATAAAGCAGGGGTAGGGGAGGAAGGCCGGAGCCAAGAACTCATAAAATTCAGATAAATGAGAAGGTAATCCAAAATAGTAAGTTTTTTTTCAAACATATTTCAATTTCATTTGAGCTAATGCAGATTGCATTTAACCTTTACTCTTGGTAAACTTTTATCACGATAAATTAAAGAAAATCTTCCCTTGACATAGCAAAATTGAATTAGCATCATCTGGAGCCCAAGTCAGCCACAAGACGGCAATATAAGAAAGCAGCTTTCATTTCCTCTTCCAGAGTTTGAATGTAATCTGAACTTTCAGGTGAAACAGACTGGACATGAAGTTCATCCCTGCAAGCAACCTTCAGACTATTCCCTATTCTTCACCTAATTACTAACTAGAATTTTTTTTCTATCACATTTAAGGATCATTTAAAACTTATTAACTAAAAATATTAGTTATACTTTTGTCACGTTCCTTTTCATGTAGCAATGTGGAGATTTAAAAATCCATAACCTAAATACAATCTAGCTAGAAAGACATGCTTCATAAAAACTAATGTCCATGGTAAGTACCAAATAAATGAGAGAGCAAGTTATGAAATGTTAAGAAAAGAAGAATCATTGGTCAAGGAACACTTCATGAAGAAAGATGGGTCTTGAATGAGACTTAAAATTGCACTTAAAATACTGTATTATATATTTGAAAGTTGCTGAGAGTAGATTTTAAAAGTTCTCAGAAGAAAAAAATTTGTAGCTAGGTGTGGTGATGGATCTTAACTAGACTTATTATGGTGATCATTTCACAATATATACAAATATTGAATCATTATGTTGTAGACGTGAAACTGTTATACGTCAATTATATCTCAATTAAAAAAACCGCACTTTCCAATAGGTAACACCACATGCTGCCATTTAAATAAAAATTAAATTCCTCAGTCACACCAGTCACATTTTAATTGGTCAAGAGCCACATGTGGCTAATGGCTATCATACGGGACAGTACAAATATAGAACATTTCCATCATCACAGAAAGTTCTGTTGGACAGGAGTGCCTTAAAGGATGGGTATAACTAAAATAAGCTGACAGAAAGGAAGTGGTAATCATTCTTAAAAATCCCTAATATCTGTCAAGAACTATAGAAATCATTTCAGTCAAACTTTACAACAACCTCATATTTACGAGGAAATTTGAGGCTCAGAGAAGTTAAATGAATTTCTTAAGGTCACCTAGCTATTAAGAGCTAGAATTTAAACCTCATTCTGTCAAAACTCCATATTTTCAATTCACGGTGCCACTACCTACGTGAAATAAGGAGAGCTACAGAAGATGGTTTGCTTAGAATGTATTAAGAATGACATACGGGCTCAGTAGGTCAGAAAGAAACTGAGGTGTTTTAAGGAACCCAGAGATATAATCTGTTATTTTACTCCTTTCTTGTCTTATACTTGAACAATGTTTAATTATGTAAAATGTTTCCAAATCAACAGCATGTGAGATTAACTAAGGAAACGTAGACAGGAAGCAAGATATGAAGTTAGAGGTTTCCGTAGTTTTAACAATGTCTACCTCAAAACTCCATGATCCAAGTACTTCTTACAGGAAAATAATTATGGATTTAAAGGTGCAACTTCTCTATTTGTCTCATCTAACAAACAAAACCCAGACTGCAAAGGGCCTGGTCTTTGTGTCCTTGGCACATAGCACAAAGCCTAGCACATAAATCCTAATATGAAGTATATGATGCCTTTCCCAATGTGTGATGCTCCCTACAGGATTCTAGTCATGCTTCAGCAAGTGTCATTCTACTGCATGAAGGCCATTTCATGTACTGAATTATTTAGGGAGCTAAAGTAAATATTTTATAAATACCCCATAACAACCAATGACCCACTCATTTTGTTCCCTGTGGGCAGTAGTAAATGCTTCAAAGTACTGGTGCTTATGGCCAATAGGTACATTTTAAGTATGTGAACAGATGCTTCATGAAGGCCTGATACAAACTGCAAATTGATAATACTCAATCAGCTAACGCTTCCATTTTAAGATTATGTTACCACTCAGTTTTACCTAGCTCCATTCCAGTTTCCTCAGTGCCAACTGTGTATCCAGCATTATGAGATACAATGGTAACTCAAAGAACCTCCTATCTTTTTTAGATGGAAAAGACACATATATGTGATACAGAGAACACTTTAAGGCATCATATCTTGGTCAAAGTTCAAGTACTTGCCTGTATGGTCTCATCAGCCTTTAACCATTCCTACTGAGAATGTTCAGACCCAGGCCCTTGATTTTTAGGGGGTCTGCCGCAGATGTTATAGAGGCTTCCACAGTGCCACTTCTGGACTGGCACACAGGATGCTGAAGACTTAGGCCTGCCTTCCTCAGTGGATTCCATCTTCAACCTGAAGCAAAAGGAAACAATACAAAACTTTGTATAGGAAGTAAATACTAAACTGGTTGCTTGGCATAGTTCTCTTTTAGAGATAGCTCTATAAGTCACTGCTATCAGAACAGACTCCCACGTTTTGTTTCCCACTCATTGTCAGCTATTTTAGGCAAAAATACCAACTGTTTTAACCTCTCAAGTGCAGGAGGAATCCACTCAGAGCATATATGAAATCAAAATGGTGAGATCAGAAACCCTGATGATGCAGCTTATTCCAAGAGACCACCATGGCACTCAGTCCCAGTCCCACTGCTGGTGGAACAAATGAAAATACACTACCTGAGGGCTTTGGGTCAAAACAGCAGGAAGGACTAACTTGAAATCAGGATGCAAGAGGCAATAAAACCTTCTACTCTGTTAACTTGATATTATATTCATTTCATAAGACTTTGACTAGCTTAGAATTTATAAAGCACTTTCCATATATTACCTCATTTTACAAGTATTATGTCATCTCCATTTTACAGGCATGTTAGCAAGGTTTAGAGACTAAAATGGTAGGCAACTCAGCTTAGTGGTTAAGACAATGGATTTTGAAGTTGGACAGAACTGGATTTGAATCCCGGCTCCCCTACACATTTGTTGTGACTTTGGGCAAGTTATGCAACCCCTCTGAGCCTCAGATTCCCTTTCTATAAAGTGAGGGCAAATACCACCTACCTCCTGGAACTGTTGTGAAGATTAAATGAGGTAAAATAAATATAAAATACTTTGCACTATAGCTGACATGTAGTTAAATGTTTAATACGTTGTTTCTATTATTAAGTGTCCAAGCTCAACCAGCTAATGAAGAGGAATGCAGATATTCTGCCTAACAATTTCACACTTTTCACAATAATCTTGCAGTCAGGAAAGTAACTCATATATTCATAAGGGCCCTTCCAAATACAAGATTCTATGTCTTTTAAGAAAAAAGGAGAAAAATTTGCTTCCCTCTTCCCCTCATTCCCCACTTAACAATGAAGACTCCAATGTATTCTATATAAAGATCCTCCTTAAGAGCTAAAGCATACAGCCACTGGAAAGAAACTTATTTTTCTCCTAATCAGCAAAACTTCCTAACTGGAAAACTAGATGTTTCACAAGATACGATCTTAGCCTTTTAAGACTTTTAAAATAAATAGCTTTGGAGGAATTCCCAGAGGCTTCTTCTCTTACTTTGCATATTTACAACCCAAAAACATTTCAGTTTTTCCTAACTTAATGCAAAAATATGAATTCACTCACTTAACACCATAATTTCAGGAAGATATCCAGCACACATTTTGCTAAGTAAACATTGCAAGCATGCTCCTTCTGCCCCAGTGAGTACAAAGACCACGTGGTCTCTCTGGTTCATGCTGTCTTTCCTTCTCAACATTAAATATGTGTTCACAGCAAAATAAACCACCCCTTACTTAAACTGAAGTGGGCAAAGTATATTCACATAAAAGCCATCAGCGTGGTTTTGCTTTTAATAGAAAAATCCTTGATTGCCCAATCAAGATATTTAGAGTATTGGTTGGTTTCTAGTCTTCACTAGGACCTGGGACTTGCAAACGCAGGAGGATTAAAATGTACTTGTCTGAACTCCTCCTCCCCAGATCTACCTTCTCACTCAGGAAGATATAGGTTTAAAATAGCTTTGGAATAATAACAATTACCTCCAGGCATTTTTCAGGAACACAGGCACTCTGTATATAAAGCAGAATCTGTTGTTCCTAGGTCACCAGTTCTCGAGGAAGGAAGGCAGACCCAGGACTGCAGAGGCCCACGTGGAAACAAGCCAGGCAGAGCATTTCACTGCCTTCCTCCAGTCTCCACACAGCCAAGATTAATCGCCTTGCCTCTTACACACAGTCCAATGCTGGCTTGAAATAAAGGCCTGCTACCAAGAAATATGGCTTAAATGGAAGAGAAATTCAAAACAATTAGGGAGCAAAATTAAGTGCACACTCACCAGCCCACCACCAAAACGGAGAGAGAGAAAGAGGAGAGACAGGAAGTCGCTTTGGGAAGTGGCCTCAGAGCCTGATTGGCTAATGAGTTAGGATTCCTTCCTCCTTTACCCTAAAAGGTGCTGACATCACCAGCCCCCTCCTTCACCTACTGGTCTCTTTATGGACCAGGCATGCTACTTGCACTGTTTCTAGATTTAATTTTTTAAAAGAAGGTTCCTTTAGAGTAAATGTACTTAGCACAAGCAAACACAGGCTAATTCAAGCTATTTATACACATTCTTGTTTAGATGGGTCTACTGCAAACAATTTTCATTCCTTTAGGATAATTTCCTATCCTTTGTGACCTCCATATGGTTAATTTATGCAAGGTAACAGGTTTCATTATAACAGTCTAGGTCTATTCAAGTTAAAACCTACCTTCAGGCTAATATTCGAGTTAACAGACTTAGTGGATAAAAGATGAGGGTTAAGAGGTTAAGGGGTTAGGCTTAGAAGTAAAACTAACCTGTATGAGCAAACCTGGTTAAACTAACCCTTAACTTTCTAGTTACTTCTTCACCATTTACTACCCCTGGCTCAATTCTTGTCAATTCTTCACAAATTTATTGTTTCTTTATCTAACAGGTATAAAAGATTCCTGCTGCCATCACTTCTTCAGGTCTTCATTCTCTTGTGAAGGCTCCCGCGTACATGAAAAAAGTCAATAAAATTAGTATGCTTTTCTCCTATTAATCTGTCTTTGTCAGTTTAATTTTCAGACCCAGCCAGGGACCCTAAACTGGTTGAGGAAAACTTTTTCCTCCCTTACAGTAGCAAAGGGAAAACTCTATTTCAAGGTGCTGCACAAGGATGTTCTGGGACATGTTTCAAGTAAATTGTGATCGTTTCCAGAATGTTTTCAAGCTGCACAACCTGGAATAAATTTCTTAAACTCTCTGAGACTCAATTTTCTCCTCTCTATCATGGGGATTGTAATACCTACCTCCCTAACATATATATAAATATATGAAAGAGTCTAGCATAATGACTAGTCCATAGTACATGCTCAGTTCTGTCCTCCATCCTTCCTTGCTCATTCCCTATTGTGGTGTATAGAGGAGATGAAAAAGCAAGTGACTGCGTGCCTGAGTTCACTTATGCTGTTCTACTTGTGCGCATATCATACAATTCTTTCTGGATACAAGTAAAGCAGAGGAAATCAGTTTTTGCTCCTAAATTATGTGTGTTTACAGACCTACACTCACCCATAATTTCCTACTTTTAACAGTAGGAAGGTTATATTGCAGATTTTCTTCTTCTCCAATGAGAGGTGCCAGTGGATCATTTTGGAATTCCAGAAGGATGAGCATAGGGCTCTCTGAAATCACTGTGGGAGAACTACTTTAGTAAAGAGATTTTGAATACCAAGATAACATATAAAGGCAGAGATTCACAGACCTTATGCGTTTTAAGGGTTGAAAAGGAAAAGCTGCCCAGTCTCTAATGTGTATTTCTGGAGCGGGGAATGAAGAAAGAATCTGGGTCCTGGATCCATTGGGTTGCAGATGCTGAAATTAGCTGACTCTATAATCTTGTAGGATGGTATTAAAAATATGGAGCCTTGAGTGGCTCTAAGTCGGATATCTTGGGACAGGCTTAGCACTAAACAGTGGGATCACCTGCCATCAAAGAACCTTGCTGACTATGCAATGATGTACTTGAACAAGATCATCATGCCAGCACCATAAGATAGTGGAGCCACATCAAGTGTGAATGAGTGAAACAGACTATGTTTTGGGATGGATTCAGTAGTTAGGCTGCTCCTCCCCAAACACTGGCCTAAGTATCCTTGGACAATTCAGGGGAGGAGAGAGGTGCGTGCTTAGTAAGGTGTTCAGAAACAACAATCTCCCCACCCTCCACACACATCCTGAATTTGTGGAAGAATTCATGGTGGTTACATATCTAAAGTTACCAAATGGTATAAAGATTATACAGTATCACAGATTTAGCCCATTATGCCCAATTCTTTATGGTACCATTATATACAAAAATGAAAAAAACAAAAGAAAGTAAACAAATCTCCCCCCGAAAACACCCTTTCAGAAACTTCCCTTCTCATCCCTCCTCTAGTCACATCCTGTGCTATCTACTCTGCTCATCTCTCTGCTGGTCCTGGACTTATATTTCTCTGCATCCGTTCTTCATAGAACTCATTTCCTTCTTCCACAAAGTCCCTGACCTTGAGATACCCGGGATGAATTTTAGTCCCCTTTGCTTTAACCACAATCCTTCGCCAGACTTTTCCACTAACTCCTTCCTACTTCTCTGGATCTATAGATCCTTCCCCTTCCCATCTTATCACATCAGTACCCATGCTGATACCTCTTCTCCTCTTTCTTTCCCATTGGTCATGCTCTGGGGATCTCCTGAAACTTTGCTACAATTTTGCTTTCCAAAAGTTGAACAAATTTATGATGCCACGGCAATATGTGTATTGCTGGTAGATCCACAGAGATGATATCTTGCTTTAATTTGCCTTATAAATAATAAATATTCAAAAATTTTAAATATTTAATTAAAATCACAAATTTAAAATATCAGATTTTCAGGGGCCAGCCCTGCAGCCAAGTGGTTAAGTTTGCGTGCTTCACTTTGGTGGCCCAGGGTTTCACTGCTTCGATCCTGGGCGCGGACATGGCGCTGCTCGTCAGGTCACATTGAGGTGGCATCCCACATGCAACAACTAGAAGAACCCACAACTAAAATATACAACTATGCATTGGGGGGACTTGAGGAGAAAAGGCAAAAAAAAAAAGGAAGATTGGCAACAGTTGATAGCTCAGGTTTTTCTCTAATGATTTAAGCTTCTTAAAAACATACAAATATAATAATTAAAAGGCCAAGCAGTACATTCACATTTACACTCTACAAATATTGGTGTTTAAATTTTTTATCTCTTCTTTTCCCCTTTCTCTTTTCCTCCTCTCTCTCCCTCTTCATTTTTCTTCTGCTCCTGCTACTTCTCATTATATTTTATGTACTTTATATATTCTAGGATTTCAGAAATTTTACTAGAAAGTATTTCTATGCTTTCTTGGAATCCAATAAAGAAAATAATTCATAACTATTTATAGATTGCTTCAGCCATTTGAGGTTGCATGATCTTATGCATGAACTTAGTGACTCTTTACCAGGACATGGGTGCTAATTGCTCAGTCCAATGCAATACATACCCAAACAAAAAATTAGGAAGAGTCTCTTTCTATTTTAAAGCCCTATTTGTTTTAATCTTGGTTATCATAAATCCCTGCTATTCAATGATTTTACTTTTTGAAATATGCAGACTTTCCCAGAAATTATGTACTTTCTACATTTAATGACCATTTTCCCATCATTATGATATATTGATCTAGACTACAGATAAAATAGAAAATTCAAATAAACCTTAGAACTATTATATTATAACCAGTAATGTCACCTAAAATGTTTACTTATTAGGAAATGGAAAGCAGTTTGGAGTATCCTCAGAAAATTAAGGATAGATCTACCATATGATCCAGCTATTCCACTGCTGGGTATTTATCCAAAGAACTTGAAAACACAAAGGCATAAAGATACTTGCACCCCTATGTTCATTGCGGCATTATACACAATAGCCAAGACTTGGAAGCAACCCAGGTGCCCATCAAGGGAAGAATGGATAAAGAAGATGTGGTATTTATACACCATGGACTACTACTCAGCCATAAGAAAGGACGAAATCCGGCCATTTGTGACAACATGGATGGACCTTGAGGGTATTATGCTGAGTGAAATAAGTCAGAGGGAGAAAGTCAAATACCATATGATCTCACTCATAAGTAGAAGATAAAAACGACAAAAAAAAAAAACACATAGCATTGGAGATTGGACTGGTGGTTACCATTGGGGAAGGGGGGAGGGGGAGGGCAAAAGGGGTGATTAGGGTCACATGTGAGGGGATGCACTATAATTAGTGTTCGGGTGGTGAACATGATGTAAGGTATCCAGAATTTGAAATATGATGTACATCCAAAAAAAATTAAAATTGAAAAAAAAAAAAGGAAATGAAGTCTTGATTTGCACAGTTAGCTCTTTTCTTCAGTTATACTTATTTTGACTAATTTATCATTTCTTCCTTAACATTTTTCAATTTATTATGACAATCTTAAGCATACAGAAAAGCAGAGAAAAGAATATAACTGATACCTACATGCCTATTACCTAGATTTAACAATTGTCTGTATTTTGATAAATTTGCTTCATTTGACTATTTTGGCTGAAGTATCTTAAAGCAAATTCCAAGATATCAGGATATTTCACCCCTAAATACTATAGCACACTTTTTTTTTTTTTTGGTGAGAAAGATTGGCCCTAATCTGTTGCCAATCTTCCTTTTTTTGCCTGAGGAAGATTGTCACTGAGCTAACACTGTGCCCATCTTCCTCTATTTTCTGTGGGATGCCTCCACAGCATGGCTTGATGAACAATGTTAAGTCTGTACCTGGGATCTGAACCAGCAAACCCTGGGCTGTGGAAGCAGAGGGGGCAAACTTAACCACCACCCACCGAGCCAGCCCCTAGCATGAATTTTTTTAAGAACATTTTTTATCATAACTACAATACTATTATCATATCTAATAAGTAATTCCCCAAAATCATCTAATACTCAGTCCATATCTACATATCCGCAGTTGCTCCCAAAGGTCTCATTGCTGACTTGTTTAAACCAGCATCCAAACACCAAACACTGCATTTGATTGTTATGCCTCAAAAGTCTTTTGATCTAGAACAGTGCCAACCTTATTATTTTTTTCTTATGAGAATAACTTATTGAAGAGAGTAGGCCAGTTGTCCTGTGGAATAGTAGTTTGCATTTTTATGCTATGTGAGCCTGAATATTTCTTCCATGTATTTGCTTAACATAATGCAAACTGTTTATTCATATATTTTGTCCACTTATCTACGGAGGTTTTGGTTTTTCTTGTGACTTTGAGACAGCTCTTTATATGTTAAGCACATTTAATTCAACTTTTAAACACTCAGTAGCTTTCCTTTGGGCTTTGTCTCAAGTTCTTTCATTTTCTTTTCTAGAATAAGCAGTCAAATATGTTATTTTTCTCATTTTCTTGCTTTGTTTAAAACCTAAGAAAAGTATCATCTACCACACATTTGTTAAACAGTTTCTTCTGGTATTGATGATACTTTTTTTTTTGAGGAAGATTAGCCCTGAACTAACATCTGCCACCAATCCTCCTCTTTTTGCTGAGCTAACATCCATGCCCATCTTTATTTTATATGTGGGACACCTGCCACAGCATGGCTTGATAAGCGGTGCGTATGTCCACGCCTAGGATCTGGGTCAGCAAATCCTGGGCCACCAAAGCAGGGCGGGTGAACTTAACTGCTATGCCACCAGTCAGGCCCCACTGATGATATGTTTTAATACTATTTTAGTTATACTTTTTTTGTAGTCAGATACAAAATAGTCATGTCTTCAAAAAATATTTTCAGTAATTCTTATTCTGATCACCATAAAAAAATAACTAAATAAAGACAAAAAAGAAATCAAACAAAAACTCAAGAAAAAGAAATTTCGTGTGTGTGGGTGTGGGTGTGGGTGTGTGTGTGTGTAGGATGGTAATTACTGCTATGAAAATGAAGAATATGTTAGTCTTGTGGATAAGAACAAAATCTGGAGTTACCCAGATCTGACCCTGCCTCTTAGAAACTGTGTGTTATGACCTGAATTATGACTCCCCCCTCAAAATGCCTATGTTGAAGTTTTAACCTCCAATACCTAGGAATGTTACCGTATTGGGAGGTAGAGCCTCTAAAGTAGTAATTAAGGTGAAAAGGTCATATGAATAGGCCCTAATCCAGTATCACTAGCCTCCTTATAAGAAGAGGAGAAAAGGACGTAGACACACACAAAGACCATATGTGGGAAGATCAGGGAAGAAGGCAGCCACGTACAAGCCAAGGAGTGAGACAGTAGAAGAAACCAATCCTGCTGGCACTTTCATCTTGGACTTCTAGCCTCCAGAATTGCAAGAAAATTAATTTCTGCAGTTTGATCCACCCAGTCTGTGGTACATGGTTATGGCAGCCCTAGCAAACAAATACACTGTGTGACCTTGAATAAACTACTTAAATTTTTCTAAAGCTCAATTTCCTCAGCTGTAAAATGGGAATAATAATAATACCTACCCTGTAGGGTTGTTGTGAGAATTAAATAATGTATGTAAAGCTCATAGCATAGTAAGCACTAAATAAATTCTAGCTATTATCATTATGAAGATTAAACGAAATTATGCATGTAAAACACTTAGCTCAGTGTCTGGTGCACAAAGTTCTACTAAGTATTAGCTATTTTTAATAAGTTTTCCATTTTTATTGCCTTTTCCTATCTCCAGATTAATGCCTTTTAGATGAGTCTAGGTTATTTATTTGTGCCATAGCTAAGTCAGATGCAACAGGCTTTGATTTACTGCTGAAACAGATTAACCAATCCAATTCAATCCTACAAAGATTGGTTGAGTACCTACGTTTCATCACATTTATTTCCAAATACTTGATATGCTTTGATGTTGTTATAAATGGTATCTTTTAAAAAATTTTATTTCTACTTTGAAGCTTTTTTATAAAGATGCAATTTATTCTTATATGTTATTTTCTATCAGCCTTGCTAAGCTTTCCTATTAACTTAAAAAATTTATCCTGTAGTTTCTTCTGGATTTTTTATGCTCATAATCAAATCACATGCAAATAATGAGAATTTATTTTTCTTCTTTTTAAACTTTACATATTTCGCTGAACAAAAATTCTTAATTTTAATATAATCAAATTTATCAATATTTTCTTTTATGCTCAATGACTTGTGTGTCTTAAGAAACTCCTTCCCTACCTAAAGGTCTAAAAGATATTTATGTGTATTTTCTGCCTAAGAGTTTTCTTGCTTTGTTTTATTTTTTCTTTTCTTTTTTCTTTTTCTTTTCTTCTTTTTGAGGAAGATTAGCCCTGAGCTAACATCCACTACCAATCCTCCTCTGCTTGCTGAGGAAGACTGACCTTGAGCCAACATCGGTGCCCATCTTCCTCTACCTTACGTGTGTGACGCCTACCACAGCACTGCTTGAGGAGTGGTGCCTGTGTCCTGCCTGGGATCCGAACCAGCAATCCCCAGGCCGCCAAGAGGGAGCACGAACCCAACCTCTGCGTCACCGGGCCAGCCCCTACAAGTTTTATTTTTAATATTCGTCCTTAATCCATCTGTAGTTCATGCTGCACACACAGCCATATTAGGACAAAGCACAATTTCTAGCCTTGGCCTGGAAGGTCTGGCTTGCTGCGTGCACTGACTGTCGTTCCACTTCATCTCACATCACACTTCACTTTGCTCTCATTGCTCCAGCCACTCTGTGCCTCCCTCTTCATTTACTGATTCTTCTGATACAGCTCAACTGTCATTTCCTTAATGATGAATTCCCCAATTTGCTCTCCCATTTGTACTTCCCTTAGTACTGTATGCTTCTCCTCATAGAACTTTTCCAAGCTGTACTTTTACTTTTGCTTGTGTGATTATTTGACTAATGTCTGTCCTCAACTAGACTATAAGCTCCATGAAGACATGAACTATGTCTGTTTGAGGTAAAATATTGCATCCGCAGAATGCAGCGAGGTGTCCAATATTTGTTGAAGTAATGAATATATACATCTATACCTACCTATGTAATGAAAATCACCAATATCAGAGTTACCTGGTGTTCTTGCTAAAAACGCAGTCTCAGTTTTTGTTTCAGGGGGTCTGCGATGGGGAATCAGGGATCCGCTCGTTAAGTGCGCTGCCTCCACTCTCCGTGGGGTGGTGGCACCTAAACGTTTGAGAACCCCTGACCTAATGTCACCAAATATCTTTCTAAAGTTGAGATGACCGGGTTTCTCTGCCTTCAGTGGCTCCCAAGTTCATATGCATTCTCGTAGCTTCCTTACATCCCCTCCCTGTTTCCTTCTTTCCTAGTCAAACTCAATTTTTCTCAAACTTTCACCACTCCGTGCTTCTGCTGTATATAACAGCGCATTCTTTCTAATGATACTTCTTGACTCCCTTCTCAGCCACAAGTAATCTTGACTACCTCGTCCACCATTATTACTGATTTTTTTTTTTTTTTTCTTCCTCAAAAGAGGACGGGGGAGAGTAGTCTGAATTAGGTTATGAGGCCCCAGTATCAGGTACCTCACCTCAGCCATTGAACTCACTTCGCTGGCCGTGAGTCTGTTCCAAGCTCCGGCTAAGGAGGCATCCGCCGGGCCCCTCCCCAAGGGCGGGGTCCACAGCATCTCCTGCCCAGTCTGCCCTCGCGCGGAGCCCCGCTCTCTGGGAACCCACCTCCCTGAAGGTCAGGGAGGGCCCTGTTAGGGCCGCTTTTGGCCCTAGTCTCAGACCTTCCCAAGGGACAAGGGGTAGAGTGACGTAAACGCACTCAGCTCGTGGCCCCACCGATGAGCTTCCCTCCGCCCTATGGGGAAAAACAGCTCACCGCAGCATTTATAAGACTCACAGATCTAAAGCCATTTCACGAATAGGGTGACTTCCCACAATGCACAGCGACATGCAAACATAGCGGGGCGTGCCTTTCCTGTACCCTGTGGGCATCTCTCCTGGACGCACGCACGCCGGGTGTTCCCGCGCTGTGACTCTAGGCAAGCGCTTCCTGGGAGAGAGTTGATGACGGCAGCATTCGGGCTCCATGGCGGCTCGGCGGCGGTTGCGGGGGAGGAACAGCAGTCGACCTGGAGGTTCGGAGCTCTTTGTCGGGGGCGGAATGCTGTGGGGCGGGAAGTCGGAAAGGCAACGGCGCCCTCTACTCTAGCCCCTCCCCCTTCCGTCGCCCCCTAACCCTCGCTTGGCCGCCAAGCTAGTTTTGGTTCTAAACTTTTAAAATTTCAGTTTTCAGAGCTATTTGGATTACAGAATTGTGGACCTGTAACAACTGACATAGTGCCAGCACTGTTGTAAATACCTAATGTCATCCACTTTAAAAAATTAATTGTAAGGTACATCATTATTTTATGTACCACTAAGAAAGGAAAAATGCTTCCAATTAAAACATGATGAACATGACTGTTCGTATGTCATGTATTGTGAAATGCATCCCAGTTTCAGAGATAGTAAAGTGCAAGTCTTAGAACTGATGAGATCTCATACTGTGTATTGTATTGTATTCTTAAACGCATAGGCCCACCCTACAGATTTGGTACTATTGTTGTCACCCTCTGGATTTTACATTTGGAGCAACTGAGGTACAAAGAGATGAAATAACTTCTACAAGGTTCCACAGCTAGAAGAGACAGAGCTGGGCCCTAAGCTAGGCAGAGACTCCAGAGCACTCTACTAACCCTTATCTCATACCTCCCTAGGTAGTTTGATGATAGGTGTTGGGGGACGGTGTATTGGGGCACAAGTAAACAGAAGAGATAAGCAGGCTATGAGACTGTGCCTCAGGCTATGAGCTCACAGGAGCCCTGGGATCCCTTTTATTTTATTTTTATTGTATTGTATCCCATTTTTTAAACATTTTAATCTAATGTTTTTTATTTTATTTGGCTAGAATAGCAGTTTAGGAAGTGATTACTCAACTGTTATCAAGAGTTATTTCTTTGTAAACTTACAGAACCGTCCCAAACCAGTTCTTTAGAAAGATGTTTTTCTCAGAGTAGGATCATATTCAGTTTGTACTTGTTCTTTCTTTTGCTTCTCTGCCCATTCTTCTTGCCCTTAGCTTCTGTAGCATTAAATGAAACCGAAAGAGTTAATAATGGCCACACAGCTACAAAAGACCCTCCCCCTGCCAAGAAATCTCGAAGATGCCCGAGGCAGGGGGTGAAAAAGGAGCCTGTGGCTGGAGGAAAGACTGATAAGGAAAAGGCAGAAGACAAGCAAGGTCAGCTTCTTGTGGTAGGCCAGGGACAGAGGGCATGGGCCACCAGGAGGGTCTCTGGGAGGGATGAGGGTGGGGGATATCTTGTTCTTTCAACTCTCGTTCTTTCCTTTCTTGAAGACATAATTAACTTTCTATCCTTGGGGCATACCACAGGACTAGTCTACTTTCTCAGAATCTTCAGTTTCATGTGTTTGAGGTGGATTTAGGCCTGGGCATATCAAGATTGCTTGGGAAGGGCAAAGTTAATTATGACAGGTTTCTGTCTAACCATGACAGCTGTTTTTGACTCCAGTACAAATAGCCATAGTGCATATCTGTCTTTCCTCAGAGTCTGTGAAGACCTTGCTGTTAAAAGGCAAAGTTCCAGTGGACCCAGAGTGCACAGCCAAGGTGGGGAAGGTGAGAGACTCCTTGGCTGTTGATTTCTTAGAGAGCAGTGTTCTGTTGTTATTGAGATTCTCATCTGGAACGTTGCTAGTATTCATTTTAGGAATCCTCTCTGAAATATTACTAGTGATTAATTTTCTCCAAAGCTAAGAGATGGGAGTCATGGAGTTTGGGGTTAATAATCAGTGTTTTGAACATGGTTAACTTCTGGATTGTCATCAGACTTCCACACCTCATTCTCTTTCTCAATTAGAAAATTATGATTATTGAGGAAGAAATGTGAAACTATGCCCTGTATGGCATGAGTTACTGATAAATGGGAAAAGTATTTGAAGAATACAAAAGAAAGGCTTCCAGGTCTGGTCCAGTGGTGCAGCAGTTAGGTTCACATGTTCTGCTTTGGCGGGCCAGGATTCACCGGCCTGGATCCCAGTTGCAGACCCATGCACCACTTGTCAAGCTATGCTGCGGCAGGCGTCCCACATATAAAGTAGAGGAAGATGGGCACGGCTGTTAGCTCAGGACCAGTCTTCCTTGGCAAAAAAGAAGAGGATTGGCAGCAGATGTTAGCTCAGGGCTAATCTTCCTCAAAAAAAAAAATAAAGGCTTCCTCTGGAGCAGTTTTCCTTTAAGTGAAACCTTTGTATTTCTGTAATTATAAAAAGGCTACATGTTTTCATTATAGGCATAACAGGTTATGTTTAGAACAACATACTTTTGCATTTCTTTCCCTTAAAGGTGGATGTTGGCGGTGCTGGAGAATGACACTTTGAGGCATAAGAAAATTTAGAGCCTCACTTAGGATCTCATCAGGGCTGAGATTATACAAATGTCACTGTTTTCTTTTCTCTCTAGGCCCATGTGTACTGTGAAAGGAATGATGTCTATGATGCCATGCTGAATCAGGTAAGGTGAGGAGCCATTCTATTTATGGGAATTTCTTCTTGATAATTATTGATGACAGTGTCCCAATGCCCAGCCCTTTAATTCTGAAGGTCCTTATCTTAGCCATTAGTGGTTCATACTTCCAAGTACTGAGCCCTCATGCACTCTACCTGATAGTGGTGTCCTCTGTGAGAGGCAGATCTTTTTGCAGATTTCATGCTTTCTTGAACCTGTGAACTCTCTATTTTGCACATTTTCTGAGAGACTGTTGGTCTTTGTCTTACTGGCTTCAAGGAACTTTATATGATATGGAGAATAGTCCTTCGTTTATAATATAAATTGCTTGTATCTTTTTGAAATTTGTCATTTGCCTTTTGATTCTCTTTATGGTATGCTTTTTGCCCTGATTGAAGTTTTAAATTTTTATATAGTTAAATTTATTATTTTTTTCTTTTAACATAACCTTTTTCTCTTTATTTGTTTTTGTTGTTTCAAATAAATAAGAATTTGCCTGGATAATACATTTCCTGAATATCTCTTCATGTTTTAATTTATTAATCCATCATATATAATTTTAACAACTACCTAGTATTCCTTTGTTACTACTTCTTTCACTGAAAGTATCATGAGCAGATAGAAAAGATCTTAAGCCCTTTTTTGTTCTAACATCCTGTGACTTTATAATGTGAGTAGGCAGGAGGTAGGAAGGGGCAGCTTAACAAAGAAGAGTGTTTGGATACCCAGGCCTCAGCCTTACAGCCAAGCTGCAGTTCCTTATCATGGACCACTCCATCTTTTCACTCGGAGTTAGTTACTTGTGGGAGACCTCCTTTTAGATAGTAGTCACGTTCTCTCTGAAGATCTCCAAGTCAGGTCATGCTATGTATGGGACAGATGTGGCAGTAGTTGCTGCCTATCCTCTGTCCCCTCCTAACGCTGCCTGCTCTCAGCTCATTGTCCAACTGCTGCAGCTAACAAACCAAAGCTGCAGTTAGAACTATTAAAGAGTAAGTTGTCTAAATAAGTAAGCATAATAGTTACAGACCTTTGGGACATCAAAATTGTTTTCATTTGGAAAATAATAATTGTGAATGGAATGGGAGCTGGAAAAGCACATAGGGCCTAGAAAATATCTATGGAGGGAGCTGAGGCGGGAAAAAATAGAAACCAATCAATGTAAGGTATTTGAGGTTGAGTAGAGTGTATTAGGAACTTTCCAGGCTCCAGCTTTAATTTCTAAGAATCCAAAGTTTAATATAGAAATTCTATTCCTTGTGCTCACTTCAGCATGTATACTAAAATTGGAATGACACAGAGATTAGCATGGCACCTATGCAAGGATGACATGCAAATTTGTGAAGCATTCTATATTTAAAAAAAAAGAAAGAAATTTTATTCCTTCCTTATATCCTTACTCTTATAGGAACATGGTTTTCTTGCCCTATGCTGTCCTTTTCCTTACAGCAGTTACTGGCACTGTAACTACGGAAGAGTTGTTGGTTTATGTGGCTGTTTGCAAGCCTCTCTTCTTGTATGTTTGTATTTCTCTAACTTGTCATAGACCAATCTTCAGTTCAACAACAACAAGTACTATGTGATTCAACTGTTAGAAGATGATGCCCAGAGGAACTTCAGTGTTTGGATGAGATGGGGCCGAGGTAATGACTTTTATTATGGATTTTATGAGTTGACATTCAGAATGCCAGAATCAGCTTGGTGAGTGGTCAAAAGATCCTCTGGGTTTAAATTGGTGGAATGAAGACTCTATAACGTGGGAGGGGCTTAAGAATCAAATTGTGCTTCTTGAAATTAAGGATCGGCAGGCATCCTCATTAGGAAGTTTCCATTGGAAAAGCTAAGAGAAGCCTGTTGAGGCTGAGAACTCGCCTGTGATTAGTCTGCTAGTGCTGCTCAGGGGCTATGGCAGTTAGCAGGTAACTAGTATCAACAGGATCAGTTCCCTGAGCTCTTTCACCTTTCCCTTCTCCCCTTGCTGTCCGTTTGTCAGATGCTAAACAGAGAGACCTGAGAGAGCTAGTTTGTTACTATTAGGAAACTCTTATTGGATTGGGTGGGAGGGAACCATCTTATGTGTGACATTTACTTTGCAGTTGGGAAAGTGGGGCAGCACAGCTTGGTGGCTTGTTCAGGGGACCTCAACAAGGCCAAGGAAATCTTTCAGAAGAAGTGAGTGCTAAGAAATGAGTACCAAAAAATACCTTTCTTCTTGGATGTTTCTTCTTTAAGAATGTTATAATAAGTGTGATTTGGCCTAAATGTTAATGTCTTTCCGCTGTGAGAATCTATGTCTGGAACGCCAAACTGCATCATTAGTTAGTCATGATAGCACCTGGAACCTTGAAATTGACTTAAAAACAGAAGACTCTAATATATTTAGTACATGACCAACAATTTAGGAAATTTGGGGAAAGTGGGATGAGAATATCCAGCTAGAGTTTAAAAAGTTATTTTACTGGGGGCGGCCCAGTGGCGCAGCGGTTAAGTTCGCACGTTCTGCTTTGGTGGCCCCAGGGTTTGCAGGTTCGGATCCCAGGTGTGGACATGGCACCGCTTGGCACGCCATGTTGTGGTAGGCGTCCCACATATAAAGTAGAGGAAGTGGGCATGGATGTTAGCTCAGGGCCAGTCTTCCTCAGCAAAAAGTGGAGGATTGGCAGCAGATGTTAGCTCAGGGCTAATCTTCCTCAAAAAAAAAAATTTATTTTACTATGATATGGGTGAAGAACTTTCTGGAGTCTCTGGGAACATTTCTTTCAGAGAAAGGGATTGGATAGGGATCTTTTATCTGAAATCTCAATGACTTTTGTGGTGTTTTGGGGCCTTTGGGAATCTCGAAGGTCCTCTTTTTCCAATTTTTTGTTCCCTTTGTCTCCAGAGCTTTTCTGTCCATTCAGGGTTCTAATTTACAGTCCGAACTTATGGAATGTTGATATGTGAAAGAGCTCTGCTATGCAAAATAAAGTTTGGTGATGTTCTGTCTAAGGAAACAATGGTAAACCTATCCTTAGTAGTAGACCCTTATTTATAAGATTTTGTCACCCCCTTCGACTCTGCAGATTCCTTGACAAAACAAAAAACAATTGGGAGGGTCGTGAGAAGTTTGAGAAGGTGCCTGGCAAATATGATATGCTGCAGATGGACTATTCCACCACTATTCAGGTAAACTCTGTATGTTTGAGGGGAAAACTGTTTCCTCTTAACCAGGGTGAATTCTAGCAGAATGGCTTAGATCAGGTCCTAAACTAGAACAGACCAGGATATCTTGAGGCTTGCTGTTTCCCACCTAAGTAGAGATTACAGTTCCCTTAGGGGTAACTTTTACCGATTTTTGTAGTCTTGAAGGGACTATAAAATGAGGATAGAATGTACTTCTCTAATCTCTGTTATTTGCTAAGGTTCTTATTAAATCTTAGGTCTTGTTTCCAGAAGTTTAATGTTACAGATCAAGAGAGGAGTAATAAATAGTCAAACTGATAAAACTACATTTAAACTTATTTTCACTTCTCGTTATACACCATAGTAAAAAAATTAATTTTGTCAAACTGAGGTGCAACTAGGGTGCTGAAAACTGTCATATATCTGAAAAATGGAGAAATACTCGTCTTTTAAGATGAGAAGATTTGAGATATACTAGCTGTCTTTACATACTTAAAGACGTCTTATTAGGAGGGCCTTTTAGACTTATTGAGTGTTTTACTATGGGAGGCAGAAATAGGACAAGAAGGCAGAAGTCACACTGAGTACTCTAACTAGGT
This sequence comes from Equus quagga, assembly GCF_021613505.1. Lineage (NCBI taxonomy): Eukaryota > Metazoa > Chordata > Mammalia > Perissodactyla > Equidae > Equus > Equus quagga. The sequence goes on along the minus strand of NC_060268.1, from coordinate 28,828,024 downwards.
TAATTGTGGAATGAGCCTGTGTTCTAGCAGAGGCTAACTGATGTCCACCTGCCTGGGATATTGTAGAGCCAGTCCTTACAGGGAGCTTGAAACAGGTCCTTTCAAGATTTCATGATTTTTTTTTTTTTTTGGCCATAGAGTGAAGAGGAAACTAAAAAAGAGGAATCTCTTAAATCCCCCTTGAAACCAGAGTCACAGCTAGATCTTCGTGTCCAGGAGCTGATAAAGTTGATCTGTAATGTCCAGGCCATGGAAGAGATGATGGTAGAAATGAAATATGATGCCAAGAAAGCCCCACTTGGTAGGACTTCAGATTCTATCCTACATTCTTTCTTCATATTTCCTAGTTCCTCTAACAGGATATTTCATCACTGTCATGATTTAAAGCTTGCTGATATTACTGACTGAAGAAAAAGAGATTTGGGGTGAAAGCTTGTATGTGTGGTGGGGGGGCTATTTTGAAAGTTGAAAGGTGAGAGTCTTTGTTGGGCAGGGACATAAATACAGTTTATAGGATGGGACCCTAGTTGTGGAGTCTGATCCCTGGCTGGGCCTGCAGGAAAGCTGACAGTGGCACAAATCAAGGCAGGTTACCAGTCGCTTAAGAAGATTGAGGATTGTATTCGAGCTGGCCAGCATGGACGAGCTCTCACAGAAGCATGCAATGAATTCTATACTAGGATCCCACATGACTTTGGGTAAGACCTGTGCTATTTCTTCACTTTGATCTTCTACCTAACCATATCCCTTACATCACTCAGCAGCAACTATAATCTTTTTAATCTCTTATTTCTAAGGAGATGATCATCTTGAATAGATACAGAGCCAAAATGACTTATAGATAGCCTATTTAATCAGCTTATGAGGATGGGATGCAATCTTTTGGCCTGATTACAACATATTCTCTGACCAAGTGAAAGTTACCAACTCACAAGAGAATGGGTCTAGCTATCCAACAAGTAAAATACCTTCAGGCACATCACCCCTATTCTAACCACACTAACTCCATTTCTGTAAACTCAAATGGTATTAGGTCTATAAAATACATTTTATCTTTATTGATTCTGCATTCTGGTGCTTATTCCTTCTATTGCTTTATACAGCCCTGTGACCTAGAAATAACCCTGAGTGGTCAATAGGTCTACTTCTGCTTCTAGACAGGACTATATCCAAACTATTCCTTATTGGTGTCAATATAGCTTATTTAAAAAATGATCCCATAAAAAAAGGATTTCAACTCTACTTCCAAATGTCAAAACCTGTACAGTTCATTTTATCCTACTCAGAGTATATACATCATATCTCTTTATATATTTGTAAGTTAAAATCTCTTTACAGATCTTTCTCTCAGTTGGAAAACCCCAGTTTCTTATGCCTATTTTCTAAAGGACCTATCTTTAGCCTGTTATTTTTAATCATGTGCCTTTTGGCCACACATCGAGGACTCATTATTGGTCATATCTCTATCCTTAGACTCCGTACCCCTCCTTTAATCCGGACAGAGAAAGAACTGTCAGAAAAAGTACAGCTGCTAGAGGTGAGATGTGTATAGATTGGGAAGTACTGAATCTCTTGTCCCAGGTCCCTCCCACATTGATTCTGTATCTCATCTTGTCAGGCTTTGGGAGATATTGAAATTGCCATGAAGCTGGTGAAGACAGAGCTGCAAAGCCCAGAACACCCATTGGACCAACACTATAGAAAATTACATTGTGCCTTGCGCCCTCTAGACCGTGACAGTTATGAGTTCAAAGTAAGGAAAACGATAATTTATTTTCCTACCTTTAAGGCCCATCCCCCACTCCCACCCCCACCGCAGTGTTTTCTGACTCCTTCTGGTTAACAGCAAACTTTTGTATAGGGCAGAATTTCTATTTACTAGGAATTTGGGGAGGCAGAGGTCTTTCTAACTGCCTTTTGAGACCATTTAGGAGCAGAAAGCTCTGCCAGTTTATACCAGAAGCTGTGAGGCTCTTCAGCTCAGTGTGGTCTCTTGTTGAGTCCACATGAGCCATTTCCTTCATTCTTTTTCACAGGTGATTTCCCAGTACCTACAGTCTACTCATGCTCCCACACACAGTGACTATACCATGACCTTGCTGGATGTTTTTGAAGTAGAGAAGGAGGGTGAGAAAGAAACCTTCAGAGAGGACCTTCATAACAGGTCTCAGTTTAGCTTTGGGTTTGGGAAGGTACTCCCTTGCCCAAAGTACAGTTACAGAACTTACAGAGAAGGATGGCTTATGCTTATGGCCTATGTTTGCAGGAGAGCAATAGAGAGTACAATAATAATGGCTTTTCCTTAGGATGCTGCTATGGCATGGTTCCAGGCTGAGTAATTGGGTGGGAATCCTGAGCCATGGGCTTCGAATTGCCCCACCTGAAGCTCCCATCACAGGTTACATGGTGAGTTGAAATTGAACCCTGGAAGGAGGCACAAGGGAAAAGGATACAATAATTTTATCAGTCCTTTTTTTTCCGTTTTTTCCCTAGGTTAGGATTAGGTGGTACCCTAAAGAATTCAACGAGCTCACTGATAACCCTGACATTTCTTACTACGTCCCTCTTTCTTTAAATTCCTAAAGATATCCCTCCTTTCTCCCCAGAAAGCAGAGATTCACCAATGCAGCTGCCTTCTCTGGAACAGAATCGTGAGGGGAAATGGAGAAGGGTCTATATTGTGTTTAAGATAATGAAAACACAAGGTCAATGGTATGAGCCTCTTTTCTAACATAGTGAGTTAAGCGGCTGACCTTAGTGTTTGTTTATATATTTCAGTTTGGAAAAGGAATCTACTTTGCTGACATGTCTTCCAAGAGTGCCAATTACTGCTTTGCCTCTCACCTAAAGGATACTGGACTGCTGCTCTTATCAGAGGTGAGGCAGGAACACATCTGTGATCTCCAGTTTATTATTAGTTCCTGTTTTTCCAAAGAGAAAAGTTTGAGCCCAGAACCAAGAGGTTCACCTGGGAGAGCTTTAGAGGGGAATTGGAAATTGCCCTGGATCCCTCTGATGGAGTAGGGGAAGAAAGTATTGATAGAATTTTCTGTTTGGCCTTAAAGCCATCCGATTCTCAGTAGGATGTGGGCAAAGATCTTTGGTTTTGCAGGTCGCTCTAGGTCAGTGTAATGAGCTACTAGAGGCCAATCCTGAGGCCGAAGGGTTACTTCAAGGAAAACACAGCACCAAAGGATTGGGCAAGATGGCTCCCAGTCCTGCCTGCTTCACCACCCTGTAAGTACTCAGAGCCTGGAAGGCCAGAAGACTTCTTTTGGCCAGATAAGACTCTACTTTCTGTATTCCAGCTTCTGAACCAGAGGCAGCTGTTGATACACTCTCTTTCATTTGGCAGGAATGGAAGTACAGTGCCCTTAGGACCAGCAAGTGAAACAGGAATTCTGAATCCAGAGGGTTATACCCTCAATTACAATGAATTTATTGTCTACAGCCCCAACCAGGTCCGTATGCGATACCTTCTAAAGATTCGATTTAATTTCTTGCAGTTGTGGTGAATGTTGATATTAAATAAACCAGAGAAGATATGATCCTCAAGCAAGAAAATAAGCAGTTTTGTACTTTTGAATTTTCTGATACTTTATGTAATAAAAATAGTACAAATCTACTGCTGGTTTCTTTGTGCTTTACTTCTCCCAGCACGTACTTCTTCTGATGTTAGTATATCTTTATTTCAAGGACAGAAAGGACACATGCTCTGTATCCCACAGCTAGCTGCATGTTCCTCAGGATCCTGTTCTTTCACAGCAGAATAGCCTCTCTGCAGTGAGGGGTGGTAATGGAGACTGATGCTTTTCCCCATTTCATTCAATTTTTCTGAAAACTGGAGTTTTTTGAGTATTATTGCAGGTAGAGTAGAGGCAGCAAAGGCTGAATTATTCCCTCTTTTCCCATCCAGATCTTCTCACTTGCCTTTTTCCCCTGTTTACCAACTGCAGAGCAGGTCTCCTACCACTTAACGTGCTAGGATTCAGCAGATATCCAGAAATTTGGGGAACACTCGGAGAACTCTCTCTAAGCCTAAATATATCTCGGGGAGGAAAGGAGAGAAGTAGAATGAGCTTTTACCTACCCTGCTCCATCTGAGAGGACCAAAGTCCAAGTCACATCCAAAGACTTCCTGATTACTTGTAAACACATGCAACACAGATACACACACCACACCTCCGTAGATAACAGTGAAGCTTATTTAAATGAAAACAATAATCAGTAACTTTTTAGACACCAGATTACCAATATCTATCAAAATTTAACATGTACACACCCTTTGACCTGAAAATTACAGATGTATATGTTTGCATAGATGTTGTCACTGCGTTTTTGTTATATGCAAAAGATCCATAGATAAGGAACTAGTTAAGTATATTCATTCATTGAAATACTATGCTGCTGTTAAAACTGAAGTAGACTACACTTCCAAAAAATAGAAGAGAAGGGAATACTTACCAGCTCATTCTATGAGGCAATTTGAAACCAAAACCAGAAAAAGATATCACAAGGGAAGAAAACTATAGACCAATATCCCTTAAGAATATAAAGGCGGGGCCAGCTCAGTGGTGCAGCGGTTAAGTGCACATGTTCCACTTCCGTGCGGTTCGCTGGTTTGAATCCTGGGTGCAGACGTGGTACCACTTGGTACACCATACTGTCATAGGTGTCCCACATATAAAGTAGAGGCAGATGGGCACAGTTGTTAGTCAAGGCCAGTCTTCCTCAAAAAAAAAAAAAAAAAAAAGAAATGGAAAATAAAATACTACCAAGCCTAAATCAGTAACATGTAAAAAGGATTATACACCATGACCAAGTGAGGTTGATTACTGAAATGCAAGTTTGGTTCAACATGAAGATCAGCCAATGTAAGGCAAAAATCACATGACCATCTCATTAGAGACAGAAAAAGCATTTAGCAAAATCCAACATTCTTTTATGATAAACATTTAACAAACTAAGAATGAAAGGGTACTTCTTTAACCTGATAAAGGACATCTATGAAAAACCCACAGGAAGATCCTCCCAAGATCAGGAACAAGACTAGGATGTCCACTCTCACCGTTTCCATTCAACTATGTCTAGGGCTCTAGCCATAGTAACTAGACAAGAAAAGAGGGGAGGAAAAGGCATCCAGATGGAAAAGGAAGAAGTAAAACTGTATTTGCAGGTTACATGATCTAATATAAATTAAAACCTTAAAAGAATACATACACACACAAAAAGAAGAAAATAATTAGGAACAGATTTAACCAAAGAAGTACAAAACTTGTCCAATGAAAACTATAAAACACCGTTGAAAGGAATTTAAGGAGAGCTAAATAAATGAGAAGACATTCTGTGTTCATGGGTTGAAAGGCTTAATATTCAGTTGGCAAGACTCCCCAAAGCACTGCAGATTCGATGCACTTGCTATCAAAATTCCAACAGCGTTTTTTTCACAAATGGACAAGAAAAACCTAAAATTCATAGGAAATTGTAAAGGGATCATGAATAGCCAAAACAATCTTGAAAAAGAACAAAGTTAGAGGACTTACACTTCCTAATTTCAAAACTTACTGCAAAGCAATAAGACAGTGTGGTATTCTCATAAAGATGATATACTGATCAATAAAATTGAGAGTCCAAAGATAAACCCTTGCATCTACGGTCAATTGATTTTCAACAAGGATGCCAAGACTATTCAATGGGCGAAAGAACACTCTTTTCAACAAATAGTGCTGGGACTGCTTGAATATACACATGCAAAGTAATCAGTTTGGAACACTACTTCACACTGTGAAAATTAATTCAAACCTATCAAAGACCTAAATGTAAGAGTATCAAAGACCTAAATGTAAGAGCTAAAATTATAAAACTCTTAGAAAACAGAGGGAAATCTGTGACCTCGTATTAGGCAACATTTTTTGAGATATGACACCAACAGCACAAGCAACCTAAGAAAATAATAGCTGTTAGTTTTCATCAAAATTTAAAACTTTTTTCCATCAAAGGACTATGAAGAAAGTAAAAAAAAAAAAAAAACCATACAATGGGAGAAAATATTTTGGTTCACAAATCATAATCTGATGAGGATCTAGTGTCCAGAATATATAATAAACTTTCACAATTTCAACAATAAAAAGACAACCCAATTAAAAACCAAGAAACGGATTTGAATAGACATTTCCCCAAAGAAGAAATACAAATGGCCAATAAGCACATGAAAAGATGCTCAGGGGCCAGCCTCATGGCCAAGTCATTAAGTTCGCATGCTCCACTTTGGCAGCCCAGGGTTTCACCGGTTCGGATCCTGGGCGCAGACATGGCACTGCTCATCAGGCCATGCTGAGGTGGCATCCCACATGCCACAACTAGAAGGACCCACAACTAAACATATATACAACTATGTACCCTGGGGCTTTGGGGAGAAGGAAAAAAAATATTTAAAGAAAAGAAAAAAGATGCTCAACATCATTAGATATTAAGGAAACGTAAGTCAAAACCACAATGAGGTAACACTTCACACCCACTAGCGTGACTATAATAAAAAAAGCCCAACAATAACAAGTGTTGGCGATGATCTGGATGAAGTAGAGCCCTCATGCATTACTAGTGAGAATGTAAAATGGCACAGCTGCTTAGGAAAATAGTTTAGCAGTTCTTCAAATAGTTAAACAGAGCTACCATGTAATCCACCAATTCCACTCCTAGGTATAACCAAGGAACTTGAATAGAACTGTTGACACAAAAACTTAAATGAATGTTTAAGCAATATGGAAACAACCAGAAAGTCTATCAACTGATGAATGCGTAAACAAAATGTTGTTTATCTATATGATGGAATATTGTTCAGCGATAAAATGAAATAAAGTATTGATACACTCCGCAACATGGATGAACCTTGGAAACATGTAAGTGAAAGAAGCCACACAAACGGCCACCCGTTGCACAATTCCATTTATATGAAATATCTTGAATAGGCAAACCCATAGGGACAAAAAGCAAATTAGTGATTGCCAGTGGCTGGAGAAAGGGGTGAGAGGGGAGTGACAACTAACGGGTACAATGTTTCTTGTTGCAGTGAAGAAAATGTTCTGGGATTAGTGGTGATAGTTGCACATTGGAATATAGTAAAAACCACTAATTGTACACTTTAAAAGGGTGAAATTGAATTATGTCTTTACAAATGTTCTGAATTTTTGCGATATATATTTTCCTATAAAAATATTGGCCAAAAATGATGAATTGAAATATACATATTATGAAGTTTGAGTAGTAAAATTCAAGAGGTTCCCAAAGAGTAAAATAGATATTCATGATTCCAAACTGATATAAATGAATGACTCCATGAATGAAAAAATGGGGAAGAGGGATAAATATTCCTTTCAGAAAAATTTCAATTAATGTAGAAGGCCTAAGGGAAATATAAAATCATTAGAAAACCACAGTAATAATTGCTGCTGTCAAGATTGATGGATGAATGCTAAAATTAGTCAGTGAAACAGGATATTTGTGTGGTCTCAAAAACCTACCTCAAAATTTATTAATTACCTTGGTGATTTTCACATACGACCATAAGTTCTTTGATACCTCTCCCTCCTGGAGGTTTAATCCTGCCGGAGCCGTGGCTACATCATTTGATCGGCTGTTTGACAGCGTCCAGCCGATTAACGCCTAGGGGTGCAGGGTTGCCCCTTGTTGAAGAATAACCGGCCGGCCCCTCACATAGTTCTGAAACCTGTGCTGTTTCTAATTGCCCTTCATTCCTTTTCCTTTCTTAACCTCCAGTTTTCACTCCTTTGGGTGGCTGCTTGGGAGGCACTACCTCCTGGGAAAATTAGATATAGTAAGAGAATGTGACCACCTGCAGGTAACTTTCAAGATATTTTTCAGTTAATTATTGGAGGAGCACACAGTCCCATTTGAGACAAGCAGAAAGGAATCCTGCCCAGATAAGATGTCGAATTAGGTTTATGGCCTCTATCTGGTTAATGTTTCCTTCTCCCTCCAGTTCTTTGTCTAAATATATATGCATCGTCCTTCTAAGTTTGCTGGTTAATTGGATGATCAAGAAGTATCTATATATTATTCTTGACCTTCTGCTTTCTGTTAAAATGTTATAGAGGTTTTCTCCTAAAAGCAATAAATAATAAATAATTGATGAGTAGAAGGGCCGAGGGGTGCAGGGATGCCCCTTGGTGAAGAATGGCCGGCCAACACCCCTGATATTTTCTGAATTATTTGCATGCTTTCTAGCAAGGTTATGTCTATACTTATTTCTGTTCTTTATTCTTGAAGATATATAGTTTAGCTTAGCTTTTCAGCCCTTTACTTTACTAACAAAATGATACTTTCTCCGGCAGTGTGCTTAAGGGACTGTTAGCTCCACAATCTAAAAGACAAAGGAATGGTTTCACCCCCTAAAGGGAGCGAAAATGTAAAGATGTTTAACTGCCCGCTGAGAATGCAGATAGCCCTGGGGATAGGACACCTTGGAGTCGCCTTTTGTTCCCATTAACCATCTACACTAATGGCGTAAATGATTGAGGGAGGCAGGGATGGCTCCACCAGGATGTAACCAGACGGACTGCTGTCCTGTCTGGAGGCCTGGACCTTCTCTCTTTGATTTAACTTTACCATGAATTACAACAGATGCCTAGGTACCTATCTCCTTTAGCTTAGAGACAACAAACACTAGTTAATTGCAGAGAAGACTACCATTAACCTTATGCTCTATAGAGTAGAATGCTAATAAATATTCTTGTGCTCGTTTTTTACTTCCTTATCTCTCTGAGAATATTTGTAGAACTATTTCTGTACTAATCCTGAAAAATATATAAACGACACTGGTGCACAGTAAAGTCGGACTTGCTAACACCAACCCAAGTCTCACGTCCTCTTTATTTTCCCCTACCTCAGTTTTTCGCTGACGCCGTCTCCCCCACGGGAACCTGGACTCTGCCGAGGCTGGACCCCGGCATAATCCCTCTCCCCTTGAGTGTGGGCTGAATTTAGTGACTTGCTTCTAACAGAGTATGGAAAAGTTATGGTAAAAAAAACCCCAGCAAATATTACCTTCACCTTAAAAGTGATCAAAGAACATCACCAGTGATAACTCACATTGATAGCATGTGCCTCTGATATAATGTAACAAGAGCACATGATCTCTTGTATATTTCCCTTAAACCCAGAATCTCAGTCTATTCATGAGAAAACAGCAGACAAACCCAACTGAAGGACATTCTACAAAACACCTGACCCGTACTCCAAATGTGTCAAGGTTATGGAAAGACCGAGAAACTTACAATTGGAGGAGACTAAGGAGATACAATGGGTAAAATGCAATGTGGTATTCTGGATGGTGGAAAAACTGGGAAATTCCCAATCATACCTGTAGTTAATAATATTGTGCCAATGTTAATCTCTTAATTTTGCTAAATGTAACATGGTTATATAAGATGTTAACATTAGAGGAAGCTGGGTGAAAGGTGAACAGGAATACTCTCCTGTAAATCTTAAATGATTAAAAAAAAAAGATTAAGAGCCATTCTACTGGAAAAGCACCAACACAAATAGGTTCCTTGGGTGTACAACTGTGCAGTGTCTGGTTCCTGGTTCTCCTTCCAAATATATGGAGGCTACTTCCCTTCTCTTTTGACGTTAAGTAAGGCCATGAGACTTGATTTGCTCATATTTATAAAATACGAGTGGAAATGATGTGTTTTATTTCCAGGTAGAAGATTGAGAGCCAACAAGTTTTTGGGGTTTATATATATATATTTCCTTTTTCCTGCTTTTGCAGCCATTGAAGCACAGATCACTAAGTGTGAGCAAAGTAGAGCAGAGCCCTCTCACTGACCCTCAATGTGAATGTGGCACAAGTGAAAAAAGTACATCTTTGCTATTTTAAGCTGTTGACATTCTGGGGTTGTTACCAAGTCATAACCTCAATATCCTAACTGATACAAAACACACCCATTGTCCTGGATGGAAAGATCAGGTATTTGAAAGAATATCAGTTCCCCATATATACATTTTGAAAACTGAAGAATTGAGTCCAGAGTTTATCTGACCAGTTAAATACATACCAATAATCAAGACATTATTGAGGAAGAACAACAGTGATACTTGGACTGTTGGAAAAGTAAAACAGCAGTCAAGCTAGCACTTACTGAACACATACCACTAAGTGTCAGCTACTGTTCTAAGTGTTTAACACATCTTCAGTCATTTAATCCTCCCAATATCCCCATGAAGTAGGCACCATTCTTATTCTGTTTTACAAATGGAGAAAGGGAGGCATGGAAATTTGAACTCAGGCAGTCCTATTCAAGTCCATGCTTTTAGCCACTTTGTTACCCAGACTCTCTAGAGTAGTGGCTACTCAAACCTTCTGTGATGAAGGACCAGTTGTTGGGTTTTTTAAATTTCTGATCTGTCATGGAACAATACTTTTATAAAATATAATAGAAATGATTTACTAGGAAAATGAAGTGAAAAGCATACAAAATATAAGCCTCAGTTTTTATTATTATATCTGTCAAATATAAGATTACTTTTCAAATTCCTATAACAATTTCTAAATGCTTTGTCTCAACTTCTATACGTATCTCATTGTGCACCATTAACAATTTGTGGACTGGCACGGGTCCACACACCAAACTTTTGAGTAGCTCTGCTCTAGATTTCAAAAACAGAATGTGCATAGATATGTAAAAAAACAAATGTATAAAAATTTGGTATATGAAAAAGTTGCTTTTGCCAATGCGTAGGGAAAGAAAAGATTGTTCCAGTGTCCATAATCCCACAATGCAATGGCTATCATTGTGGAACTCATCTAGTAACTAGGAGACATTGAAATCCTGTTTAATGGTGAGAATTCGGAGATGTCAATGTAAAACCTAAATTGGTTTTCCCTTCAACTCCTTTGGGCACATGTTCACTTTTACCTAGAGTCTCTTCTTATCTTTACTCACAGCCATTATACTACCTCGCTGTGTCAGTCCAAGATAAGAAAGACAGAAAAAAACCTTCAAGTGGACCTGGCCAACGAGGCTGAGTCTACTGAGCAAATTAGCCTTTGCTTAACTTTCTCCATCCCCATTCCTCCAGCCTTAACTGGGGTACTTTTGTAGAACTTTTAGAGCATGGAAGACAGACATCTAGGACTCCCTCCTGTCCTTGGTCCATGCTTTCAGGGAAGCAAAAGGCAAAAGATTGAAACCAGCAACTTTTAGGATGATGCCAGGCTATGGTTCTCTGTAGCATTTCTGGGTTGTGCTGTGAATCATAAATTTCAATTACCTTAACTTGGACTTCTAGTCACAAGGTACATGTGGAGGAGGTGGTCTAGAAAGTATGTTTAGAGCCCTTCATGAGGCACAGGAGACAAGATAGAAGCATGACTTATGATTCAGACTTATCAGCTGATGGCATTCCTATGTCTTTATCCTCTAGCTAAGCGAGACCATGAGGTATTGGTAAAATAAGGTAAGGTCCCTCAGGTGATTTCTCTATGTAAAACCTGGAATCAGGGCAAAGTGAGAACAAAACTTAGTACCCCTGAACTCCCCAAATCCTCAAAACTCATTTCTAGACCAGAGAGCAGTAGCATTTTCTCTGAGAGAACCCTGTCGACCCAGAACAAAATCTTATAATAGCCTTGCCTTATCATATACAAGTCCCTGAATTCCTGGACACAGAAGACTCTTAACCCTTCCTTAACCCTTAGAAAAAAAGGCCTCAGGGAACTTCTTCTCCTATAAGATAGAATTACAGGAAAATAAGAAGGTTCTAGAACTTTTACTTAAGAGGATCACAGTCCATGGTAAGTCCATGAGTATGATTCTTCCACCTTTCAAGTCGTTTTAATCTGTGAACTTCAGTTTGAGAGAGAGAGACTTTCACGATCTCTTCCAAGAATGCAAATTACTATATTGACTAATCCTTGCAAGTCAAGTGGCTGCTGCTGCTCTGTCAGAGGTTGTGAAAGCCAGAAGACTCCTTGTGCTTTCAGCACCTGGCTTCCCACCTCTCATCTGGGCAGTGAGTTCTGAGTAGATGGGGCTGTTTCTGGGAGAGGCACCTAGAGTTGTGCTAGTTCTCTCCCAGTTCTTTCTAAGGCACTGGACTCACTCCTTCCTTTATTCTTTCTTGACCAAGTGAGAGGTCTTTAGCTCTCTACTCAAACTAAGTGCTGGCCAACATCACTTTCATTCCTCCTCCTGGCAGGAATGGTATCTTAAGATCCTGGGGCCGCGATGACACAAGAATTCAAAAGGCTCCTTTCCAAGAATATCTACTAAAGACCTGGTTCCCTTTCTTGCACTTCTAATAAGTATTAATGTTAAATCAGAAAAGAAACATTAGAATGTCCATATTCTTCCCTCTTGGTCCAAATCCACATGAGAACACAGGCAGGACTGCACCTGAGATTTTCTGACACTTTATTTTTATAATTTTATTGAGAAAGTAGCCAGTAGTATCTTCAGGCTTTGCATCTCTGGCACAAGTGGTGCCTTTGCCCTGAGTAGCTGCATCTTCATTCCCAGGACAGAAAGTACACATTGCCCTGCATGTCTCCCACTGCGAGCTGCAGGGTAGAGTCAGGACCCAGCCAGGGTTCCAGGCAGCTCGCTGCCCCTTCACATCGAAACAGGCCCAGCTACAATGGGAACAAAAACAGGGGTGATGAGAGATACGCCGAGGGCCTCCTTATTAACTTGTCTTTCTCTCACATTAATGCCTTTATTTAGAAACAGGTTAGTCGCACATTATTGCAAGAAAGCTAGAAGAAAACAGAATTTTGCTCTTTTGTCCTTTCTTATCCCAAGTTTGCTCTCTGGTGACATCCCTTTAGTCCTCCTTGCACATACACACTTACCAGTTGCATACTGGGTCTCTCCCATAGCTTAACATCTCTGTCCTTTGAAGCTGTCACCAGCAACTCAGGCAGCACATGGAGAGCTGTGACAGAGCCCGAGTGAATCTGAGAGAGGAAGGGGAAGCAATATGGTGAGTCCTCAGTGGGCCCTCCTCAGTCAAGGAAGCATCAAAGTCTGCTGGGTCAGACCTAGAGCCTCCTCCCCTATATTTGTGAACTTTCCCTGAAACTAACCTTTCTTCGCTGCTGTGTCTTTAGATCTGTGGTTCTGGGCCAGCTATCCACATCAGTATCTATGGATGGGTCTGTCCCCGGAGTTTGGGTTTCAGGCATTTTTGCTTCTTTCTGCCAGATGTTATCTGTGGTCCATTGTCCTTCAAGGGTGCATTTGGCTAGGTTCCATAGCATCCCATCAGAGCTGGCACACAAAAACGAGGACTCTGCCATTTCAAGGGCAGAGTTAGAGCCAGGCTTCAGGCTTCGAGGGATCCACCATCCTCCCCTAAGCCATCTCTGAACTCCTCAGGTCCTCTCATTACCACTCACCAGATTCAGGCTTGGCCTGAGTTACCAATGTTAGGGTCCCACTAGGATTCTCTAAGTTCACACAAAAGTCCAATGTCTCTTCAAACTCTCCTGATTCCTTCTGCCTCTGTGAAAGGATAGATCATTTTGTTCAGTCTACTTGCATCACTTAACCCTAGCCAGCCAAAGCAACTGTTTTTTGCTCTAGGCTGGTTAGGATTCTTTTTTTAACTGTAATTTAGATACAGTAAAGTGCACAAATCTTAAATGTTCATCTCTATAAATGTTTACACGTGTATATGCTATCACCACCGAGATCAAGTTGTAGAACCTTTCCATCACCACAGAAAGTGGACCCCTTTGTAGTCAATACCAGAGCACCAGAACAATCAGTGTGACAGACTAATTGAACAATATTGTGACTTCTGTCACCATAAATTAGTTTTGCTTGTTCTTTAACTTCATTTAAGTGAAATCATGTAGTACATACTCTTTTATGTCTGCCTTCTTTTGCCCAACATTATGTCTATGAGATATGTCTGTATCATTCCAGACACTGCTAAAACAGTGGCAAGACAAGAGAGACATAACAAAATGCAATTAAGAAAACTCCTATGTTTATGGTTTCCCGTCATGTTTTAAACACTAGAATCCTTTTTTATAACAATGAAATCTGAAAGGGAAACCCAGTATAGAATGCTCTTAAGTAGAGCTGCTCCAGTTGAAGGAAGAGACAGGGATTTGGATCCTAATGCCTTTCCCTTCTTCTCACTCTCCATGATGGCCCCAAGGTTTAAAATATTGATCCTGGACAAACGTTTAACACACACTCAAACAGGACTTACTAAGACAGAAAGAGCTCCAGAGGCCGTTGGCTGTAGGATGAACACACCATAGTCCTGGTGGGTGGACAACATGATAGGATGTTCTCCAAAACTGGTCCTGGTTTATAAAAAAGAAGGAAGCTGAGCCTCTGTTAGACCCCAGTGTTTTGTTAGTTAGACCCAGTCTCAGGGTAACCACTAACCCACTTTTCCTCTTTCTCTAGCCTGAGAGGAAACAGCATTTTGGCTCTTACCAGATTTCAGAGGGAGCATCCCCTGGCTTCATGCGCAGTAAATGCAAATCCGCTTTGGCCAAGATGAGGGAGTGTCCATCAGGGGCCAGGGCCATACCCGTCAGGAACCCTAAGTCCTCCTGCAGAACTTGTTTCAGGTGAAGACTAGCTCGAAACAGGTACATGGACAGAGGAAGATCCTGCTTTAGTGTACCTCTCTCAGGCTTCTCAGTTGCCCACAAATCCCTCAGGAGTGAAGTACAAAACAAAATGCACGACCTTCCCTACATATTCTCTCCCTCTTTGTGTTTTTCTTACATCAGTATTCATCATCACCATCCCCTTACTTGCTCAAACTAGGAATCTCTCATATTCTTGTCTTTTCCTTCTCTCCTGACCTCCAACTGCCCCATAAGCACTGTGGATTCTACTTGTAACACATTTGAATCTCTGCCTCTCCTTCTCATCCTCACTGCCCAGCTCAGGGCCGACGTTATGTCCCCCTGGACCATGGCAACAGCTGTAAAAGTGGCCTCCCTGCCTTTAGTATCTCTCTACTATCCATCCTCCATAGTGCCACCAGAGTTCCCTTTCAAAATTCAGATAATTATTCTGCTCAAAGTTCTTAGCTCTGTGTCCTCTATAGCCTCACCCCAGTTTATGTTTTCAGTTCAATTCCCTACCCTCCCACTCCCACCAAGAACCCAAAGACCTGGCTATACTCAGAATACACCATGCACTCTCAGGCCTCCATGGCTTTTGTTAACGCTACTTCCTCTTCCGAAAACACCATTCCCTTCCCTTACTGGTCCAGAAAACTCCTGTTCATCCTTGAAGCCCAACCTCAAATAGTAACTCTTTTGTAAACCGTAAATTTCTAAAATTCTGCAGCCCCAGTAATCTTATATATATAGATGTCTTTATTATAGCATTAATCACTCTGAATATTGTTGGCAGTTTATGTACATGCACATTCCTCCAGTGTGAGCTTCCTTAATTAAACAATAAATTTCAATCTGGTTCACACTGCTTGGCCCGGGGCTTAGCATAAAGCAGGCACTTGATAATTATTATTTAAATTGACACTGGAGGGAGGCAAAATCCTGGGTGTAAGGAGATCCTGTTCCTATCACAATAACCCAGCTGCCTCATTTCACCTGAAATTTCCGGGTGTTGAATCCTTCTGCCATTCCACTTGCCACTCGCTGACTTTTTCATCAGCACTGAGAACAATCAAGGTGTGTGCCGAGTACCAGACTAGAGAGCTGATGCGGCCAGGAGCCTGGTGAATACAAGCTCATTTCAGTATTTCTGAAGAGCCAGGACTAACCCTCTGTCCTTTCCCAGGCACCTATGCAAGGTCTAACCCCAGCACGTACTATTAAATACCTAGCCAGGGCAGAATGCACATAGACAAAGAACTGAGGGTGCCCTAACTCACCTGTGCTGTGGCCACAGCCTTAGCTTCCTGCCACAAGGTTAGTTCCCCAGCTTGATTCCCAGACACTGCCAAAGAACCATCTGGGGCCCAGGCCACAGCAGTGATGGCTGTAGGACTCCTCGGTATATACGTGTCATCTGGAGAAGAAAGAAGTAATTTATTAGGAGTTGGACCATTGCTGGGATTCAAGAGGACATATCAGCCTACCCTTGACCTTCTTGGTCCCACTAACATACCCCTCTTTCATACCTTGCCTCTCTCCATGCCTTACTCACCTGCTTCCTTAGGTACCTGCCAGAGCCGTACAGAACCATCCTCTGAGGTGGTCAGCAGGAGGCCTGAGGTTTCTGAAACAGCAGCTGCACTGACTGGGCCACTGTGTCCCAGGAGGGTGTGTGTTTGAAACACCTAGGAGGACAGGATGGAGATAGGACAGTAGGGGGTTGACACAACAGAGGTTGTACTACATACCCTCTCCAGCTCCCCCCAGCCCAAACCTTTCAGGGAACTCACCAAGAGTGGATGCCACAACTGTGTGGTCCCATCCAGTCCAGCAGTCACCACCAGAAGCTCTGACCCAGGCTGGCCAGCTGATAAGGCAAGAGACTGAGTCAGAGGCAGGGGAGACGGGAAGAGGCAGCAAGGAAGGGAAGGTGGCTGACATATCATCACCTGCACGAGGCTCCAGGGCAGCTGCACACTGACTGATGGGTCCTGAGTGAGCAGGAATGCTGGTCAGCTCCACGCCTTGATGGTCCCACACTTTCAAGGTCCCATCCCGGCCCACGGACACCACATGCTCCTCCTGCCCCAGAGCACAGGATCAGAGCAGAGTCACACTGAGCAGGACATGGGAAGTATGACTCCTGCTACAGATGTGTGGGCTAAGTATTAGGGGCTTAGAAGACATCAAAGAGTGAGGAAAACTCCGGGACAGTGAGGATGGGAGGCTCAGGACTGCAACCCCACCACAAGGTCATGATACTAAGATGTGTTTTCAAGCCCTCCCTCCCTTCACACCAACCCTCAGCCTCAATATCCTAATCTGGTTCTAATCCAGGCCCAAACATCTCATTCTTTATACTTCTTTTGCCTTTGGGATTAGATACCCAATGCATCCAGTCTCCTGAAGCCCCCTTAGCCTTCCCAGAGACCCCCGGTGAGCTCTCCATTGCCTTCTCACCACAGCCACCACGGCGCTCACGGCACTCTGATGACCCAGGAACTGACCAAGCTGCTGTCCCGACTCTGGGTCCCACAGCCCCACAGAGCCATCGCTGGAGCAAGAGACCTGCAGAGTCAGAGGTTAGAGGAGCAGAGTTATCACCATCCCACCAGCATTTTTGTAAGTTTATTATGTCGCGTGGAGGGCAGTAAGCCTTGTGATTAAGAGCATGGGCTGTCCTGGGTTCAAATCTGAGCTCCACCATTCATTACTTCATGACCTGGAACAAGCTCATCTCTTGGAGCCTTAGATTTCTCATCTATTCAACAAGGATAATAACAGTGTACCTATCTGATATTGTTGCTGTGGTGCTGATGCATCTTTATAAAGGACTCAGCATGCTGCCTTGTACAGAGTGAGCAGTGCATAAATAGTAGCTATTGTCGTTGTTATTAACATAATGTCAGTCAACAAACTCAGACAAAGCTGAAAAGTCTGCAATGCCAAGGAAAGATCTGGCTGCCCAGAAGGCAGGGGTGGGGCAGAATATGACAAGTCTATTCAACTGATATTATACTCACTCCTTTCTCTTCTCTTTTAGAGAACAACGTGAGCACTCTGCACTAGAAAACTAGGCTTCACCAACACTGAGCACATAATTTGAGACTCATTGTTGCCTTAGGACCAAAGAAATCAGAGCAGTACCCTTTACCTGCAGGGTCAGGGCATCCTAAGCCCTGGGGCAGACAGTTCTGCGTTCTTGTTAAGAATATGGACTTTCTTATCAGAAAGTGTACTGGCTCAGCTTCGCTACTTACATGACCTTGGAAATTTCTTTAATCTATCTGAGCTCAATATCCTTGTCTGTGAAACAGAGATAATAGTGGTATATACTTTACAGGGTGTTGTAAAGATGAAATGAGACAACGTATGCACAGGGCTTAATCCAATGCCTGGCTCATACTCTGTGCTCAATCAATGTTAGCTATTACAATTACAAACTGGTGTTGGGAAAAGGATGAGATGGGAATGTCATCCTCTCCCAGGAACCCTGCTGAGCTTTGTGCCACTCCCATCCCTTCACTCACCAGTAGGTTGTCTTTGGTCCAGGCACAGCCAGTGACCCAGTCACGGTGACAAGCAGAGAAGGAACAAATCAGAACAGGGGCTTTGGGTGTCCTCACGTCCCAGCAGAGGAGATTCTGGATAGGTCCCAAGAGAGGGAGCCGTCAGAACCATAGGCGGGAGGTAGGAGCACCAGGGTCATCTCAGGAAAGAAGTCTCAAGGAAAGTATCAAGGAAGGGAGGTGCACAGATCCAGCATAGGAGGTTTGGTAAAGCAGAAAGCCGAGGAAGCAGGGAAATGGACTGTTCAGGAATCTAGGAACCAGAGAGGCTGTGGGGCCTGGGGGTGCTGGGGCCAGAGGAGGAGGGCCCAGGGGTTGCATCCTTCTGTGGCTCACCCGGTCCCTGCCCCCAGTGGCCAGGCTGCCTCCATCAGTGCTGAAGCTACAGCAGCTTACGGGGCCCTCGTGTCCCCGGAGCTCAGTGGCACAGGGAAAGTCTTCTGCCTTTTGTGGCAGCGTCAGCAACTGCCTTGGCCACAGCCGCACTGTGAAATCCTCTGCATTGGAAACAGAGAGAGGGGAAGATTCCTTGAAAAAGGAAGCAAGACAGGCCTGGGAGGCCAAAGACAAAGGCAATCACAGGCGCTGAGGGTGAGGTCTGAGGAGGCAGCTCCAGGGAGGGACACAGTGAATCACAAGGCTTTGGAGAGGCCCTGGGCCTCCACTGATGAAGGGTCAGTCATCAAGTGGGTGCACAGTACAGGATGTAAGGTACTCCCTGCTCAGGCTCTGCAGCTGTCTCTCTCTACCTCCCTGCTGCACCTCCACACCCTCCTCTTCACTTTAGCCAAGCGTCTTCCCTGGAGCAGATGAAGGCCATTCTGCATTCTCACCTCAACATCTCTCTCTCTCCTCCTAAGGGAAACCCATCCCTTTATATAGCAAAGTCTCCCACTGGGCAGAAACTCAGAGGATTACAGGGACTGCAAAGAGGTCCCAGGATATATATATACACACACTTGTATGTATCCTCATGCATACATATACACATATATTGGAGGAAAGTATTAGCATATTTAAAAGGAACAATGATTCACTGCCCTGCCCACTGCCCAGCAGTACCTGAGGCAGAAGCCAAGAGTTCCTGGGAGGTGGCCAGTCCCAGCATGGGCCTCTGGTACCTGGACAGAAGCCAGAGGGACTGAAGGGAGCTTTCCTTGAGTGCCCAGCCCTGCAGGGAGCCATCTTCTGCGCCGCTCACCAGCACCTTAGGGCCTAGCCAGGCCAATGCAGACACTGCCACATCTAGAGCTTGACACTGAGCCCCCTGGGAACCTAGAGAAAGAGGGAAAACAAGAGAGGAAGGCACTTGGAAACCGGTCAGGGGAAGGGGTTCAAACACCCCATCCCTTCTCCCTTCGGTACCTGAAGAAATTTTGTAGATCCTAATGCCATCTGCTCGGTACCCAACAGCCACCCGATCACCATCTGGGCTGAGCGCCACGGAGAGGGCAGGAGAGAGAGAGAGGGAACCTAGGCACCCCCGGGGCCGACCCAGAGACCCGGACCACACCTGAACCTGAGAGCCGAGAAAAAGGTTTAAAGATACCCCACTGCTCCCCACCCCCAGAGTTATAGCCACCCCATTAAATTCCTCCTCCCTGAGACTCTTCTCCAGAGAGCTGCCCAGGCACATACCATCATCCCTCTCCCTGTGGCTTGCACCAGCCAAGCTCCTCCAGTCTCAACAAAGGTCCCACCCTCACCCAAATATTCCTTGCCTTTGCTGGCCCCTCCTCATAAGCCTCCACCAGCACTAGGTAACCTGACCTTGCCATCCTCTCCAGCCGTCAGTAACTGGCACCCAGCACGCAGGAAAAGGGCAGCAGCAACAAAGCCATGGTGGGCAGGGAAGGCAGCCAGCCTTGCCCCCTCTTTCCAGGCCCACAGCTCCACCATCCTGTCTAGCCGGCCCACAGCCACAACTTGCCCAGGCACATTGAAGGCCAAGGTACGAACAGAAGCCCCTGGGGCCCCTAGTTCCTGCACGGGGAGGTAGAATTGAAATGTCAGGGCCTGCTCTCAACACAGGCTCACAGTAACACCTTCCACTCCCACCCTCTTGTGCTTCCTCCCCCAGGGCTGCAAAGGACCTTCTCACCTTGGTGACTTTGAGCCCGTCCACCTGGAGGAAGCTGAAACTGCCACTCCAGCTGCCTATGGCTACTACCTGCCCCTCTGGGTGGAAAGCAACGCAGTTCAGGGGCTTGGGACAGGTGTGCTGGAAGGCCAGCTGGCCACGCACTGTGTCCCAGAGCTGGAGGAAAGAGGAGAAAACTCAGGGTGCTGAATACAGATGCCTGAGCTTCTCAACTGCAGAGCCCAGAGGCCATCTTGTCCAGTCTCCTACCCTCAACCTCTGCCATGCTAAGAGAACAACTTCAGGGTGCTGACTCAGAGTTTAGGGCTACTTTGACTCCCACAGTGCCCTGGTCATTACCTTGAGGCATCCTCCCAGGCACACGGTGGCCAGCAGCCGGTTGTCAGGGCTCAGGCAGCAGCTGGTGATTTGGTACTGGTGAGCATTGGTCTGGAGCACCCTATGCCAGGGAGATAAAGTCAGGCCCCTAGGCTCCCCAGCCACGGGCTCTCTCCTTTCCAGAGGGGCTTTCGAGAAACAGGGAAGGCCCTCACTCCAAGACATGGGGGAGGTCCCCTTACCGGCAACCGTGCTGCAGGTCCCAGAGCTCCAGGAGTCCGTCGAAGGCAGTAAGGAAGAGGGCATTGTCCGAGAGGAATGAACAAGAGGACACTCCGTCACAGCCACTCACCACAGACTTCTCCTCCTGTGAGAGTGAGTGGGGAAGCACACTCAGGACACTCCCTTGACCCCACTGTGTAGCACTCCAAGCCCCAACCACAAAGGAGGCCAAGGAAAGAAGGGTTGGAGCCCTTGGCTCTCTACATAAATGTGGCCTCTGGTCTCACACCAGGAACACCTATTAAAAGTGCAAATCCTTGGACCCCACTCCAGACCAAGGCCAAGCTCAAGCTCAAGTGAGGCCTCATGATCCAAGTGGGGCAACATCTCCCCTACTCCAAACCCCATACATATACCCAAGTCACAGAAGATTTTGGCAGGTCTGGAGTAGGGGTGATATGGGTGGGAAATGGAGAGAGAGTGGCTGTGGGATCCACCTCTCCAGTGTAATCTGCTGTCACCCTCCCTTAAGCATCCTCTGCTGCTGTCATTCCCAGCCATTTACAGGAAACATTTTCCCTATGTCTCTCACTAAACCCAGGATGCCTGCCTTTCTCTGTCCTATGTCCTCCTGAAACGGCACAACTCACTCAGCTCTCATCTATGTCACATGTTTCAGTTGCTTTTTATCTTGTATATCTCTCAACAAGACTGACCGCTTGGTGGGCAAAGACAATGTCCTAAGCCCCATGTTCCTTGCAATGCTTAGCACAATGGCTTGAATGGAAGGTATGCAGCAAATATTTGTCATGTGATTGTTTGTTTGGGTTTTTTTGAGGAAGGTTAGCCCTGAGCTAACATCTCTTGCCAATCCTCCTCTTTTTGCTGAGAAAGATTGGCCCTGAGCTAACAGCTGTGTCCATCTTCCTCTACTTTATATGTGGGATGCCTGCCACAGCATGGCTTGACAAGCAGGGCGTAGGTCCGTGCCCAGGATTGGAACCAGCAAACCCCGGGCAGCCAAAGCAGAGCCACTGGGCTGGCCCTCATGTGATTGACTTTTTTGACCAAGCCCTTTTGACCTGATGTGAGGGAAATAGAGTTGCTGAATCAAACAGGGTGATGACAGCTGGGTTTAGCTGGTCTAGGGCTTCAGGGCAACCCATGAGGCTTTTTGGAAGGTAAACTCTGCCCAACCTTGAGTGTCATACCTGCCAGGTTCTCAGGTCCAGCAGGTAAACTGTCCCACTGGCAGTGCCCACAGCTGCTCTTTGCCCACTAGGGGAGAAGGCCACGGCTGTTGGGGATGAGGAAACTGCCAGAGACAGGCTGGTGCTAGAGAAAAGTAGGAAGAAAGGAAGGAAATGAGGGATGAGGGGAAGGAAGTGAACAGGAATTCATTTTGGCATTTCTGTGCCTGAATCTCCCCTTCACTGTGACTCTGGTCTGTCCTTTATTCTCTAGTTTCAGAAAGGGCTGCAGTTTGCTCTCTGGGGGGCTCATCGGAGTCTAGGGTCAAGGGTCTTACGTTTGCTGGCCCCTTGTGGTCTGGGGTTTATTAAGCCATCGTAGCATGCGCTGTAGGTGCCATCGCTGGGAGAGCTGGGGGGCCTGGAGGCAAAGGGGTGAGTCCAGAGGCTGGTTGGCTGCCTGCTGGGGCAGCAGCAGAGGGTACTGGCTGAGGACTGGAGCCTGCTGCCTCAGGAAGGTGTGAAATACAGCAACATCAGCCTCAGGAAGCTTCTGGCCCTCTTCAGGGATGGAGGAAGCTATAGAAGAGATGCAGAGTGTCACTGGGCAGCCAGCCTGGACCCCCGTTAACCCCAGCACCAAATACAATCATACAGCTTGTCTAACATGGTGAGTCTCAAAGTATGGCCCTCTGGCCCCACATCAGGAGCACCTGTTAAAAGTACAAAACTTTGGGGCCCACTCCAGGGAACCAGAATCGGGAGACCCAGAGATCGGCAATTTGAACAAGTTTCCCAGGAAATTTTATGCCTACTGAATAAAGTTTGAGAACTCTGGTCTAAGAGATCTAGGCAAAAGGTCTCCTGAGAGTCACTTGCTTACCATCTTGGCATTTTCAACTTGCAATGGAAATTCGACTATTCTTTCTGTTATAGCTCCCCATGAGCAGTCCCTCTGTGAACACACCCAGGAGCCCCAGATCTCAGAGAAGAAGCCATCCAGTGACTCATCTCACCATAGAGGGCATGGGCCTCCAGGAGCCGAGAGATTAGACCCAGTTCCAGGTGTGCGGCCATCACATGGAGATTGGTGAGAAACTTTGCGAGAAGGCCATAGTTCTCGCTCTGGAGCTGAGAAGGTCAGATTGGATTCATTAGGGATGTAAGAGGCTGGTGAGGAGCGAGAGTCTCATCTTAGACCCTGCCTGTGCAACTGGGACCTAGACCTAGGAGCTGGGACAAAGGACCTGAAGGAGGAGGGCAGGAAAACTGAAAGGGGAAAGGTAGAGGGAGTTTTGGAGGAGAGTAACTAACGGCAGTGGTGATAGTGGTGGTGGTCAAGGGGGATGGGGGCTCAGAACAGCCAAAGCAGTTGCTTGGGAGAAGGTGCCTATGGGATCTGAGGACTCACCAGGTGGTAAGGCAGGTCTCCCAGAGCCTCAGGAGGGCAACTTCGGAAGGTGCCTGAGGCATCGGGGTCACAGGCCTTCCAGAGCTGAGCTGCAGGTGTGGTCATAGGAACAGACATTGAGACGGGCTCAACCCTGAAGCATTTTCAAAGATCCCATTCCTTAGGCTACAGCAAGAGCCATCCACCCAGTGGGATGGCAGGTGAGGGAGCCAGCCAATGGGGAGCACAAGTGAGGGGGTCCTGGCGTCCAGGTCCAGGCCCCACATTCAGCACCCTGGGGTTAACTTGGACTGCAATCACCTGCGATGAGGATATGTGCTGTCTTCTCCAGCCCCGGCCTCCTCCCATAGCGACTTTTAGCTGCTGTTCTCAGAGGCCCGTCACGGAGGCAGAGCCGGGCACCCGGCCGCTCCAGGGGGCCCTCCCCTAGCAAACTGTCCTCATGTGAGGAAGAGAACATAGGAGGGGAGAGGGAGGAGGCCTGTCAGTGAGCATCCCGGCACAGCTGTGGACTCCCATTCCCACCTCAGATAGTGGTAACTTGAGTGGCAGTCCATTAAGGGTCTGGGAGATAGGTGTCAGGGGCTATCACACGGGGCCCTGCCTCAAAAACAGAAGGCACAGGAGGTCAGTGGGAGCTCAGCTGGGGGCACATGTACCTGTGCAGACTCTGGACGAGGAAGGCAAATGGGCCCATGGGGTAGGGGTCTCCACTGTTACCAGCAGCCACTGCTTCTTCCCAGGTCTTGGTCCCCATGGGAAGTATCCGCCATGCACTCAGCACTCCATGCAGCTGGTCCACAGTCAGACCTGAAAACCCAAGCTCTCTGAGGTCCTCGCCAAACCACACAGTGTACCCATCCCTGTGACATCTGGTCCCTCCTTGCACTGCTCACTGAGACAAACAACTGAACCAAGGTCATCCAACCCTGAGCTCCCAGCCTCCAAATCCACCCCAAGCACTGACCACTACGTGTGACCTCAAGGGTAGCCAAGGCTTGGGGAAGGACATTGGGGCCATGCTCTTGTTCCAGGGTGCCCAGGATGTGCTGCAGTAGTAGGGGGACAGTGGCGGGCAGGGTCCGGAGTCGCTCAGACACCTGGGAAAGGAGGAAGATGGGCTTCAGCGAGTAGGGAGAGGAGAAGAGGCAGCTTTGGTTGTGGAGGGTGGTGCAGCAGGAGAAGCCATGGGATATGATGCAAAAGGAAAGAGAAATGGGTGAGAGCGAAGTGGGTAGGGGTGAGATGAGGATGGGGAATGGATGATCATGAGATGACAAAGGATGAGGGGAGAGAAGTCGAGGGATCGGAAGGAAAGAAGCTGAATGGAGAATGGGAAATGGGATTAGGACTTAGAAAATCGGGATTGGGGGTTTACACCCCCAACTGACCTGCTCATAGAGCGTGAAGAGCCTCAGGTGATCAGTGACCAAGCGCAGGTAGAGCGGCAGGGCTGACCCACGCTTCACCAGCAGCAGCCGCATCTAACGAGACTCAGAGGACTCAGCGTGGGGACCAGAGAGCCTGCCTCCAGCCAGCCCTTGGCCTGCTGCCCCCCACCCCTAGCACTAAGACCACTGCAAGGCAGCTCCTCCTCTGAGTGTCCCCAGCAGGCATCACCTGATGACATCACTTCAGGACACAGCCATCCCTTCCTTACACTGCTCTGCCTTGCCAGCCCCTCTTTCAAGGAAGCCCCTCTAGCTTAGCCTGCCCCACCTAATAACCACAGCTTTACTCCTCTCCTCAGCCAGACAGGCCCTGGGAGGCTGTTCACCAGGGGAAAAAGGCAGGGTGATGTTATAAGGCATCACGGTTATTTTGTTAGCAACTCTCCCCAGCACAGAGTTCCTAAGAAAACAAAGGAGCAAGACTGTGTGGGGCAGCCAACAGCCTCAGCACCCTGGGTCCTCACAGCTCTGATTCACCCCCCACACCCACCAGCCCCGACCTAGGTCCAACCTGGTTGTTAAAAGGTGACTCCTCCAGACGCTTCCCGTACAGAGCCAGCTCCTCTCTCACCAGCCGGGCCCGAGCAGATGGCTCCAGAGGCCCCAGGGCCACCACATGAGCACCCTGGCTCCGCTCAAGGCTCTCCCCTAGGCCTGCGTCAGTAGACATGCTCAGCACCAGGTGCACCCACTGTGATATTTGAGCAAAAGGGCAGGGAGGTAGAAGGAAAAGGAGAAGAATGTTGGAAGAGCCCCAAACCTCCCTACTGCATCCCACCCACACCCCCTTCTCACACTCACCCGGGGAAGGGTCTTTGGGATCCAGTCTGAGATCAGTTCCCCTTGCTGGTCCACCAACCTGTCAGCCCCGTCGACGATCAGGACCAGGGTCTGGCCAGATTGCAGGGACTGAGCAGACTTGGGCAACAGCCTCTGCTGCAGGTGCCACACCAGGCCCCTGTGTGTGGAGGGGAAGGACCAGGGTCAGTGGGAGAAGGAGGAGTAAGGGGTAAGAGGTGGTGTCATGTGGCATCAAAAAGGCTGGGCTAATGGCGGATACACACCGGTAGGTGCTGGGGAGGGCGCTTGGCTCCTGCAGTTGGCTATGCAGATAGGCACATAGGCGTCTGAGCAGGGTGAGGGCAAGACCCTGGTCAGGGCGGGCCCCTGAAAAGTGGAAGAAGACTAAGGGGGCCACCTTGACTCCATCAGGAGCCTGCAGAGCTGACACAAGGGATGCCTGCATGGGAAGGAAACAGTAAACACAGTCATATTTTATATGCACAAGCTCCCTGGGCCCCACCTCCTCAGCCCTCCTCAGCCCACACAGTCCTCCCTCCCTCCTGCCCAGGCCTCTGGGACTCTATACCAGGAAGGCGGTCTTGCCCTGTCCTGACTGCCCGGTCACCAGGCTCAGCCTCCCTCGGTGCAGCATTAGCTGCTGCACCATGTCCTGAAGGAGGCGCGGTCGGGCAGAACTCAGTGGCTTCCGCAGCTGCTGAAAGGTGGCCTGGACCAAGTCATCATCTGGGACGGATACTGGCTGTTCCAGCTGGGCCTCGGGCTGAGGGCACATGGGGCAGTGACTATCCATGTTTCCATGGTCCTCAGGACCCCCAGGCCTAAAACTCACACAGCCCCCACCAAGTTACTTTCTACCCAGGGCTACCTAGACCCCGCCTCCCTCTCCACTCCCCTGGCCACCGTCGCTCCTGCTGACCTGTAGGTAAAGCTTCTGGATCATATTCCACACATCCTGCAGAACCAACTGCCCAAACTCCTCCAGCCCCCCAACATAGGGCCGGCCGGCTGCCACACCCCCCCACTCACAGGCATATCTGTGGGCAAAGCAAGCACAAGCAGAGTCAGGGCAGGCCTGGCTCCCCTCACCACATCTCTCCACTCATGGGCTCTCTAGCCCTCCCAGCTCACCTGCGACAGGTAATCCCTTTCTGTCTGTTCAGAGAGCTCTTCAGTTCTGAGATTCGATGTGCAGCCTCTTCAGACTCGGAAGTAAAGTCAGATTTCCAGGCTTCTGGCACAGACCTGAACACCAAAGATACCCCAAGAGTGGGGCTGGACTCAGACCCCAGTGTCTCTCTACTCCCAACCATAGCCCTGGCTGTGGTTACCACAAACTCCTCACATGGAGATCTCCTGACTTCAGCTGCGAGGCTGATTTGGTGCTGCAAAGGCAAGCTCTCTGAGCCCTGTTTCTCTCTTCTAGCTTCCCCTTCCTATACTCTGAATGTTGGAGACAGAAGACATGGCCACTGATCCTGTCTGGGCTTCTGTGGAGACCAAGGCACAGAGGCAAGAGAAGGTACCTGAGCAAGCTGGAGTCCCGGAAGTAGATGAGAGCTTGGGCAGATGGCTGCAGGCGGAGGCTCCGATCCAGGAACTGCATCACCTCCATCTCTGTCACAGAACGACCTGAAGGGTACTGCTGGGCCTGTAGGAAGACGCAGAGAACAGGCAGGTTCAGTCTTAGGTCACACTAACCCCTCCCTTGAGATGTGCCAAGACCCCAGGGCTCCTTCATCCCAGTAATGTTCCTCCTTCCCTCCAGACACAAGCCAATAAAACATAGCTAATAGCTAACATTTATTGAATGCCTGTCATGTGTTGAGCATTTTTAAAAATAGCTGTATAATTCTCATCGTAACCCTGCAATGTAGACATCATTTTTGTCTTTAATATACGGGGAAGTTGAGGCTAGGTGAGGATAAGCCATTTCCCAAAAAGCCACACAATCTGTAAATGACAGAAGAGACATCAGAACCCAGATCCATCTAATGGGAAAACCTAAACAGACCTACCTCATACCTCTCGCATCCTTGGGCAACCCAGAGGTACTTCTCAAAGGAATTCCCTCATCTTAGACTTGGCCACTTGCAGGACCTTCTGCTTGTGTTTCACTTCAAGTCTCAAGGACCTGCCTGTGCATAGTCCCAGTGTTCCTGACAGATGTGGCTACTCCCCACCCCTGCCCCAAACTTGGTTTCCTCCCCAGACCCTGCTCCAACTTGTCATCTGCCTTACCCAGCGGAAGTGAGGATGGTCAGGGAGGTTGTAGTTGGGGGGAACATAGCCATAGCGGGAGCCCAGAATCCCCACAAACAGCTGTGAGTTCTCCACCTCCCCAAGGCACACTTCCAGTTGTCTGCAGGCACAGTTATGGGGACACTATATCAGGGAATACAGGCACAAATGGGGAGACAGGGCCTTGCTGACAACTGAGCAAAGTGAAGGCAGGCTGCTCTTGTCAGCATCCAAGGAGCATGCCCCGCCCTCAGCCCTCTGCCGTTCTTGCAGCCTCAACCGTGCCCACCTCAGTTCTACCACTCAAGTCCCTTCTTCCTGACCCGGCCCCTCTTCTCTGTGGCCCCCACACCTGTTCCTACGAGTCTCCTCCTCGGTGACGCCCCAGCGCAGGTCAATGGCATGAAGGCTGATGCGGTGGGGGGCGGCTCGGGTCTGCAATGCCGGCAGCACAGACCTCAGCAGCAGGTCCCGCTCCCCGTGCATGTCCCGGAAAGTGGAGGAAATGAAAAGCCGGATTTTGCGCCATCTGGGGGTAAGAAGAGGGCTGGGCTCAGTCTAAGGCTCAGGCCCACAACCCAATTCTACAGACACAGCTGTGACTGCCCTTCAGCACTGAGCACGAGCCAGGTAGGAGAGACAAGAGGCCTCCAGAGAATAACCTGCTCAGAGCCTCAACTGCAGAGCTCTGGAAATTAAACCCCATTTGCCATTTCTCATGCGCCCCTCCAGTGTCAGCTAATACTTATTATACACTTACTATTTGCCCATGGAATGCTCATGATAACACTGTGAGGTAAGCACAATCATTATCTCCATTTTACTTATCAAGGAACTATAGGTTTAAGAAATTAAGCAACTAGCCCAAGATTCAAGCTACTATTTGGCAAATCTAGGAGGAGAAACCCAGGGCCTGTATACCTAAGCCCTCTGCCTGAGCTCTGGCTACATGTCTGCAGTGCTTGCTGCCAGCCTCACATTCTAAACTCTTTCCCAAGAAGAGAAAGGGGCGTGCTCACGATCTGACAATTTCCTGTGTTAGAGAAACCCCTGCCTGGGAAAGAAGAAGTATACCTCAGTGAATAGAATAAGCAGCATCTCAACAGCCAGAATTTCAGTCACCTGAGTTTCTCTAGTTTTGCTGGCAGCCCCCACACACACTCCCATTTCACAAAGACATAGAAACACAGACTGACCGAGACTGGGAAATAGAAGCCAAGGGGCTTGGAGTATTCTCTTCCAGTGGGCGGAGAGACGGGGCCCCTGTCTTTCCTGGAGGTGGTGGAATCTTGAATATTTTGTCCATTTGGCCCACATGTTCTAGAAGACGGGAGGCCCCACGCTCTGCAATGAACCTGACATAAATAGTGACAAAATTAACGAGAGCAGAATACTAGAGGCCAAATCAGGAAGATCTTCCAAGGAGGAAGGAGACAAAGATATGGCTAGGTTAGGTCACCCAGTCAACTGGAGCTCTTTAAGAAGAGGACCGCAAGCAGTGAATACAGACTTAAAGTAAACAAGGGTGCAGACCCATGGGAATGAAGGAACAGAGAAGAAACCCAGCTCTAGGCCCTCCTGTTGTGTATGGTTATCACAGGCTTTCTGTTGGGCCAGGGACAACGGCACTGGGTGAAGGTGCAAAGATTAAGGCCATCTCAGTCTGGGCTTGATCAGCTTTGTACCAGCCATGAAAGATCCCTGGAGAAGTAACAATGTGCATGAGGCTTCCTAACAGGACTTGAGGGCAATGGGTAGCATCCAAATGAAAAGACCGGGAAGAAAACAAGGCTAGCAGTAGAGAGAAAGACAAAGTAAAAAGACTCCTGTCAATTTGGTATAAATAAATAAATTTAGCATGGGATTTCCTCTGGATCAAGAGTGGAACAGACCACATAGAATGAATTAGAAGTGATATGACCAACCCTTGAGTTGTTCCCTTAAAAGCAAACAGTGCAATCTCCCAGGTCTCCTTTTCTTCTTTCCTACTAGATGTAATACAAAAATGATGGCTGCAGCTGGAGCAACCATCTTGAACCATGAGGTGGAAGCAGAGTGTTTGAGGATGGTGGAGTGACAAAATAGAAGGTGCCTAGGTCCCTGTAAACACTGTGTTGTTGCTATGCCTAGACAGCTGTGAAAAAGGAATAAACTTTACCTTGTTAAAAAGGAAAATGAATGGAGTAGATGCCACAGATAATCTCTGAAAGATGTTCTAACAAAGCCCCCAACCCCTTCGGTGCTCATACTGTACTTACTTCAGAATCCCGTCAGTACAGCCTAGGAGTGTCACGTCATTGGGATTTGAATCTGAAAACCTGGCCAAGGAAGAAGCAGTACTACCCATCAGAAACAGTGCCAGGAACACAGAGTCACTGTCCCCTAACACTCTAGGATGGACACCCCACCTCTGCACTTTCAATAGGGTTATTTGCTAGGCTGGAACTGGGGTGGACCCCCCCCCCCCAACAAATGAGTATAGAGCTAGGCTGAAGACTTCAGAGAAGGTTCTAGCACTTGAAGTGCAATACATGTAAGAGGCAGAGATGGGGAGGGGCCTGGCAAGTGGGAGTGACCCATGCTTTGGTAGGGTAGAGAGGAAATATGGATCACTATCTTCTGGCACTCAGCAAGGAGTATGAGCATCCTTACGTGTAACATATCCTTCTTAAGCAAACACCAACAAAGAGGCACTTGGAATTCACGTGCTGCCAGAAAAGCTGTTTGGCCTCATTTATCAGGCTTCCATTCATAATGTGGCCAAAGAGGATGACCCTGTCCACCTGTAAGATGAAAGAGGAGGGGCTGAGACTGGGGGACAGAGGGATAGACGAGATGCTAAAGAGCTCAAGACACCAAGAGAAGAGATCTGAGGATGAGGGAACTGAGGGAACTCTGAGGGGGATGAAAACTGCCTCTTCTGAGAGCATCAGGAGGGCAGAAGCCACTTCACCCTGACTTGGAGGGCCGTCAAAGCCGAGGGTGAGGAGGGGCAGCCAGGTGCTGTAGCTGACTCATTCAGGCTCAAAAGAGCTGACTGTCAAATCTTTAGGAATTTTGTGAGCCAGTTGTTAAACGTGGCCACTATTAAATTGCATAAACTGACAAATAAATTCTATTAAAAACAAAGGTAATAAATACTCAAAACTCATCACTTCCTAATTATTTTACTATTATCTACTCTTGATCTTATTAACATCTACTTTATCTGTATTGTGGAAATACCATATAATGGTGTGCTACTGAGCATCTCTTCCCAACTCTGTGTCCACTGACATCATGTTGGTCGCTTGAAATCAGCTATGGAAGGGGTATTTATGCTGTGGAAATTAGCAAATGCTATTTACCAAGACTTATTTGTCCAGACTGCTGGCTGATTAACATTTACCAGCATACCGCTGGGGGGGCGGGTTACAGCCAGCAGGGAGGTGATCTGGGTGCTGTACAGAGTTTGAATGGTTAGCTTTGAGATATGAGATATATCAGTTGTGGAGGAAAATGTGGGGGAGGGGAGGGTTTCTCATGGCCTGGGCAGTACTCACAGGGACCCTTTGGGCAGCCAGAGACAGCAAGTACTTCCCAAAAGTATCCCGGGAAAATTCATAATAATTTCCGTCCAACTCCTGAAGGAAAGAGGCTCATGTTATGCGGTTGCATGGGAGATGACCAATAAGCAACAAAGACCATAGTCTGCTTAGGAAACCTTCAGAACTGTGTCTATCTAAGCCTTTCCTGACTATTCAGGCTGTTCCCAGGCCTGTGTCCTTTCATATATTTTTCATGGTGGGGGTGGGTGCCTGACCTGGACTTGAGCATGGAGTTCGATGGCAGTCTTCAGGATACCCTCTTCTGCCTTGAGCACAGCAGTCTTCAGAGTGCCACTTCCGCACAGCAAGAGATCCGCGTGCTCCGCCCGCGCAATCATCATTCCAATCAACAGCAGCACATAGTTCAGGGGGGGCTGAATGGACAAGCATCAGGAGGAAAGAAGGCTCCCTTATGTTGGAATCCACTCTTGTCCATCCAGCCCTGGAGGCCAAACACCTCCACTGGTTGGAGAAAAGGGGACAATATCCTCAGTTAAGAAGGGACAGCCCTCAGGAAGAGCTGATGGGGAGGGAGGTGGAGAGAGGCCAGGATCCCTGCCCAAATTCAACACTGGGATGTAGGGAGGTGAAAGTGAGACATATTTTGGTGACAGAAATTTAGAGAAGATTTAGTCCCAGCCAAATGCTCAATGTCAGTACCATAATCCATGAACAGGTCAAGACCACATTCTAGGAATTGTCCCTAGGAACCAAGGTCTGATACCAGGAAGCAAACACATATCATTTATCTCAGTTTTGTGTCCTTGTTTGTGAGAACCAGGTCCGTGAACAGGATATGTCTCAGGATCCCCAACATCCTACCAACCCCCACCTTTTTATTTATTTTTCCTTACCCCTTGTGGGTTGTTCTTGGGACAGAGCTTGTCTGCTTCAGCATCTGTCATATAGACCAAGAGGGTGCGGCCTGGCAGCGGGGGCAGGCTGTGCTTCACGGAGAGGTTCACGGCTGTCTCCAGGGCCTGTCGATATCGAGCCAGCGTCTCACTGTCATATTTACACTGTCTGCAAGCAGGAAAGACACAGACGGAAGGGCTCAGGGGCTTCCCTGTTTGACACTTTGAAGCAGGCGGGAAGATGAGAACTTGCCACTCGAGTACTGAATGTTCACCCCTCTTTCACAGCCCACCTCCAATGCTGGTAGAGAAGACGAGGACAGACCTTCCCTTCGTCTCCATTCTACAGGACTCCTCCATTCTCACGGCAGGAGAGGAGAGGTCCTCTGTAGACTTACTCTCGGAAATCGCTTACCCTACTGATCCATACTTACTTCATGAGGCAAGATTTAACTGCTACATATTTTTAAACTCTATTTTAAAGAGCAAATACTAACTCTTGACTCTGAAAACTGACAATTAAAGGAGAAAGAGTTGAACATTCATCTCATCTTTCCAACACAATCGCTATGTCGGGGTAACTAAACAGCTTTAATTGATGAGGGAAGCTCTTTCTAGAATTCCAGCTAATAAATACGGGAAATGATAGAAATTCCCCATCCTACAACTGCTAATGAAACAATTGGTTCAGGCAAAGATCACCAATGGACGAACCATTAACTTTACCTGGAGAGATCGGGCTATCATCACCCAAGAGCACTGATCAGTCTTAGCATCACTATGAGTGGGACCACCAGACTTTTTGTGCCTCCTGATCCTGTATCCGAGCAGAAGGCCAAAAGAAGTCTGGTGGTCTCACTCATAGTGTACAAAGGATCACCAATGAAATACTCTTGCAAGAAGAAAAGTTAAATCTGGGGGCCGGCCCCGTGGCCGAGTGGTTACGTTTGCACTCTGCTTCGGCGGCCCAAGGTTTCGCCAGTTCAAGTCCTGGGCACGGACATGGCATGGCTCATCAGGCCATGCTGAAGCAGCATCCCACATGCCACAACTAGAAGGACCCACAACTAAAAATACACAACTATGTACCAGGGGGCTTTGGAGAGGAAAAAGGGGGGGAAAAAAAGTTAAATCTGAATCTATTCAAGCCTTTAGAGTTAATGTTAAGGGTACATGAAATAGACAATCAAGTTAGATGAAACCATGAGGAAGGAGAGAAATCTAGAATGTGGGACATTCTGTGGGGTCCCTGAACCTGGTTTCCACAGCAAGTCAATGGCATGAAAACAATTCAAAGATTAAAAGAGATTTAAGAGACTTAACCAAATGTAATGTGTATGCCTTGTTTGGATCCCGATTTGAATAAAACTGTGAAAGGACACTTTTGAGACAGTTGGGAAATTTGAATATGGACTGGATAATAAATGATAATACCAAGGAATTATATTCAGTTTTCTTACGTATATTAATGACATTCTGATTATATAAGAAAACGTCTGTTTTAAGAGACACGTGACAAGCAGGGAGGGATGAAATAAAATGTATCATATTATTTGGCATTTCTTTTTAAAAACATCTTCAAAAAAAAGGAAAAAAGAAAAAGAAGAAAGGGATCAGGAAAGGAAGTGTGGTAAAATCTAGATTATCACTGAATACGGCCATTACAGTTTTACGGGTGGCCATTACACTATTCTCATTACTTGTGTGCATGTTAAATTTTTCATAATGATTTTTTTAATTTATAGAATTCAGTAGTGTCTACCAGTGCTATCCAAAAGAATTAAATTACAATTAATGACATCAAGTTAAATTAAAATTACACATGTAATTTAAAATTTTCTAGTAGCCACATTAAAAAAGGTAAAAAGAAACAGGAGAAATTAATTTAATACTACATTCATTTAATCTAATATACATAAAAATAGTTTCACTTCAACATATAATTTAAAAATTATAAAGGAGATATTTTACATCCTTTTTGATTCTGTCTTCAAAGTCCAGCACATCTCAGTTCTGACAAGCCACATTTCAAGTGCTCAATAGCCATATGTAGCTAGTGGCTACCGTACTGGCCAGGAAAGCATTCTATTTGGACTGCACCCTCGGCTTGTTTCTTAATGGCTCTGTGTTCACTCACTGACTCCCTCATTCCAGAGATTCTCAGCCACTGAATCTTACAAAAGGTTAGAGGAGCCCTGCCTTTGTCTTGAACAAAGATGAATGAAGATACTGTTGAAGCATCTGAAAGAACAGAGTGCTGGGACTCCATCAAGTTTACAGAACAGGTGTTATGTCTGTCTTTGAGCCTGCTTGATGATAACTATTGTTATATGTGTCAAAAAAAGAGAAAGTGAATGGGTCAGAAAATACAGAGAGAGACAAACAAAAAGAAAAACAAACAGATATCACAGAGAAGAAAAAGAAAGAAAAACATGAACCCGAGCAGAGGCAGAGAGGACACTAGCTTGCACGAGGTAAGAGAAAGGGAGGTGCTCCACAGACTCATGGAATCCGCAGAAACCAATAAAACAATCACAGATAATAGAGAGGACGCCCAAACACAGATTTTGTTTCATGATCTCTCTATAGGACAACATTAAAGACAAGGTTTGCTGTGCAAGAGACGAATGGAACCAGGCAGATCTGGGCCATTGGGATAACTGACAAGCATCTTTACAGAATAAAAGTTGGGGTTCCCAGATGACTCCCAAGCCCTGTCTAGGTACCTCTTGTGCCCACCCTTTGCTCCCAGATACCACACACACACACCTGGATTTGTGTATTTTCAGCTTCTCCCGCTTGAGCTGCTCATACATCAGAGGTATCATCATTGCTGCTCGAAGCTCCCGACGACTTGGATTGCAAAGTTTCTTCTGATAGGCATGCCTCTTGATATTTTTTGAGTTTCTAATCATTATCTGCCTCATCAGTTTTGTGTTGGAAGGAAATGGCAATGCTGCGTGGCAACAGGTAAGTGTGTGAGCCAGGCAGCTTCTAGTCTCTCATCTTGTCTTCCCATCATTACCTGTCCTGTGCCCTAACCCTTGGGGCTGGCAAGTGTCTGACTTCTGCCCACCCAACACCCTGACAGTGGAAAGCAAGAGGATGAGAAATACTAGTATTGCTGTGTCATCTATTCTCAGAGAAGAGAGATAAACAGGAATTGGAAGAAGAGAGATAATACCTTTATTTTTGAGTTGAGCCTCAAGGTCACTGATGGAATCATGGGCATTAAGGAATCTGAATGGAAACTGCCGACTGTGGATCACTGATTTCTGAAAAGTAAGGGAGGGGTCATGAGCAGAGGTGAGGAAGGACAAAATGGATACTAGAGAAGAGATACAGAGAAACGGGGAGGAGATTAAAGAAAAAAGAAAGTCGTCGTGTGAGAATATGAGAAGAGGTAAAGAAGAAAGGAGAGGAAGTAACAGAAGGAGCCTGTTTCTTTTGTATCAGACTCCCTCTGAAGTCAGTTAAATCACAGAAGTCCCTCTTCCTTGTAAGTCACTGATCTCAGAAAATAAAAGGGAAAGGTTCTTATACTCTAATCTCTCAAAGGGTTGATGAACCCCTAGACCTGTCTCCCCCAACTATCTGTATCTCCATACCTGTATACAGACCACATGGAAACAGCTTGGTGGTAAAACAGCTTCCCCAGCCACTGGGAAAAGCTTGGCTACCTGCCCCTCACACATACCGCATGCTGGAGTCTCTGGAGTACAAGCTCGTGGTGGCGGGGACTGATTCCAACACGCAGCAGGTTGCACAGATTCCGAAGCATGGCCATGAAGGGAAGCTTCCCATTGTCTGCCAAAGGTTAGGCACAGGGTGAGAAAAGCAAATGGAGGATGAGTGGGAGAGGTCAGAGACCAGAGCAAGAAGTTCAGAAGCCACGTAGAAAACTCAGGATGAGGGAGTAAGGTGCTAACATAGGATCTACCCAACTCAAAATGTTTTAAAGGTCTGAAAAGATAAAAACAGGGTTGGTCTGAAGTTTGGAGGAAAATTTATACAGCACTGTTTACGGGATGGCTGTTTCAATAAGCAACTTAGGTTACAACTTTGTCTGTTAGCTCCAGTTCTGAGACTGGGCTCAACTAGCAAAATATATTCTCTAATCTAGAACAATGATTTCCAAACTTTTTAGATAGCTAAAAGAGAAATTTCCTGATGTAAGTTTATCTGTGAACTGTATAGATGTAGTACAATCATAAGTTAATATTTCAAGGCACAATACACACCTACGGTAAAGCTCACCATTGACAACAGTGAGTGTAAATCCATACTTCAAATAATCTTCTTGATACTTTTTAAGTTTTCTGGCAAACTTCTTGTAAAAGTCATTATTTTTCACTTAAATATAGGTGAAAAATATTTGCACTGAAGTAGAATTTCACCTCTCTCACTTTCTCACTGTTCGCTTGTCCCTGTGATATGAGTATTATCTCCAAGTCATAGTTTCTTAACAATAATCTTTCTCAGGTTTATGTCAATTTTAGAGGGTTAGTTTGGTTAATACTAAATAATTCTAAATCCATTTACAATTCGAAGATAAGTTGCAATAAGTCACATTATGCAGAAATAAAAAGAGTGAGGAGACAGCACTAATGTCTTCATATTGTGGAACTCCTACTCAATAAACCTCAACTATCATGTGACACATAACCATACACCATTTGGACATATAGGGCTTCAAAATGTGTACTGAATATTGGAAAAATTCTTTCTTTTAGATAAAGGTAAACATAAATAGGAGGTGTGATATTTTTCCTGGTGCATTTTCAGAGGTGCATTCAGACCACTTTACAGACCAGGCCTGTCAGCCCCCGACATCCCAGGCACTAGCCTCATTATCGGCAGTTTTCATCAGGAGAGCAGTGGCGCCTTTTTTTAAGGTGATGTAAGTCTCATTTGAATTATAGCTAGAAGCCTTCAGCCTTCTGGAAGATCTGGGGTTCTCCAGTCATGATTCTGATTCACAAACTGTGCAGAACAACTAGGTTGTGTACACAGTGTAAATGATGTGTGACAACTGATCAATTATTGCGTCCTTTGTCAACTCATACGTTTTTTTCAACTGTTGCTACGTATGAAAGGTTTCCTAGATCATTTTGATAGAACTTAAGCCCAATATCATATTTAAGATACCAGAAAATAAATTGAATTTTTATCCCGTAGATCGAGAAATTCACTGATTTCATTCCAAAAAACTGTTGATGAGTTATTAAGAGCCTTGTAGAAGCCAAAGAGGAGTCTGTATATCTAATTACATTTTACCTTATATTTTATACTTTTATTTATGTATTTTCTTTTATTTACATTTACTTTATATTTATATTCACATAATTATATGTTATGTATTTCCTAAAGCACATAATTTACTAGTACACGTATAAAATTTTTAAATTACATACACATATATTCTGATGTATTCCCAAAATTTTTTTAATATATGATCAAAAAACTCTAGAGACCACTGCATTAGATTCTGGGCATTTGTCTCAGCCAAGATAAATGACACAGTTTTAATTTTCATGGGCAGAGGGAGGAAGTGGAGATGTTTCATAGTAGAATCATCTACACACACTGGCAGCCATGCAGGACTCTTGATCCTACTCTACCTGAAGTGGAATCAAATTCTAGGGAAGAGGTTGTCGTGCGTGCATGTGTGTGTGTGTGTGTACTCTAATTCCCATGTAATTCTGATGCATATACCCCCCAGTGACAACCACAAAGTGAGAGGAGGAATAAGCAGCTGAGCAATTCAGGCTGCCCTGGGTACGATTTTTAAACAGCAGTTCACAGAGAAATAAGGTAAAAGCCAACTGGAGCTTCTGAAGCTCCAAAATGTGATGTCTACAAAACTCAAACAGTCAAAAGGTCTACAGTGAGATATTTCTCAACATAAAGAAGCTGACTTTAAATTTTCAAAGATGGAAGAGAAAGTAAAAGAAAACAAAATGGAACAGAAAGAGCCTTCTATAGTTAAAAATAAACTAATGAAAACACAGAGAGAACGAGAAGATTAAAAGTAACTTGGTCCTCCTCAATTTGAATTGTTTTCCTTGATCAGTGTGGGCAAATTACCAAAAATGTCCATGTCCTAAATTTGTGTTTCTGTGGAGATTCCAATATGCGATGTGCCAGTCCTACCGTGTTTGGATAAGTTACACAGATGTTAATACAAGTGAAATTAGAGGGAAGGTACCACTGTTGTCATGTTGTTGATAAAGGCTTGTATATCTCCTAACCACATCTGGAATAATGATCCACCTATGATGCCAATGCTACTTAATGCAGGCACCACTGTTCACTTGGTGTGGTCAATGGCAGACTTTATAAATCCAATCATTTTCAGTGATGTAACTGCCAGGCAAGAGAACAACTGCATCACGCCACAGAAATCTTCTAGTTATGGCCTAAAATGTAGAGGCATGAATGGTGAAGAAAGGAAGCAAGTGTGATGGTCAAGGTTACTGTACCGATGAGTTCCTCCCAGACCGAAGCTTTGTTCCCCCGCAAGCTCAGCTCCCTTTCCCAGGTCTCTGGTTGAGAGAGCTTCATCCGCTTCCCAGCTCTGCTAGAATCCCATGGCCCGGGGAGGTGACTTCGAGAAAAGGCCTGTAGGTTGGAGGGGTATCTGTGACAAAGGAGGAAAAGTTTATCACTGAAAATAGCAGATGAAAAAATGGCGGGGTGAGCTGACCCAGGATTCTCTCCCCTCCAAAATACAACAAAAGATTGGAAGAACTGAATTTCAGAGAATAAACATAATGCCAGCTCGTTAGAGACCTACAATACCAAGAAGGCGGAGATCATAAACCTTGCTTACACCCTCGGAGGCGCTGGAACGGTAGGAGAGAACATCGCTCCCTCCCCTAGAGTCTGCGATTGCTGCGGTGCGGGTGGGGAAGGAGCGGGGGAGGGGCCACGTGACCAGGGGATCATCCAGGACTCCTGCCGCTGATTCAGTGGAGACCTGCTGATGGGGGGGTGGGGGGGAAGCTTCCGTCCACGGGGACCCCATAAATCAAGGGCCTTGGGAGACCAGAGAACAGAACTGATCTGAACCCAGACCGGCGCGTGAGAGTAACAGCCCCTCCCCCCCAGCAAAGCCAGTGGGCGCAGCCATCTTGCCCAAGGCGGAGAGCTAACACGCCGCTCTCGACCCCCATCTAGTGGCAACAGGCTGTAACTGCAACGGAATTCTACCACCTTGAGAAAAAAACCACTCCTCTACCATCCAGCAATTTATAAAAGCCCCAGACCAGAAGGAAAACAATAAAA
The DNA here is from genome assembly GCF_021613505.1 of Equus quagga. NCBI lineage: Eukaryota > Metazoa > Chordata > Mammalia > Perissodactyla > Equidae > Equus > Equus quagga. The sequence goes on along the minus strand of NC_060268.1, from coordinate 28,788,375 downwards.
ACATAGAATTAAGTCCTGAGGACTTGGAATTAGGTAAACTAAGTGATAATGAGTTCAGAGCAGCTATAATCAAAAAACTCAATGAGGTAGAGAGAAAGAGAAACAAGCCGAGTTCTGGAGTTACTTCACAAAAGAGATTGAAATCATAAAGAAGAATCAAACAGAATTACTTGAGATGAAAAACACAATGGACCAGATAAAACAGAATACGGATTCCCTGAATGCCCGTGTAGACAACATAGAGGAGAAAATTAGCATAATCGAAGATAGACAGGCTGAATGGCGCCAGACAGAGGAAGAAAGAGAACTAAGAATTTAAAAAAATGAGGAAAATCTCCAAGAGATAATGTATTCAATGAGGAGCAAGAACATAAGGATCATAGGAATTCCCGAGAATATGGAAAAGGAAAATGGAGCAGAAAGTGTGCTTAACGAAATTATTGAAGAGAACTTCCCAAATCTAGGGATCGATGGAGAAATGTGTGTAAAGGAGGGTTTTAGATCTCCTAGATTTGTCAATGTAAAAAGAGCTACCCCATGGCACATAGTAGTAAAGTTGGCAAAAAGGAAAGATAAGGAAAGAATACTCAGGGAAGTAAGAAAAAAAAAGAGAATAACCTATAAAGAAGCCCCTATCAGACTGTCAGCAGATTTCTCTACAGAAACCCTACAAGCTAGGAGAGAATGGAGTGACATATTCAAAGCTTTAAAGGATAAAAATCTTCAGCTAAGAATACTCTATCCAGCAAGAATTTCCTTCAGATATGAGGGAGAAATTAAATCTTTTCCAGACAAACAAAAGTTAAGGGAATTTGTAACTAAAAGCCCTCCATTACAAGAAATCCTCAAGAAGGCTCTCATACCTGAAAAAAGAAAAAAGGGAGAAAGGGGACACAATCCACAGACTAGGGAGACCAATGGATAGAACCAGAACAGGATAGCAAATATTAATTACAGCATTAGGGTAAAGGTAAGGAAACTACCAAAACAAGGGCGATCTTAGCACTCTAACTACCAATTAATAAGACGAGTTGGAATAAAAAATGAAAATAATTATTTAGGACGGGAAGAGCAAAGGGTCTAAATGAGTATTGGTCAAGTAAGTAAGAGACCACCAGAGAATAGACTATATTATAAATGAAATTCTAATTACAAACTTCAAGGTAGACACTAAAATAAAGTACAGAACAGAGTCACAAATCATAAATAAGGAAAAATCTAAGAAACCCAGCATAAGAAATTGCAGTATTAAGTGGGTAGTCTAAAGCAAACAGGAAAAGAAACACAGGAAAACAAGATAATGAGTGACAGATTGACAGCACTAAGTCCACATGCGTCAATAATCACTCTCAATGTGAATGGATTGAACTCTCCAATAAAAAGACACAGAGTGGCAAAATGGATTAAAGAACAAGATCCAACAATTTGTTGCCTCCAGGAAACACACCTCAGCCCCAAGGACAAACACAGACTCAGGGTGAAGGGGTGGAGGACAATACTTCAAGCAAATAGCAAGGAAAAAAAGGCAGGTGTTGCAATTCTCATATCAGACCAAGTGGATTTCAAAATAAGACAGGTAAAGAGAGACACAGAGGGACAATATATAATGATCAAAGGGACACTTCATCAAGAAGAAATAATGCATATAAATATCTATGCACCCAACACAGGAGCACCAAGACTCATAAAGCAACTATTAACAGACCTAAAGGAAGATGTTAAAAACAACACAATAATAGTAGGGGACCTCAACACCCCACTCACATCAATGGACAGATCATCCACACAGAAAATCAACAAGGAAATAGTGGAGCTAAATGAAAAACTAAAACAATTGGACTTAATAGACATATATAGATCACTTCACCCTGAAAGAGCTGAATACTCATTCTTCTCAAGCGCACATGGAACATTCTCTAGGATAGACCATATGTTGGGAAACAAGGCAAGCCTCTACAAATTTAAAAAAATTTAAATAATAACAAGCATCTTCTCCGATCATAATGCTATAAGGCTAGAAATTAATTACAAGAAAAAAGCTGAGAAAGGCACAAAGATGTGGAGACTAAACAACACACTACTGAACAAGCAATGGACCATTGAAGAAATTAAAGAAGAAATAAAAAAATACCTGGAAACAAATGAAAATGATAGCATGCCATACCAACTCATATGGGATACAGCAAAAGCTGTATTAAGTGGAAAATTCATTGCAATACAGGCACATCTTAACAAACAAGAAAAATCCCAAATAAGCAACCTTAAAGCACACCTAACTGAACTAGAGAAAAAAGAACAAATGAAGCCCAAAGTCAGCAGAAGGAGAGAAATAATAAAAATCAGAGCAGAAATAAATACTATTGAAACGAAAAAGGCAGTAGAAAGGATCAGTGAGACAAAGAGCTGGTTTTTTGAGAAGATAAGTAAAATTGACAAACCACTAGCCAGACTTATAAAGAAAAAAAGGGAGAAAGCTCAAATAAACAAAATCAGAAATGAGTGAGGAGAAATAACAACAGACTCTGCAGAAATACAACAGATTATAAGAGAATACTACAAAAAACTATATGCCAACAGAATGGATAACCGAGAGGAAATGGATAAATTCTTGGACTCCTACAATCTCCCAAAGCTCACTCAAGAAGAGGCAGACAATTTGAACAGACGAATCACAAGGAAAGAGATTGAAACAGCAATCAAAAACATCCCAAAGAATAAAACCCCAGGACCAGATGGCTTTCCTGGGGAATTCTACCAAACTTTCAGAGAGGATTTAATACCTATCCTTTTCAAGCTATTCCAAAAAATTAGGGAAGATGGAACACTTCCTAACACATTCTATGAGGCCAACATCATGCTCATACCAAAACCTGACAAGGACACCACGAAAAAAGAGAACTACAGGCCAATATCACTGATGAACATAGATGCAAAAATTCTAAACAAAATTTTGGCAACCAGAATTCAGCAATTCATCAAAAGAATCATAAATCATGATCAGGTGGGATTCATACCAGGGACACAGGGATGGTTCAACATCTGCAAATCAATCAACATGATACACCACATCAACAAACTGAGGAATAAAAACCACATGATCATCTCAATAGATGCAGAGAAGGCATCTGACAAGATCCAACAGCATTTATGATAAAAACTCTGAACAAAATGGGCATAGAAGGAAACTACCTCAACATAATAAAGGCCATATATGACAAACCCATAGCCAACATGATACTCAATGGGCAAAAACTGAACGCCATCCCCCTGAAAACAGGAACCAGACAAGGATGCCCTCTATCACCACTCTTATTTAACATAGTACTGGAGGTCCTGGCCAGAGCAATCAGGCAAGAAAAAGGAATAAAAGCAATCCAAATAGGGAGGGAAGTAGTGAAACTCTCGCTGTTTGCAGACGACATGATCTTATATGTAGAAAACCCCAAAGAATCCATTGGAAAACTGTTAGAAGTAATCAACAACTACAGCAAAGTTGCAGGGTATAAAATCAATTTGCATAAATCAGTAGCATTTCTATACTCCAGTAATGAACCAACAGAAAAAGAACTCAAGAATACAATACCATTCACAATCGCAACAAAAAGAATAAAATACCTTGGGGTGAATTTAACTAAGGAAGTGAAGGACCTATATAATGAAAATTACAAGGCCTTTCTGAGAGAATTGGATGACGACATAAGGAGATGGAAAGACATTCCATGTACATGGATTGGAAGAATAAACATAGTTAAAATGTCCGTTCTACCTAAAGCAATCTACAGATTCAACACCATCCCAATCAGAATCCCAATGACATTCTTTACAGAATTAGAACAAAGAATCCTAAAATTCATATGGGGCAACAAAAGACCCCGAATTTCTAAAGCAATCCTGAGAAAAAAGAACAAAACGGGAGGCATCACAATCCCTGACTTCAAAACATACTACAAAGCTACAGTAATCAAAACGGCATGGTACTGGTACAAAAACAGGTGCACAGATCAATGGAACAGAATTGAAAGCCCAGAAATAAAACCACACATCTGTGGACAGCTTATCTTTGACAAAGGAGCTGAGGGCATACAATGGAGAAAAGAAAGTCTTTTCAACAAATAGTGCTGGGAAAACTGGAAAGCCACATGTAAAAGAATGAAAATCGACCATTCTTTTTCACCATTCACCAAAATAAACTCAAAATGGATCAAAGACCTAAAGGTGAGACCTGAAACCATAAGGCTTCTGGAAGAAAACGTAGGCAGTACACTCTTTGACATCAGTATTAAAAGGATCTTTTTGGACACCATGCCTTCTCAGAGAAGGGAAACAATAAACAAATGGGAATTCATCAGATTAAAGAGCTTCTTCAAGGCAAATGAAAACAGGATTGAAACAAAAAAACAACCCACTAACTGGGAAAAAATATTTGCAAGTCATATATCTGACAAAGGCTTAATATCCATAATATATAAAGAACTCTCACAACTCAACAACAAAACATCAAACAACCCAATCAAAAAATGGGCTGGAGACATGAACAGACATTTCTCCAAAGAAGATATACTGATGGCCAATTGGCACATGAAAAGATGCTCATCATCGCTGATCATCAGGGAAATGCAAATCAAAACTACACTAAGATATCACCTTACACCCGTTAGAATGACAAAAAATATCTAAAACTAATAGCAACAAATGTTGGAGAGGTTGCAGAGAAAAAGGAACCCTCATACGCTGCTGGTGGGAATGCAAACTGGTGCAGCCACTATGGAAAACAGTATGGAGATTCCTCAAAAAATTAAAAATAGAACTACCATATGATCCAGCCATCCCACTACTGGGTATTTATCCAAAGAGCTTGAAGTCAGCAATCCCAAAAGTCCTATGCACCCCAATGTTTATTGCAGCACTGTTTACAATAGCCAAGACGTGGAAGCAACCTAAGTGTCCAGCAACAGACGAATGGATAAAGAAGATGTGGTACATATATACAATGCAATACTACTCAGCTGCAAAACAGAACAAAATCATTCCATTTGCAATAACATGGATGGACCTTGAGAGAATTATGTTAAGTGAAATAAGCCAGCGAGAGAAGGATAATCTGTGTATGACTCCACTCATATGAAGAATTTAAAATTATGGACTAAGAACAGTTTAGTGGATACCAGGGGAAAGGTGGGGTGGGGGGTGGACACAAAGGGTGAAGTGGTGCACCTACAACATGACTGACAAACAATGTACAACTGAAATTTCACAAGATTGTAACCGATCAATAACTCAATTAAAAAAAAAAAAAAGAAAATAGCAGCTGAAGATAATCCAGAAAAGGAAAGGTGATCAGTCAAAGCCAGTCAGTCATGTTTACAGGCCATGTCTGCCCAAACTAAGGTTGCTGGGGTTGAGAACTACAGGGATTGGGGCCATGGGTGCTGAAAAGTCAAGGAGTTACCCAGATGGAATGTATGTTCAGGGTGTATCTCCTCACCTGTAGCCCAGCAGGGCTTGGACGCGCTGGGCAGGCTCCTTGATATGCAGTCGCTGTACCAACTTCTTCAGGGTGAACCTTGGCTGCTTCTTTTTCTCTGGCACCGCATTGTAGGATGCCTCAAACTGTGGAAATATCCCCCAAGTCCACAAGGGTCACTCAATCTATGACCATGGACACTTTCTTCAGAAAGCAGAATGTAAGACCATCCTATATCCATGAAGTAATTTCTTTCCCCAAAGTAGAGCTGGGCAAAGAGTAGGAAAAGGGGGTCAAAATCTCCAGCAACAAGAGCTGCTGTGGCGAGCATACGACAGTGGCTCTTTGAGGTCACTGTGTTTCATTTACACAAGACTGAACTATCAATGGTTAAAATGAGATGATTGGCTTGTGAAAAACAAGATGGGGATAGAATGAACAGAGAACACTTTGCTTTTAGAGGAAGGGAAAGGAAAAAGTGGCTCTTATTTAAGTCACTGAGACTTGGAACAGGTAAGTGGAGGCATGAGCACAATGCAGGCTGTGAGGAGTTAAAAACTGCAAGAAGTGGCCTTTCTGGATCTTCTGTGGTAGAAGAGCTAAGTGTGGGATGTATTAATAGGATGAAGAGAAAAGATCAGCTGATCAACTGAGAATTATTTTCTTATAATACTAGCACATATTTTCCTAATAATCTATTTTAATGATGACAATGGTGATACCTAACACTTATTCAATGCCAGGTATTCTTAGAAATACTTTAAATACAGTAACTGATTCAGTCCTCACAAAAACCCAATGAAGTAGGTACTGCTATTATCCTCATTCTATATCTGAGGAAACTGAGGCAAGAGAGGCTAAGTCATTTGGCCACGGTCGCATAGCCAGCAGGTGGTGGTGGTTGGTGGTGGTTGTGATGGTGGGATTCAAACCCCGGTAGTCTGAATCCAAATTCCATGCTCTTAACCACTAAGAGCAGCGCCTTCTCATTAATGTAAAAAAAAAACTTGTTTGTGGGGCCAGCCCCGTGGCTGAGTGGTTAAGTTCACACCTCCACTGCAGGCGGCCGAGGGTTTCGTCGGTTCGAATCCTAGGCGCGGACATGGCACCGCTGATCGAGCCACGCTGAGGTGGCGTCCCACATGCCACAACTAGAAGGACCCACAACTAAGAATATACAACTATGTACCTGGAGGCTTTGGGGAGAAAAGGAAAAAAATAAAATCTTTAAAAAAAATTTGTTTCGTTTGTGTTTAAAACTTCCTATGGAAAGTAGATATTTCATAATGTTTTCAACTTGCTTATCCAGCTGGACATGCCACCTGTCAGTAAAGTATAATATCAAGAAGAGAGAAAAGGGAAAAAAGTAGACTTTCCAAATGCTCTCAAAACCTAGCCCATAATCACAGCCGAGAAGTCTTCAGGCAGGAAGTTGGCATGTGCTATTAGTAATAATATAGCCTTAGTATTTCTAAACCTAATGGAATTCCATTTCCAAACATTAGTTGAGAAAAGATTGCACATGCACATATAGAAACCCAGAACAAGGAACTCACCTTCTTCTGTTCATCCATAAGAGGTGCCAGGCACTTTGGCAAATATCGCTGTCTCTCAGAAAAGGGATGCTCTGTCTTCTGCTGGGTCAGGAGAAGTAGTTTCAAGAAGGGAAAAGGAGGTTGTCCCTGGAGAAACTCATTCCAACAGCCCCAAAGGCCCATATCTACCAAAAAGGGGGCGAGCTAGGAAAGAAGCAGGCCCTGCCCTCTCTGCCCGCTGAGCTCTACCCAGCTCCTCTCCCTTTCTCTGACTCCTTTTGTTCCGGGTGGTAGGAACACGTCACACGCTTAGTGTAGGATCTCCCAAGGGTCAGCATGTTCTTCATCCCTCCCTTTCCAGAGAATAGGGACCTGGGCTGTGAATGACCAGGGTTGAGGCAGGGACTAACTGGAGGGTGGGGGCGCCGGCGGGGGCGACTCTTGGCCCGGTGCTTCCGAGGGTTGTACTTAGCCAGTTGGTACTCATCAAACTGGGCAAATTTGTCAGTCATAGCAGCACGCAGACAGCTGGGCAGGGGCACCAGCTTGTTCTCCTCTCCTTCAGCGAGGCTCTGTCAGAGAGAGGAGAGACCATGAGGAGTGAGACCCAAACAAACCCTCCAAACAAAACAAGACCACTCCATGGGGTTAAATGAGAGCACAGAACAGGGAGCAAGCTCCCAGCCCCAGCTCTAAAACTAAAATTTCTATGGTACTCAGCCCATCAGCAGACTTCTCTGATTCTCATTTTCGTCACTATAAACACGAGGACCAGAATAAGACCATTTTTCTCAAACTGCGGCCTAACCCTTCTCAATCATATTCTCCTTCTTGGGCAATCCAGCTTTTATAGGGAGAATCTGTCCTGTCTGTCCTGTCAGAGTGGACGCCAAACTGTCTGAGAACATTCTCTGGGGATGCAGTGAGCAAAGGAGAGGGAACCAAGTGAGGGCCAAAGTCCAGGGAAGTGAGTGCCATACCTGGTAGAACTCGGCTACCTGGATCCAGTCAGAAGGCAGCTGGACAATGGCACAGAAATATCGTCGCAGGTAGGGGCGGCAGACTGGCAAGAAGGCAGCAATGGCCAAGACTTTGTTGGCCACATCACGGACGTTCAGCTGCTGCCTGGTGTACAGAGATGCCTAGGGCACAGGGTAGGCAGGGTTGGCATCTCAGCTGCTTCTCCCATAGCATCGTGCCCTAAGCTAACTTGCTTATCTAATCTGCCTGCATAAAACCTCCCTGAGCCCTCCATATTCTCTATAAAATATAAAGGCCAAGCCTCTGGCCTTGGCCTCCCACATCCTCCAGCATTTACCCGTCGTCCACCTTTGCAGCACGTCTTCTCCTGAGCACCTCCAAAGTCAACCAGGCCTTTTCTCTTTTTGGAAGACATCCCACCACCAAAGTCTATCAAAAACTTACCCAGGGTTCAAATTGCTGATTAAATCTGCCATCTTCCAAAGCCTCATAGAAAACATTTTTCCCCTCCTTTCTGCTTCTGAAGTATTCACTATCGACTACTCCATTTTCATTTATATGATATTTGGGAGTGTTTTGCTTCTCTAACAATACTCTAAGCTCCTTAAGAGCTGGGTCCAAGTTTCCTTATATCTGTTGGTATGACCCTCAAGGCCTAGCATTGTGTACTCAGCCTGTGTACTTACTATACAAATGAACCACAGTATACTCTTCCCCAGTCCCATCACCCTGACTCCTCAGAGAACTCCAGGGTTAAGGCCACAGACTCACCTGGAGATCTTACTCCCTTCCTAAGTGAAGCTGCTTCCAACCCCAGGATGAGGCTGGTCACCATTCCCTTCACATACCACAACCACATTCCCCACCTTCCAGCTTCCCACTCCCACCCCCTCCTTCAGGCCACAATACCTTGAGGATAAACTCAGGCTCCAAAGGGGCAAGTTCACTACAGATTTCAAAGAGGGAAGCCGGGGTTGGGTCAGCTGCATCTTTCATGTTTACATTTGATGCCCGAGTAGAGCACAGCAAGCTCATTAGAGCCATCTGGGAATTGGGAAAGAGAGGGAAGAAAGGAGGAGAGAGGGATAAGGACCACCTTAAGCACCCACTCAGGCCGACTTACAAAATCAAGACAGAGGGAATGGACCCCAGATTCAGGAAGATGTTTGTCCAACCACAAAGTTAGAAAAGGGAATTAGGAAGTCGGAAACAAGAGCTGGGTGATGCCCCCTCCTTCCCCTTCCATCTGTGGAGGGGATCTGGTTCAGCCCTTGGTCACCACTCCTTCCACCCCATGCCCTCCCCCCCACCACCATTAGCCTCTCTGCAACTCTGGAACTTTTACCTTCTTTTCCTGAAGGGCTCGGTCAGTGGGCTCAGGACACGATTCAGATTCCCCAGAGGTAAGCTTCAGAGCCAGCTCCTCCACCTCCTCCTCCTCTCCGAAACTTAGACTGTAAAAAGGCATTGGAGCCTCTGCCCATTCCTCCGCTCCTGGCCTTTTCTCTTCAGAAGAGGACCAGTGACCCTGGGGATGGTAGCAGTTATTAATCACAGCATGCACCCACTGCCCCTCAAACATAGACAGATCTGAAAGCAGCTCCCCGGGATAGGAAGAGTCCACATCTATCTTCAAGCCCCTAAACTCCTCTCCCTTCACACCCCAGCCCTGATCTGTTCTGTCGGACACAATGATCTCTCACTGTCACACACACCACCAGTCCCAACTCAACCTTCTGAGCTTTAGCCCAGATGCTTCATGATCTTGCCCCTGCTTTCATCTCCTTATTGATGTCACAGCCAAGGAGCCTGGGGACTCTCACAATACCCTTCCTATGATGCTATTAAGGTATTTTGAAGTCAGAAGAAAAAGGGCCAAGTCCCAGATCAATCCCCCAGTAACCTTGGGCTGCTTAACCTCCGAACCTCAGCTTCCTCATTCCCTGCCACCTACCTGAAGGGGCCATTAGAAGATTAGTGGGATAATACATCTATGACTCTTTGCAAATTGCAAAGCCCTAAATAAACGTCAGGTGGCAGTAGTTGTAATCCTGACAATGACCTGTGAGGTAGATTTTCAATGAGGTAGACTTCATTTTAAAGGTGAGAAACTTAAAAGCTTCAAAAGGTTAAGAGTCTTGCCCAAGGCTGTATCGCTTGTAATTGACAGAGACAGTATAGGGCCCAAATTAGGCTTTCCCTCAGTCCAAATCCCACAGAAGGAATGTGTGTTTGTCTACTGATTCTGACCTATATAGTAAATGTGCTTATATAGATGTGTACAAGTGGACATGTGTTTGCACATGCACATAGAGGGGAGTGGCCAGGGTATAGTAGTTGTGTCTTATGCCAGATGTAAGACCTCAAAAGCACCTGATTGACTCTGCTACTGCAATATCATACTGACTTTCCTCCTGAGCAGAGGCTTTCTAAGGACAGGGACTGTTTTTGCTCGTTGTCCAGAATTTCTTAATTAGATACGCAATAAGAGCATCACAGAGAGATACTGTGGCATTGAAAGCTAGGGACCGCAGCATCCAACAGACATGGCTGGAGTCAAGACAAGTGTTAGAGCTATTACCACAGCTGCTTCCTGTACTGTCTCTGTGGCAGAGATGGATTGCAAGGCCCCGGGGAAGGTCAGAAGGCCTAGGCCCTCTGAGAGGTATTGAGCCCTCCAAGTTGGAGGCTCAGAGAGCAGGTGGTTGCTGGTGTTCAGGCTGCACAGATCAGCTTGCACTGGGTGAAATGTCTGGAGACGCTGGAGCAAGGCGCTGGCAGACACAGTGCTCTTTAGAATGGGGAGTGTGGCCAGGCACCGGTTCTCCAAGGAGAGGACGTTTGGGTGGGAAGACACATGCCCATGTGGTTTCTCCACGGTCTTCAGGTCAGGAAGTGTGGACAGGCACCGGTTCTCCAAGGAGAGGATGTTTGGGTGGGCAGACACATGCCCATGTGGTTTCTCCATGGTCTTCAGGTCAGGAAGTGTGGCCAGGCACCGGTTCTCCAAGGAGAGAATGTCTGGGTGGGCAGACACATGCTCATGGAGTTTCTCCATGGCTGGAGTCCAACCAGCATATGCCTAGAAGGAAAGAAAGACAGGTGATGAACACCTGGCTGCACCAGAAACGCATTTGTACTGGGAGTCTATGTTTCTTTTTCTAGGATTAGTTTCATTCTAAGGATGAATTCAGGGAGTATTCTAGAGAGAAAAAGGGAGTATTCTAAGGGAGAAGTGTAGGGAAAAGGTAAGGCAGAAGCTTAGGAGCAGGGAAGTATAAAAAGAAAAAATCAAGAGCTGGAGAGGAAAGAGACATATCGTCTCATAAAGTGGTGAAGGAGACCCCAGGGCTATCGGTGTGACCCCATCTTAGTACAGGGGCCTCATTTGTAATCTAGACTCTGGATTCTTAGTTCCAGAGAAACTAATGTTTTGATTGAGCTGTCTATATTCACCACCTCAACTTCCTTGCCTCCTACTCACCCTTCAGCCAGCTAAACGGGATTCTGTCTCCACTGTTCCTCCAAAGCTATCCTCTTAGTTAACTAATGGAATTCTTGTTACTAGAGGAATAGGCATATTTTGGCCCTTATCTTACTTCATCTCTCAAGTATAATATGACACTGTTGATCACTCTTTCCTTGAAACCCTCTTTTCCTTGGCTTCCATGGTGCAACTGTCCTGGTTTTCCTCTTACAACTCTGACCACACCTTGGGGGTTCTTTCTCTGCCATTCCTTGAATGTTGACGCTCCTAGAGTTCTATTGCAATCTTTGCATACACTTTCCCAGGGTGGTCTCACTTACTCTGTGGCTCCAAATAATGTTCTATGCTGGCAACTCACAAGTTTATTCCTTGACCTAGATCTTGTCTGAGCTTCATCCTCATTTATCCATTTGCCTGTTAGACACCTCCACTTGGATGACTCAAAAGTACCAAAAACTCCATAGCTCCCAAATGTATCATCTTTCTCCCTTTCCTACCTCTTCTCCAAATCCATTCCTCTCCTTTGTCCCCTTTGCTTATAGGGATTTGAAGTGAAACAGACTTGAGTTTGAATCTTGACGGGATCTTGAATCTACTTGGGACCTTGGGCTAGTTACTTAAACTCTCTGTGCCTCAGTTTCCTCACCTACAAAATTGAGATAAACACCTAACTCATAGAGTTTTCATAGGAATAAATGAGGAAAAATTCATTGAAGCACTCAGAGCAGTGCCTGGCACTTAGTAAGTGTTCAGTAAATGAAAGCTATTGTTTTTTGTTATTATTATTATCATGCAGTAAACTACCAAATCTTATTGATTCTACTCCGTCAATGTCTCTCCAGTCTATCCACTTCTCTCCATCCCACCTGCTACCAGCTTAGCTGAAACCCTCCAGTCCATGTGGCACACAGTATGTACACCTGTCTAAAGGAGCTCCCCCATACACACCCACCACCATTTACTACATCACCTTGTTTATTTTATCATGATAAAAATTACCTTGTTTGCTTATTTGCCTACTCGTTCACTGTTTCTATTTACTAAAATAAAACTTCCCGAGGGTCAGGGCCCCTTTGTCTTGTTCACCTCCATATGGCCAGCATCACACACATAAATTGGCTTCTGATCATCTCCCAGCTTCATCTCTTACTGCTGCTCCCATCTACTTCTATACTTCAACCACACAAACTCTTTTTAGCTTATGCATTCTCAAGGTATCTCTTGACTCTGGATCTTTGCACAGGCAGATACCTGGAATGCTCTTCCTTCTACCAAGACCACTCTCTCCCCCAACCCCTCCTTTACCAAATTCTACTTTCGTCTCACTCTGCAGGCCTCAATTTAATAGTCAATTCCTTAAAGGAGCCTTTGCTGACACTCAGCTCCCAGGCTGGTTTAGGTGGTCCTCCCTATGTTCTTGAAACACCCTACCTCCTCTATCATAGAACACATCCCCTGTATTGTAATTGTTTGTCTTTCATCCCACCAGGTTACGAGTTCCTGAGGACAGACCCTTTTAGCCTTATTCATCATTGTTTCTACAATGCCTAGTCTGTGGGATGCAGAGGCTTTTGAGAATCTGCTGAAAGCTATGGAGCTTTTTCACAGAAAAACATGAGTATATACTGTCTTGCACTCAATTTTCAGGAAGTCCATCCATGGATCTCCTAGAATCTCCATTATTTGCAAATTAAGAACCTCTGCCTGAGAGAATGCTTGAGCTTATATCATTAGGAATGTATTTACTTACCTGGGCAAATGCTTATCTCCTATTTACATTTAAGTATTTTAGGAATAAGTTATTCTGTTAAGTCAATCACTTAAACCTTAATATGTAAGAGTTTATGGACAGGAATGTGAAATAATTCTAAAAAGACTTGAACAGACTGACAATCCAAGACCAGGACAATGGATATCTCATGGGACATCAGTGTGCACAAATTACATCAAGAATGATGACCTCTGTACCCTGTTCTCATGTCTTTGCACTATGTCTTTGTACTATGTCCCTGATGTCTTTGCACTCTGTAAGCCCCCTGGGAGAGGAGAGGGGAATCTCAGAACTGACTTAAGAAAAGTAAAAGTCCCCTCTCCTCCAGCTCTAATTCCATTCTCCAGAGATAAACACTGCCAAAAGTTTTATATGAACAGTTTCAGACACTTCTATGCACAGACAAATATATGTATATGCTGCCCACCCCCCCCCTTTTTTTTTTTACACAAAGAGGATCATACTTTAGACACTATTCAGCACTTAGTATGTCTTGGAGACCTTGCCGTGTTAACACGTTAATAGCCACCTCACTCTGAAGTTGGCTGTATGATAACCTATCCTGTTTAAGCACACCGCGGGCTTCCGTTACTACCAAAAGTGCTTATCCCACCGTCTGCGGCAGCTACTCTCTCCTTCCAAGGAGCACACAGAGCAGGAAAGTGAGAGAGACTCATCAGCACTTTGCTCTTCCTCCCTCCCCTTCCTGTCCCTCTAGCCGCTGCTGTCCCTCCCTTTCCCTCCCTCATCCTTCTCCTCTAGCTTTCTCACCTTCCCCTCTCACTTTCCCTTTCACACACCACACCCCCTCCCTGAGATGCCCGGAGGAACTGGGCAGACGCACCCCACCTGGCGCCCGCCCCACCCGAGTCCACCGAGGTTACCAACTGGCTGCGCCAGGCCCTTGCCCCCGGCTCTCGGCTGCCGAGCCCAGCGCCCTACATCCAGGGCCAGGGCCAGCTTCTACCTGCGCTCGGACCCTCCCCGGAGCTGCCCGGGGCTGGAGGAACTGGCTGGCTGACGCGGGGCTTCACGGTTCTCAGCAGCAGGAAGCAGGAACCGGACTCCTCACCCGGCTAGTGGGAAAAGGGGAAGCTGGAGGAGGAGCCGCGACGGAAGCGGGGAGGGGACTGCCGGCGGGCGGAGACGCGCAGGTCCGGGCGGGGAGCCCAGGACTGGGAGCTGAGAGCGGGGAGAGATGCCCGGCTGCGATGCGAATGCGTTGGGGACACTGCAGTCTCTTCTGGGGCGAGAGTTTAGCCTCTCCCTACCCCCTTTTTTGTTTCCTTCCTGACGTTCTTTTCTCCCGCCCCTCAGGCTTGTCCCTCTACCAAATGCCCCCTCTTTTGTTAATTTCATCGCCTTTCTCCTGTTATATCTTCGAACCCCATTTCTTGGAAAAGATTTTGGCCATGTTTGCTGCCTATATATGGACACCTTTATTCCTGGTTCAAAGATAGACTTCTAATTCATCTGAAAGTTACTTGGTGAAAATAGAAATAAAAGGAGACCGAAAGTCTACAGCAATGGCTGTAACTAGGTGCAGATATGGATTGAATAATTAAGGGGGAGTGAACTGAGAGCATGCCAGTGTCCATCTGGGAGAGATCTGTGATTACAAAGAATTTATTTGGAGTCATCCTGAGTGGCTAATGCTGAACCCTTTCAGAGAAGGTTCAAGAAAGTGACAAGTGACCTGTAGGATGGTAATGCTGGTGGTATTTCATAAAGAGCAGGATCACATAGTAGCAGGAGAAATATGCCTCCCTTGTGTAAGACAGATTATCTGTCTTCCGGAAAATATCCCTTTCCTTAGGAAGGCTCCCTTCATTCTGGGGTAACAACTGAGCTTCAGCTCAGAATTGGGTGCCTCCTATCTTCTCAATTTATTAAGCCAGATCCCACCTTCCTTCCTTAGATGCCCCCCTTACCATCTACCCCATCAGTCCCAACGCTCTCCCTCACCCCTTTTTTCTTTTTTGTTTGTTTTATTTTTTTTTGTTGTTATTTTATTGAGGTCACATTGGTTTATAACATTGTATAAATTCCAGTTGTACATTATTATATTTCAGCTTCTGTACAGTCTGCATCGTGTTCACCACCAAAAGTCTAGTTTCCATCTGTCACCATACATATGTGCCCCTTTACCCCTTTTACACTCCTCCCATCCCTTCCCCTTCTGGTACCACCAATCTGTTCTCCTTATCTACATATTTGTCTTCCACATATGAGCCAACACTCTCTTTTTACAACAAATGTTTTTATGTCCCCTTTACAATCCTGAACTACAATTTATAAATAATGTATTTTACCTGTACACGCAATTTAAAAATTTATAAAATGTCTAAAGAGATATAAATGAATAGTAGAAGGAAGGTGATTTATTATAAAGTACTGTGTGTTTATATATGTAAATATTTGGGCATGACATTCAAGAAGACACAATGTGGTACTCACAGGCATGCATATCTGTATACAATCACCTTGAATGTAAGAGTTACCAATGCAGCATGATACAGGGATGTTATCATGGTAATTCAAATACTATGAACTGAGTTGCTGGTGTGGCATGATTTTCCAAAATGATGAATAACTTTTGGCAAATCTTTGAACAAAGCAATACATGATCATTCTATGATATTCTTGGTAGTGGCATTCCTGGAAAGTTCAGTGTTTATTAAACTATGCATAAAATGCCTTGTGTTTAAGATAAAGGTAGATCCTAATTACAATGGGTTTTCAATTACATGAGTGACTGGCAAGTCACTCAAAGTTGTCAGAGATTCCAGAATGTTCCTCATTGTGTGGGAGTGGCCTGCACAGTTAATGAATGTCTAGCAATCTTAGGCACTGCCCATTAAATGTCTATGGATAACCCTGACCATTGTGAGAGAAAAACCCTCTATAAATTTCTGAACCACCTCCTAGGGTGTGTATAGGGGAAGGGGAGGAGTTTGGGGAGGGAACGCAAGCCCTAGGAACTGAAAGAAGAGGCTGTGTAAGGAGACTAGAGTGGGGCATACTGAGGAGAAGGAATTAAGAAGAGAGGAGAGTCCACAGAGGACTTTCCTTCAAAGGCCTAAATCTATAAAGCTTCTTCCCCTTGGAATATACCTTAGATAAATGTCCCAACCTCAGGGCCTCCTACTCTATAGCTCTCTATGGGAACTCCCTGTCCCACCAGTGAAAGAATAGCACGTGCAAGCACTCCATGCTAGTCCAATAAACATTGAAGCATCTGACCTGAGGAGACTGATGATACAGGCTGGTGACCACTGCTTCCTGATTGACTAGGAGGATCTAGAGTTTACTTTCTGGTTGGCTGCAGCAGCAAAGAAATTCAAGGACAGCAAGGCCTGCACATTGGAACTGCTCTAGACCTTTAAAAAATTCCAAAACCCAGGCCATACCCCAGATCAATTAAATCACAATCTCCAGAGTAGGACCCAGACTCCAGTAGTTTTTGAAGCTCCCCAGATGATACTAACGTTCAGATAAGTTTGGGAACCTCTGCCCTAGGTTTTTGCTAACCAAAGCGTGGGCTGTGGACCAGCAACATCAGCATTGCCTTGTTAGAAATGCAGTCTCAGGCCCCACTCCAGACCTACTGAATTAGAATTTGTAATTTAACAAGATTCCCAGATTATTCCCACTTACATTAAACTTTGAGAAGCACTGATCTAGGCAAGTGGGATGGGTCCTGGGGTCTGCATTGTCAAACACTGGGGACCAGCCCAGCAATCTGTTTGAACAATCTCTCCAGGCGATTTTGATATATGCCAAAGTTTAAGAATCCCTGATTAAAACTAGGATTGTTGCTCACCCCATCTCTAAAATTTCTGATTCAGTAGATCTGGGATAGGACCCAAGAATTTGCATTTCTAGCAAATTCTCAGGTTATGGTGTGTCTGATCTCTGATCTAGGGACCACATTTTGAAAATCACTGGTCTAGAATGATAACCAAGTCAGAGACAGTAACTACCTACCCCACTGCCATTTAATAGGGAATGCCCCTGCCACGCATGAATTATGTACATAACTGGGCCCAATTCCCAGAGATTGTGTTCTAGTCAGAGAGCGACTGACTGATCCCCAGAGGATATTTCAGTTGGATTTTGAGGGAGCCAGATAAACTCTCTCTGCCCTGCAACAGAGAAAATCTCTCACCTGGCAAGATGTTTACAAAGACCAAATTCAGCTTTTCTTTCCAGTGGACAGTGCTAAATGCACATTGCCAATATTTGTTCCTTTGAGTCCTGCTTTTCTAAACTAGCCACTCTCTTGAGTTGAAGCACTCTTTCTTCAGATTACTGTCCTGATTAAATCAGGCAGTTTTGCCAATCAAATAACTATACCAGAGCCAAGGAGGCATTCTGTTCCCCACTGGGTTAACTCTCATGGGGCTATCTTATTTTCCTTATTTGCAGGTTCTTAGAGGATGGATCACTTTCTCCTCCATATATGGCCTACACCCCTAACTATTGATCAGCGGCATTGAACTGCAGTGTCCAACTGATGAGTGTAGTGTCCAGACTGATTTCTCTGTGGGGTGAGAAATCAGCCCTTAGAAGCCCCTTTATCAAGGGCCCTACCATCTATTAAAATTGCTCACCTCTTTTAGTCAATTTTTTGGCACACTTTTTGTCCTCCCCAACTTTGATTCAACAAATATCTGTAAAGCACGTATCAAGTTCAAAAGGCAGTGTGTAAAATATATATAGCATACCTTCTTCTCAAGCCTTCATGGTCTCATGAAGGAGACAGACACATGCAGGAGTCACAAAAATACAAGGCATATTATGAGAGGTGCTGTAATCCATTAAGGAATGACGTACAGGGTTATGAAGGGAAGGGACCTTGAGCAGCTTCCTGGAGGGAATAGACTTTGTACTGGGAAGGGCAGGCCTCTGATAAGAAGCTGAGAGGGTGTGAGCCCCTGGGGAACATAAAGGCTGTTGATTTCACTGGACTTTTTTCTCCTTTGTGAATAATTACCTTTAGATTCACAGCTTGTTTTTCTGCTCAGTCTAACCACTGCCAACTTCAAAGCATCGCACAAGTTGCAATATATGGACAAGCACTTACTTAGTAGATCCTGGCATCCCAGAGGAACTCTTCTGGGCCACCTGATAGCCACAGGAGCCAATCAGCAGGTTACAAGCACTTCAGGACGTTCTTTCTTCTGACCCCTCTGACTCAAAACAACGCTACATTTGGTTCCCTGTACTAACATCCCTTTTCCCCTTCCTTCAAGGGACATTTCCCACTGTGAACCTTCCTTCCCTGACAAGTCTCCCTTACCAGGTATAGTAGATTAAAGTAGGCCACAAATTCTTTGCTTCTCCTCCCATTGAGAAGCGGACTCTGATTTCTCCTTGAATCTGGGCTGATTTAGTGACTTGCTTGACCAGTGTATGTGGCAGAAGTGATATTTTGGGACTTCTAAGCCTAGGCCAAAGGAACCTTGTACCTTCTACCCAGGACTCTTGGAATACTCCCTCTGAGGACCCTGAGCTGCTAAGGAAGTCTAACTACCCTTAGACTGTCACATGGAAAAAGCCACATATAAGTGCTTCAGTTAGCAGTTTCAGTTTAGTTTAGGTTTCTAGCCATCCCCACCAGGGTACCAGACGTGAGCAAAGCTGTCTCGGACCCTCCAAACCAGCCCATCTACCAGCTGCATACAAACAAGTAACTTCCATCGGTAAACATGGAACCGAAGAATCATCTAGCTGAACGTTGCCTAAATTTAAGTGAAACCAGTGACATGTAAAATCATGAGAATTATAGTAAAATGGTTGTTGTTTTAAGTCACTAGGTTTAGGGGAAGTCTTTTATGCAGCGTTAGATAACTGGAACACTAGATCTGCAACCTCTAAGGCTAGTTTACGTCAGATTCCATTGTGGTCATCCTACTCTCCTTAAACCTTTTCAAGCACCTAATTCCTAACACATTGGTACCGTGCAATAGTTCCATGTATGCAATTGCTCACCTTGGGAGGTGAATTAGCTGAGGTAGATGCCAACCTAGGGCCAAACATATGTATGTGGACAAGGACATTGATATCCGTGGAATTGGTTACACTCCTTCATCATTCATTCAACAAATGTTTGTTAATTGGTATCATCAAGTTGATCAACATCCAGACCAACCCTTGGGATGTTTGCAGTAAGGTCACATTTCCCTAATAGCTGTCCAGCTCCAGGGTTAGGGTCAACAAGTACAAGGAAACACTGTGGTGATCTACAAGGTTCAGCACCCCCCTCACCCTTGTGCCCCAGCATTTGGTCTTTGTAATCAGGGAAATGGCCCTGTTTCTCAGCCTACAGAGGTACTGGGAAGAAGTCTTGACACAAGACAATGAACAGATTCAACATATTGTTCCCATGCACTCTTCTGTCTTTTGCATTAAAATGTAATATCAACTTCCATGCCCTTTTGGGACATTTGTTAAAGAGTATTAGCACTAAATAAGCCCTGCTGTCTAAAATTCAGTCAACAGGTAACTTCAGCACTTGCTCCTTTCATATTAGCAAATATATGTTTGAACACACTAAGTGGGCAGAAGCCATTTTTGGTGGCAACATTCCAGATTTGTAGCCACTATAAAAACTTACTCAAATTAACTACAGAAGTTACAATGGCCAGGCACTTCAGCCAACCTCATTATCAGAGCACTAGCCTCTGAGCTCCTTTTCTTAGGCACACTCTGGAGGCTGCTATAAGACCTGCTGAACTTGTGTAGCCATTTAGGTGATGAGGGGCTGGCTTTGTTACTTTAGCTTTTGGCAAATTCATAAAGAGAAAAAGTGAAACCACCTGGTCTATAGGGTAGGCCATACTACAAGCGGAGAACCCTTAGCACTGCCTCTTGTGAGAGCCTTGGAAGGGGAGTTCCTTGCTGTGGACTATTGATGATCCTAGAGGCTCTAAATGGAGCCTGAATAATCCTGCCTACAGCTTGCTAGCCACGTTTTAGCAGTTGGAGACAAATAGCTATTGTCGCTTTCCTAACTGCTCATTCATTTCTCTGTGGATAGTTAGTGCAAAGGGTTCAAATGATTTCCGCAGGTTGAAACAGCTGCTCAGAGACTGAGCTAGGACTAGGACACAAGTCTCTTGATTCCCAGTCCAGTGCTCGGCCACAATAGTACCTGCTCCCATTGACATTTTGTTAACATTATTGCCTACAGAAGGCCGCTGTTAAAATGAACTATTTCCCTTTTCATGAGCACGTTAGAAGAGTGTGTCAGCAGCCCACAAATCTTGGAAGATGGGGCCTGCCTGAGAAGTACAGACTCACATCAAAAAAGTAATCATATTGAAACATGATCAGGACAGCTGATCTCACGTAGGATTTGAGCACTGCTTCTGAGTGGACAGGGTATTTCGAAGGAAACTTTGGATGTCAAAATAGTGAAGGGACTTGGGGGAACATTTTAATGGCTTGTAGGAATAATGAAACAAAATACAGGAATTAGGATAGTCCCAGGAAGACTGGAATACTTGGCTATAATGTTAGAGTAATCTAAGATGGCGGTGGAGATGGTATAATATAGAATAGTAATTAAATATGCATTCTGGAGTCCAACAGATCTGTGTTTAAATTTTGCTCTGTAATTGATGAGCTGTGTGACCTAGGCTGCAGAATAAGGGAAATAGTCTCATAAATCCTGAATGGAGCAAGTGATGTCCTTGAGTCTGCAGTAAGAATAGATGATGCTGATATGGTAAAGGGGCCAGTCAAGGTCCTCCGTTTGAAAAGTTTCACCTGGTGTATTATACTCAAAACAATCCCTGGCTCCACACATCCTACTAAATGAAACAGATTATTGGATGGAAGAATCCCTTTCTCTGGCTGAGCTTCTTTGAAATTCACAGCGAGGACGTGTTATAGTATTTGGATGTTCGACTCCTCAGAACCATGTCTCTAAGCCTCCAATGCCATTTATCCCCCTTAATTGCTCCCACTTGTAGAGTCCAAGTCTGAGTTTCAAGAATAAAGCCTGCCACTCTATAGAGGTGGATCTATATAGGAGAGGTGGCACAATACAGAAAGCAGGCTCAGAAGTCCTTCTACCTGAGTTTAAATATATGCTCAACATTTACAAACAGTGTGACCTTGGGTGAGTAAATTCACTCCTCTGAGCTTCAGTTTTCTTATCTAAAATGAGGATAATACTAGCACTCACTTTTTATGGGTCATACCTCATTTAAATGAGATAACGTACATAAAGCACTTAGCATACTGCCTGGCGCATAGCAAGCACTTAAAGAACGTTAGCTATAATCTAAAAGAAGCAGTGCTCCCTCTGTTATGAGAGAGTTCACTTTCATCAGTGACAGTGTGCTTGAAATGCATGCACTGGGGTTCACATTGCTCATCTGGTGATGAGTCAAGATGGTGTACGTTTAGAAGAACTTTAGGCCCCTAAATGCCTTGGCGGCAGCTGGAGTCCAAATAAACCCACATCCCTATCTCAGGAGCAATGCCAGGCTGGAGTAGCTGGGGATAAACCCTGTATCCTCTATATGGCATTCATGGTCTCAGGGGCCTGTCACTACAGCACACTGCCCACCTTGTTTGGCATCACCTAGCTCACTGATCTAAAAGGATGGGGCTTGGGAAATTGATTTCCAGACTACTGGGGCACACTTTTCCAAATGTGCCTAGAGGTCCTTAGAACTATCCCAAACTCTGGGGCTCACAACTGCAATAACATTATTATTATTTTTTTTAAGGAAGATTAGCCCTGAGCTACCATCTGCTGCCAATCCTCCTATTTTTGCTGAGGAAGACTGGCCCTGAGCTAACATCCGTGCCCATCTTCCTCTACTTTATATGTGGGATGCCTGCCACAGCATGGCTTGCCAAGTGGTGCCATGTCTGCACCCGGGATCCGAACTGGCAAACCCTGGGTCACTGAAGTGGAACATGCGAACTTAACCGCTGCATCACCGGGCCGGCCCCTACAATAACATTCTTGGTCTGATGACAGATGAGTCACTTGGAGACTGCCCTCTTGAAAAACCTTCTTCTCCATTATCCAGATGGTGGCACTTGCCTTGGCTTCCTACACTGTATAAAGAAGGGTTTGAATTACATGATCTCCAAAATCTCTGAATCTGAAAGTCCACGATTCTATTAAACAATCTTTCTGTACAGTTTTTCACTCCTTTGGTTGGACATTGTTGGTTTTACAGCCCAGACTGTCTGTCTGGGTAAATAATGGTGATTGGTTTTGCACCTAGTAGGATTTTCATGTGATTTTTACCCTCCTGTTTTTTTTTGTTTTCATTTAAAATGTTTCTGCTATCAATCTCTCAGGTGTCTGGGACATAATCTATATAGTGTATTTGACAGAGAAAATACTGGGAGAAGAGACCAATTAGGTTTCTATTTCAATAGGTCAGAATTACATGATGAGTCAAGAGAAGAAAAAAGATTAGGGGAGAAAAGCGTGAGGTGATTACTAGGGAAAATGATGGTGTCAGCAAAGCATGATGAGTCTGAACTAATGATAGTGGTACATCCAAGTGGACGTGAAAGCTGATGAAAAAAGTCAAACTAGAACCTAGGTGAGTTATTAAGGCTTGAGATAGAGGAGAGGTGAGGAGGAGCATAGAGCAAGATAGAAGAACATGGACAAGCCAGAATTAGGGATAGGAGATAAAGGACCCACATAGGCAATGCGCTTACTGATACTAAAAATTAACCTGTGTGACCAGTCCTCTCCAGTTCCTGAGTCAATCTTGAAAAGATGGGAGCCATAGTAGAAATTCCACCCACACCCACAAAGGAGGTTGAAGGAAGAGTTTGAGGGAAGCTAGGAGGTAAGTGTCTAAAACACCTTGGCTCATTATCTGATTGACCAAAGACAAGAATCCTGGGCCTCTAACACTCACCAAACAGTGGCCTAATTCCTGGATTGCCATGATTGCCTACTCTGTTGGAATGGTTTCTGCCCCAATTCCTGATTCTCACTCCATTCTCCTTCTGGGGTCAAAATACTACCCTGAATCTCAGTCCACTTGGCTAGCGTCCCAACTTGTTTCTTGGCCTATATCAGGCTCCTCCGACTGAAGAATAGACCACTGATTAGTGTTCTGCTTCAAATCAGAGACCTCCTCCTCTCTTCTCACTCCATCTTCAATTTAAAAACTAAATAACAAAAGCTAGAGACTTCTGCAACTAACTACCCCCATCTGCATACTTTTCAACCCTGGGCTGTCAGCTCCACCTGGGTTGGAACCACACCTTCTTGGACACTACGATTAGGTTTTCTGCCACCTCTTTGCATTGGAGAAAGAAGAGAGGGCCCAAGAGAGTGTGCTACCTCTGGAGCCAGGGGAGGAGAAATTTTTAGGGAAAGAGCCAGTTTTCAAGCCAGTCAATTCCTGCAGAAAGATGAAGGAGAATGAAGATGGCCTTAGATCATTTGATTTGATGAGAAGTAGGTCCTGGTGACAATGAGGGAGGGTGATTTCAGTAGTGCAGTGGAGACAGGAGCCAAATTACAGGGGAGTTTGAATGATTTTTATTTTTATTTTTATTTTTTTAAAGATTTTATTTTTTCCTTTTTCTCCCCAAAGCCACCCCCGGTACATAGTTGTATATTCTTCGTTGTGGGTCCTTCTAGTTGTGGTATGTGGGACGCCACCTCAGCGTGGTTTGATGAGCAGTGTCATGTCCGCGCCCAGGATTCGAACCAACGAAACACTGGGCCGCCTGCAGCGGAGCGCGCGAACTTAACCACTCGGCCACGGGGCCGGCCCCTGAATGATTTTTATAATAGAGAAAGTCAGACAAGAATGATTCAATCATGGTGAAACCTTTATTTAAGCCTGTCATTGTGTACAAATCACAGTGGACATGTTCATAGGAGTTCACCCTAAAGACTCAATCATCGTAGTTTCTCAATGCCTCCAATTTCCTTCTTCCCTGTCTTCTTCAATCTTTCTTCTCTTTTCTCTTATATATCCTACTTACCCCTCCTCATTTTCAACTATGTTCTTAAAGATACAGAAAAAAAACTTAATACAATATTGAAATCTCAAACAAATACACAAAAACATGTCAAGCACCTCCAGGGCCAAGATGAAGAAAGGTGCAAGGGAGGCTCCTTCATCTCATCTTTAGGAGCATAAGAATCTTAATAAATGATGGTAATAGCAAATTGACCCATACAAAGAACTGGCCTGGGGCTGGCCCCGTGGTTAAGTTCTTGCGCTCTGCTTTGGCGGCCCAGGGTTTTACTGGTTTGAATCCTGGGTGCGGACCTAGCACCGCTCATCAGGCCGTGTTGAGGTGGCGTCCCACGTACCACAACTAGAAGGACCCACAACTAAGAAAAATATATATATATACAACTATGTACTGGGGGGCTTTGGGGAGAAGAAGGAAAAGTGAAAAAATCCTTAAAAAACGAAAATAAAGAACTGGCCCTTCTTTGCCCTGAGCTGCTCAGGGGTCAGAAATGAAACTACCAGATAGGAAAGATTTAGGGGACTTGTGGAGGGAGGGAACAAACAATTGTTAAGTGAAAGCCATTGTCTTCAGAAAGGCCCCAGAGAAGACAGTAGGCTGACAACAGGAGCAGAATTCGCTGAAGAACCTCTGGAATACTGACTTCCTCCTTGCTATGGAGATACAGGGCACTACATGCCCCACTTGCTTCTTTTCTCTGACTGGAATGCCTTCCTTCTGCTCTAACAAGTGAGTTTCCAGGCAGCCTTCAAAATCCAGTTCAAATGGCCCTAATTGATGATGCCTTCCCTAACAGAAGCTTTCCCTAGGCAGAGTTCACTCCTCGATCCTCTGGGCTCTCATACCTCTAAGTCTGATGTATGACGGGTGTGAGGTAAGTGTCCATACCTCTAAGCCCACGGTAAGACTTGTATTTGTTTACAAGTCTGTCTGCTGATCAGGAGCTCTCTGACCTTTGTACCCCTAGTGCCTCATATAGTCCCTGAATAGTAGGTAACTAAAACTGTTAGGGGAAAAAGGAGAAGAGAAAAGAAAGAAGAAAAAAAAAAAAAAAGGAAGAGCAGGATGGAGAAAGGAAGAGCAGGATGGAGGAGGCATCTGATTCAACCTTCCCTGGCCAAGAAAAAGGGAAATGGATTCACCATACTCTGGAAGAAAGGGAGAAAACAGATTTTCTGGGTCTTCTCTGCCTCTCACTCTTCTCTCCACCGCTTCTTCCCGCAACTTAGGACTTCCCACCACAACTGTCCTGTTTTCACTCCTGATCCCTCAATTCACCCCAAAGAGAAGGAAAGAAGCCAGTCAGGCTTCTGACTTCTTCCACTCTGTTCCCACAAACCTCGTATCATCCCTTTCCTACCATGGGCGCCTTCGTCCTTTGCCTCTGCCCTCCTCATCTTCCCCATGTGCAGTGCTTCCACCTCGTCAGCCTGGCATCTCAGGTCCCTATGCTGTGCCATGTCCAGATGGGAACTTCTGCCTCAGATTGAAAACCAAGAGGCTCTTAGGGACAGCCTGCAGTGTCTGGGCTGAGGAAGTGCTAGACTGGGCCCACGAGTCACGTGAGAAAGAATACTGTCCAGAGGGTTTAGGTGTCCCAGGGATTGGAGAACAGCAAGAAGTGAGTCCTGGAAAAGTGAAGGGCTCAGCAAGTGCAGTCCTTCCCCCTACGTTCCTCAAACTCTTTTGTGGATGGCGTTTCCACCTTTTCCTCCTTGATCCATGGGTCAGAATCATTTTTCTGACTGTCTTCTCATGGCCCCTACACCTTGGTTACTGGAGCTTCTTGACTGTCTTTCCAGCTGGATGCACTTTCCCCACCAAGAGTCATGTCAGGGCCCGTAAATCTCATGGAGTTGCTCCTGGGGCTCCTCTCTTTACCTAAGTATTCAGCTGCATCCTCTCCCCCAGTGCCCTTTCCCCGGGAATTCTGGAGCCACCTTTTTCTCAGTGAAGATCATATATACAAAAGCAGTTTACGAGTTGGAAAGCACTGTGCTAGAATAAAATACTATCATGAATAAAGCCTTCTCTTTTTCTCCCCATAATCTCTGTCCTTCTCTCATGATGTTTCTCAACATTTCCTCCCCCCATCCTCTGCCACTCCCCACTCACCCAGCAGGTTTTTTTTCGTGGCCCGTCGGAACCAAGGCTATGTGCTGCACAGTGGGCAGTGTCAGGATGCAGGCAGGCATCTCAGCCCGAGGCCTTGGCAGAGTTCCCAGGCAGAGCCATCGGCCCAGGCCAGGACAATAAGCATGGATAAGGTGGGAGGGGGCATAAGTACGGTGGCTGTAGCCCCCCAGCACCAGTAGCTCCCCCTGCAGCACAGCACCTGCAGCCCCCACATGGGGGGAGGGTAGGGGTGCCAGGTGAGTCCAGCTATCAGTCCTTAGTTCATAGGCCTCGAAGCTCAGCAGGTCCCCAGTCTCACCTAGCCCACCTGCTACATACAGCCGCCCACCCAGAGCAGCCATGACATGGCCAGCCCGAGGTACCCCCATGGGGCTCAGAAGTGTCCCCGGCTTCTCAAGTTTGGGGTCATAGTGCAGCAATGAGCCCAGGTATTGGCCAGTCCCGCTGCAGCCACCGCTCACGTACAATCGGCCCTCCAAAACTGCAGCTGCATGGGCAAAGCATGGTGCAGGAAGCACAGGTGCCGGCCTAAGGAGAACAGGAACATGATCAGGCAACAATCATCTTCAACTCTCCTTCTCTTCCAAAACCCCTACTCTCTCCCTGAAGCTTAGAAACACCCCTCCCCTGCTCACCTCCAGACATTGAGCTTAGGGTTATAGGTCTCCACAGAGTTCAGGGCAACACCATTGTCTCGTCCACCGAGGGCATAAAGTAGTCCATCCAGCACGACCAGGGGAAACAAGCTCCGAGCCTGGCACAAAGGTGCCTTCTCCTCCCAGTCCCCTTGACTGGGGTCCCACCTGGATACAGCAGGGCAAGAGATAGGAAGAGTGACCCTTTGAGTCTGTGGTTGCCTGGGCCAGCAATTTCCCTCAGCTGCCCACCTTGGGGCCTGTCACTCTCAGGGGCCCATACCTGAGAGTTGTAGCCAGGGTGTTGGCGTGGCTGTAGAAATCCTGTCCCCCACACACGTAGAGTTCACTTCCTGCCAGGCTTGCAGCCCCATGCCGGAAGCGCCCTGGGGCAGGCAGGGCAGGCAGCCGCCCCCACTCCACAGTTCGAACCAGTCCCACGCCGCAGCAGAAGGCCCGGGCCCACCACACTCCTCGGGATGGCTGTCTCATGGCCATGTCTGATCTGAGTCCATCCCCACCGATCACTACCAGTGCCTGGTCAGGCTCCCTCCGCCTCTCTTGACCTGGAACTTCAGCCTCCACCATCAGCTGATGCAGCAAGTCTGGGGGCAGGGATGGAGGCAGCCCGGCTGCCCTGACCCTCCGCAGCTCCCTGGTGGACATACGGCCAAAGCGGACACATCGAAGCAGGGCCTTGGCTTCTGACTCCTGGGTCTCAGGGTTGGCAGCTAGCCAACACCGTGCAGCCACAAAAGCCTCAAACTCCTCCTGCACGTGTAGCTCGTCGCTGTCCAGCAGCTCAGCCAGGAAGGCAGCCGGTAAAGAAGGGAAAGTGGGGCACAAAGCCACAGCGGGCATGTGGGTGAGGAGGTAGTGATGGGCTTTCCTCCACAGCCTTTCAAACCCAGGGGCTTCTGCCATGGGGAACAGAGCCAGGCAACGGGCTGGGCTGAGGCCCCGTGCCAAGGCTTTCTGGCACAGGGCCAAGCAGGAAGAGCTCTGGTACTGCAGAGCAGCCTGGGCAGCTCTCAGCAGTCCTGGCCACCTTGCCCGCACAACCCCAGAGTAGGCAAAAGAGACAAGCAGTCGCAGGTCTTGGGCAGAGATGGTGTGCAGAGACACCTCTGTGCCCTGAGATTCCCTCATCCCGCTCAGGAGCATGGCGCCAAAGAACTCGCTGCCACAGGCCAGGGCTGCTCGGTGCACTGCAAGAGGAAGAAGCAGAGGGGAATTCAGAGTGTTGCAAACTGCTAGGCACTAGCCCAACTTCACAACCCCAATTTTGGTCCAACCACCTAAGGCCACAGGCCAAACTGTGGTGTGCATCAGGATACCATGGGGTGCTTGTTCAAATGCAGGTTTCAGGGACCCATGCCCATGATTCTAATTCAGTAGGTCTGGATGGAGACCCTGGGAATTTGTATTTTAACATTTTCAAGTACCCTGTATGATTCTCATGTTAGTTGCCTGAAGACACTTTGATAAACATTGCTTTAGTCTTTTTCATCCAGGTCAATTGGAAAAAGAGTCTTGATGGATCAAGGTGAAAAGATGTTATAGACAGCATTTGCTAAAAGGGGTACAAAATAAACTGCAAAGACTAATGTGCAACTTATATAGGTCTCTCCATATTGTACACAGAATATAGTTCTTTCCTTTACAATGTAAGAGACACTGACATCAGCCATTCTTAGATTTTACTCAGAAAGTGGTAGCATACTTGGGAATGGCTGTGGCCTGACCTCAACTAATTGCCATCTCCTCTTGCCCAAGATTTAATGCTTAAGATTTCCCATGTATTCTAGCTTTTCTCTGCAGACTCTTCTCTTCATCTCAGTATAGTTCATGGAATCATGACACTTTTAGTCGGAAACCTTCAACATTATCTAGTTCAATTGCTTCTTTTAAGATAAAGAAACTGAATCCTAGAGAAAGGAAGTAATCTAGTTTCTCTTCCCATGCAGAGGCTATCCGGGCAGATCTTCATCATCCACTGTCGCTGATGTCAGGCTGCAATGAGCACACTTGTTTATCAGTACCCTGCTCATATGCTTGGTGCTCATGACATGGAAACTGTCCTATTAACAAACGCTGTTAAACAATTAGACCTCATGTGCTTCCTAATGTAACTCGGTTTGAGGTACTTGGCATCAAGTACAGAGAATTCTCACCAAAATACTTAACCTAAATCTTATCAAAGCTTTAGATCTAAATTCAAGTTTATAGGAGATTGAGAGGCTAAAGAAACAAGTTAAACAAAACCATGAGGGAAAACGCATATAAATCTAGAAAACGGAGCATTCTATAGGATAACTAACCTTGTTTCTTCAATAAGTCATAAAAACAGGGAGAGAGAACAATACAAGGGTAGTGGAGGGGCTGGCCACATGGCCGAGTGGTTAAGTTCCTGCGCTCCACTTGGGTGGCCCAGGGTTTCGCTGGTTCGGATTCTGGGCACGGACATGGCACCGCTCATCAGACCATGCTGAGGCGGCATCCTACATAGCACAACCAGAGGCACTCACAACTAGAATATACAACTGTGTGCTGGGGGCTTTGGGGAGGAAGAAGAACACTGGCAACAGTTGTTAGCTGAGGTGCCAATCTTTAAAAAGAAAAAAAGAGTAGAGGAAACTTAAGGGATGTACACCTGAGTACAGCAGCGTCCTTGATTGGCTCCTGTGGTGAGCAAACCAACTCTGAGAGACATTTTTTGAACAAGTTCAATTTTGGAAAATGTCAATGTGGATCAGGAAATACTAAGGAATTATTGTTAACTTCGTTAGATGTGATAAAGGTATGGTAGTTATATGAGAAAATGTCCTCTTTTTTTTTTTTCAAAGATTTTATTTTTTTCCTTTTCTCCCCAAAGCCCCCCGGTACATAGTTGTATATTCTTCATTGTGGGTCCTTCTAGTTGTGGCATGTGGGACGCCACCTCAGCGTGGTTCGATGAGCAGGGCCATGTCCGCACCCAGGACCCGAACCACCGAAACAGTGGGCCACCTGCAGCGGAGCGCGCGAACTTAACCACTCGGCCACGGGGCTAGCCCCAAAAATGCCCTCTTTTAAAGAGACACACACTTTTAAAGAGATGAAACAAATATAGTAAAATGTTAATTGTCAAGTCTGGGTGATGGGTGTTTGGGTGTTCTTAATTTTTTCTGTAGTTTGTTACATGTTTGAAATGCTTTATAATAAAAAAGGGGGGGAAATGCTGCTAGAAGTCCTCTCGGGCAGGTCACACAGGGCCAAGCTCCCAGTGAGGCTTATGAACCTCAGGCTGCTTTGACCAGTTGTGGCACATTTGCCTCTCTCAAAGGGCAGGTGATGTCGAAGCGGCTTTCTGTTGTCTTTTTAAGCAGTAGATAGTTGCTTGGTGCTTCCCAAGTAGTAGACATCAGAGACAGCTTTCAAATATACATTGCCTGAGAAAATCTTCATTTCTCAAAGAAGGTAAGCCATCTCATCTTCCAGATCATCGATCAACCTATAGCTCAGAGCCAACAGCGAGCAGGCTCACAACCACTTGTATTTCCCATCTTACTCATCATTTTTCCCTAGAATTTTAAGTGACAGGTTCACACCATTAAGTTGGAACATTTCTTAGGGAAATGAAAGCAGTGATATAAGTATGTTTAAATTCCAAACCCCAGTGAGAATTTTATAACTATGAAATTTTAAATTCTCCCTCCATCTAGTGCTATCAGAAATGATAACAAACACTTTAGAGATCTGCTACGGGCTGAACGTTAGTGTCCCCCCCCCCCTGCCCAAATTCATACTTTGAAGCCCTAATCCCCAATGTGATGGTATTTGTAGGGGGGGCTTTAGGAGGTAATTAGGTGTGAGAGCGGAGCCCTCATGAATGGGATTAGTGCCCTTAAAAGAAGAGACATGAGAGAGATCATCTCTCTCTCCCCCATGTGAGGACAGACTTAAAAGATGGCCCTCTGCAAACCAGGAAGAGGACCCTAACAAGAACCTGACCACACTGGCACCCTGATTTTGGACTTCCAGCCTCCCAAACTGTGAGAAATAAATCTCCACTGTGACACCACCCAGTCTGTGGCATTTTTGTTACAGTAGCCCAAGGTGGCCAAGACAGGCTGCTTTTCCTTCTGAGAGTCCCAGATGCACTTTGGGTCCCAGCCATTCCTCTAATGAGCAGTCGCTATGTGACTTTGGACATGTCTTAAAGTCTGATTTCTTGACCAATAAAGTTTAAGAACTGAGCTAGATAATCTCTAAACTAATCTCTTTTAGTGTTAAACATTGTGTGTCTGCATTTCGACTTCATTTGCCAGGTCTTATGTGTCTTTGGTTTGGCTGCATAGGAGGCAATGCATGGCCTCGTGAAAGCAGACTGGGCTAGTGGATGTGGGTTTGTATCCTGGTTCTGACCAGCTAACATCCCTGAGTTTAATGTTCTTTATCTGCACCTAGGGATAATGGTACCTACCTCACTAGTTTTCAGTGAGAATTAAAAGATGTGGCATGTGTAAAAATTCCTGGTAGCTCGCGCCTCATTAAGTGTTGGTAAAATCTGAGTAATATTCAACTTATTAAACCCTCCTTAGCGTTCCTAGTGATGAGTTGAATTAACTTCAAAGTGCTATGGCCTGGTGGCCTTAAGATTCTGGCAAAACAGTAGCGGACCTTGCTCATTAGCGGTAGGACCCATGCCCGCCATGGTGTCAAGTGCACTTAGGTGAAAGAACAACTCTGAGGTTTTTCCACTGTGTTCCTCTGGCTTTTCCTGTGTCCTAAATAGAAGATGTCAAGAAGGGCCTTTGGTTAATCCCTGTTTGAGTCAATCACTTTCTGCTTGTTCTACTGGCATGGACTATATCCTTAACTCCAGCCAGCTGGATGGAAATCCCCCGTTACTGGGCGCAGGAAAAGCGATAGCGTGGAAGGTCAGCCTAATTCTGTCAGTGCGAGGAAAACAACTCAGCCGCGCATGCCCCACTCTCAATGAGTCAGGAGAGACACCAAAGGCTACCCTAGGGAAATTCTGACTGCAGTAGGGATCAAAACCACCATGATAGGGATCAAACCACCGGCTGCTAGCACACACCATTCCGGTAGCACATGCACCTAGAGTAATGTAATGCCCCGCAGGCCCTCACCCCGCAGCCGGCAGCCGCCTGCCTCCAGCTCCAGGTCACACCCGACGCCCTCTTGGTATAGGAGCTCGATGCTGCGCAGGTTCTCCCTCAGCTCCTCTGCCTGACTGGGCTGCTTTTCATCTTCCCGGGCGCTTCCAGCCCCCTCGTGTCTCCACTGGGCCGCAGCTTTCACCCGGGGCGCTCCCAGGACCTCGGCGGCGACCAGCACATCCCCCAGCGGGGCGGGGCCCAGCACCCCCTCATAGGCAAAGGTCAGCACGGCCTCCCAGGCCCCGGGGGCCACGTCGAGGCTGAAGGGGGATAGCGGATCTCCGCTGCCCAGCAGCCTGTCTTGGAAGAGGCTGCTAACTGCGGCCAAGATCACCCGATGCACCCCGTACACTCGCCCACCGACTGACACCTCTTCGTCCAGCAACAGCCTCTGCTCTCGCAGCCGCTGTGCCTCCGCGAAAAACTGACTCGGATGCTCCTCGCTGCGCAGCCCCTCGGGCTCCTCCGCGTCTTCTTCGTCCTCATCCTCTTCTTCCTCTAGCGACAAGGCTGGAGAGGGAAGGTTCCCCGCGGCCATGGGCCTGGGGCCAGGCTGTTCCAGAGGAAAGGGGGGCAAACCGGGATCCTCGTCCGGGGAAGGAGGCCAGGACGGGGTTCTCGCGGCGGGCAAAGGGGGGCCAAGGCCGTCTTTCTGGACCGGAAGAGAGACGCTCGCCGGGTCCGAGGGACGATGTGCCGAGCCTGAGACGCTCATGACCCGGGTTGCTGCAGGTGAGGAGAGGAAATAGAGGAGGGGGGTCACAGCTGGACCCACAGAGGCCAGAGGAACCCCTGCCTCCAGCCCAGGGACGTGTTGGTCCCTCTCCCTACTTCACCCCCTCCCCCTCCCCCCACCCCATTCTAAGGTCTAGCAGCTAGGCTATACAGTGCAACTACGGGGTTCACGAGGTGCAGTGAAGAGTGCAAGAAGCATGTGTAAAGATCCGGTACCCGGGGGCGTACCCCTCCCATCTTGCCCCCATCCTGATTGTCACCTTCGTTCCACTTGCCCTCTCACTGGAGCCTGCTCTGCTTTGGACCACGAGGCAGAGGGAACTCACTCCACAGCCGGGTCAGTAGCCTCACCCAGCTAATTATAGCTGGCGCTGGCGGGCTAGGGGCTGTGCTCCGGGTGCCCGAACTCTGACACCTAATCCCTTGGGCCCCGTCCGGAGACGACCTCCTCCCCCCTTCCACCTGTAGGTCATGGTGCTGAGCGAGGCAAATTCGCAGGCCAAGGAGGATGTGGGGATCGGATGGAGGGAGCCAGGCCAGAAAGGCTTCGTTCACCTGACCCGGCTAAAGGGAGCGGGTAAAGAGAGTCCACACTCTGCAGACCCTCAAGAACGTGGGGCGATAGGAGCGACGCCTGTGTTTTGGGTCAGTCCTGGGCTTTGACTGTCCATTTTTCTGTGCACGATAAAGCTGGGACCCTGGAGCGGACAATATAGTACCGACGGGAAACGCAAACGTAACCCGGTTGGGTCCACCTAAGGGCGGAGGCAGGGGGAGGTAAAGGGGCAGGGATCAGGGCTACTGACCCTAGGTGACCCACATCCAGCGTGTAGTTTCCTCCCTGTCCCGAGGTGAGATAGCTAAACCCAAACCTGTGTCTTCAGAAGAGCCTGGAGTTGTCTCTCACCTTGGTCGCTGGGAGGAGGACCAGACAATGGAAAGTGCAGATTATCTCAGCTGCTGAGGGACGAGAGTCCTGGACTGGATGGGCTGGGGGCGTGCAAGCCTTCTCACTGTTTGAGGCAGGACACCAACGGCCACTTCCTCTACCAGGAACAACAGCTTTTATCCTGAGACCCCCTAAATCCGGGCAATCACTTTCCCTGCAGTTCCAGGAAGGAATTTATGGGAAGGGAGCGGCGATACCCTTTCCCTCCCCTCTCCCACGGATGTAGGACAGGCCAAGGACTGCTAGAGGTGGATTCCCTGGCCTATAAAAAGGCTAGTCCAGGCTGGATAGATTGACTCAACAAGCAGACTTAACCAGGGGGCGAAGCAAGATTGTTCCTCACAGCTCAGGTGAGAGGAGTGGCATCTGGGTAGGGGAGGGGTGAGAAAGTGGCTTGCTCCGCACAGCAGCGGGCCTCTTGCTTTCGGAGCTGTCCCCGTTCTCCATTGGACACTGGGATACCCTCTCCGACCCTGAGTAGCATTTTCGGGGTGAGCCCAACCTGTGGGTACACTCCCCGAAATGGTTCGACAGAGAGAGGCAGCCTGTGGTTGTCCTGCATAGTGACCAGCCTCTGCACCCGCTCCCCCAGTTTGGACATTTCAGACTCTTCTTATGGCCTCCCAGCAGAGAGACTATGAGGCCAGCACCTTGAGCTTCCACCAGGAAGAGGAGGAACAGCCGTCTGGCAGAGACTCACCTAAGTGCAGCCTCTGCCCTTGCCTCACCTACAAGGACAAGGACACTGGACCAAGCTCTGGGTTCTATGCCAGGTCTATGGTCCTAGGATGGCTCTGCTGCAGCTGCTTGTCTCTGGAGGCTCTGCACAGCAACACCACCGAAAGATGCATGCCCCGCGGTGAACCCCCGAAGGTTGGATAAAACCTGCTATTCTGGGCCATGTCCACCCTCCATTAAAGCCTTGGGTCTGACCTCCCGCCATAGCACCTCCAGGTCTATTAGTGGTCCTTCTGGTTGCTGATAAGGGGGCTGGGGAGGGGTCTTGGCATCTCAGCTGCTCTGTGCTGTCTCTCTCAGCCAGGGAGTAGTGTGGCTTCCACCTCTACAGAGGAGCCTTGCACCCAGCCACACTCCCAAGATGATTCGGAGAATTCAGGAGCCAGGCCTGGCAAGGCCCCACTGTGCTTCGGCTGGGTCATGGGAGTCATGGTAACGGATGGGAGCTCAGGGTTTCCAAAGGATGGGGATCTAGGCTGGGGAGAGTGAACCTCACTCCAGAGGAGAGGAGGGCACAGCTGAGGGAGAGAGGAGGGGGCTGAGGGTAACCTCAGCTCCTTCCTGACCACCCTGCTCCCCTAGATCCGCTGCATGCTCCACATGTGGAGTGTCATCCTCTATCTACGGCTGCCTTGGATCACCGCTCAGGCAGGCATAGGTATGAGCCCAGGACTCTGCCGGCCAGTAGGAAGGGATTCTGGGCACAGCCTGAATAAATTAAAGGAGCCCCATTCCCATGCCCACCGCAGGGCTCACATGGCTCATTATCCTGCTCTCGGCTTCAGTCACTGCTATCACCGGCATGTCTATCTCAGCCATCTCCACCAACAGCAAAGTCAAGGCTGGTGCGTTTGTTGCAACAATGCTCTCTCTCAGGGCTCCCAGTCCTGTAACGAATTGCTGAGACCACAGATTGGCTCCGCTTTCCTCTCCTCTCAGGTAGCAAGTCCTTCCTGATCTCACGCAGCCTGGGTCCAGAGCTTGGCGGTTCCATCGGGATCATCTTCGCTTTTGCGAACTCGGTAGCTGTGGCTATGCACACAGTGGGCTTCGCGGAGACCCTTTTGGATCTGCTCCGGGTAATGCCCATCCTCTCCCTTGGTGCACCCTCTTTTCAAGTTGGCTGACCACTCAGCCTGCACTTTTTGTGACTCCAGCCTGGGCAAGTCATTTTAAGAATCAAATGGAGGCATCAAATCAGCCAACAGAGTCTCTGTGACCCACCCTGTGTTCTGCCCCTCCAGGACCACAAGGTGCAGCTGCTGAACATAGATCCAGAAAATGAGTTGCAGGTGGTGGGCATGGTGATCGTGACCATCCTTCTGGGCATGGCACTGGCCAGTGTGGAGTGGGAGTCTAAGGCAGGTGCAAGAGAATCGAGGTGGGGCGAGAAGGCTGAGGGGGTTGTGGTGAGAGCTGAACAGATCTGGGAAGGGCCAAATGTGGGGAGATGTAGGGGGGTGTGTGTGTGTACCTGGCAGAGCAGATTTAGAGGGACCCAGACCTGAAGCTAGACAGTTCTCCTGGGAGAATCTCCACATATCAGTTCTTCAAAGGGAAAATAAGGAGAACTCATTTTTTTTTTGTTTTTTTCCACTTTTTTTTTTTGAGGAAGATTAGCCCTGAGCTAACATCTGCTGCCAATCCTCCTCTTTTTGCTGAGGAAGATTGTCCCTGAGCTAACATCTGTGTCTATCTTCCTCTGCTTTATGTGTGGGACGCCTGCCACAGCATGGCTTGACAAGCAGTGCATATGTTCACACCCGGGATCTGGGCCGGCGAACTCCAGATGCCCAAGCAGAACGTGTGCACTTAACTGCTGCACCACCAGGCTCATTCTGACGATCTGTTGGGCTGAGCACTAGACAAGACTGCTAGATGAGAAATGCCCTTTTTCTTGCTCCCAGATATTTACAATCTTGAGATTCATCCCTCTGGCATGGGAAGGGACACTTTGCAGTTTGAAGCAAGAAGGAAAAGGACACCCATTTCGCCAGACTCTTTTATGGGAAGAGGCTGGTGGGAAAGGGAACTGGAGGCTGAAGAGGAGAGTGAAGACGAGACAAGGAGACTGAGGAATGAGGAGCTGGAGGAGTAATTACTTCTCCTCTTCTACTCACATTTCTCTCTCTCTCTCTTTTTTTTTTTCTCACCCATGGTACTCCAGGCCCAAATTATCTTCTTCTTCTTGATCCTCCTCTCTTTTATCAACTACCTGCTGGGGACACTCCTTCCCACAAACCCCAGCCGACAAGCCACTGGCTTCTTTGGGTACCAAGGTGAGACAGTGGGAAGCTGGCTGAGAAATGTATGAAAGGGAATGAAACCTCAGAATGTTACCTCCCCTTGGAGCAGGGGACCTCATTAGCCCAAACCTCTTCAGAAAAGACCCCTTGACTTCTGATTCTTTATGTCATTTGCAAGTTGAACGTCACACCATTCAGAGTCCTATAAGTCCCTGGGGTGGCTAGTTTACAAAATTCCCTTATTCTTCCCAGCCTAACCTAAGTCACTAACTCCAAACTGAGTGGAAGGGTAATGACCTTGGATGAATGAAGGGAAGCCAGGAGGTGCTCCTTAAAATCCCATCTTTTCTCTCTGTTCTTTTATGTAGGAAGCATTTTATTGGAAAATATGGTCCCTCAGTGGTGTGGTCCAGAGGGTAGTTTCTTTGGTATGTTTTCCATCTTCTTCTCCTCAGCCACTGGGTTACTCACTGGGACCAATATCTCAGAGGATCTCAAGGTGAGAAACATGTCCAGGCACAGAGCACACTCTGTCTCCCCTTTTCTGTCTCCACTAACGGTTCAACTTTTGTTCCCAGGATCCTGCTACAGCTATCCCCAAAGGAACCCTCCTTGCTATCATGTGGACCACACTCTCCTACCTGGGCATCTCTGCCACCATTGGTAAGGCCCTCTATGCCTGCCTTCTGTGCAGAATGGCCTGGAGCTCTGGTTTCTGCCTCTCTGAGGGGCTAGGGTATAGTGATGAAATGAGCAAGAAGCATTCATCAGTCACATTAAAAGTAGTTTACATGCTGGTAGTGCCCCCCCCCCCCCCCCCCCCGCATCTTCCTTCACCATTTCTCCCCATCCCTCATATCATTAATGAATTTTATGGTGTTCTTTGATTCTCAAATTTGGTGCCCCACTCATGCACACATTTCCATTCCCCTCTTTGGCACTGGTAGTACCTAGATAGTCCTACTGCTTTGGAATGGGGGTCTCTCCCCATGAAGGAGTGTGTCCTCAATCTCATTTTCAGGCTCCTGTATGATTCGAGATGCTTCAGGAAATATGACTGACATGGGTGTGTGGAATGGGAGCTGCCTGGGGCCAGAGTGCCAGTATGGTTGGGATTTCAGCAGTTGTCGAGAACGAGGGTCCTGCCTCTATGGGCTCTCTAATCACTACCAGGTGAGTGAACGAGGCGACGAGTAGGCAGATGAATCTTATCTAGCCCATTGCCTGGCAGGGTGGATGCTCAAAAACAGTAATGACATAAGTGGATTCGTGTCGGTGGGGTAAAACCTTCAAAAATGGAATAAAATTCATATGCCCTGCAAATTCTAGGAAAGCTGGAGGAAAACATGGGTGGAATGCATTGCTTCTGGAATGCACTGATTTCTGCCTCTGCCTGCCCTCTCCTCAGGCCATGAGCATGGTGTCTGCCTTCAGCCCCCTGACGTCTGCTGGAGTCTTCTGTGCCGCACTGTCCTCTGCCCTTTCCTGCTTTGTTTCAGCCCCCAAAGTCTTCCAGGTTAGTTAGCATCTTACCAAGAGGCTTGGGGGAGAAAGGAAAGAATGTAAGCAGACAGGGCCACCTCAAAAATATAATTTTTGGGGGAGGAGCAAAAGAAGGCTCAGTCTCAGCAAACCACGAGTTAGATGGTGACTTAGGGAGATGGAGATGACGGTGTTTGGCTGGTGTTTAAGAGAGGATCCAAGCTCACACAGGAAATTCAGAGAAGAAGATGGAAAACATACCAAAGAAACTACCCTCTGGACCATGCCACTGGGGGATTTGCCTGAAAATCAAGGCAAAATCTGGGGAGGATGTCACTCTTCCATCTGCCTCCTTTCTCTGTTTTTCCCATCCCACATTCTGAGGGTCTCCCGCTACTCCTCTATCGTTTCTTCCTGTTAAGACCCCTAAGCTCCCTCATCTCTTCCCT
The DNA here is from genome assembly GCF_021613505.1 of Equus quagga. Classification (NCBI taxonomy): domain Eukaryota; kingdom Metazoa; phylum Chordata; class Mammalia; order Perissodactyla; family Equidae; genus Equus; species Equus quagga. The sequence goes on along the minus strand of NC_060268.1, from coordinate 28,749,613 downwards.
CTGTGCTCCCCACTCTCTCTCGCCTCTTTAGAGGAGTAGGGGGCTCCTCATTCTCCCTCTCCCTGGGACCCTCCCCCAATGATCATGCTTTCTTATAGTGGCTGTGCCAGGATAAACTGTATCCAGTCATTGGCTTTTTCGGGAAAGGCTATGGCAAGAAGCATGAACCTCTGCGAGGCTATCTGTTCACCTTTCTCATTGCTGTAGGTTTCATCCTTACTGGTGAGTACTTCTCCTCCACCCCCTACATGTGGCTTCATTAATCACCTGTCCCCTCATGCCCTCCACTGCCCTACCTTTGGCTTTTAGGGCCTGACTCTAAAGCTTTTCTATCTCTCTAGTCATGATAGTGGGTGGAAACATCTGCTAACTTGGTGGTGGTGGTGGTGGTGGTGGTGTGTGTGGAAGGTGGAGTGGGGACTAGGGAATAGAGATTGTGGGGAAAGGGAAGCCAGAAGATGATGTCCTTGACTCTTCAGACCTGGATCCCATGGCTCCAGTTTGGAGACTGACCTTCTGACCTTTCATCTCTCCCAAAGGTGATCTGAACACCATTGCTGCCATCATCTCCAACTTTTACCTCTGCTCCTATGCCCTTGTTAACTTCGGCTGTTTCCACGCCTCCCTTAGCCAGTCGCCTGGTTAGTATGGGCAGGTGTTGGGGTCAGGCCCAAGGCTGGGAGGACCTCGAAGGGCTGAAGGAACATCCTTGGGGTGCAAGGGTGGGTGGTTGTGAGGCTTAGATAAGGGATGGGCTGCATTCACTCTCCCCTGCAGGCTGGCGCCCTTCCTTCTGCTGGTATAGTCCCTGGCTCTCCCTTCTGGGCTCTCTGCTCTGCCTGCTCATCATGTTCCTCCTCAACTGGTGGGCAGCACTCATTGCTGTGTTGCTTATCCTTCTGCTGCTGTTCTATGCTTTCCATAAGAAACCTGGTGAGTGAGCGGGCAGGTGGGTAAGGGAATAAGGGAGTGACCTACAGTGAGGCTGACCCCGTAAGAAGCCCAGAACTACCAATAGTAAACCTTGTTTCCTCTCCTTCCTGACAAGTGAGGCCCCACCTCTAATCATTCTGCACCATCCCTTCCTCTGCACAGATGTGAACAGGGGCTCTTCGGTCCAGGTGGGCACCTATCGTATGGCGCTGTCCTACTTAGTGAGCCTGACCAATGTGCAGGACCACGTCAAGAACTTCCGGTGAGGGAGTCTCTAGACCAGAGGTTCAAAACTGGTGGCCTCTGGATTGGATTTTGCCTGCAAATGAGTTTTGTTCAGATTGGACAGCATTTACAATTTTTAAAATTGATTGCCAAAATTTAATATGCATCTGGTAGTCCTGGGCCTTCACACCACATGACATACTTGGCTGGAGTCAAGTAGCTGCTGTCCCATGGGTCAGGGCAGGTGCTCTCCAGTTTGCCACTGTTCCCACTTGGCCTACTTTATTCTTTGATGTTATAAGACTGGTTCTTGCAGGCTTTTGAGTTTGCAATTCCTGCTATAGACATAAAAGGAAACCAGCTTCCTAAAACCTGGAGGCAAAGGAAGGGAACAACATTCTAGTAGGGTAGAGAGAGCAGGGTTCCCTAAGGAGGGGGTACTCCATGGCAGGACAGATGCCACAGGAATCAGGATTCCCAGCTCCCCTCATCATGCTGTGAGATGGAGAAGCCTCTCTAATACTCTTGGTTTCTCCCGAAAATCCCCCAATGGGGAAGATCACTGCTCTGAACATCATCCCTGCCTTCGTCTCCATAGGCCACAGTGCCTAGTGCTAACTGGCCCCCCTAGCCAGCGTCCAGCCTTGGTGGATTTTGTGGGTGCCCTCACCAAGAAAATGAGTCTCATGATCTGTGGGAATGTGGTCTTGGTGAGCGAAGTGGGAATGGCCTCTCGGTGGGAGGGGACTGAGGTTCAAGGCTTTAGGCTAGAGGGAAGAGAAAGGGGAGATCAACAGGTATGTTGATCGGGAGCTCAGAGAACTTGGAGAGCAGTGAGGGGCGGCAGAAGGATGCCTTAAGGAAGGGACAGTCCCTAGTCTACATTTCTGCCTCCCCCTCTTAGGAGCCCCAAGCCATTCAAGAGTCTGAGAATCATGTCAACTGGTTAAATGTCCGGAAGATTCGTTCATTCTATACAGTCATATCTGCCCCCAGGCTACGGTCTGGGGCCCAGAGCCTCATGCAGGTCAGCCTGCCAAACTTCATCACTTGTCACCCCTGCCCAAGGTACTATATTCCCTTCTTTCCTCATTGCCTCTCCTGTTAGGTTGCAGGTTTGGGCCAACTGAAGCCCAATTTGCTGGTTTTGGGATATAAGCAAAATTGGCAGGAGGTGCAGATATCAGCTGTGGAAGACTATGTCGGCATTCTACAGTAAGTGCTGGGAGGAAGGTGAAGATGGGCTTACAGATGGTCAGGAAGCAGAGGAGGAGGAAATATCATCATGGTGAAGCCCCCTTCCCTCCAATGACCCAGGAGTACCTGTGTCCCCAAGAAGGGGAGCTCCCCTCTCTTCAGCTCTTGTTCCTAATCTCCTTTTTTACCCCCATAAAGTGATGCCTTGGACTACAACTATGGTGTCTGCATCTTAAGGATGCCAGGGGGCTTAAGCCCGGCTACCCAACATCAAGCTCAAGGTGAGTCAAAAAAGGTGGGCCTGATTAGGCACACATCTGTGGTGATGGATTGGAATTAGTCTTTGGGTGGTTAACATGATGTAATCTACACAGAATTTGAAATATATTATGATGTACACCTGAAAGTTAAAAAAAAAAAAGGGTAAGCCTAAGAAAAGGATAAGGTGTAGGAGGTACAGAAATTGGCTCTCAAAGACAGACACAGGAGGCAAGTCCATTTGTTTAGTTACCAAGGCTTGAGACCGAAGAGAATCAGGGACCAGAATGTGAGCAAAATGAATTTTGCTTAGGAGCTGGGGGAAAGCTTTAAAGATATCTTCTCAATTCAGGTGGCAGAAATGTGGATCACAAGATACAAAGTAGCAGGGTGGATGTGACCAGGAGGGGGTGGCCCAATTCCAGAGCAGGGTTTCTGGCACTACCCCAATTCTGGTAGTACCTCACGTCTAACTAGCTTGCACTTGGGGTGTCTGCATTGAATGGGCGGCTTGAGAAAGGATGCAAAAAGACAACATTGTTTTGTGTCATACCCCCCACCTTTCCCAGTAAACCCAAGCTTTTCTGATTCCATAGGAATGGATTCTCAGAAGGGAGAGGAGGCCAATCCTAAAACAGATCCTGTTTTAGGGGAAATAGGGAGTGGGGAAGAGAATAAATAGGCACCCAGTAAAGGGAACAGAAAAGGGTGTGTGGTTAGTCAATGGAGAGAGAAGCCACATGACATTTCTCTGGGATAGCAACAGTTTTCTTCTGGGAGGGGAAGGTATGATATTGAATTGGGAGCAATCACTCAGCTGGATAAGGAGTTTGTCTTATTCTTTTCCTCTCTCTTCTTGGGCAGTATCCTTACACCGGCAGCCTCAAACCCTGTTCCAGTCCAGGCAGGGCTGGCGGACAGTGGATGTGTACTGGCTCAGTGACGACGGAGGTAGGGACTCTCTGGCTCCCTAAAAAGCCCCAATTCCTCTCCAAGTTCCAGGGGAGAACAGGAAAGGGAGGATGGGGACATAAACACCAGGGAGGACTTCAGAACAAACTGCATTTACAAAGTACCCAGTGCCCTCCTCCCATTTCGGAGGCCTTCACACTTTGCTCCCTTTCCCAGTTCCCAAGAGAAGGCAGGCAGGGAGGCTGCCCATCTCCTCTCCTCTTATCTTCACAGGGCTGACTATGCTGATCCCCTATCTACTGACACACACACAAAAATGGGCTCGATGTCCTGTGCGAGTTTTTGTGAGCAGCCCCCGTGAGCAGCTAGAGGATAAACACAAAGAGTGAGCACTTCACGAAAACCGAAGGTTATGGCCTAAAGACAGGAAGGGGAGGGGAGGGTATTGGGCCACTTGCTACAGATGGAAGGATAGGAAAGGTGCTGGGAAATGTAGGCAAAATGTCCATTTCCTCTCTTGTCTTGCCCTAGGATACATTCCCTCCTCAGAAGGTTCAGCCTTGGCTTCCAACATGTGACTGTACTACCTGAGCTCACGGGCAAACCTCAAGAGACAAGGTCAGGACCAACCCCCTACCCCATACGCCTCTTCCCTTCCTGTCTTCCTTCTTCACAGCTAAGAACCTGAAGGAGCAAGTGTCAGAAAAGCTATAACTGAACTGAATATTCTGGCAAGAAAAAGGGGAGAGAGGGAGGATGGGCTGAAGTCTGACGAAAGAGGACCGCAGTGAGGAGTTCTGGCTGGGGGGCAAGAGTAGCTGTAGTCTCTACCTACATCTGAATGGGTTTCTGGTTACCATTTTGGAAGAAATCCAAGAGTTTAGGCAACAAAACAAAGAAAAACCAAAGAGTGAAGAAGCCCTATTGTTCCTAAATCCCTGAGCACAGAAATTTCAGGGGACAACAGATACTCTCTGCTTCTTGCTGAATCAATCTGGGGTTTCCTTTCTCTGCAGCCAAAAGGCTTTCGAAGACTTGGTGGCCTTACACTGGTTGCAGAAGCCACCACCAAAGGGGAACCTGGAATCTACCTCTCTCAATACTCCTGCTCCTTCAGGCTACATCTCTGAGCAGGACCTGCAGGCAAACCAAAAGCAGGTATATAGGAACAGGGCCAGCAGTGGGGCAATTGTCCCAGAGTAGGAACTGATAACGGCACCCACCTTGTCCTCTGCTTGTTCTTCCTAACCACGTAGTCAGAGTGGCACATGTGTCTTCATGAAGTCCTACGGCAATATTCCCAGGACGCTGCCCTCATAGTCATGTGAGTCTGGGAGAATTCCAAACTGCAGGGGTGTAGATCCCAGGGGAAGGTCTAGTCTGATGACTAGATAAGCTGAGGAACAGGTTCTATCCCTCACACTGCCTTCCACAACAGGAGCCTACCTCTGATCCCTCGGTCAGCCTGCCCTGGGGCCCTCTACATGACCTGGCTGGAGATGCTGTCCAGGGGCCTCACATCCCCCATTGCCTTCATTCATGGAAAACAGCAGGACTTGCTGACCACGTACTGCCAGTAAGAGACTTAGGAGAGACTGAGCTAGGAGCAGGAGTCCACAATTTAGGACTCAAGGAGCTATGTCTCTTGGCTACATAAACTTTGAGGCTATCCTTGGAAATCCTTAAGCAAGAGCCCAAAGCTCCCTGAGGAGAGAACTCCCCTACTAAGCAATATGAACTGGGGCTACAGTGCTAAAGAAGGTCCTCCCTCCAAGATCCATTCCACCCCTTAATATTAATAAAAATTTACAAATGAAAACCTGAGGCTAATGTGTAATCACATACTTGCTGCCCATTTATAAAATTAACTCTCCAAGCTTAAACAAAGAGATCATTCCTGTTCTCAAATATATTCAAGGAGAGGACTTTATCTTCTTTTTTTTTTTTTTTAAGGTTTTATTGTTCCTTTTTTCCCCCAAAGCCTCCCGGTACAGTTGTATAATTTTAGTTGTGGGTCCTTCTAGTTGTGGTATGTGGGATGCCGCCTCAGCATGGCCTGATGAGCAGTGCCATGTCCGAGCCCAGGATCCGAACCAGCAAAACCCTGGGCCACCGAAGCAGAGCATGTGAACTTAACCACTCAGCCGTGGGGCCAGGCCCAGACTTTATCTTCTTTCTATCTTCCATCCCATAGTTTCTGACTTTAAACCTCCATGTCTTCCCACATTTTCAACCCATTTAGGTGTCTATCTTTTATAAATGAAAAGTGTTTACTGCCACTTTCTACTTAGTAAGATGTCAGAAACCTATTCTTTTCCCAAGCTCATATAATTCCAATTATTTTTTGGCCCAAGTCTTACAGTATAGTTCTTTGACTATCTTTTTGGTTTACTTCCCCAGCAACTTATTCATCATTCATCAAACACTAATTGAATGTCTACTATGTGCAAGACTATTCTAAGTACTGCGAGAGGATATGGCAATGAACAAAACATGAGAAAAATCTCCTCCTCGTGTGCAGTTTATATTCCAATGGGAGTGAACACTAATAAATAAAACTATTACATTAGGTGTTAAGTGCAATAAAGAGAAATAAAACAGAGAAAGGGCCTAGAAAGTGCTGGGGGAATGCAATTTTAAGTAGGGTTGTCAGGAAGGCCTCATTAAAGAGAAAAAAAGTTGAACAAAGACTTAAAGACCCTGATGGAGTGAGCTATACCAGAGGGAAGAGCCTTCCAAGGAGAGGGAGTGACAAGTATAAAGACCCTGAGGGGTCGGCACCCCTTCACTGTTTAAGGACAAACAAAAAGGCCAGTGTTGCTAGAGCAGAGTGAACAAGGTGAGTTGCAGAAAATGAGGTCAAAGCAGTAAGTGGGACAGGGTGGGGCGGATCATGGAGAGTCTCACAGACCTTTAAAGAGCTCTAGTGTTCACTCTGATATAGGAAAAAGCAGGATTTTGAGCAGAAGAGTGACATAATCTGGCTTCCATCTTAACACTATTCATTCTGGCTGCTGGGTTGAGAACTGACTATACATGGGCAGTGGTGGAAGCAGAAAGACCAGCTACTGTAATAATCTTGCAAATAGATAATTCTGGCTTGGTCTCGGGTGGCAGTAGTGGAAGTGAGAAGGGACTCTGGATATATTCTGAAGGTAAAGTCAATGTGATTTCATAAATTGGAAGAGATGAAAGAGAGCTGTCAAAGATAATACCGAGGTGCTTTGATATGAACAACTAGAAGGACAGCGTTGTCATGAACTGAAATAGGACTGTAGCAGTAAGCTGGGGAGAAAGTTAAGTTCAATTTTGTATATGTTAAATTTGAGATGCCTATTAGGCATCTAAGTGCAGATGCCAACAGGCAGCTAATCAGGACAGAAATCCAGGTTGGAGCTGAAAAACTGGGAGTCATCCACACTGAAATGGTTTTAATGTATAAGGCTGGATGGAATCACTGCAGGCATGTGTGTAGAGACACAGTCCAAGGATTGAACTCTAGAGAGTTAATCGGTTGTGGAGATGAGGAGAAACCTGCAAAGGAGACTAAGAAAGAGCAGTCAGTAAGCTAGGAGGCAAACCAGAGAATATGTCCTAAAGCCAAGGAAAGAAAATGTTTCAAAGAGGGAGTGTAAAATGCTACTGATAGCCTATGTAAGATGAAGCAGAACGTGCCATTAGATTTAGGTTTGTGCAAGTCACTGGTGACCGTGGTAAGGACAGTCTTGGTAAAGAAGAACTAGAGGCAACTCTTTTAAGACGTTTTGCTGTAAAATGGAGCAGAAAAATGGGGAACAGCTGGAAGGGGAAATGGGATGGAGAGGTTTATATATTTCTAAGATCAGGAAAATGATAGTATATTTGTGTGCTGATAGGAAGATCCAGGAGAGAAAGGGAAATTCTGACTCTACAGGAAAGAAGGGAGAATCGTTGAGATGTCCTTTAAAAGCTAGAGGATGGGATCTACTGCAAAAGTTTCAGTACAAAAGCATCGACAGTTTGTCTACGGCAGGGTTTCTCAACCTTGACACCAGTAACACTTGAGCTCAGATAATTCTTTGTTGTCAGGGACCGTTCTAAGTTTTATGTTTTTTAGCATCCCTGGCCTCTACCCAGTAGCACTGCCTCCCAGTTGTGACAACCAAATGCCCTCTGGGGAGCAAAATCAGCCCTCTTGAGAACTATTCATTTATAATAACAAGAAGGAAGCAGAGTGTATGTCTGTAAATCCTGGAAGGTGGTTGGATGTAGTGGTGGGAGCTTATGAACATTTTCTTTTTTTTTTTTTTAAAGATTTTATTCTTTTCCTTTTTCTCCCCAAAGCCCCCAGTACATAGGTGTTTATGCTTCGTTGTGGGTCCTTCTAGTTGTGGCATGTGGGACACCACCTCAGCGTGGTTTGATGAGCAGTGCCATGTCCGCGCCCAGGATTCGAACCAACGAAACACTGGGCCGTGTGCAGCAGAGCGCACAAACTTAACCACTCGGCCACAGGGCCAGCCCCTGAACATTTTCTGATTGTTTCTATTTTCTCATTGAAATAGGAACCAAGTAAGAGTGAGAATGGGGAGAGATGGTGGAGATTTGAGGGGTCAGAAGTTATGAAACAGTTATCAGAAAAGAAGGCAAGTGAAAGGACTAGGGAATATTGCTAGGGAGCATAAAGGACCACTTAAGTTTCTTGGCGATGAATTTAAAGACAAGTCAGCCTGGCTGTTTTTTGCTAGCCCTTTCCGCTGCATGGGTCTAGGCATAAAGTAGGTGAAGAGCTGAGTATGACAAAAGCAAGAGAGGCAAGGGAGATAAGTGTTTGCAATGAAATGCTTGCGACTGGAATTTAGCTGAAGAGGGGAATGAAGACATGTAGGGGATGATGGCAGTGGAAAAGAAGGAAGACCAATGGATTCATTGTAGGTCCTAGTGAGGGGATGAAGTGCTGGATTCAGTGCACTAAAGGGAATGAACTGGAAAGACAGGAGGTAATGGTAGGAGAGTGGAATGTTTGAGACTGGGATATGAAGCAGCTGTAGGTCTAAATTATAACCAAGGGAATGAGTGGGTGAAGTAGGGGCAGACGACAAGATTACCCAAGGAGCAAAGAACTGAAAGACCAGAGTGTTAGAAGGATGATCTACATGGATATTAAAATCATCAGGATCTATGACAGGAGTGGTATTGGCGCAGTATAGTCTAATGACATGTTTCAAAACGGATGTGTTTTAGGGATAAGAGAGAACAGTTTGAAAATAATGAGGAAACTGCCTCCAGGCCCAGTGGTACAATAAGTACGAGAGAAACCACTACCACTAGAGGGGGCAGGAGAAGCAGCGTCCTCAGGGAAAACAAGGGCTCAGAGTAGGAATGTAGAGAGAACATTCAGAGAAGAGGTTGAGGATATAGGGAATTTTGCTAATGACTGGCTATTACTTCAGACAGCAAAGAATTTCAGAAGCTGGAAGAGGGAGGTGGATGGGGACAAAAAAGTGGGTGGAGAGCAATGGTTATTAGAGTGTAAAAGATGAGAGGGGGCAGGTGGTTCAGGCTTCTTGTGGTGACTGACGTAAACAAGATAAGGGCATGATGAGATTAGTTCTGCTAGTTGTGGGTGGGAGGGAGGCTGGGCCCCTGCTCCAACCTGCCAATGCAAGCGTGTGAGGGGTAAGTGTGTGGAGAAGGAACAGTTTTACTCTTGAGCTATCAATTAGTGTGAAATTAGACCTGGCTCCAGGCTATTTTGAGGGAAGTCCTGAGTACCTACTTCAAAGAATTTAAATGAGGTGATGAATGTAAAGCAGTTAGCACAAGGCCTGATACTAAAATATTAGTTATCATATCATAATACCATTATTAAGGGGATGTTAGAATAGTACCTAAGATCAATCTTATCTGCAGAACAGTAGCCCCCAAGGCTACCTGCAGTCGGCCAGGATGCTGCTCTGACCCCTGCCTCTTTATCCAGTCACCTCGTCAACAAGGATTTATCCAGTGCCAACTCTATATTTTTCCTGAACAATACAAGCTGATTACCAACATACAAATCCCAAAATATTTTATTGCTGAGTCATCTTGAGTTCAAATGATGGGAGAGGGGAGTCCACAGCCTTGCTAGGACTCCCATGTCAGGACACAGAGTAAGGCCCAGCGTCCTTGGGCTCCACTTTAGGGCACTATCCACCTCGATCCTGTTAACCTTGTTAGTCTCTCCAGGTCACTTCTACTTCATCTGTCCGATACCTGTGAAATAATAGGAGAAATCTGGTGGACGGCTATCCCTGAGCATCTTCCATCCTTCTCTGCCCTCAGGATTCTGGACCCTCTTCCTTGCTGATTTTTGCCTACCTCCCATATAATCCTATCTAGCCCTTCCACAGGGGTGCTCACCTCTGTGTGATCCCAGAGTCACTGAGCGGGGTCCTGTGTCCAGCCTGAAACATCTCCCAGCCAGCCTGGGCTATCATGGCTCCATTGTCAATGCAGAATCTGGGAAAGAGATATGAAATTTGGGATCTAACAGTGGAAAGTTATAGTAATTGGAGAAAAAAAAAATCAAGAAAGGGAAACGGCCTTTACCTCTCATCTGTGGCAAAAAGCTGGGCTCCACGTTCCTGGCACATTGTCTCCATCATTTCCTGTAGCCTCATATTACCTATGAAGAGGTAGAGGTAGGATTAGCTTAGTTGTAGCCATTTCTCCATGGTCCAGCTGTACACCTCATGTACATTTACTTAGGAAAAGGAAGTGGGGGTCCAGGGGGTAAGGATTGGGAAACAGGACAAGAAAAGAAACTCATAATTTCCCCAAATCCTTAGAGATTTAGAACATCAGGAGGAAGATGCACGTGTCCAGCAATAGGAAAGAAGAGCACTGTTCAATGATACATACACCCCACACCTCCCACGATGAGGGCCTCCTGGGAGCCACAATGTGCCATGGCCCGCTCTGTTATCTCTACCAGCATTGCAAACACAGTTTCCTGTGAGGGACAGACAGGGTGAAAATATCAGAGGGGATCCATTATATAAAAGCTCACCAGCCCCAACTTTCTGTCCTAGCTTTTTAGTCCATTACCTGCAGGGAGAAACACAGATCCTCAGGAGTACACTCGCCTGTGGCCAGCATGCGCTGGGCTGCATCCTGTAATTAAAGGGGAAAACAAAAAGATAAAACAGTGAATAGTGGTTAGGCGATGACATGAGAGTAAACATTAGCGCACTTGGAGGATCACTGTGTTTCACCACTATTCAATTGACCAGCACATCCCATACCACGCTTTGCCCTTCTCCGGCACCAAGCTGTAGAATGGGCAGCATTCATTCAAGATTCATTAATTAGGAATGCCTGCCCTGGCACCCCCCCCGACCCCTTACCCTGCTTAGCACTTACCACCAACTGATCCTTTATGTTTGATTATTTTCTCCTCTTTCTTTTTTCTTTTTTTGTTTCTTTATCTGTCTCCCCCTATTAGAACCCAAGCTCCATGTGGGTAGGGATTTTAATTTTGCTCTATGCTGTATCACTATTGCCAGGCACACAGATGTTCAATAAATATTTGCTAAATGACTTTATGTGGCATCTAATATGGGCCAGTACTATGCCATATGCTGGAAATACAATGGTGAGCAAAACAGAAATGCTTCATTAAAAAGCATGGAAGTGCCCATCTCCTCACCTCTCCCACACTCACCTCAATGAAAGACAGGATCCCTGAGAATGAGACGTCCATCCCCTTTACAGTGTATGGCAGCTCAACTAGCTTCTTGCCTCTATATGGGGATGAGTATATGAGGCACTAAGCCTGTAGTCAGCTGTCTGTTCACCCTCCCAAACCTCGTTAATATATATACAGAGAAATCCCTGAAGCCCCACCAGTCAGCCTCTTTCCACCTCGTGTCTCCTTACCGCTTTGCCATCTGTTCAATGTTGTAGCCTGGACTTGGGTCATTGGAAATCTAGCAGAAGGAAAGAGAGGATGAAGTCAGATATCCAGGAAGCACAAGAGGCTAATTTACTACTTTCCCCCTCCATGTCCATGACTTCCCAGAAATTTATCCACATCTTATGTTCTCTGCAGCCTCAATGGCTTACCTTCAGCACTCGAGCAAAACGATCCAGACAATTACCCACAGCAATATCGATGGTTTCCCCAAAGATGCGGTAACGGTGTTCTGAATATGCAATCACCTAAGGGTGATGAGGATGTCCATGAAAGCTCAAGTCTGTAAAGAGGAGCATTTGGCTTTGGGGAAGAACATAGCAGAGGATCAACATGGCCACCAGAGCTTCCAATAAGAAATGGAAAAAAGTACTTTCCCAAACCCTAAATGGGTAATTTTTTATAGTTCTTATCTGAGAAGCCCATATATACCCTGAGGATTCCCAGAGCAGATTCCTAATACACAGAAGATAGTCCAGGTCAGGATAGAAGCAAACTGTCATTTCTTCTTCTTTTTTTTTTAAAGATTTTATTTTTCTTTTTTCTCCCCAAAGCCCCCCGGTACATAGTTGTGTATTTTTAGTTGTGGCTCCTTCTAGTTGTGGCATGTGGGACGCTGCTTCAGCATGGCTTGATGAGCGGTGCCATGTCCGCGCCCAGGATTTGAAGTGGCGAAACCCTGGGCTGCCGAAGTGGAGCGCGTGAACTTAACCACTCAGCCATGGGGCTGGCCCCAACAAACTGTCATTTCAAATACATTGTTTTAGCTTTGAAGTTCCTGATCTATCCTTTAAAAGCAGTCTTGACAGTATGGAATAGGGAACAGGCTTTCTTGCTTGGGGGCAGGGAACCAGAGTCGTCCTAGATTATCCAACCAGGGCAGTGGTATTTGGAAACAAGAGAAGAGGCAGAGTTGAAAAACTCAAAAATCTCATACTTGGTCGGACTAATAGCCCCTTCAACTCAGCACTGGCAATCAACTTACGCTCATCTTCATGTGTGATCAACTTCTGGCACAGAGAATAGTTACCACCCACTGACAGATATGTTCCATACTTCCGACAGTGAGTGCTTCCTAGGGACCCAAAGAAGTCCCCTTCCCCTCTTGGTGCTGCTGAGGATTTCCTTCCCTTCTGATATAGTTCTTACTCTGCTGTCAAAGGCTGGCAACAAAAGGGGAAGGAAAAATTCCTGTCCTTCTACTTCTGTTATCTACTCCTCTCTACCTAATCATCTTCCCTGTTTTTTACACCTAAACGGGCTTCAAAAGGGAAGAGGAAAAGAAGAGAGGCCTCTATCACTGCTCTTCCGAGTGAACTCTCGTAAGCCTCTGCCGCAGTTCATCACACGCCAAGTCCCCGCCCTTGTATGTCATCCTTCAGGCCTCAACCAGCTACTTGCCCTCTACCTGCTAAAGCTCCCAATCATTTCCACAGGAATGTGTGCTTCATCTTTAATAACTATTTCACAAGATGAAGTTTTAGAACATAACCCTTTCATAAGCTGGGGACAATGACTATGTCTGATACTAACCTCATCAGGTGTTCTGTAGGAATAGGAGGGCTGGAGTTCTCCAATCCCAACCTAAAAAGGTCTTGTAAGGTATCCCAAACAACTCTGGCTTTGTCTATAAACTTAAAATACCACCTACAATTTACAAAGTGTTTTTTAAAGTTATTTATGTATTCACCCTCTTAGAATAACAATTTCTACATATTTGCTACCAGTAACGTAAACAAAACATGTAGTTATCCTAAAGAAACAAATCGGATAGTGACCCTTAGTTTTAATTGCTAAGATTCATAGAAGAAATAAGCTTAAAATAATGAAAGTGAAAATCCTTTCACTATTTTGAAGGCTTCAATCCTTACCATTCTTTCCTTTTGTAAATTGGAAATTCCTAATCTTTATAACCACATATATAAAAGTCATCTAATGTTCTGATCATCCTGCCCAAATCTGCAACGTTAGGAACTTTATTGTGGGTTTCCCAGTGCACAACATTTTAGGTTCATTTGAGCCCAACTTCATTCTTGCAGTTCCTGCCACTCAGCCAGAACATGAAAGTTGCTGGTATAGTGCCTTAGAAATTAAGAAGCAATGGTGAAGTACTGTAATACCTGTGTATTTCCTCCGCTGACATACAGCACAGTTGGGCTGGTGGCTCCAGTAATGAGGCGGCCCATCTCAATGTGGCCTATACAATGGTTCACACCCAGCAATGGCTTATTCCACAGTTGGGCCACAGTACGGGCCACAACAGCCACAGAAGCCAGTGGGGCACCCATGCCGGGTCCTAGGGGGATTGAAATGGGAGTTAGAATCCTATAGAAATTGGGAAAAACAGAGCTGGGGGAAGTAAAGGATGGGAGAGGTGGGTTAGGGGTAGTGGTGGGAGCAAAGGTGAGTTGCAGGCTATTTTGACCTGGCCAAACTCTGGTTACAGGCATATGTCATTTTACTGCACTTTGCAGATACTGCATTTTTTACAAATTGAAGGTTTGTGGCAACCCTGTGTCAAGCAAGTCTACTGGCACCACTTTTCCAATAGCATTTGCTCACTTCATGTGTCTGTGTCACATCTTGGTAATTCTTGCAATATTTCAAACTTTTTCATTATTATTATATTTGTTATAATGATCTGTGATCAGTGATCTTTGATGTTACTATTCTAATTATTTTGGGGCGCCACAAACTGCACCCATATAAGAGGGTGAGCTTAATTAATAAATGTTGTGTGTGTTTGGACTGCTCCACCAACTGGCTATTTCCCCGTCTCTCTCTCCTCGGGCCTCCCTATTCCCTGAGACACAACAATATTGAAATTAGGCCAATTAATAGCCCTACAATGGCCTCTAAGCGTTCAAGTGAAAGGAAGAGTCGCACATCTCTCACTTTAAATCAAAAGCTAGAAATGATTAAGCTTAGTGAGGAAGGCATGTTAAAAGCTGAGATAAGCCAAAAGCTAGGCCTCTTGTGCCACACAGTTAGCCAAGTTGTGAATGCAAAGGAAAAGTTCTTAAAGAAAATCAAAAGTGCTACTCTAGTGAACACATGAACAATAAGAAAGCAAAACAGCCTTATTGCTGATATGGAGAAAGTTTTAGTGGTCTGGATAGAAGATCAAACCAGCCACAACACACCCTTAAGCCAAAGCCTAATCCAGAGCAAGGCCCTACCTCTCTTCAATTCTATGAAGGCAGAGAGAGGTGAGGAAGCTGCAGAAGAAAAGTGTGAAGCTAGCAGAGGTTGAAGGAAAGAAGGCATCTCCATAACATAAAAGTGCAAGGTGAAGCAGCAAGCGCTGATGTAGAAGCTGCAGCAAGTTCTCTAGAAGATCTAGCTAAGACAGTTGATGACGGTGATTACACTAAACAACAGATTCTCCATGTAAATGAAACAGCCTTCTGTTGGAAGTAGATGCCATCTAGGACTTTCATAGCATAGAGAGCAGAAGTCAATGCCTGGCTTCAAAGCTTCAAAGGACAGGCTGACTCTCTTGCTGGAAGCTAATGCAGCTGAGGAATTTAAGTTGAAGCCAAGGCTCATTGAAATTCCAAAAATCCTAGGGTCATTAAGAATTATGCCAAATCTACTCTGCTTGTGCTCTATAAATGGAACAACAAAGCCTGGATGATCCAAAGCCTGGATCACAACACGGTTTACTGGCAATTTTAAGCCTACCGTTGAGACCTACTGCTGAGAAAAAAAAGATTCCTTTCAAAATATTACTGCTCACTGGCAATACACCTATCAGTGCTCTGGTCACCCCAGAGCTCTGTTAGGTTAGAGATGCACAATGAGATTAATGTTATTTTCATGCCTAGTAACACAATATCTGTTCTGCAGCCCAGGGATCAAGGAGTAATTTCAACTCTCAAGTCTTATTAAGAAATATATTTCGTAAGGCTATAGCTGCCATAGATAGTGTCCTCTAATGGATCTGGGCAAAGTAAACTGAAAACCTTCTGGAAAGGATTCACCATTCTAGATGTCATTAAGAACATTAGTGAGTGATGGGAAGAGGTCAAAATATCAACATCAACAGGAGTTTGGAAGAAGTTGATTCCAAACCTCATTGATGACTTTGAGGCATTTAAGACTTCAGTGGAGGAAGTAACTACAGATGTGGTAGAAACAGCAAGAGAACTAGTATTAGAAATAGGGCCTGAAAATGTGACTCAATTGCTCCACTCTCATGATAAAACTGTAACAGAGGAGGAGTTGCTTCTTATGGATCAACAAAGAAAGTGGTTTCTTGAGATAGAATCTACTCCTGCTGAAGACGCTGTGATAATTGTTGAAATGACAACAAAGGATTTAGAATATTGGACAGACTTAGTTGATAAAGTAGCAGCAGGGTTCGAGAGGATTGGCTCCAATTCTGAAAGAAGTTCTTCTGTGGGTAAAATGCTATCAAATAGCATTGCATGCGACAGAGAAATCACCTGTGAAAAGAAGTCAATCTCCGCGGCAAACTTCATCGTTGTCTCATCTTAAGAAACTGCCCCTCAGAGAGAAGGGGCAGAACCAGGGAGACCAAGTTGAGCACTTGGCCAGGGCTTGTCTTGGGCCCCAGCCTCCCAGCACCCCCCTCCCTAAAAAAGAAATTGCCCCAGTCACCCTAACCTTCAGCAGCCTCCACGGTCATCAGTCAGCAGTCATCAACACCAAGGCAAGACCCTCCACCAGCAAAGAGATTATGACTCGCTGAAGGTTCAGATGAAGGTTAGCATTTTTTAATTAAGGTACGTACATTGTTTATTTCAGACATAATGCTATTGCACACTTAACAGGCTACAGTACAGTGCAAATATAACTTTCATATGTATTGGGAAATGAAAAAACTCGTGTGACTTGCTGTATTGTGATATTAGCTTTATTGCGGTAGTCTGGAACCAAACCCACAATATCTCTGGGGTATGCCAGTATATTCTTCCCCTGTCGACCATGCTCCTAGCCATACCTTTGGTGTAGGCAATGCAATCAATATCCTGGGAAGTTAATCCAGCCTCTGTAAGTGCCTCCTCCAGTAGGTCCAGGATAACAGCTCGGTGGTGCCTGGCAGTATCACCTGGAAGGAATCCTAGGAGATGGACACAGGTCAGAGATCATAGGATTTTTCTACAGCAAAGGTAGGTAGAAGTAAAAAACAGGCATTTGAATAGTGTAGGAAGAGTCCCTTTCACTCTCCTCAAGCACCCTGTCTTCCAGATTTCCAGATATACTTCCAGCCTATTCAACTATGCTGAACAGCTCTCAGAAATGCCCTTCTTCATACCCAACTCCTACTCAGCCTTCAGGACTCAATTCAAGTGATATCTATCTCACGGTCTTCAGTGATCTTCTCTATGACCCTACAGAACCCTGTGCACGATCGCATCATTGTATTTAACATATAACCATTACAGCATTACAATTATGTGTGGTTTCCCAAGTTTTAACCAGGAGCATCTCAAAGCACTGGCTATTTTATTTATCTTTGTATTCCTGGTACCAAAATGCCTAGAAGAGTGAGTGCTAAACATACACATGCATTGTTAGTGAGTAACCTGTCACAACACCAACTGTTGACAGAGGCTTTTCAGGTATATGCAAGTCAGTTGCCCTCTCCTATGTATGCAGGTGTTTGGGGGGAAGATAAGCAAGATGTAACATAATAACTTATAAATAACACTTATTAAAAGTTGTAACGTGTCTGGTAGTTTTATGTAATTCTCAAGACCCAATGATGCAGGTACTATATTATTATTTCCATTTTAAGAGTAAAGAACAGAAGTCCAAAAACAAATACTGAACATGAACTCTTCAAAGCCAGCCAGTTCTGTCTGACACCTAAGCTGGGAGTCTAAACTCCTTCTCATTTTAGAATCTTCTTTTTTGAGGAAGATTAGCCCTGAGCTAACATCTGCTGCCAATCCTCCTCTTTTTGCTGAGGAAGACTGGCCCTGAGCTCACATCTGTGCCCATCTTCCTCTACTTTCTATGTGGGACACCTACCACAGCATGGCTTTTGTCAAGTGGTGCCATGTCTGCACCCTAGATCGGAACCGGCAAACACCCCCCCGCCCTCCGCCACGGAGAAGCAGAACGTGGGCAATTAACCGCTGCGCCACTGGGCCGGCCCCTCATTTTAGAATATTTTGATCGTGTCTGTTATACTACTTATCATATTGTAAAGTTCTGTCTATATGTCAGATCCCACAGCAGGCTCATAACATCTATTTTTGTATCCAGCAGCCAGCTAATTATTAGCACCTACAAGGCACTCAGTAAAAGCTGAAGGAACCCAAAATATCCAGCTCCAAGTGCCTGTGATTCTTCTATCCATCACGTTAATACTGTCACATAATCTCAGAGACTCAGATCAAAAACTCTATGAAGGGATAATGCGCTCCATGCCCTACTTCACTAGTGTTTAGGAAGATGGAAGGTTATGCTTTGCAGAAAAGCGCACCGCAAACTACAAGGCCTCTACTCACGCACCTGTGCCCGGAGGCGTGACGTAAGTCCGCCGCGGGTTCGCCAGCACCGTGCCATCCCGCACCACTCCCACGCCAATCTTGTTGGCGCTGCCTTCAAAACCCAGCACCGCCGGCATGGCCGAGCCTGGGAGAAAATGCCGGCAGGGCTCCTAGCTGCCAACCGAGCCGTGGAGCCCTCACCAGTCCCTGATGGGTTGCTGATTCCGGGGCGCAAAAGAAGAGGACGAGCATACAGCTGTTAGGCAGCAGCGCGCACACGGACAGACGCCAAAGTACTCCGGCGGGTGGCGCGCCCGCTGTCCCCGCCCCCGTGTCACAGCGACCCGTCAAGTCCCCTTCAAGGACCTGTCCTCCTAACTGCCAGGGACGCTGAGCCGGCATCTGCTCCTTACATCCCCATCCGTTCCTCTGCCTCTCTCCCATAGCCCATCCCAGGCTTCTCCATTGATTTTTTCCCCTCTTGCACAGCTCTGGGATCTTCGGTCAGGGCGGCAGAATGAGTCGAGCATCTGGCACACCGATAAACAGCCCGAGCACGAAGGGTTAGGTCCTTCAGTCTCCTGGAGACAGTGGAGAAGGGCGGGAAGGCCGAGCTTCTCCGTCATATGGTGCCAGACAAACCAATCACCAGCATTCCTCCGCCACGCGATACGTACCTCAGATCACGTGACCACCCCAGTTACCCACGTGGGGCCACAACGTGCTGCATTCTTTGTGCTCTGGTGAGGAGGAGCCACGCTGGGACGCGGGCAGGTCAGAAACGGCGTTGCTGTTATTTTGCCCGTCACAGGGGCTTATCTGGACGTCTGATCGGCCAGCCTAAATCGGGACCCTTAATTAAGGCCCTCGATTGGCCAGAGGGCAGATCTCGCGAGGAGGGTACAAAGCACTATGAAATGCTCTAGTCTTGTGGGTGAGGGGCTCAAGGGCCTTTGGTGCACGGAGGCGGGGAAAGGATTCTGAGATAATGTGGTTTGAAAGGCGGGACCTGGTGCTAGGGCGCCCGAGGGAGGAGTCTTTTTCTCGGCCTCAGCTGGTTTCATGATTTCTTTGCGTCTATAGGCAACGCGATAAAAATACTGATTCGGTGGGCGACCTGGAACGGGTGCCGAAGGGCGTTCGTTACAGTGATGCCGAAGCGTGGGAAAAAGGGAGCGGTGGCAGAAGACGGAGAAGGACCCAAGACTGGTAAGAGAATGATATGAGCCCGTCTCCCTAGAGGCTGCGATGGGGTGTTTCTGATTCGTTCGATGAACGGGAAGTAGGACAGACTAAATTCATTTTTGCAGAGTTTGTGAAAAAGTCGCCGAAACTGCAGGCTCTCTGTGGGTCTGTAGTTAACTCTCCATCAGAGTTAGAAACCGCCAAACTTTCATCACTATGTATTATTCATTTTATAGAGCCAGAGGCCAAGAAGAGTAAGACAGGAACAAAGAAAAACGAAAAAGAGGCAGCAGGAGAGGGACCAGTCCTGTATGAGGACCCCCCAGACCAGAAAACCTCACCCAGTGGCAAATCAGCCACACTCAAGATCTGCTCCTGGAATGTGGATGGGCTTAGAGCCTGGATTAAGAAGAAAGGTTTAGATGTGAGTGCAATTCAAGGAAGGGAAGAGACATTCTTTAGTATTGAATGATCTAGGGGTTTAATCACCTTTTCTCATTTTAGTCCCCACCATGTAGGTTTTATTTTTCCCTTGTCAGTAGTTTTCTTGTGGGAGAGGTACAAGGAGGGGCTTCACTATCTCATTCCAGTTATAGTTTTTAAAAAAAATTTTTTTGAGGAAGATTAGCCCTGAGCTAACATCTGTGCCCATCTTCCTCTACTTTATATGTGGGACACCTACCACAGCATGGCTTGCCAGGCGGTGCCATGTCCGCACCCAGGATCCGCACCAGCGAACCCTGGGCTGCTGAAGCGGAACATGCAAACTTAACTGCAGCGCTACCAGGCCAGCCCCCCAGTTATAGTTCTTAAACGTCCATTCCTTCAATTCTCTTGGCATGTTTTAATGTCCTCATCTCTTCTCCAGCATGTTGAAAAAACCTTGTTACTGGACTTGCTCCATTTTATCTCCAGCTTATCCTCCATTTAATTAACTACTGCTTAAAAATCTTAGCTGGCTATCCATTGCTTGTTGGAAAACACATCTCAGTATTGCTTGTCAGACTCTTCCTATCTCCATCAGTTGCCAGTTACATAATTTATAATTGTTTAAATATTGTGCTGCTAGACTGTTAACTTGTGCACAAGCACTGTGTCTCACCTGTGTATCTCTATTATTTAGAACATAACTTCAGTAAATGTCTGCTGACTTGATAATGCTTTTTCTACCTTTCATTTCACTCAGTGGGTAAAGGAAGAAGCCCCAGATATCCTGTGCCTCCAAGAAACCAAGTGTTCAGAGAACAAACTACCAGCTGAACTTCAAGAGCTGCCTGGACTATCCCATCAGTACTGGTCAGCACCTTCAGACAAGGAAGGGTACAGTGGTGTGGGCCTGCTCTCCCGCCAGTGCCCACTCAAAGTCTCCTATGGCATTGGTGAGACCCTATTGATTCTTAATGCCTGAGCTCTTCCAAACCAATTGCGAATATCACACCCAGCCCCAATTCTTGACTCCTTTATTCTGTTTTCTCTTTTATGCCTCTTTATACTGATTGTTTCATCATTTCTGTAGGCGAGGAGGAACACGATCAGGAAGGCCGAGTGATTGTGGCTGAATTTGATGCATTTGTGCTGGTAACAGCCTATGTACCTAATGCAGGCCGGGGTCTGGTGCGCTTGGAGTACCGGCAGCGCTGGGACGAAGCCTTTCGCAAGTTCCTGAAGGGCTTGGCTTCCCGCAAGCCCCTTGTGCTATGTGGGGATCTCAATGTGGCTCATGAAGAAATTGACCTTCGCAACCCCAAGGGAAACAAAAAGAATGCTGGCTTCACTCCACAAGAGCGCCAAGGCTTTGGGGAATTGCTGCAGGCTGTGCCCCTGGCTGACAGTTTCCGGCACCTCTACCCCAATACAGCCTATGCCTACACCTTTTGGACCTACATGATGAATGCACGCTCCAAAAATGTGGGGTGGCGCCTTGATTACTTTTTGTTGTCTCACTCTCTGTTACCTGCATTGTGTGATAGCAAGATCCGTTCCAAGGCCCTGGGCAGTGACCACTGTCCCATCACCTTATACCTAGCACTGTGACACCTCCCCCACATCAATTCGAGCCTGGGAAATAAGCCCCCCAGACTAGCAGAGTTCTTGCCCCCCTCCCAAACTTCTTTAAAATCTGCACTGTATTTCCTTTCTGAAAATCCTTTAACCAGGCTCCTAGTGACAGACTTAGGTTTCCTTTAAGCCTGAGGTGTTGGGATTTTTTTTCGGTGAGTTCTCTCTCCTGCTTGCTCTCTTTCTTTTTTTTTTTTTACATTAAACAAAAGCTACTGATGACCTCCTTGAACTGTCCATGTGAAAATAAAGAGCCATAGTTTGCTTTGCTGTCTTTGTATTCTACCCCTTTGTGGGGCTACAAATTCTCATCTTTTCGTACATATAAGATTTAACAACTGGAAAAGGATAGTCATAACCTTATTTATTTACAAGCACAGGATGAGTCCCTAACCTCCCCAAGACAGAACAACCCTACCCAGCCCAGTTAAATACTGCAACTGAGGTAAGGTTGGAAGGAGGCATTAAGGGAAATAGAGGACTAGGGGAACGTACCCCACATTAAATAGTTATATACACATCAGTTCCTGTGGTTCTGTACAGAGCAGCAGCTGACCCCACCCCCACAGGACACAGAATTGGGGGGAGAGGAAACTGAGGGTAGAGGCCAGAGCCAGCCCCTGGTGAAGTGCAATAGCAGCAGCAAGGTCCTAAGGGTGCACAAGAGGGAGGGAAACCCCCAGGGCTACCCACCCCCACCCTGCCCTGGAATGTGTAAGGGACAGGAATGGCTCTCAGGGAGCATATAGGAAGGACAAGGCTAGAACCATCTCTTAGGACCCAGGTTTAGGGCCAACACTTCACCTATTTCACCTTAAACAGAGCAACCCTTGGGGGAAAGCAGATGGCCAGCAGTGGTCTTTTCTACCCTTCCAAACCTAGGTGAGGGCCAGGTTCCTTCCTACCTCTCCCCAGGGAAAAGGAAGGCAGCTGCTCGGCTCCCCTTATAGAAGCCCGGGGAGCCTTTTACCATGGCTCCCTTTGTAGTGTCACTGTCCCCACCAGGGAGGGGCCAGGCACAGTCTGTGGGTCGTCACGGGGCTCAGGAGAAGTTCTGGACAGGGTGGCTGACCTTCATACAGGCCCAATAGAGGGCCCGGCCCAAACACAGCACAGCCAACAGGATGACAAATGCCCAGGCTGCATAGATGCCTCCATATCGCCGTGCATGCTTCCATGTTCCAAACTGAAGAAGAAGAAAAAGATGGGGTTACTGTTGATCTCATGACTTTCTAGGAGCCCTAGTAACAGAGAACTCAAGCTTCAGTCTGTTCCCCATCCACGTGTAGCCACCTTCAGGGAACTTTTTAAAGGGCCAGTTGTTCAGCTCCCTTCCCATAGGCAGGGAATAACTCATACAATCCTAGACATCTGTCATTCTTTTTTTTTGTGAGGAAGATTGGCTCTGAACTAACTCCTGTTGCCAATCTTCCTCTTTTTGCTTGAGGAATAGTGTTGGTGAGCTAACATCTGTGCCAATCCTCCACCTTATGTGGGATGCCACCAGTGTGGCCCAACTTGAGCAGTGTTAGCTCTGTGCCCAGGATCTGAACCTGCAAACCTGGAGCCAGCGAAGCAGCCCACGCAAACCTAACCACTCTGCCACCAGGCCGGCCCCTGTCAGATTTTCTTAACGTCTGATAATTGAGCCAGGTTTCCTAATATCAACTCTTCATTTAAGCCACTTCCTCCATTGTCCTCTCCTCTACATAAAGAAAATGGCTGGTTTTTACTCCTATAGTAACACTGAAGACTGTTTATCAGTTACCTCAGCTCATCTGCACATTAAAACAAGACAAAACAAAAAACCTACCCCTCAGTTTCGTTTTTGGGTGGTAGTCATTTCCCAACTCTTAGTCTATGGAGATGAGGCTAAGGAATGAAAGGGGTTTGATCAAGGTTACTCACAGCAAGGCCAGTGGCAGTGACTGCCAAGAATAAGCCAAGCAAGAAGCAGCAGATACATCTCTTTCGTGGATATCTGCGCCCAATAGATGACCTGTGGGGAGGCAAACAGAAACGGATGCTTGTAAGGGTCCTGTAGTTTTCACTCTACATGTTACCCCATTACCAGCTCAACAATGCCACTCTTTAATCACTTACACTTTCCTGCAGTGAGGGCAACGGGCCAAGGTTCGGTCTGTGAACTCTGTCCACTATGGACAAAGAAAAAGGGAGAAAGCAATCAATAGCAGAAGCAGGGTCATCTTCAACGAGAGCCCTGGGGCAGGGGGAGGGTGAGAAATAGGTTCTCATAGAACAGACCTTTTCAGGATTCATTATCATAACTCAGAAATATATTCACGATTACTCCTGGTCCCCCCCACCCCAGGGCTTCCCAATATCCCTCCTTACCAGAAAAGTATTCTTGCAATGTCCACAGATGACCCTGACACCCACAGGTTGTGGTTCTGGACTCAAAGGCCCTGGATGCACAGGCCCAAGATTGATGATTCTTTTGCTGTACAGGAGAAATGGACTATGGTGAAAAAGTTCTTGATCCTAAGGATCCCCACACTATCACTCCTTCACATCCCCTACTCCCTGCCGCTCTCAGTTCTTCTACTTCTCCGTGTATTTAAGATACTCTGCCGCTCAACTCTACCCCAGAGAATCCTTAAAGAAGAGCACTGTTTAAATTTCAGGCCTCTAACTCCCCTTCTACCTCAGGATAATTCACCCAGTCCCCGAGGCTATCAGTTCTCCCGAAGGACACCATTTCATCCCAGTCTTTTTATCGAGAGATGAGAAAGATGGCTATGACATTCTAGAGGCACCACAGTCCTTAGCTTTTTCTCCTTCTAAATAAACACCAGGCTTTCTCACCTTCACATTCTCTATAAGCATTCATTCTTTTTTTAGTTTTCCAATTTTCCCCACTGATGCCCTTCCCCACCTGATGCCTCTTACCAGTAGGGCCGAGGGCAGGCAATCCGCTGGGAAGTCACTTTGCAGATAAGGAGACAGTTACAAGGGCATCGAACATATTTTTTCCCGGGGGGTGCATTCTTGATTGGCTAGAGAAGAATGAGTATCAGTAAGCAAATCTCTACTCCCAATCCATTCCATTTCCTACAAAAACACCTTCTGAGGAGAGAGATCTTAGCCAGGACAGAGAAATGCAAGAAAGGCAAATAACATAAAACTTGCAAATGAAAACTAGGTTTAAGTATCCAGGACAGGTGTGAAGGTAAGGAATGGTAAACATTAGCTTTGGTGAGTGAATTCTCGGGAAATAGCTGTGTGAAACTCCTGGAGCTGAAACCTGGGTTTCATGAAGAGCACTTGACATCTGAAGGTCAGGGTCTAGAATCAAGGAACCAGAAAGAGGATCCAGGAAACAGGGCCCATTTCATAGATTCGTGTAACTCACAGTGGCTTCATTGCAGACGCCACATTTGACTACATGCTGATGCATCTTGCCTTCCACGTTGATGAGAGACTGGCAGACTCGGCAGGTGATCATGGGGGCACTCCCACTGTCGGGGCTGGTCAGGGGTGAGTAGGGGGGTGGGTCCTCCCCAGGCAACACGGCTGGGTGCCCCTCGGGGAACGGGGGAAATGCTGGAGAGGAAGGTAAAAAGAAGAATCGGCATCACTTGCAGACACCCCCACTGATGTTCCATGGGATCAAGGAACTCCTGGTCCTCAAGCCTTCTGACCAAGCTCGGCGGGCTTCTTACAATCCGGGCTTGGATCAGCTTCCTCAGAACCCCTTTCCGTTCCCAAGCTCTGGTCGCGGTTTCGGAGGGAGGGAAGCCTCACCCGGTCACAGGTGCAATAGCTCCCCACCTGGCGCTTGGGCCCCGCCCCCTCCCCGCCTCTCAGCGTTGCCCCGGAACACCTGGGACCCGCCCCAGCTTACCCTGGGGCGGGGCATGTTTACCGGCTCCGTACGGTGGTGCGGAGGGGGTCAGGCCTCCCCCGGGCCCAGCCCCAGTCCCGCCTGGCCCCACTAATCCGTTGCCGCCGGCGCCACCGTCGATGGGCTCGGAGAGCAGCGGAGATCGCTCTCCATCTGCCGCCATGGCCGCCACTGCCACCTTCCCCTTCGGCCAAGGATCCGGTTCTCTTCGCCTCTGCCGTCGCCGCAACCACCGCCGCCGCCGCTACCGGGTCCCTAGGGCGCCTGCGCGCCGCGCGCCCAGCTCGCCCCGCAACCAGTGGCCTGCCCCGCCCCGCTCCGTCCCACGGCACGTGATAGGTTGTCCCCGCCCCTGCCGGGCTATTATTCGTGGAGATGAACCAATTCCTGGTCCTGTGAAAGCAGCTCTTTTTTGCCATTAGGGAGCATCGCACAACGTCACTGTCACATGACCTTCTGGAGGCCGCTGGGCCCGCAAACACTGCACGTGACGAGAAGTGCTGCGAGCCATTGGAAGCGTGGCCCATCGCGCTACCTCCAGACCAGGAGGTGGGGCGAGGCTGCCTCACCTCCCGGGTCACGTGCTGCAGGAAGCCGAGTTTCTGTTAGGCGCCCAGAAAGGGCTCACACTCATTGCTCCTCATTGGTCCAAAGACAACGCTGAAAGACTTTTCTCCCTCTTTGCGATAATATTTCGTCTCCCATTGGCTGGAGACTTCCCTTCCCTCGTCCTGTGATCCTTGGGGGGCAGCTTTATTGGCCGAAGCTTAGCGCGAGAACCCGGGGGCGTGGTTCAAGAGCCGGCATTGAAAGAGTGCGGGAGCTGGCGTTGTTCTGAGCAGCGGGAGGAGGAACGGTAGGCAGCAGTTAGCCGCTCTACTCAAAGAAATGCTTGTACAAAGTCGAAGTAAAGATGTTCCAGGTGGAAAAGGATTAAAACGTTCAGCTTGTCACCCCAGCCTTTCTCGCTGGAGTCACTTCTGGAATAGGACACAAGACCGGCTTCTCCAGGAAGTTTCGCTGTAGACTACACCCTCCTGTCCACCCCTGATTAAATTAGGAAATTATCTTTTCATGCGTCAGTCTCTACCACTACAAGGAGATCTCATCGTTTTACTCAATTTTATGACCCCCTAGTCCTAAACACATGTGCATGGTAAGTGTTTTTTGATTGAGTTAACCAGTCCAGTCCAAGGATATTTCAGTTACCTCGTTAGGTGGATGAGACAGTCTGTAGACTTGTCTCATCTTTGCTCCCAGCCACGAGACTGCTAATGGAGGTTATTCCGACAAGTATTGGAAAAGATCTGAAGCAACTCAGACGCATATACCAATCCACCTACCCACTCTCCTGTTCATCCATGTTCATCCAACTCAACCTAACAAGGTGCTCTAATAAATGGGTACCTAGACAGATGAAATGTGTAGGGTTCCCCCTGTTAGCAGAAGGGTACTTTTTTCTTTGTTGTTTCAATTTTGTTGGGTGTTTCAGGGTAGAGCAGGGACAGTCAAGGTGAATGGCCCCTCGTTATTGGAAAGACTAATTTAGGAGGATTTGCTTAATTATGTAAGCGTAGGGTGAGTACACTATTATTTTGGGATTAATGGTGGATGATTGAGTAAAATTGAGTCACCTTATAGGGACCTTCTTTGTTTTACAATTTTACTGAAGTAATTTATGTTGGTTAAGCAAGTACAGGATGAGAAGGGCCCTGTTGTCATACGAGAAGGGAGTACTGAGAGGTCAAAGGGAGATGGTTGCAGCTCATGCTCTTGGGAAATAGCTAGTTGCTTCGAAGGCGAACATTTTAGCTCAGTCTATTAAATATAGGGGCTCCGTGACTGAGAATAATGCTGAGATGGCTGGCTTTTCCTGAGGAACCCCTTAGATGAGGGTTCTGTCTTACCGCTTTCCAGAAACTGAAGCAGAATCCTGAGGGTCTATCAGTAACCTCTGAACCCAAACTTTGGGGATAGTGTCCTGCCAGTGCACTATGTGATCTTTACGGAGCCTGAACTATAGCTGAGTTTTCCACATCTCATAGCCAAAATTGTGTCTGCCCTACATCTGGAAGGGAACAAGGAATTGAAAAAACAACTCTGAGGACCATAACCAGTTTATCTAAAAGCCTCTCCACTGAGCTTAACATTGAGGAAAGGGCAGCCCAACTCAAACATTTAATCATTAAGAAACTGCTGTTGGCCTAGCACTTGTGGTTGCTACAGGGGCTGGAGACTTCGCCTGGGTTCTGATTTTTACACACAGCTTTTCCAGACCAGCTTCTTCTCAGAAGCTAGTATCCTTCCACCAGTTAGGGCCCACAGACACTTAAAAAACCAAGGAACCTCTGGGTACAAAGTGGAGAAGGGGCTGTAGCTCTGTTGGGGATAGGCCAGTGTGCTGCTCCTTCTGACGCATGGATGCTCACTTGAGCATTCACTGTTTACACCTTGTTACACATACATTGCAAACCTGTCCTTTTGTGACTCTCCTCACCCTTACTGAAGCCACATTTAATGTTCTTTTTTCCCCCTGTCCGTTGAAGCATTTTATTTGCACATATTTATTACATCCCTAGAAAAAGAATCCCAGGATTTTCCCGCCTATGTGTTTTCACCTTGCTTCTTCATGGGCCATGATGCCACCTGAGGTTGTCATTATAATGACACCACACTGATGGGATGGATGTAAGTTATTTTGCCATTTTTCTAGATCTTTCTGTTGCACATCAAATCTGGGACTGATCACTCCACACTTGTTTAACCTGCCTGTGAGGTTCACAACAGTTTTCCCAGCTCTGTGGTCATCAATGATTTCAAATTTTCCAGGGTAACCATGCTTCATTGTCACAGTTACAAACTGGACATGACTTTGGAGCACAGCCTAATGAGAACCTGGAGTTTGCCTCTCTTCTTGGCATTGTTGATGCTCTTGAGAGCATCAGCCAGGACATTCATGAGCACCATTGTGGCAGCACAGAAAGATGCCAGAAAGAGCTTAATGTTTATTTAAATCTGGTTTTATTTGTATAAAAATGTGGGAGAGATGGAAAGTTGGGTACATTATTGAGGATCCTAGAGGGATGGACGAGTAGAATGGCTTATTTTTTTAGTAGTGTGGGCTCTTGGTGATGTTTTCATTATAGGATCAATATAGGGATGTGTGGCTAGAGAAGTAAATGTTAACTGATAGGGAGAGTGTACTCTCTGACAGCATGCGAGGCACTGGAGGAAGAGATTGATGGAATAATCCCTGAATATGTCCTGTTATAGATCCCTTCTAATGCCAGACTAACCTCCACCCACATGGGTGTGAGACATGGTGAAGGGAAGTATAGTGACTCTCTAAGTGCTTTTGTGATGAGATTGCCTTATAATATTTCCCTATGGGACTTGAGTTCCAAGAGTCTGTTGGAAGAAGCCATTACGTATTCTGCAGATGGACTTATTCATTGACTACCTACAATCTGGGCACACTACTTTAGGATAAATCTAAGATCAATAAATACTATCTCAACGTCAGTGACATTACAGTTTGGTAGTGGTCAGAAGAAACATGCCAGGAAAGCAAGGTAATTTGTGAGAAGGGCCATAAAAGAGACCGTAAATGCAGTGGTTAGATTTGCATGCTCCACTTCAGTGGCCTGGGGTTCCCAGGTTTGGATCATGGGCACGGACCTACATGCCCTACACAGCATCAAGCCATGCAACCCACATACAAAGTGGAGGAAGATTGGCACAGATGATAGCTCAGGGCCAATATTTCTCAAGCAAAAAGAGGAAGATTGGCAACAGATGTTAGCTCAGGGCCAATCTTTCTCACACACAAAAAAGGAGGCCATAAAAACCCTATCAAGGGTTGGCCCTGTGGCTGAGTGGTTAAGTTTGCATGCTCCGCTTCAGTGGCCTGGGGTTCCCTGGTTTGGATCCTGGGTGCAGACCTAGCACTGCTCATCAAGCCGTGCTGTGGCAGCATCCCACACAGAAGAACTAGAATGACCGCCAACCAGGATATACAACTATATACTGGGGCTTTGGGGAGAAAAAAAAAAAAGAGGAAGATTGGCAACAGATGTTAGCTCAGGGCCAATCTTCCTCACAAAGAAAGAAAGAAAGAAAGAAAGAAGGAAAATGGCTGACACACACACACAAAAAGAAAGGAAATGGAGACCAGCCAGGTGGCGCAGCGCTTAAGTGCACGTTCTGCTTCGGTGGCCCAGGGTTCGCAGGTACGGATATGGCACTGCTTGGCGAGTCATGCTGTGGCAGACGTCCCACATATCAAGTGGAGGAAGATGGGCACGGATGTTTGCTCATGGCCAGTCTTCCTCAGCAATAAGAGGAAGATTGGCAGCAGATGTTAGCTCAGGGCTAATCTTCCTCAAAAAAATAAGAAAGAAAGGGAGAGAGAGAGAGAGAAAGAAAATGGCTGACACTTTCAAAACAAGATGGCCTCACTCACACGTCTGGCAGTTGTATGTGCTGGCATGGCTGGGCTTCTTTATAGCATGGTGGTACTTAGAGCGATGGTCTGAAGAGGGTGAAAGGAGAAGCTGCAAGGTGTCTTTAGGTCTTCATTCCTACCACTCTAGTGGTCATAGCAAGTCATAAGGCCTATACAGATTCAAGGTGAGGGGAAATGGGCTTCAAGTCTTGATGGGAGGAGCTGCAATATATTGTGGCTGTGTTTTCCAAACTACTATAAATGGTAGAATTTCAGCAATCAATACATGTACAAATATTTGT
This sequence comes from Equus quagga, assembly GCF_021613505.1. Classification (NCBI taxonomy): domain Eukaryota; kingdom Metazoa; phylum Chordata; class Mammalia; order Perissodactyla; family Equidae; genus Equus; species Equus quagga. The sequence goes on along the minus strand of NC_060268.1, from coordinate 28,719,837 downwards.
TAAATATCTACTCTTTGTGAAAGACACTCCTTAAGAAACTTAAACTCGGGATAGGGAGAGATAATGTAAAAATACACAGTCTAAAATATCAGCACTAGTAATTTTTAATTACATGGGAAAATATCAATAGTAGAAATTTATGATACAACACATGCTTCCTAACAAATGAACAGTGTAATACAAGTTCAAGGAAAGAAGAAATCCCTTCTAGTTAGAGCAGCCCGAGAAAACTTTAAAAATACAAAGAAGGATTATTATATTATTGTATATGGGGATAACTTGGATTTGAGCTTTGTCTTGAGTAGGTCGATTGGCAGAGAAATGCAAAAAGTAATGATAATATATGTGATTTTCTCACAGTTAATAAAGCACTTTTATATTTGTATTCATTTATTTCAAAACCCACTATGAGATGGACAGGGAAGGCAAGACTATCTTTATCTTATAGATATGGAAACTGACGCTCTGTAAATTAGGGTCACTTAAGCTAAGTGAGAGATTGAAATGGGACTAAAAGTCCAGGTTTCCTGACTTACGGTTTAATGCTTTTGCCCTCATATCATCAGCTAGGCAGATTGAAAAAGGCAGAAGCACAGAGGTGGCAGAATGCACAGTATTTGGAATAGAGCCCTTTTTATGCTCAATGCCTGGCACACAGAAGTTGCTTGATAAATGGCTATCAATTAATTAATTAACTTAAGCCCCATCTTGAGGTAAGTGTGTACTAAGCAATATTGTCAGCTGCGGTCTCAGGCAGGCTGGATATTCAGCTGGGGCTCTCCAGTGTGGCTGGCATCAGTTGTTTATGGCTGGCATTGGTTTTGGTTGGCTGGTGCCCGTACTGTACAGGTAAGTCATTTCAATATTACCCCTGGTGCTAGGTAAGTATCTTACTTATGGGGTGGAGTCTTCTCACTTAGATTGAGAAAAATTAGGCTATGGAGGTGTATTACTTTGCTAGGACTACCATAACAGAATTCCATGGACTGGGTGGCTTGACTTTGTTTTCTCACGGTTCTGGTGGCTTGAAGTCCAAGATCAAGGCGCTGGCAGGCCTATCTTTTGGCTTGCAGATGGCCGCCTTCTCCACTCTGTCCTCACATGGCCTTTTCTCTGTGCATACACATCCCTGGTGTCTCTTCACTTCTTACAAGGACCACAGTCATATTGGATTAGGGTCCCTTATGCCCTCATTTAACCTTAATTATCTCTTTAAAGGCCCTATCTCCAAATACAGTCATGTTTGGGTTAGGAGGTTAGGGTTTCATCACATGAATTTTGAGGGAACAGTCCATAACAGTCCATAATAGGAGGATGTCAAGAAAGACACTGCAAAGACTTGGAAGCATTTTTTCTTCAGGTTCCGACCAGGTGGTAACTATCTGCGAGGATGGGTAGAGAATGGGGTGGGAAACATCTGCTTGGCTTCTGTGGCCCACAGTGTCCCAATTTGATTTCTCTTTTCCACATGCTCTGTTTCTTCTTTCCCTTCTCCTGAAGTGGTGGTTTACCACCTGTGTGAAAATGGCACAGTCCCTTACTCCATTTCCAGCGGAGAGAATGTTTTTGGTAACACAAGGAGTGAGTTAACCAAGCTGAGGAGTAGTATGGGGGTTGGATGGGTAGAGCACGGTAGGGTCTAGTTTAAGGGATTAATTTCTGTTTGTTACACTAAGCCTTTGCTCCTTTGGGGTCTGTGCATGTCCTTTGCTCTTTTCTTTGGGTTATAATCGGCTTCCCTATCTGAGAGCCAAGGTCTTTGGAATTGAGGGTGTTAGGTTAGTTTTTTTTAATTTCTACTCTGTTCCTGCCTCTGAGTGAGGCACAGACAGGGATATGGGGATCTCACTCTTAGAGAAGAGAAATTAAAGTGATCCCTTTAATTGGTGGTGGGGGTGGGGCACTAAACTAAAATAATATTTTAATTTCAGGAATTGGAGAAAATGGGAGGTCAAAGAATCTGGGTGGTGGTGGGGTAGATGTTTAAAGAGGAGAACATTTATCCTGTGGTCTAGAGAGAATGAGAAATTGCAGTCAAGAGAGCAGGAATAAAATAGGTTTCTTGCCTAAAGAATCCTGAGAAGCTGAGCCTACTTCTTTAAGTGTTGACATTGGGAGTCATTATCCGGAGACATCTCCGCACTCCATAAGGCAATGCTCAGTTCTTTAGAACCTGTCACTTCTGTTCTTCAGTTTCCTTGACCTTGAGTGTGGAAGATGGGTGTGTTACTGAGTATGTGCCTGGACATGGGAGTCCCTCAGAGGATAGCAGAAGGAGTGATAAGAAGATAGAAGAAAGGGTACTAAGGCAGTAATGAGCTATAATCACTCCAAGATTGATGATTGTTTGATTCCTGACTACAAGAACTCTAAAAGTATAAAATAAAACATAGTTCCAGCTTCTTTTATGTGGATACAGGGTAGCAGTGACTAGAAAAGGTAACAGCAGTGCTGTGGAAAAGAACTTTCTGTGATGATAGAAATGTTTCTATGCTATGCAATATGGTAGCCACCAGCCACATGTGACTATTCAAAAATTGAAATGTGGTTAGTATAACTAAGGAACTGAATTTTTATTTTTATGTCATCGTAATTAATTGTATTAAGTTTAAATAGCCATGTGTGCCTAGTGGCTACTGTTTTGAACACTGCAGAATTAGAGTCTGTGTTGATGGACTGGGTGTACTTCCAGTTATTCTTCTGATTCAATTCATAGTTAGGTGGGCAGGAGAAATCAAAAAGAAAAAGACACAATAAGGAATAATAATAGCCAACATTTACTGTGTGCTCACTGTAATTCGAGGCACTTATCTAAACACTTAACAGGCATTTTATGTAACCCTTGCAACAGCAGAAAGTACTATTATTGTCACCATTTTATAGGTGAGAAAACTGAGGCATAGTGAGAATTTTACTTACCTGGAATCACTCAGCTGTTAAGTAAGGGGTAGAGATGGAATTGATACACAGGTAGTTTGACTAGGGTCCACTCATTTCCACTACATAAATTCAGGAATGCGGTGACATGGAATGAGTAGGGCCATAGTTTCCAAACTCTGTGCTAAGGTGCAAATTCACAGGGGTACAATGGAATATTTAAAATTTTGAAGGGGAACACATCAATACTCGACATCCCTTGTGTAGCATGCAAACAACTAGCTCAAGGTAATTCACAGTTTGAACATTACATTGTGCTACATTCCTTTTGATGGCAAAATATCTTTGCAAAGCTGGGTTTTAGGAGGTCCCTTGGGCCTTGGATAAAAAAGTAAGTACTGTGTGAAAATCAGCACGAAACAGGAAATGAGGGTAGCAGTGTTGGATTCCAAGGTTTGAGAAGTTGTGCAGTGTCCCACAGGTGCATACATCCCATTAGTAACTATTTGTGGCTATTTAAGAAAAAAATTAAAAAATACTTTTTCTTTCAATTTGTATGTATTATTTTTTTTCAGATGGTTACTAAGTTAGGAACCAACTACCCCAAAAGCAAAACTGTTAGGTAGTTTTTTAGACCTAGGGGTGCTGTGAAAAAATTGCTGAGATGCTAAGCACATTATAAACTGAGAAACTGGGAACCTCTGGACTAGGATGTTGAAAACAGATCAAAATAATCATAAAGGAATAGAGTATGGGCACTTGCCTTGAAATGACCTAAAGAGATATGATAGACATTTAAGACATTTCATATATTTGACTACTAAGTGTGTGCTGTATACCAGTGTTCACAGGGCAGCAGATACACATGCAGCACCTGAATCCATGCCTTCAGAGGTCAAAAACCTGTGAAGAAAGCATTAAGAGCTGTAAACAAACCAACTTTAGGGGTAGGACTTGACCCAGGGTAGGGTTGGCTGCAACCTGGAGCCTGGGCCCTCTTGTTGGATAGACCACAAGATAAAGATGTGGTTGCAGGAGGCATGCTGATTCTTGTAGGGTAGATCCTCTCTGGGCCATTGATGAATCCAAGATTAAAGAGATAGGAGGTCCAAGTGACTATGCAATGATTATGGTTGCTGAACTTGAATTCAGAATAAAGTATGTCACATAGTTCTGAAGGTTATGTCACCCTGGCCAAGGTGCAGTCTGGTAAACTGCCTTTGCCTGTCACATAATTTCCTTGGTGAACAGAATGTTTATATATACATACTGCAGATTCTTCCCCACGTGACACCAGAGAAACACTTCAGAAGGTTAAACATTGTCCCTCAATTTTCCTTTTGTAAATATATTGCAGATCATCTCCTTTTGGTTTACATACACTTACTTTAGGCAGATTCCATTAAAATTAATCGTTTGCATTATTTTAGATATAATCACGTTCTAATCTTGTCTTTTGTGTAAACTAGATTGGATTTGGTTATTTTAAAAAAACCTTTCAACAATCAAATATGGTTAGATATTTCCTTGGGCTGATTTTTTACTTATGAGAGACCTTATCCATCATTTAAAATCGTGCTTTCAATGTTTCAATTGTTCATAGTCTCATTACTAAGATCACTATGATTTACTTTTAGATCACCCTGTTCTTACTTTTGCTAGAATTACTGCATGAATAAGGATAGTAGTAATAATAATAATAATAATCATAATCATAAACCAATAACAATAATGATGACAGAATAAACTGTTCAGGGAGCAGGCCCTGTGGCCAAGTGGTTAAGTTCACGGGCTCCACTGCAGCGGCCCAGGGTTTCACCGGTTTGGATCCTGGGCGCTGACATGGCGCCCCTCTTCAGGCCATGTTGAGGCAGTGTCCCACATGCCACAACTAGAAGAACCCACAACTAAAATATACAACTATGTACCAGGGGGCTTTGGGGAGAACAAGGAAAAATAAAATCTTAAAAAAGGAGAAAAGAATAAACTGTTCATTTGGCACTGGGCTCAGTTCTTTATGTATATTATTTTTTCTTTACATATATTGTCATTACTCCTCTGTCCCTAGCACTAGAACATTGGAGGTACATAGTTGATGCTCAATAAATATTTCTTCCATGACTGAGATAGAAACAGGGTTGGGAAAGAGTGACCTGGGCCATGGTGGTGAGTGAAATGGCAAGCAGCAAAGATGAGGTTTCAGGAGAGTGGAGACAGGTAGAGGATTCCAACAGCCAAGCAAGGGCCAGTGAGTAGTGATTTTATGGGAGGCTGGTTAAACTTGCAAATGTGGAGAGGAAACAGCTGAATTCTTACAAAGATGTTATATTGTGTAGTTCTGTTTCAGGTATTTCCATATTGGGAGGAGTCCTCCGGTTTTCCCAATTGCTTTGGTCCAGTATTGCGTAAATCAAGGGATTGTCTGGCTTTTCCCACGTCATCCCCGCTCCATCCCCATCCTTTCTCTGTCGGTGTCCAGGATCCAGGAATTCTTGCCTGTAGAACTTTTCTCTTCACCCCATCTGGACCTGGATTTAGAGCCCCCCGATGTGTTCTCCCAAATCCTGTAACCTCCAGGTCAGCAGCGTTGCTTGCTCCGTCGACCCAGTTTCCTTTCTTCAGGAAGCAGCTCAGACACAGTTACACTTATATTCTGGTGTTCCACGATCTAAGGTTTAAAAATTTAAACTTTAAAATCTCTCACGGTTCGCTGTAGACACCCAGGAATGGGGCTGTAGACAGATGGTTCGGGGGTCTCCTGCTGCCGTGTAATCCTCTTCCCGCACAGGCTTCCTTGCCGGAAACCCCGGCCCTGAGGACTGGAATGGATGCAGGGATGAAACGCTTGATGCCCCTCCGGGAGTCGGGTGGGGCTCGAGAAAGGATCCAGCCCCGGGGAGAACTCGGTTTAGGTTTGCAGCCAAGCCTGGGGCGATTGAATCAGAGTGTGTCACCTTGGAGATAGGACTGGCCCGCGTGCTCGGCTGCCATTGGCTGGGGACTTCCGGGCTGGGGATAAGCCAGCGCCGAGCAGACAGCGCGCTAAGTGTGCGGCCCTGACCGGAGGGAGGCGGCAGCTCAGCTCAGCGGAGCAGATCGCGGCGGCGAAGGGCGGGCTTGTTCAGAGAACGTCAGCGGCACCATGGCGACCCAGTGAGGCGGGCACCAGGCCGGGGGAACACTGGCGGCCCCTCGGGGCGGGGGGGGGGGGGGGGGTGGGTAAATGGCTGTCACTGAGACCTGGAAACCCGGCTGTGGGCCCTGAGGGATCCCGGAGAGGGAGCGGGCGCCCTGGAGCTGCAGAGAGCCCTGGCAAGGAGCCCGGGGTCAGGGCCAAAGCGCAGAGCAGTAGGGCGGCCGGCGCGGGCAGGGATGCACGCGGGAATGGAGTCAGGGTGGCGCCAGTGGAGCAGGAAGGGGACAGGTTAGTAGAGTGTAGTGTACTCCGAAAAGAAGCCAGTGTGTTTGTGTGTATGTGTGCGTGTGCACGTTGGGGGTGTAAGTCTAGAGAGGGGCATAACCCCCTCCCCCCAATACAGGGCAAAAGTCTTCCCACTGCACGTGCTCTTCACAGATTCCCATTCTAGAGTCCAGGTAAAGCAACAAGGTAGTTTTGGGGCCCATATCTAGAGTTCCTCCTTCAGAGGAGAGATTGCTCAGGTCCCTCGCCAACACCTCCCTTCCCTCCAAATTGGAGGTCCAGGGGCCGGCTCCGTGGCCAAGTGGTTAGGTTCGCGCGCTCCACTGCGTTGGCCCAGGGTTCGGATCCTGGGCGCAGACATGGCACTGCTCGTCAGGCCACGTTGAGGCGGCGTCCCACATCCCACAACTAGAAGGACCTGCAACTAAGATATACAACTGTGTACAGGAGGGGTTTGGGGAGATAAAACAGAAAAAAAAAATTGGAGGTCCAATTGAGTTGGGGACAGTGTCTCCAAGGAGAGAAGAAAATCCTTATTCCATGAATCAGGCAACATACCCTGCACACTGGCCCTCACTCCCACCTTTGAAAACCTCTTTCTCTGCTTTGGTCCTGGAAATGCCAGTTCAAGTCTCCAGCGTTAGGGATCACAATGGCTGTTGGATGCTCAGGGCTCCAGGTCGTGCTCAGGGCACTGATGGCCAATGAGGAAGTCCTATGGCTGTGGCTAGAAATGCTAGGTGACTATGGCTTCACACTTTCTTCATTTCCTTTGCACCTCTTGAAGATGCTGTTTGGTTCACTTTTTACCATTTCATTGCTTCTCTTCTCCAGCCTCCTGTGGCCCCAGCTCTAGGGCCCCTGCCCTGTGCCTTACTCAGCTACTTCTTTGAGGGAAGCTGGGGTATTGTAGAGTCATCTGGTTTCAAAGGCTCTGCTTTTGAAGAAAAGAATTTCCTCTGGAGGCTTGGTTAGCTGTGTTCATGGGTGTGAGAGAATTGGACTGGAATTGTGAAGAAAATTCTAGTTTGATTCTTGGGATGTATAGATTCTGGGCAGGTGTTGTCCTTAAGTCTCTGAAGGGCAAAGAATGTTGGTGAAGAGAAGAGAAGATGGGGAAGGCAGGGAGGAGAATAGAGACATGGGGGAAAGTGGCAGAAAGGTTCAAGTGCTGGGGACCTGAACCATGATTTATGGAGTCAAAGATCTTTGGAGCTTGTTAGCAAGTTTTTAAGTCATTTTCAAACTGACTCTGTAAGATAGACAGGGCTGATTATATTCCCCTTGGTTTATATCTGAGGAAAGTATTTGAAGCATAAGTTATTTGCCTAAAAAGGCAAAATTGGGACTATAGTCCAAGTCGAGTTGCTTCCCTCTAGACCAGAAATTCCTAAACCTGGTGTTTTTTTTTTTTGTTGTTAGCCCTGAGCTAACATCTGCCAATTCTCCTTGTTTTGCTGAGGAAGACTGGCCCTGAGCTAACATCCGTGCCCATCTTCCTCTACTTTATACGTGGGACTCCTACCACAGTATGGCTTGATGAGCGGTGCCATGTCCGCACCCAGGATCTGAACCAGTGAACCCCGGGACGCCGAAGCAGAATGTGCGCACTTGACCGCTGCGCCACCAGACCGGCCCCTAAACCTGGTTTTTTAATCAGAATTACCTGAGGCACTTTTGTAAATACTGATTCTGGGGTCTCTCCCCAGAATTGTGAATCTGGAGGGGTGGGCCCTACAATTTTTTTCTTTTTTTTGAGGAAGATTAGCCCTCAGCTAACATCCATGCCCCTCTTCCTCTACTTTATGTGGGATGCCTACCACAGCGTGACTTGACAAGCAGTGCGTAGGTCTGCACCTGAGATCCAAATTGGTGAACCCCGGGCCGCTGGAGCAGAACATGTGAACTTAACCACTGCACCACTGGGCTGGCCCCCAGAATCTATTTTTAACAAAGCTGCTGTGAAAAGTTGTGCAGTCGGTTCTACTCCAGTGCTGACAACCATTGTGTGAATGGGGTCTGCTTTTTCGTGGGTTAGCTTGTCTAGTCCAGGCTTGAATTACCCCTGGCAACTCCACTAGGAGTGTTTCTATCACTGTCTTTGTCAATCAAAAAACTGAGCCCTTAAGTATTTGTCTGAGGGGAGAGCTGGAGCGTGAGGGTCCAGAAGGAAATTGGATTCATCCCTTGCCCTCTGGGTAGTTAGTCTTAATTACATTTTGAGTGTCCCGAGTGGGTACTAAGGAGGGTTGCATTGGGTTTGTCACTGCCCTAAGGAAGGTCTTAGTTCCTTTTTGAGTGTACTTCTGGGCCTGCCTCCTGAGGCCCAGCACTTTTACCCTCCTTGATTTGATTATTTCACTGTACTTGTCTGTAGACTTGACGGTCCCTTCCTCTAAATCTTTGTCCTAAGGAGAGATATTAAACCGGCCAGTGGTGGCAGAACTGGGGTTGGGGCTGCTGGTGGAGACAGAGAGGAGGGCGTTTCATATCAGACCTTTAGTGAGTCTGATTCAGAAAGAGGAGTGTGTGGGTGGGTGAGCTTAGTGCAGCCTCTCCTGAGAGAGAGGAGCCTCCCCTCTGGGGCAGCTCTTTGACCAGCTTCTCTGTCCCCTGCCACCTCGGTACACCTGCCAGCCTTTCTACACCTATGCTCATTAGTCTGTGACGCTCTTGGGCTGGAAGTGAAACTCACCTTGATTTTCCCTTTCTCCTAGGTTCACATATGAAGATTATCAGACCACCGCACAGTGGCTTCTGTCCCACACCAAGCACCGCCCTCAAGTGGCGGTGATCTGCGGTTCTGGGTTAGGAGGTCTGACTAATCAGTTAACTCAGGCCCAGAGCTTTGACTACAGTGAGATACCAAACTTTCCCCTAAGTACAGGTACTGGCCAGGGGAGGGAGGGTTGGCACTGGGGGATGTTGATGGGATTCTGATGGAAGGGCAATGCTTCCATGCCTGGAGCTGGTTATCCTCTATGGCATTTGACTGGAGACAACTGTTGTGATGGAGGAGAAAAGACCACAGGAATCAGAATGACTTTAGAGGGAAATTTCCCCAGTAGGAATTTCAGAATAGACAGGGTGTGTGTGTGTCATGGTACTATATGATGACCTGTTTCATATGCTTGAATGATTCAGAGCTCCTTAATGCTCTTCAACACCTCCCCCAAGTGCTCCCCCATATACCATGGTCACCACAGACTCACACACACACACCTCTTTCTCATTTCTTTCAGTCTGCAGCATTAATGGAAAAAGCAGTGCCTGTAACTGCCCGGGACAAGATCAGGCCATCCCTGCCCTATGTCCTCCTGCCATTCCCACTCTCCCAGCTCTAACTCCAGTCCTAGGATAAGGCAGACACTGGTGCACAGCAGCAAATGGGCAGAATGCCTTGTTCTTGCAAACAGATGCACAGATAATACGTGAACACACAGGACCTGCTTCACACTGACCCTTTGGAGGGGAAAGGAAAGGGGCAGATGCACCCTGTGCACAGTGGAGCTCCGAGGGATCTGAGGAGAGCGTATCCAGCGTCCCAATAGCAGCTAGAAAGCTCTAAGACTAGGGCTTAGAAAAGGACCAGGTGAAATAGGACAAAGATAGTTTATTTGGTTTACTGATTCATTTCTCAGATCACTAACTTCTCTTGGTTTGTTTATAAATTTTTCTGCTTTCTACCTTCCTCTTTTCCCTAGAGAGTTGTGACTTTGCACAGATATTTTTCAAATCCCTGGAGCAAAACTGGTAGACTAGACGGGGGAGGTGGGAATGGGGTTGGAGAAGGAAATATTAAAAAGAGAGAGGGAGAGCAAAGTTTTCTAAGGGAGATAGTAGTGACATTGGCTCCACTCCTATCCCCAGCGAGAAGGGCATTGCACTGAGTGAGAAGCGGATTAATTTTTAAATTTTATCAACCGATTTTTTTGTACTCCACTTGAGTTTTGCAATCTCTGTCACCTTTGCTCTAATACTGGTCATTTTTTTTATAAGCTCCTATATCTCTGTGTGTCTGTCAATTCTTCCTCTTGGTTTTGGTGCCTCTCCCAGAACATCCATTCCCTAAGTGATAGGTTGGCTGTGTGCCTTAGAGGAGAAATTCCAGATAAGGGAAATGGTAATTATGGTTATAATATCTGGGTGGGAGTTACCTTTGCACTCCTATCCCCTGCCTGCACCATCCTGGGCATCTGCTCCCACAGGACTGTTTTGTGGGTCTAATGGAGGAGACTTGTATGGATCCAAACTCTGCCCATTTCCCCTTGTTCAGTAGCCTCTTTAGAAAGCTAGAATTTGCCTTGAGTTTTCTTTCAGGAGTAAGGAGACCTACAGTTAGGGTAATAAATAAGAATTTTGAAAATTTTGGAAAAAGAGTTACTGCATTCACTGTATTCCTTATTACCCATTTATTCTAATTTTTAATCCTAGTTTCTTGCAGTATGGCTTTCTCACTCTTTTGAACTTTCTTTAGAAAGCCTTTCCTTCCTTTGATGCATGTTAATGTTGCACATCCTTACCTCCATAGCTCTAATCATAGGATGGACTTATATACTTATTTGTAAATTTATGATTAATTTTTGTCTCCCTTACTCGACTTAAACTTTCTGAAAGCAGAGATGATAACGTCTTCTTTTGCTTCCTTATGCCCTCATGTTGAGCACAATGAGTTGCCTCATAGTAGGTGTTCATGGATATGTGTTGTATGAAAGCATCATCCCATTCGTTTCCCTTTCTTGTTTGTATACAGTGCCAGGTCATGCTGGTCGACTGGTGTTTGGGTTCCTGAACGGCAAAGCCTGTGTGATGATGCAGGGCAGGTTCCACATGAATGAAGGCTACCCGCTCTGGAAGGTGAATCAGGGGCATCAGCCTAGATGAATCTGGAAGAAGGGAGAGAGCCATCTCTCCTATTCTATTACCTAGCTACCTGGTGTAGGTAATTTTTGGTCCCCTCCTTTCTCTTTCATGTTGTATATCATGCATGTCTGCATGGGTGGGTTGGTGAAATTTTAAAGAACAATTTATCATCTTTTATCTTTTGCTTCTAAGGTGACCTTCCCAGTGAGGGTTTTCCGTCTTCTGGGTGTGGACACCCTTGTGGTCACCAATGCAGCTGGAGGGCTCAACCCCAAGTTTGAGGTTGGAGATATCATGCTGATCCGCGATCACATCAACCTGCCTGGTTTCTCTGGTCAGAACCCTCTCATAGGGCCCAATGATGAAAGGTATGGATCTTGCTCCTTTATTTATAGATGGATAGATTGTAAGGACTGGCCTGGGGGTTAGGAGAAATCTCATTGTATTCCATTAATCTGAGATAATCCAACCTGTGCCCTAGGTTTGGAGTTCGTTTCCCTGCCATGTCTGATGCCTACGACCGGGATATGAGACAGAAGGCTCACATTGCCTGGAAACAAATGGGGGAGAAGAGAGAGCTACAGGAAGGCACCTATGTGATGCTGGCAGGCCCCAACTTTGAGACTGTGGCCGAGTGTCGTCTGCTGCAGAAGCTGGGGGCGGATGCTGTTGGTGAGAAGGAGAATGTGGCTCTAGGCTTGAAGAGGGAGGGATCTGGTAGAATAAGGATGGCAAGAATTAGGATATTGTAGAGCTGATGGTGGATTGAGAGAGAATCTGACTTAAAGGAAGATTGAATGAAATTGACTCCTGGAAAGATACTAAGGTAGTGAGGTTTGGTGTGTTGTCCCATCAAACCTCCCCACCCAGCATCGAGGGCTTTAACAGGTGTAATGCTATGACCTATCCATGATTTGATAACTGTTTCTAAGCATTATTCTAACAAATATCATTATAGCTACCCTCTGTACCTTGACTGGAAGATGGAACAGCATCATTAAAAGTGATTTCAAAATTGTCACAGACAGGGTCTGGCCCCATAACCTAGTGGTTAAGTTCTATGCATTTGGCTTCAGTGGTTCAGGTTCGGTTCCCAGGGATGCCCGTACCCCACTCGTTGGCAGCCATGCTGTGGTGGTGACCCACATACAAAATAGGGAAAGATTCGCATGGATGTTCATTCAAGGCAAATCTTCCTCAGGAAAAAAAAAATTGTCACAGACACAGAAATAAAATTGCAATGGTAATATTTATAAGAAAAGTGTAAGGCCCTCTGAGGCCCCACTCCTTTAAACAATACAGAACAAGCTAAGGTCAAGTCTAATTTAGCTGTTTCTTTGGATGTTTTTTGAGATGTTAAATTGTCAGTGAGGTGATGAATAGCTATTAGGCCAAAGGATGAGGAAAAGAGTCACTTGAGGATCCTGAGAGTTGGTGTCCCTCTTTCTCCCCATCAGGCATGAGCACAGTTCCAGAAGTTATAGTTGCCAGGCACTGTGGACTTCGAGTCTTTGGCTTCTCCCTCATCACTAACAAGGTCGTTACGGATTATGAAAGCCTGGAGAAGGCCAATCACGAGGAAGTCCTAGAGGCCGGGAGACAGGCGGCACAGAAACTGGAAAAGTTTGTCTCCATCCTTATGGCTGGCATTCCACAGCCTGGCTGTGCCAATTAACTGGGCCTGGAGTGGTCTGGCCTCTCCCTTATGGGATCCAAGTAGCTGCTGCCTGCTTTGGCCCTTGCTGGGTCATGTGCTTCTGACCTTGGGTAGTAGCAGACAAGAAAGAAAGATCCCCACATCCTTCACATTACTTCTCTCACCAGACCCTTTCCAGACCCTTTTGGTGCTGGGTCCTCTTTTGCTCCACTGTCTTCTCAGAATAGTTCTTCCCTAAGCCCTGCCACGCATCCGTGCATATATCCAGGATGTGGCTCAGGCTGTTGAACTGGGCACTGTCGCTTCTCTAGCTTTTTGAAATGATGATTTCACATTCCTGGGGTCTCAGTTCTGAGTCCCCTAAAGCACTAGATCCCACACAAGGACCAGCCCAATGTCTCTTGTACTTTTATACTGTCATATTTTGAGAATAAAGAGAAAGATGAAATAACTTCTTCATTTTTGTGCAGTTTGTTATAAGGCTGGGGCACAGGCGGAGACTAGTATGAAGGGCTGTGAGACCACGTCTTGTGTGACTGTCTGCTTCTCAGATAAGTAACTAAGAACTGAGATGAGTTGGTACGTGAATGCAGGAAAGAGGAAGGAAAGGCAAGAAATGAGAGATAAAGATGTTGAAAGATGGTGAGGATGGAAGGGCTAGCTTCTGGCACATGAGGCCACTTCCCTCCGACCAGTTTCCTCTCTTGCTTGCCTTCTATTGTTTCACCCCCTGTCTGCCTTCTCCTGAATATCAGACTCAGTTCAGTGATCTTGAAACCAAGGACAAAAGAGTTCAAGTTTCCCTGGATTAGGATGTAACTGTGGCTGTACCCCCAAGGTTAACATGGGACACAAACTAACCAAAGTTTCTGAGCTCGCCTTGAGAACAGCAGGAGGCCTGCTGTTAAGACACTAGCTTGCTGCCAGCCCTCTGCCTTACTTAAGCCTCACAGAGGAGCACTGAGAAGCTAAAATGAGCAGTTGTAAGCTTCACACCTCATAGCCTAAAGATCCACCACAGGCAACACATAGAAACCCCCGACTTTGCACAGGCAGCCCATGAAGAAAGATGAAAGACAGTTGCCCCTGCGCAGAGGACTCTTAGTACTTCACCTCCCAAGGCCAAATGCTCCCCTCCCCATCTTATTCTCACAATATGCTTTGGAAAAACGCTTTGAGCTGCACATGGGCAAGCTAATCTCTAACTGGTAGAAGGAATACCTTGTTAGCAGAAAATTTATGTCCTCTGCCCAAACTGTTCCTTCTGTCCCAGATAAGGAAGGCACTGAGGTCTTTTCTTAGATTCCTCAGGAATGTTGCGTTCAGGAGATCTGCTATGGTGAGGCACCCAACATTCTGTGGTCATCCAATGCCTGACGTTTCTGAGCCTCCTCTCCAATCTCATTTGCTTTATATAAGTCATTTCCAAATCAGTTCCCTTTAAGATGGGTTTTTTTTAGGATGATAGTCCGCCGTCTTCTGATTTGCTAGTTTATCTCTTATTAAATTTCTTTCTCTACCATCGCCTGCTTGACCTTTTATCTTGGGGAGTATAGATTGAGCCCTTGCTCAGTATCAATCTCAACTTCTGTTCATAGTCGCCACTTCCTTGTTAAACCCTTACTGTATTTCCTCTTGATTTCCTTCTCTCCGCTACTCAACCTGTCACCAGCCATGGACTCTCACCCACTTCCCTTGTCTTGCCTAAAGTCTAACCTTTTCTTGTGTTTGACCTAATTCTCTTGTCTTGTTGAAAGGTACAGATGTTCCTTTGATGGCTTTGGGGGTCTTGAGCTTATTGGTTTCAGCTTAGTTCCAGGAAGAACCTGTAAGCTACAGCCACCCTGGACCCATCTGCTCTGAAGTGGGCCCAGACCAGTCCAGACCACAACCACAAGAATGAAACCTGTGCGGACAGGCAGATAGTTGTACTGAAATAACCTGCCCTTATTAACAGCCTAAATTCTCCTCCTCTAGTTGGGGCAAAGCAGCCATTTTTAGATGATGTGATGTATATAAAAGTATGATTTAAAACCATACGTGTGCAAACCTATGCCTAGCCCTACGTGTGATGATGAAACTTCCCCTTTGAATATTCATTCTTACCCTAAATAAAGGTACCCACCTCCCCATGCTAGTGGAGCTGTAGCTTTGTGAAATTATTCCCTATGGTTTTCATTTTCTTTGCTGCAGGCCGCAATAAAATTTCTGCTTTATGTGGCAACTACTTCTGGTGTAGTTTGATTGACTCACCAAGAAGGGGACTCACATTTGCTCCAGTATAAAATTGGCAACCCACAAGGGACCTCTATCCCTCTAAGGCTCTCTTCTTCCAACCACCCAGTTTATGCTACTGGAGGTTGAGGGATGAGTCTCACAGGGAGGGACTTTCTTCTTGGTGTTGGTGCTGCTGGTTTGATGTTACTTCCCCAGTGGGAGACCCAGTGGCCACATTGAGCATTTTGTTTGGAAGATCTCTTGATGGATGTAAGTGGGGCCAACCCCACAGCACAACGATAAGTTGTTTCTTTAAGTTGTCTCACAAAGTAAGTCTGCCTGAACCTTGAGTTTGAGGCTGCCCTAGCCTCAGGTTTGAGTCCCAACATTCGTTAATGGGAGCTTGGCTTTGGGGTTCAGATCCCTGTCTGGAGGTAGCCTGGCACAGGGAAGTAAGTCGCATTTGGTTGGAAGGATTGCATGACCTGGCCACTTCAGAAGATCTAATGCTTGACTCTGGCAAATGGGAGCAATCCCTGTTTACTAGTCATTGGGCAGTGAAGGCTTGAGGCCCATTTGAGTTTGTCACTGCTGGGGCTTGATGAACTTCTGAGGGCCCTTTTGTGTTTGTAATGAAAGTGACAAGGGGTGGGTTTGAATCCTCCCCAGAGCCAGTGTGTGTGTATGCTTGTGTTCTGTCTGTGACAGAAGGAGCTGATCCCCTGTGGTTGGGGTTAATTCTCTCAGAAGTTACAGAGTCTGTCTCTGAGTCTTGTCTTGCAATTGTGGTGAAAGACAGGGTCGGGTCCCTGCAGGCTGAGATTTGAATGTTTGTGACCTGTGCTTGCTGGTCAGGGCCGCCCAACAGAAGCTTTGCCTTAGAGTGACAGAGACTTTATCATGGTTTCTTTCTCCATTTCCTTAACAAACTGGGTCTAGGCCCCTCAGATCTCTCTCTCTCTTCCTCAGTTTCTTTACCAGCAGTCATTGAGGAAAGCTCAACACTTCCCTCTTCTTTCCTTCACATTTTCTGCTAGAGGATTTCCATTGACCTCTCCCAGATTTCCTCCTACAATCCTCCTGAGGTCATTTAGTCTCTTTAATCATCCATCTTTGGGAGGTTGCTTTTGCTTTTGGTGATGAAAGAAGCCGGGTTCAACACTTTAAAAGATGTTTTTGGTAAGTAACAGAACTCATGCACGGCACTACCAAGGTACTTGGCTTCTGAGCACGTGGTCTGATTTTTCTGTAGTGGATATTGGATCTGTCGGTTTTTCCTTTCTGTCCTCACACTAACCTTTTTCAACAGGACTGGCCGGAAAAGATGGACTTTATGTAAAATAATTACATCTCTTTTGCCTAATTATATTTTAAATTATATTTTGGGGATTATGAGAGCATATAAATTCACCTTTCAGACAATGTTAATTAAACATGCTAAAAGAGATTTCAGTGTAATATGTCCCAAATGGGACAATTTCAGTTTACCCAAACTGGTCTATTTATGTATTTAATTGGAAAAAAAATTGGCTACAAAAAAATTAAATAACCAATGGCAAGCCTATTTTAATTTTTGAGGCTTCTAAACAAGGTCAGAAATCCCATACTGCCTCTTTAAGAAAAAATAATTAAATAAGCAAACACGCTAGTGAAACGAAACCAAGTCTGCTGCTCCTCCTTCCTCTCTTGCTGAGCCCGCCAACTTCAACTTCACCAAAATTCCAGATCTAAAATTAAACAAGTGAAAATAAGTCAACTTTAAAATTGTGATGGCCATTTTTGGCAACTGTTGTTTCAGATACATCCACCTTAAGGGTCACCCTTGGGAAAAAAAGAAGAGGATTCAAAACCTCTCACAATGGAATGCATTCTTTGATTAGTATACAGAAGCTTCTAAAAGAGAAAATGACTTTAAAAACAACTATAAAAAGCACCTTACGGCAAAAAGAAAAGAAAAAATATCTTTAATAAAAATCATCAGCCATCTAAACAGGTCCCAATTTGGATCCAGATTCTTTTGAGTTTTGTCCCTAAAACATGGTCCAATTTTAAAGGTTTCAGTTTGTACATGTCTATGTTTGTGAGTTGGGATAATATAATTTCTATAGAGAGCTCCACTTAACTGATTTAAAATAAGCACTTATATAAATTATTTCTAAATGTAATAAAAACTAGCCCAGATGTCTTTCAAGTTAGCATGATGTAACATGATCTTTGGTAAATAAAACTTGCTTAAGTTTGCTGGTTTAATTAAAATAGACATGTTCTCACAATTATCAACATTGGACATGATATAAACATACAGCCTTTATAAGTCAAATAAACTCATATTATCTCCATTACAAAATTGTCAGCAAGAACAATAACTTAAAATATTAGCTGATTGTGTCTGATGTCTTATAAAGTTTTTATAGACAATTTAAATAATTGTTTGAAACAGGTAAACTAAATAGATAAATAAAAAAAGGTAAAAGGTTTTGGGAGAACTTTTTAACAAGAATTATGTATTCAGGGGCTGGCCCTGTGGCTGAGTGGTTAAGTTCGCGCTCTCCGCTGCAGGCAGCCCAGTGTTTCGTCTGTTTGAATCCTGGGCGTGGACATGGCACTGCTGAACCACGCTGAGGCAGCGTCCCACATGCCACAACTAGAAGGACCCACAACGAAGAATATACAACTATGTACCGGGGGGCTTTGGGGAGAAAAAGGAAAAAATAAAAAAATCTTAAAAAAAAAAAGAATTATGTATTCAGATGTATGTACTTAAAACAACTTAAAGTGATGGCTAACTGCCTGAGTGTCACATAAAAAAATAGTATCAAATGCTTGTGTATTTTATGACTCCATTTATATAACATTTATATAAGACAGAAAACTTTAGTAGTGATTGCCAGGGGTTAGGATGGTGGGGATAGGGTTACAGGTATGACTATAAAGAAATACCCTGGTCTGCTGAAGTGGAGTGTGTGAACTTAACCACTACACCACAGGGCCAGCACCCCTAAAACATTTTTTGAAATGGCTTTGTTATCTGGTTTTAAGTAACCAAATTTCCTTGCAAGTTGCATTATTCTTATTATGAACCTTCATAAATTTTCACATTTGAAAATTATCAGATTTAAATTAACCACAGCCATCTTAACGCTCTGTCACCTATAGGTAGTTTTTGGTTTACTCTAATGCTTGCCTGAAGGCTCTGCTATAAACTACAGGCCAGAATTGTGTCTTCAATAAAAAAGGATAGTCTCAGAGCCTCATAAAAAAGACTGTACCAAATACTTCCAGCTACTGATGCTTTACAGCATAGATTCCTTTTTTTTTTAGGACTGGCACCTGAGCTAACAACTGTTGCCAATCTTCGGGGTTTTTTTTGCTTTTTCTCCCCAAATCTCCCCAGTACATAGTTGTATATTTTAGTTGTGGGTCCTTCTAGTTGTGGCATGTGGGATGCCGCCTCAACATGGCCTGATGTGCGGTGCCATGTCCGTGCCCAGGATCCGAACAGGTGAAACCCTGGGCCGCTGAAGCGGAGCGCACGAAATTAACCACTCGACCATGGGGCCGGCCCCTACAGCATAGATTTTAAGTACAGGCTTTTGAGTTACCATCACTTAGACAACTTTCATACCAAACCAGGGGACTGAGTCAAGAGTTCCAGAACTCTTTTTAGTCAAAAATCAGACAGCTTCATGAGACTGCTAACTCAAGATCCACCAGAGCAAGAATCAGTTGTATTAAATGAACTGATAAGGGAAATTTGTGGTTATTCATTTGGAATATTGTTTTAATGTCCTACTTTATTTAGATGTTATTTAGATATCCTATTCTGAATATATAAAGAAGGCTTTTTTCTTTCTTCTTATACTCCCTTTACTTCTTATACTCCCATAACAAATCACTAGGTTCTGCTTTGTCAAACTGAAATAAACATTTTTAAATGATATCTGATTCTCACTGACCCACACATTCAGCCAAGAATTCAGAAACTCTTACCAAGTCCCCTATTTTTCGTGGCAGTAAGTTATTTGCATAGGTTGAGTAAGAGTTTGTTCTCCTTTTTACCAGAATATTATGGAAAAATCGGTTATGCAACCAAAGACTTTCCCAGAATGTCATTTTTGAGAAGGATGTTCATTTAATCCCATATGATGAACTAATGCCTGCCAAGTCCTCTCAGGAAACCTGACTAGGACCTGGCTTACAGGGTCCCACCTTTGCCAGAGGTGGGGAACATCACCTCCTGGCAGGCCAGGAAATTTAGGAAATTGTTGGGTCCTTGAGAAGAAAGCAATTCACCCAAATTTATAGGTACTTGGGTGAAATCTGGTGGAAAGAGTTTCTTTGGCTTGGTTTTTCTAAACTCAAGATAGCAAATAAAAAGTCTTTTAAAAGCCCAACCTGAGGTTCCTTAAGGAAATTTCCAAAAAGAAGTTAATTTTGTGGCCTTGTCAATAATATATGGCCCTAGACATACAAAACAAACTTAAGGAGGTCTGTACAATAAATTAAAACTCACATGAGACAGAATAACAGGAGAAAATTAAACAAAGCTTAATAACATGTATACATGGGAGAAACTCAGAAAAACTGGTAACTCAACAAAATGGCAGAGCTGCCAGCTTAAATATTGTCTTCAGCTGAAGACCAAGGAAGGTGTTGGGGGTAGTGGTTTGAGACTTCAAAGGGGGAAAAGCAATTCATATGGAAATGGAAAAGTAAATGTTTGGTAAACAGAACTTTGATAAGAATGGGCTTAGCAACGACCCTCCCATTGTAGCAATACCCACAATTATCTATGGTGATGGCTTGTCCTGGGGAGAGGCCTTTTATCTTAAATTTCTTTTAGGCAGTTAGGGGAAAGGTCAACTGTTTCTTTCAGAGTCTTTTGTTCTTAAAAATAATCAAGTCGGGGCGGCCTGGTGGCGCAGCAGTTAAGTTTGCATGTTCCGCTTCTCGGCGGCCTGGGGTTCGAAGGTTTGGATCCGGGTGCGGGTGTTGACATGGCACTGATTGGCAAAAAGCCATGCTGTGGTAGGCATCCCACATATAAAGTAGAGGAAGATAGGCATGGATGTTAGCTCAGGGCTAATCTTCCTCAAAAAAAAAAAAATTAAGGCAAGGCAAAGAGACACATTTTGTGGGGCCAATTCTGTTTTTTAAAAAAGATTGGCACCTGAGCTAACAACTGTTGCCAGTCTTCTTGAGTCTCATGATAGTTGTCAAAACACAGACATTTCATCAAGTCAGGCTTTCTTCCCTGAGCCTATCATGGTCATCTGTATCGACACGAATAATGTTTATTAATCATGTACTTTGTATAGAACATTGTCCTAAAACCATGATACAAATTCGTAATAAGACAAAGTGCTTGCAGTCTAGGCGGAGACAGGTTATATCCAACAGAAAAAGAAAAATGAGACTGACTTAGTTGTGCCCTCGATGCCTCGATGCTAAGTGCTGATGATAACATGTGCTGAAGAACTTCTGAGAAGAGAACCAACGCAGGTGATGGGGAGTGGAAAAAGTACTCGGAGACTTGAGGTGGGCCTTAGAGGGAAGATAGGTGGAGGATGTGGCAGAAGGCATCGCATGCAGGCAAATTCTGGAATGTTCAATCATTTAATAGATTGAACTGGTTAAATTGTAGAAGTCATGAATGCGAGCAGTGGGAGATAAGGTGGAGAGGGCCTAGATTGTTTAGGGCTCTGATCCCAGGCTGTGGAGTAAGAACCTTATTTGCAAGGCAAGATTGGGCACCCATGGAAGCCTTCTTAACTAAGGACTGACAGGTAAAAATCACACTCTAGTATTTTGATGGATTGAAGCCTAACTAGAACCAGGGAGGCTTGTTTTGATGTAGAATTACTTTCACCCCAAATTAGCTGTAAAGAATAGCATCATCGGTGGTAAGTATTTAATTCTTACTGAGGTTGAGGTCTTTTGTGGTGTTTAAAAGGATATGTTGTTATAGGGGCTGGCCTGGTGGCGCAGTGGTTAAGTTCCCATGTTTGCTTCGGTGGCCCGGGGTTTTCCGGTTGGGATCCCGGGTGCGGACCTATGCGCTGCCTGTCAAGCCATGCTGTGACAGGTGTCCCACATATAAAGTAGAGGAAGATGATCACGGATGTTGGCTCAGGGCCAATCTTCTTCCTCAAAAAACAACAACAATAATAAAACAGAAAAAGAATGTGCTGTTATAAAATAAAATGTAAAGGCGAGGGTGCAAGTAATTTAGAAATGAAAATACACACTTAAGTCAAGTTAGCAGTTTTCTCTTTTTTTAGGTTGAAATTTTGAATAGATGATATAATCACATAGTTAAAAAATTAAGCAACATAAATTGTATATGGTGAAAAGTTTCACCTCCATCCTTTCCTCCATCTGCCCTTCCTTCCCCACTCTACCGGTAACCACTATTGATGACACAAAATAACAAATAACCCTTCGATCGATAAGAGAGATAAGGTGTTTTTCCTTGAGCCAGAGTGAGGATTATAACCCAGGAAGGCCTTTTCCAGAGAGGGAGAAAGTGTTCCGGAGAAGCCTGATTTCCAGGACAGTCATACTTTTTTAGAATAAAGAATTATACATTAAACATGCCCAGGATGCATATTCACCAAAATTTCAAAGAGGTATTCAGTGGCAAATTAGCAAGTCAACATGACCCTGATGTTGGGAAAGGAAACTTATTTTAAGAGCACTAATGAGGGTGTTACCCAAAGGGCCTTACCAGTCGGGCATTACTGGCTTTGCAGAAGGGGAAGTATGCATTCTTATTTTAACAGTTAACGCAGATGTACAACCTATGTTTGATAGGCCATATAAGGCTTTTCTTTTTTGGTTCAAGCCAAATCAGTTTTGAGTCAGAACAGTTACCCCATATACCCCAATATGTGAAAATCTCATCACCACTTATTAGTTTCTTGTGCCTTTTTCCAGGATCTATGCAAATAAAATAAATACAAGTAGATATTCTTATTTTTCTCCTCTTATTATACACAGAAGTTAGCCTACTATTGCACTGTTCTGCATCTTGCTATTTTGTTTTATCTTAATATATCTTGGAGATCTTTTCACATCAATAAATTACTGTTTTTTCTTGATCAGTTAGGTCAATCCTGTCAAGAATACATGTTTCTCACTTCAAATTTTTTAGAAGCAAAGGAAGAATATGGTCTTTATTTTTTTTAGCCATTTCCCAGTCCATTTGTTGATTA
Organism: Equus quagga; assembly: GCF_021613505.1. NCBI lineage: Eukaryota > Metazoa > Chordata > Mammalia > Perissodactyla > Equidae > Equus > Equus quagga. Next base: position 28,697,588 of record NC_060268.1, on the reverse strand, counting down.
CTAATAGGATCAGAGATAAAGAGATAATGCCACCTGATGCCTTTTTAAAATAAGAAGGAGGAGAATAGAACTGTTCATTCTGTGCTGTGCCTTCTGTGTAAATTTGATTTAGCTTAGATTTGCAGACTTCTTCCTCGTAAATAGGCCTCTTCTTTCCATAATTACTTTTAGTTTCTAAGGGACATCTTTAGAGCAAACACTTGCTGTCTGCCTGGTTTTCCTATTTTTGTAAATGCAGATTTTAATAAAAATGGAAAATTTCATGTCTTCAATCTTTTTGCCAGATTTTAATTTGGGCGTAAGTTAGATTTGATATTGTTTGGGATTAATGCGCCTTTGTTCTTTTGTTTTTACGTCAAAGAACCCCCACCCTTCCATTTGCTTTCACTTTCACTTCCAGCCTGAGTTGGTTCATTTTAGGACTCTGACTTTATTCCACTTGCCGATCTCCCTTTTTTTCTTGTTCTCTCTCTTCTGTCAAGAGATGTTCACATATTGAGGTATGCGTAGTAAATATTCAGCTTCAAAACTGGTTCTGCTTGAACTGAAGAAGCCTGACGTACGGCCTATCAAACACACAGTGTACATCTGCTTTAACCACTAAAGTAGAGAATACACTCTCAAGATAAAAATACCTAGTTCCTCTTTGGTAACACATTATGGTAACACCCTATTGGTAAGGAACCTACCGTTCCCTTTCCCAGAGTCAGGTCATGTTTACCCACTATTTGCAACCAAATGCCTCTTTGAAACTTTGAAAATGTATCCTGGGTGTGTTTAATGCATGTTCCTTGTTCTAAAACGATATAAGACTCTCCTGAAAACCAGGTTTCTCTGGAACACTCTCTAAGGCCTTCCCAGGTTATAATCCTCACTCTTGCTCAAGTAAAACTCATCTTATTTGTCTTATCTATAGAACGGTCATTGGTTATTATGTGTCAACACCAGAGGCTACCGTTTTGAACACTGCAGGATTAGAGTCGGTGTTGATGGGCTGGGTGTACCTCTAGTTTGTCTTCTGATCCAATTCATGGTTAGGTGGGCCTGGAGAAATCAAAAAGAAAAAGAGACAACAGGGAATAATAATGGCCAACATTTACTGTATGTACTTACTATAATTCCAGGCACTTATCTAATACTTAACAGGTGTTTTATATAATTCTTGCAGCAGCAGTAAGTACTATTATTGTCACCATTTTACAGGTGAGAAAACTGAGGCATAGTGAGAATTTTACTTGTGTGGGATCACACAGCTGGTAAGTAAGGGGTGGAGATGGAATTGATACACAGGTAGTTTCATTAAAGAGTCCCTTCATTTACACTACATAAATTCAGGAATGAGGTGACATGCAGTAAGTCAGGCCATAGTTTCCAAACTGTGCACTATGGTGAAAATTCACAGGGCCACCATGGGATATTTTAAAATTTTAAGGGGAACACAGCAGTATTTGACCTCCCTTGTATACCATGCAAACTACTAGCTCAAGGTAATTCTCAATTGGAACATTAGATTGTGCTACATTTCTTTCCATGCCAAAATATCTTTGCAAAGCTTTGTTTTACTAGGTCCCTCAGATAAAAGAATAAGTACTGTGTGAAAATCAGCACAGAACAAGAATTGAGGGTAGCAGTGTTGGATTCCAAAGTTTGAGAAGTTGTGCAGTGCCCCATAGGTACATATATCCCATTAATGACTATTTGTGGCTATTTCAGAAAAAACTTAAAAATATTTTTTCTTTCAATTTGTGTGTACTATTTTTTTCAAATGCTTAATAAGTTGTTAGGAAACAACTACTTTAAAAGAAAAGTTGTTAGGTATTTCTTTTGACCTAGGGGTGCTGTGAAAAAATTGCCAAGATATTAAGTGCACTATAAACCAAGAAATTGGGACCCTCTGGAATGGAATGTTGAAAACAGACCAAAATGGTCATAAAGGAATACAGGATGGGGATTTGCCTTGAGATGACCTAAAGAGATAATAGACATTTAAAACATTTCATATATTTGACCACTAAGTGTGTGCTGTATAGCAATGTTCACAGTGCAGCAGACACACACATATAACACCTGAACCCATACCCTTCAAAGATCAAAAATCTGTGAGGAAAGCAGTAAGAGATATAAACAAATCAACTTTAGGAACAAGACAGGACCCAGGGTAAGGTTGGATGCAACCTGGAGCCTGGGCCCTCTTGTTGGATAGACAAAAAGATAAGATGTGGTCTCTATCATTGGGAAGATGGTGGCATAGAACTTTGAACTCACCTTCTCCCAAGGACAGAACAAATTTACAACTACTTTTGGAATAATTACCTCTAAGAGAGAACCATAAACTGGATAAAAAGAACCTCTACAGCAAGAGACTGCATTGACTGAGGTGGAAAAGGCAGAAATATCTTTCTATTGAGGAAAAAATGTCACATTCTAGCCAAGATGTGTCACAGATGCGAGCAATCAAGGTCTGAAGCTTTCCCTGGAGGAGCAGGAGATCTGAGTAAGAGAGCTTTGCCATAATAAGCAGCTTTTGAACTCAGTACAACTGGGATGAATGTAGTAATATCTGGCTTTGCTTGCTATTGACAAGAACAGGGAATACCTCCAGAAAAGCTATCAAAGATAAGAGAAAGAAAAGTCTGCTCTTAAGGAGCCCATGCACAAATTCACCCATTTCAGATAGCAACACAAAAATCACCAGAAAGAAAGGTGCACAGTCCCTTGGTGAAAAGAGACTCACTTGATAGGCTCTGGGCACATCTCAGGAAGGCAGGAGGTGGCTGGGACCACCCCCCAGGGATTGAGACATTGGTGGCAGCCATTATTGTGACCTAGTACAGGTGGGCTGACACAGACACTGGCAGAGGCCATTGGAGTTCTTCCTCTGGCCTGTTAGCCCAGGGGTTTGCCTCACTCAGGAGAGCATGGATTTAATCCAGCTCAGCCAAGGCAGGCAGCCCACCCTAGGTATGGGCCCCACCACCAGCAAGCCCTCAGGCAACTTGTGGGCAATTGTTGGTGACGCATGTGAGGGCTCTGCAGCAGAGTGAATGGGTCTGTTTCAGTGGGGTGGGACATGGGCATGGGGTAGGACTGCATTGACCGGCAACATGGGCCTGTGGATGGTGGGACTTGTCAGCTGCAGTAGACTTGTGCCTCTCAAACAGCCATATAGGGGATCTGCTCCAACTTCCAATGCCTGAAACAACTGTGTGCTGCTATGCCTTGGGCTGGCCCCACCCTGCTGTACTACTGAGAGAGCTGACAACATCAAGCACATTAACATCCATATTATAGGTGTCCCAGAAGGAGAAGAGAGAGACAAAGGGGCAGAGAATATATTCGAAGCACTAATAGCTAAAACTTTCCTAACCTAAGGAAGTAAACAGACATCCAGGTATAGGAAGCACAAAGGGCATAAACCAAGACAAACTCAAAGAGGCCCACACCAAGGCACATTATAATTAAAATGTCAAGAACTAAAGACAATTAGTGAATCCTAAAGCTGCAAGAGAATAGCAACAAGTTACATACAAAGGAAACCCCTTAAGGCTATTATCTGACTTCTCAGCATTAACCCTATAGGCTAGAAGGGACTGGCAGAATATATTTAAAGTGCTGAAAGGAAAAAATCTACAGCTAAGAATACTCTACTCTGCAAGTTTATCATTCAGAATGGAAGGAGAGATAAAGACTTTTCCAGACAAGCACAAATTAAAGGAGTTTATCACCAATAAACCAGCCTTACAAGAGATGTTAAAGGGGTTTATTTAAATGGAAAAGAGAATACCACAAATAGAAGTAAGAAAATCATCAAAAAAAAAAATCACTGAAAGGCAAATATACAGTAAAGATAGTAGATCAACCACCCATGAAGCTAATATGAAGGCCAAAAGATAAAATAACTAAAATTATCTATTTCCAAGATAAGAGGTTAATGGATACACATACACAAAAAAGAGGTTAAATATGATATCAAAACATAAAACATGGAAGGAGGAGAGTAAAAGACTAGAGTTTTTTAGCAAGAGGTCACACTTAAGAGACCATCAACTTAATATAGATTGCCGTTTACATGCTTTATTATCTATGGACCTCATGATAATGACAAAGAAGAAACCTATAATAAATACACAAAAAATTGAGAGAAAGGAAAGCAAATGTAAAACTAAAGAAAGCCATCAAACCACAAGGGAAGAGAGCAAGAGAAGAAGAAAGGAAGAGAGAAGAACTACTAAAACACCCAGGAAAAAAGTTACAGAATGGCAATGAATACATACTTATCAGTAGCTACTTTAAATGTCAATGGACTAACTTCTCCAATCAAAAGACATAGGGTGGCTGAATGGATAAAAAACAAGACCCATATAAATTCTGTATACAAAAGACACACTTCAGATCTAAAGACACTCAAAAACTGAAAGTGAAGAGATGGAAAAAGATATTCCATGCAAATGAAAATGAAAAGAAAGCTGGGGTAGCAATACTTATATCAGACAAAATACACTTTAAAACAAAAAGTGTGACAAGAGACAAGGAAAGTCACTACATAATGATAAAGGGAACAATCCAATAAGAGGATAACACTTGTCAATATCTATGCACCCAGTATAGTAGCACCTAAATATATAAAGCAATTATTAATAGACATGAAAGGAGAAACAGACACTAACACAAAAACAGTAGAGACTTTAGCACTCCACTTACATCAATGGGTAGATCATTCAAACAGAAGATCAAAAAGGAAACACTGGCTTTAAATTACACAGTAGACCAGATGGACATAGTACATGTATACAGAATACTCCACCCCAAAACTGCAGAATACACATTATTTTCCAATGCACATGGCACATTCTCAAGGATAGATCACATATTAGGCCACAAAACAAGGCTCAATAAATTTAAGATGACTGAAATAGTACCAAGCATCTATTCTGACCACAATGGTATGAAACTAGAAATCAACTACAGGAATAAAACTGGAAAAGCCACAAATATGTGTAGATTAGACAAAATGCTACTGAACAACTATTGGGCCAATGAAGAAAATAAAGGATAAATAAAAAAATATCTGGAGACAAATGAAAATGAAAATATGACATGCGAAAATTTGTGGGATAGAGCAAAGCGGTTCTAAGAGAGAAGTTTATAGCAATACAGCCCTACTTCAACAAACAAGAAAAACCTCAAATAATGAATCTAACAGTGCACCTAAAGGAACTGGAAGAAGAACAAACAAGTTCCAAATCAGTATAAGGAGGGAAATAGTAAAAATCAGAGCAGAAATACACGAAATAGAGACTTTAAAAAAAAAGAAAGAAAAAAATAAATGAAACTAAGAGGGGGTTCTTTGAAAAGAGAAATATAATTGGCAAACCTTTATCTAGACTCATTAAGAAAAGAAAAGAGATAGTTCAAATAAATAAAATCAGACACAAAAGAGGAGAAATTACAATGGACATCTCATACAAAAAATTGTAAGAGAATACTATGAAAAATTATATGCCAGCACATTGGATAATCTAGAAGAAATGGATAAATTCTTAGAATCATACAACCTTCCAAAACTGAATCAAGAGGAAATACAGAATTTGAATAGACAAATCACCAGTAAGGAGATAGAAACAGTAATCAAAAACCTTCTAAAAAATAAAAGTCCAAGACCAGATGGTTTCCCTGGTGAATGCTACCAAACATTCAAAGAACAGTTAATACCTCAAACTCTTTCTCAAACTCTTCCAAAAAATCGAAGAGGAGGGGAAGCTTCCTACTTCATTCTAGGATGCCAACATCACCCTGATACCAAAACCAGACATGGACAAAACAAAAAAAGAAAATTACAGGCCAATATCACTGATGAACTTCGATGCAAAAATCCTCAACAAAATAATAGCAAATCAAATACAATACACTAAAAATATCATACACCATGATCAATTGGGATTTATTCCAGGGATGGTTCAATATCTGCAAATCAATCAACATGACACACTACAGTAAAAATGGCATGATCATCTCAATAGATGCAGAGAAAGCATTTGACAAGATTCAGGATACACTTATGTTAAAAACTCCAATAAAATGGGTATAGCAGGAAAGCACCTCAACATGATATAGGCCATATATCACAAACCCACAGATAATATCACACTCAATGGAGAAAGACTGAAATCTATCCGTTTAAGAACAGGAATCAGAGAAGCATGCCCACTCTCACCACTCTCATTTAACATAGTATTGGAAGTCCTAGCCAGAGCAGTCAGGCAAGGAAAAGAAGTAAAAGGGATTGAAATTGGAAAGGAAGAAGTGAAATTGTCACTATTTGCAGATGACATGGTTTTGTATGTGGAAAATCTTATGGAATCCACCAAAAAGCTTTTAGAAATAATAAATGAATACAGTAAAGTTGCAGGGTACAAAAATCAGTTGGATTTCTACACACTAACAACGAAGTAGCCGAAAGAGAAATTAAGAATATAATCCCATTTACAATTGCAACAAAAATAATAAAATATATGGGAATAAACTTAACCAAAAAGGTGAAAAATCTATACACTGAAAACTATAAAACATCGTTGAAAGAAACTGAAGAAAATACAAAGGAATGGAAAGATATTCTGTGTTCTTAGATTAGAAGAATTAACGTAGTTAAAATGTCCATACTTCCTGAAGCAAACTATAGATTCAATTCAATCCCTATGAAAGTTCCAACAATATTTTTCACACAAATAGAACGAAGAATCCTAAAATTTATATGGAACCACAAAAGACCCAGAATAGCCAAAGGAATCCCAAGAAAAAAGAACACAGCTGGAGGTATCACACTCCCGGATTTCAAAATATAGTACAAAGCTATACTAATCAAAACAGCATGGTACTGGCACAAAAACAGACACACACATCAATGGAACAGAATCCAGAGCCCAGAAAGAAACCTACACATCTACAAAGAGCTAATTTTCAAAAAGGGATCCAAGAACATACAATAGAGAAAGGAAAGTATCTGCAATAAATGGTGTTGGGAAAACAGGACAGCCACAAGCAAAAGAATGAAAGTAGACTAATATACCATACATAAAAATTAACTCAATATGGATTAAACACTTGAATGTAAGACCTGAAACTATAGAACTCCTAGAAGAAATTATAGACAGTACATTCTTTGACGTTGGTCTTAGCAGCATATTTTCAAGTACCATGTCTGACCAGGCAAGGAAAACAATAGAAAAAATAAACAAATGGGACTACATCAAACTAGAAAGCTTCTGCACAGCAAAGGAAACCATCAACAAAACGAAAAGAAAACCTAACAATTGGGAGAAGATATTTGCTAACCATATATCTGATAAGGGGTTAGTATCCAAAATATATGAAGAACTCATACATCTCAACAACAAAAAAAACTAAGAACCCAGTAAAAAAATGGCCAAAAGAGCTGAACAGATACTTTTCCAAAGAAGATATACAGATGGCCAACAGGCACAGGAAAAAATGTTCAACATCACTAATTATTACAGAAATGCAAATCAAAACTACAATGAGAGATAACCTCACACCTGTCAGAATGGTTATAATTAACAAGGCAGGAAATAACAAATGTTGGAGAGGCTGTCAAGAAAATGGAACTCATACACTGCTGGTCTGAATGAAAACTGGTAGAATCACTATGTAAAACAGTATGGAGATTCCTCAAAAAATTAAGAATAGAACTAACAAATGATCCAGATATTCCACTGCTGAATATTTATGCAAAGAATATGAAAACACAAATGTGTAAAGATATATGCACCCCAATGTTCATTGCAGCATTATTCACAATAGCCAAGAGTTGGAAACAACCTAAGTGCCCACCAAGGGACGAGTGGATAAAGAAACGGTGGTATATATACACGATGGAATACTACTCAGCCATAAAAAATGATGAAATCTTGCCACTTGTGACAACATGTATTGACCTTGAGGGTATTATACTAGGTGAAATAAGTCAGAGGGAGAAAGTCAAATACCATATGATCTCACTCAGAAGTAGAAGATAGTAAGAACAGCCACCACAAACAAACACATAGAGACAGAGGTTACACTGATGGTTACCAGAGGAGAAAGGGGAAAGGGACAAGGGTAAAAGGGGTGAAGGGGCACACGTGTGTGGCGATGGATCGTAATTATTCTTTGGGTGGTGAACATGATGAACTCTACACAGAAATTGAAATATGATGTACACCTGAAATTTATATAATGTTGTAAACCAATGTTACCTCAACAAAAAATAAATAAAATTAAAGGACATTTACCAAAATGAAAGATGTGGTCTCAGGAGGCCTGCTGCGTAGACCCCTCTATGGGTCACTGGTGAATCCGAGATTAAAGAGATTGGGGATTCAAGTGATTATGTGGAAGGCTGGTTGCTGAATCTGAATTCAGAATAAAGTATGTCATGTAGTTCTGAAGGTTATGTTACCCTGGCCAAGGTGTAGTGTGGTAAATTGCCCTTGCCTGTCACATAATTTCTTTAGTGACCGGAATATTTATACACATAGACATACTGCAGATTCTCTCCACACGACACCAGAGAAACACTACAGAAGATTAAACATTGCCCCCCCATATTCCCTTTGAAAATATTTCGTAGATCATCTCCTTTGGGTTTACATGCACTTACTTTAGATAGATTCCATTAAAATTACTTGTTTGCACTTTTTAGGATATAATCATGTTCTAATCTTGTCTTTTCTGTCAACTGGATTGGATTTGGAGTGTTTAAAAAAGCCTTTCAGCAATCAAACATGGGTAGATACTTCCTTGTGCTGATTTTTACTTATTACTGATCTTATCCATCATTTAAAAGCATGCTTTGTTTCAATTGTTCGTAGCCTCATTACTAAGATCACTAAGATTTATTTTTAGATCACCCTGTTGTTACTTTTGCTAAAATTAGCAGATGAATAAGGATAGTAATAATAATAATGTCAATAATAACAATAATGATGTCAAAATAAAGTGTTCATTTGGCACTGGGCTCAGTTCTTTACGTATATTATTCTTTCCTTTACATATATTGTCATTACTCCTCTGTCCCTAGCACTAGAACATTGCAGGTACACAGTTGATGCTCAATAAATATTTCTCCCATGACTGAGATAGAAACAGGGTTGGGAAAGAGTGACCTGGGCCATGGTGGTGGGTGAAATGGCAAACAGCAAAGATGAGGTTTCAGGAGAGTGGAGACAGGTAGAGGATTCCAATAGCTAAGCACGGGCCAGTGAGTAGCGATTTCATGTGAGGCTGGTTAAACTTGCAAAAGTGGAGAGAGGAGATAATTGAATTCTTACAAAGACCTTATATTGTGTAGTTCTGTTTCAGGAATTTCCCTCTTGGGAGGAGTCCTTCTCCGGTTTTCCGAATTGCTTTGATCCAGTATTGTGTATATCAAGGGATTGTCTGCCTCTTTCGGTGTCATCCCCACTCCATCCCCATCCGTTCTCTGTCAGTTTCCAGGATCCAAGAACTCTTGCCTGTAGAACTTTGCTTTTCTCGCCATCTGGGTCTGGATTTAAACCCCGATATGTTCTTCCAAATCCTGTAACCTCCAGGTCAGCAGTGTTGCTTGCTGGGTCGACCCTGTTTCCTTTCTTTAGGAAGCAGCTCAGACACAGACTCAGTTTTATTCTAGGGTTGCACGATATAAGGTTTCAAATTTTCTACTTTCAAATCTTTCACGGGAACGGGGTTGGAGACAGATGGTTCGGGGGGGGGGGGGGGGGGTCTCCTCCTGGCTTCTTAGCCCTCTTCTGTCATAGGCTTCCCTACCGGAAACCCTGGCCTGAGGACTGGAATGAGTGCAGATATGAAATACTTGATGCCCCCTTGGGGGCAGGAGGGGGCGCGAGAAAGGATCCAGGCCCGGGAAGAACTCGGTTTAGGTTTGCAGCCAAGCCTGGGGCATTTGAAACAGTGTGTGTCACCTTGGAGATAGGACTGGCCTGCGTGCTCGGCTGCCATTGGCTGGGGGCCTCCGGGTTGGGGATAAGCCAGCGCCGAGGGGACAGCGCGCTAAGCGTGCGGCCCTGACAGGCGGCGGCAGCTCAGCTCAGCGGAGCAGATCGCGGCAGCGAAGGGCGGGCTTGTCTAGAGAACGTTGGCGGTTCCATGGAAACCCAGTGAGGCGGGCACCAGGCCGGGGGAACCCTGGCGGCCCCTGGGGAGGGGAAATGGCTGTCACCAAGACCTGGAAACCCGGCTGTGGGCCCTGAGGGAGCCGGGAAAGGGAGAGGGCGCCCTGGAGCTGCTGAGAGGCCTAGCAACGAACCCGGGGTCAGGGTCAGGGCTCAGAGCAGTGGGGCAGCCGGCGCAGGCAGGGACGCACGCGGGAATGGAGCCAGGGTGGCGCCAGTGGAGCACGAAGGGGACAGGTTGGTAGAGTGTAGTGTACTCCGAAAAGAAGCCAGTGTGTTTTTGTGTGAGTTGGGGGTGTAAGTCTAGAGGGGGGCATACCCCCATCCCCCAATATAGGGCGAAAATCTTCCCACTGCACGTGCTCTTCACAGATTCCCATTCTAGAGTCCAGGTAAAGCCACGAGGTAGTTTTGGGGCCCAAATCTAGAGTTCCTCCTTCAGAGGAGAGATTGCTCAGGTCCCTTGCCAACACCTCCCTTCCCGCCAAATTGGAGGTCCAATTGAGTTGGGGACAGAGTCTCCAAGGAGAGAAGGAAACCCTTATTCCATGACCCCGGCACCAGACCCTGCCCACTTGCCCGACTCCCCTCTTACCTTTGAAAACCTTTTTCTCTGCTTTGGTCCCGGAAATGCCACTCCAAGTCTCTAGTGTTAGGCATCGCAATGGCTTTTGGATGCTCAGGGCCCCAGGTTGTCCTCAGGGCACTAATGGCCAATGAAGAAGTCCTATGGCTGTGGCTAGAAATGCTAGGTGACTATGGCTTCACACTTCCTTCATTTCCTTTGCACCTCTTGGGGATGCTGTTTGATTTACTTCTTACCATTTGGTGGTTTCTCTTCTCCATCGTCCTGTGGTCCCGGCTCTGTTTTTCCTGCCCCTGTCCCTTACTCAGCTACTTCTGAGGGAAGCCTGGTGTATTGTGGACTGATTTGGTTTCAAAGGCTCTGCTTTTGAAGGAAAGAATTTCCTCTGGAGGCTTGGTTAGCTGTGTTCATGGGTGTGAGAGAATTGGACTGGAATTGTGAGAAAAATTCTAGATAGATTCTTGGGATGTATGGGTTCTGGATGAGTGTATGTCCTTAAGTCTCTGAAAGGCAAAGACCCTTGGTGAAGAGAAGAGAAGATGGGAGACGGCAGGGAGAAGAATAGAGACAAGGGGGAAAATGGGAGCAGCTTCAAGTGCTGGGGGCCTGAACCAATGATTTATGGAGTCATGGATCATTGGAGCTTGTTAGCAAGTTTTTAATTCATTTTCAAATTGAACCTCTAAGATAGGCGGTACTGATTACATTCCCTTTGTTTATAGCTGAGGAAAGTATTTGAAGCATGAGTTATTTGCCTAAAAAGACAAAATTGGGACTCAAGTCCAAGTTGAGCTCTCCTTACCTCTAGACCAGAAATTCCTAAACCTAGTTTTTGAATCAGAATTAACTGAGGCACTTTTGTAAAAAATACAGATTCTGGAGTCTTTCTCCAGAATTATGAATCCGGAGGGGTGGGCTCCAGAATCCATTTTTAACAAGCTGCTGTGAGAAATCTGTGCAGTTGGTTCTGCTCCAGTGCTGAAAACCAGAGTGTGAATGGAATCTGCTTTTTTGTGGGGTAGCTTGTCTTGTCCAGGCTTGAATTACCCCTGGCAATTCCATATGACAGGGCTCTGTGTGTGTCTGGGGATCCCGGAAAGAAGGGTCCAATTGAACTGACATGTAGACCTCCACTAGGAGTGTTCCTATGGCTCTCTTTGTCAATCAAAAAATTTAGCCCTTAGTATTTGTCTGAGGGAAGAGCTAGAGGGTGTCAGTCCAGAAGGAAATTGGATTTATTCCTTCCCCTCAGGTTAGTTAGTCTTAATTACGTTTTGAGTGTTCTGAGCAGGCAGGTATGGTACTAAGAAGGGTGGTAGTAGGAAGGTCTTAGTCCCTTTCTGAGTGTACTCCTGGGCCTGCCTCCTCAGGCCCTGCACTTTTGTTGTTGTTGAGTTCATAATAGTTTACATCATTGTAAAATTTCAGTTGTACTTATTTACTTATCTATCACTGTATGAGTGCTCCCCTTCACCCCCTGTTCCCTCCCCCAGGCCCCTTCCCCTGGTAACCATTGAACTGTTTTCTTTGTCCATGTGTTTTTTTATCTTCCACATATGAGTGAAATCATATGATGTTTTTCTTTCTCAGTCTGACATATTTCGCTTAACGTAATACCCTCCAGGTCCATCCATGTTGCTGTGAATAGGACGATTTTGTCTTTTTTATGGCGGAGTAGTATTCCATTCTATATATATATGTGCCACAACTTCTTTATTCAGTCATTGGTCAGTGGGTACTTGGGTTGCTTCCATGTTTTTGCTATTGTGAATGGTGCTACAATGAACATAGGGGTTCATAAGTCTCTTTGGATTATTGATTTCAAGTTCTTTGGATAGATACCCAGTAGTGGGAAACTTAGGTCATGTGGTATTTCTATTTTTAATTTCCATATTCTTTTCCATAGTGGCTGCACCAGATTGTATTCCTGCCAGCAGTGAATGAGGGTCCCCTTTTCTCCACAACGTCCCCAACCTTTTGTTTGTTTGTTTGTTTTAGTGATTATAGCCATCTTATCAGGTGTAAGGTGATATCTTAGTGTAGTTTTGATTTACATTTCCCTGATGATTACTGATGTTGAACATGTTTCCATGTGCCTATTGGCCATCTGTAGATCTTCTTTTGAAAAATGTGTGTTCATATCCTCTGCCCATTTTTTGGTCAAGCTGGGTTTTTTTTGTTGTTCAGTTCTGTGAGTTCCTTATATATTATGGAGATTATCACCCTTGTCGGATATATGATTTGCAAGTATTTTTTCCCACTTGGTGGATTGTCTTTTTGTTTTGATTCTAGTTTCCTTTGCCTTGCTGAAGGTATTTAGTCTGATGAAGTTCCACTTGTTTATTTTTTCCTTTGTTTCCCTTGTCTGAGAAGACATTGTATTTGAAAAGATCCTTTTAAGAGTGATGCCAAAGAATGTGCTACCTATATTTTCTTCCAGAAGTTTTATGGTTTCAAGTCTTACCTTCAAGTCTTTGATCTGTTTTGAGTTTATTTTTGTGCATGGTGTGAGATAATGGTGTACTTTCATTCTTCTGCATGTGGCTGTCCAATTTTCCCAACACCACTTATTGAAGAGACTATCTTTTCTCCATTGTATGTTCTTAGCACCTTTGTGGAAGATTAGCTGTCTGTAGTGTGTGGTTTATTTCTGGACTTTCAATTCTGTTCCATTGATCTGTGTGTATGTTTTTGTACCAGCACCATGCTGTTTTGATTACTATGGTTTTGTAGTACATTTTGAAGTCTGGGATTGCGATGCTTACAGCTTTGTTCTTTTTTCTCAGGATTTCTTTAGCTATTCTGGGTCTTTAGTTGCCCTATACGAATTTTAGAATTCTTTGCCCTATTTCTGTGAATAGTGTCATTGGGATTCTGATTGGGATTGCATTAAATCTGTAGATTGCTTTGGTAGTATGGACATTTTAATTATGTTTATTCTTCTGATCCATGTGCATTTAACATCCTTCCATTTCTTTATGTCGTCATTGATTTCTTCCAATGATGTCTTATAGTTTTCATTGTATAAGTCCTTCACCTCCTTGGTTAAATTTATTCCAGATATTTTGTTCTTTTTGTTGTGATTGTAAATGGAATTGTATTCGTGAGTTCTCTTCCTGTTGGTTCCTTATTAGAGTATAGAAATGCAACTGAGTTTTGCATGTTGATTTTGTACCTGCAACTTTACTGTGGTTGTTGATTATTTCTGATGGTTTTCCAATTGATTCTTTAGGGTTTTCTATATATAAGACCATATTGTCAGCAAACAGCAAGAATTTCACTTCTTCATTTCCTATTTGCATTCATTTTTTATTCTTTCTATTGCCTAATTTCTTTGGCCAAAACCTCCAGCACAATATTAAATAAGAATGGTGATAGTGGGTACCCTTGACTTGTTCCTGTTCTCAGAGGGAAGGTGTTCAGTTTTTCCCCATTGAATATGATGTTGGCTGTGGGTTTGTCATATACGGCCTTTATTATGTTGAGGTAATTTCCTTCTATCCTCATTTTGTTAAGAGATTTTTTTTTTTTATCATAAATGGCCATTGGATCTTATCAAATGCTTTTTCTGCATCTATTGAGACGATCATGTGGTTCTTTTTTTTTTTATTGAGTTAATGATAGGTTACAAGCTTGTGAAATTTCAGTTGTACATTAATGTTTGTCATTCGTGTTGTAGGTGCACCACTTCACCCTTTGTGCCCACCCCCCACCCCACCTTTCCCCTGGTATCCACTAAACTGTTCTCTTAGTCCACATTTTTAAATTCCTTATATGAGTGGAGTCATACACAGATTATTCTTCTCTAGCTGGCTTATTTCACTTAACATAATTCCCTCAAGGTCCATCCATGTTATTGCAATTGGAATGATTTTGTTCTGTTTTGCAGCTGAGTAGTATTCCATTGTATAAATGTACCACATCTTCTTTATCCATTCATCTGTTGTTGGGCACTTAGGTTGCTTCCACGTCTTGGCTATTGTAAATAATGCTGCAATGAACATTGGGGTACACAGGACTTTTGGGATTGCTGACTTCAAGCTCTTTGGATAGATAACCAGTAGTGGGATGGCTGGATCATATGGTAGTTCTATTTTTAATTTTTTGAGGAATCTCCATACTGTTTTCCATAGTGGCTGCACCAGTTTGCATTCCCACCAGCACTGTATGAGGGTTCCTTTTGCTCCACAACCTCTCCAACATTTGTTACTATTAGTTTTAGACATTTTTGTCATTCTAATGGGTGTAAGGTGATATCTTAGTGTAGTTTTGATTTACATTTCCGTGATGATCAGCGATGATGAGCATCTTTTCATGTGCCTATTGGCCATCCGTATGTCTTCTTTGGAGAAATGTCTGTTCATGTTTCCAGCCCATTTTTTGATTGGGTTGTTTGATTTTTTGTTGTTGAGTTGTGAGAGTTCTTTATATATTATGGATATTAAGCCTTTGTCAGATATATGACTTGCAAATATTTTTTCCCGGTTAGTGGGCTGTTTTTTTGTTTCAATACTGTTTTCATTTGCCTTGTAGAGGCTCTTTAGTCTGACGAAGTCCCATTTGTTTATTATTTCTATTGTTTCCCTTCTCTGAGAAGACATGGTGTCCGAAAAGATCCTTTTAATACTGATGTCAAAGAGTGTACTGCCTACGTTTTCTTCCAGAAGCCTTATGGTTTCAGGTCTCACCTTTAGGTCTTTGATCCATTTTGAGTTTATTTTGGTGAATGGTGAAAAAGAATCGTCAATCTTCATTCTTTTACATGTGGCTTTCCAGTTTTCCCAGCACCATTTGTTGAAAAGACTTCCTTTTCTCCATTGTATGCCCCCAGCTCCTTTGTCAAAGATAAGCTGTCCATAGATGTGTGGTTTTATTTCTGGGCTTTCAATTCTGTTCCATTGATCTGTGCACCTGTTTTTGTACCAGTACCATGCTGTTTTGATTACTGTAGCTTTGTAATATGTTTTGAAGTCAGGGATTGTGATGCCTCCCATTTTGTTCTTTTTTCTCAGGATTGCTTTAGAAATTCGGGGTCTTTTGTTGCCCCATATGAATTTTAGGATTCTTTGTTCTAATTCTGTAAAGAATGTCATTGGGATTCTGATTGGGATGGCGTTGAATCTGTAGATTGCTTTAGGTAGAACGGACATTTTAACTATGTTTATTCTTCCAATCCATGTACATGGAATGTCTTTCCATCTCCTTATGTCATCATCCAATTCTCTCAGAAAGGCCTTGTAACTTTCATTATGTAGGTCCTTCACTTCCTTATCTAAATTTACCCTGAGGTATTTTATTCTTTTTGTTGCGATCGTGAATGGTATTGTGTTCTTGAGTTCTTTTTCTGTTAGTTCGTTATTAGAATATAGAAATGCTACTGATTTATGCAAATTGATTTTGTACCCTGCAACTTTGCTGTAGTTGTTGATTACTTCTAAGAGTTTTCCAATGGATTCTTTGGGGTTTTCTACATATAAGATCATGTCGTCTGCAAACAGCAAGAGTTTCACTTCTTCCCTCCCTGTTTGGATTCCTTTTATTCCTTTTTCTTGCCTGATTGCTCTGGCCAGGACCTCCAGTACTATGTTAAATAAGAGTGGTGATAGAGGGCATCCTTGTCTCATTCCTATTTACAGGGGGATGGCGTTCTGTTTTTGCCCATTGAGTATGATGTTGGCTATGGGTTTGTCATACATGGCCTTTATTATGTTGAGGTAGTTTCCTTCTATGCCCATTTTGTTCAGAGTTTTTATCATAAATGGCCGTTGGATCTAGTCAAATGCCTTCTCTGCATCTACTGAGATGATCATGTGGTTTTTATTCCTCAGTTTGTTGATGTGGTGTATCATGTTGATTGATTTGCAGATGTTGAACCATCCCTGTGTCCCTGGTATGAATCCCACCTGATCCTGATGTATGATCCTTTTGATGAATTGCTGAATTCTGGTTGCCAAAATTTTGTTTAGAATTTTTGCATCTATGTTCATCAGTGATAATGGCCTGTAGTTCTCTTTTTTCGTGGTGTCCTTGTCAGGTTTTGGTATGAGCATGATGTTGGCCTCATAGAATGTGTTAGGAAGTGTTCCATCCTCCCTAATTATTTGGAATAGCTTGAAAAGGATAGGTATTAAATCCTCTCTGAAAGTTTGGTAGAATTCCCCAGGAAAGCCATCTGGTCCTGGGGTTTTATTCTTTGAGATGTTTTTGATTGCTGTTTCAATCTCTTTCCTTGTGATTGGTCTGTTCAAATTGTCTGCTTCTTCTTGAGTGAGCTTTGGGAGATTGTAGGAGTCCAAGAATTTATCCATTTCCTCTATCCATTCTGTGGGCATATAGTTTTTTGTAGTATTCTCTTATAATCCATTGTATTTCTGCAGAGTCTGTTGTTATTTCTCCTCTTTCATTTCTGATTTTGTTTATTTGAGCTTTCTCCCTTTTTTTCTTTGTAGGTCTGGCTAGGGGTTTGTCAATTTTATTTATCTTCTCAAAGAAGCAGCTCTTTGTGTCATTGATCCTTTCAACTGCCTTTTTCGTTTCAATAGTATTTCTTTCTGCTCTGATTTTTATTATTTCTCTCCTTCTGCTGACTTTGGGCTTTATTTGTTCTTTTTTCTCTAGTTCAGTTAGGTGTAGTTTAAGATTGCTTATTTGGGATTTTTTCTTGTTTGTTAAGATGTGCCTGTATTGCGAGGAATTTTCCTCTTAATACAGCTTTTGCTGTATCCCGTATGAGTTGGTATGGCATGTTATCATTTTCATTTGTTTCCAGGTATTTTTTGATTTCTTCAATGATCCATTGCTTGTTTAGTACTGTGTTATTTAGTCTCCACATCTTTGTGACTTTCTCAGCTTTTTTCTTATAATTAATTTCTAGCCTTATAGCATCATGATCGGAGAAGATGCTTGTTATTATTTCAATTTTTTAAAATTTGTAGAGGCTTGCCTTGTTTCCCAACATATGGTCTATCCTTGAGAATGTTCCGTGTGCACTTGAGAAGAATGTGTATCCAGCTGTTTTAGGATGAAGTGATCTATATATGTCTAGTAAGTCCTACTGTTTTAGTTTTTCATTTAGCTCTACTAGTTCCTTGTTGATTTTCTGTCTGGATGATCTGTCCATTGATGTGAGTGGGGTGTTGAGGTCCCCTACTATTATTGTGTTGTTTTTAACATCTTCCTTTAGGTCTGTTAATAGTTGCTTTATGAATCTTGGTGCTCCTGTGTTGGGTGCGTAGATATTTATATGCGTTATTTCTTCTTGATGAAGTGTCCCTTTGATCATTATATATTGCCCCTCTGTGTCTCTCTTTACCTGTCTTATTTTGAAATCCACTTGGTCTGATATAAGAATTGCAACACCTGCCTTTTTTTGCTTGCTATTAGCTTGAAGTATGGTCCTCCACCCCTTCACTCTGAGCCTGTGTTTGTCCTTGGGACTGAGGTGTATTTCCTGGAGGCAACAAATTGTTGGATCATGTTCTTTAATCCATTTTGCCACTCTGTGTCTTTTTATTGGAGAGTTCAATCCGTTTACATTGACAGTGATTATTGATGTGTGTGGACTTAATGCTGTCAATCTGTCGCTCATTATCTTGTTTTCCTGCGTTTCTTTTCCTGCGTGCTTTAGCCTACCCATTTAATACTGCAATTTCTTATGCTGTGTTTCTTAGATTTTTCCTTATTTATGTTTTGTGGCTCTGTTCTCTTTTTTAGTTTAGTGGCTACCCTGAAGTTTGTATTTAGAATCTCATGTATAATATAGTCTATTTTCTGGTGGTCTCTTACTTACTTGGCCTATACTGATTTAGACCCTTTGCTCTCCCCCTCCTAAATAATTATTTTCATTTCTTATTCCAACTCCCGTTATGAATTTGTAGTTAAGAGTGATAAGATCATCCTTGCTTTGGTAGTTTCCTTACCTTTACCCTAATGCTATAGTTGAATACTTGCTATCCTGTTCTGGTTCTATCCATTGGTCTCCCTAGTCTGTGGTTTGTGACCCCTTTCTCCCTGTTTTCTTTTTTCAGGTATGAGAGCCTTCTTGAGGATTTCTTGTAGTGGAGGGCTTTTAGTTACAAATTCCCTTAACTTTTGTTTGTCTGGAAAAGATTTAATTTCTCCCTCATATCTGAGGGAAATTCTTGCTGGATAGAGTATTCTTGGCTGAAGATTTTTATCTTTTAAAGCTTTGAGTATGTCACTCTATTCTCTCCTAGCTTGTAAGGTTTCTGTAGAGAAATCCACTGAAAGTCTGATAGGAGCTCCTTTGTAGGCAATTCTCTTCTTTCTTGCTTCCCTGAGTATTCTTTCTTTGTCTTTTCTTCTTGCCATTTGTACTACTATCTGCCTTGCAGTAGGTCTTTTTACATTGACAAATTTAGGAGATCTGAAAGCTTCCTCTACACACATTTCTCCATCAATCCCTAGATTTGGGAAGTTCTCTCTATAATTTCATGAAGCACACTTTCTGCTCCATTTTCCTTTTCCACGTTCTTGGGAATTCCTATGATCCTTAAGTTCTTACTCCTCATTGAATCCACTATCTCTTGGAGATTTTCCTCATTTTTTTACATTCTTAGTTCTCTTTCTTCCCCTGTCTGGAGCCATTCAGCCTGTCTATCTTCAATTATGTTAAGTTGCTCTTCTATGGTGTCTACACGGGTGTTCAGGGAATCAGTATTCTGTTTTATCTGGTCCATTGTGTTTTTCATCTCAAGTAATTCTGTTTGATTCTTCTTTATAATTTCAACCTCTTTTGTGAAGTAACTCCAGAACTCATTGGCTTATTTCTCTATCTTTCTCTCTACCTCATTGAGTTTTTTGATTATAACTGCTCTGAACTCATTATCACTTAGTTTACCTAATTCCAAGTCCTCAGGACTTAATTCTATGTTTTTATTGTTTTCCTTCTGGTCTGGGGCTTTTATAAATTGCTGGATGGTAGAGGAGCGGTTTTTTCGCATGGTGATAGAATTCGGTTGCAGTTACTGCCTGTCGCCAGTAGATGGCGATTCGAGAGCAGCGTGTTCTGAGCTCTCTGCCTTCGGGCAAGATGGCGGCGCCCAGTGCGCTTTTCCGTGAGGGAGGGGCTGCTCTTCTCACGCGCAGATCTGGATTCAGATCAGTTCTGTTCTCTGGTCTCCTGAGGCCCTGGGTTTATGGGGTTCCCGAAGCACGGAAGCTTTCCCCTGTCAGCGGGTTTCCACTGAATCAGCGGCAGGAGTCCTGGATGATTCCCCAGTCGCGCGGCTGCTCCCCCGCTCCTTCCCAGACCCACGCAGCAGGGATTGCAGACTCTAGGGGAAGGAGCCACGTTCTCTCCTACCCCATTCCAGCTCCTCCGAGGCTGTCAGCAAGGTCTCTGTTCTCCGCCTTTGGTATTGTAGGTCTCTAACGTGTTGGCATTAGATTTATT
The DNA here is from genome assembly GCF_021613505.1 of Equus quagga. Taxonomy (NCBI): domain Eukaryota; kingdom Metazoa; phylum Chordata; class Mammalia; order Perissodactyla; family Equidae; genus Equus; species Equus quagga. The sequence continues at coordinate 28,677,418 of NC_060268.1, read as the reverse complement.
CTCTGAAATTCAGTTTTTCCAATCCTTTGTTGTATTTTGGAGGGGAGAGAATCCCGGGTCAGCTTACCCCACCATTTTGCTCCGCCCCTCTCCCGATCATGTGGTTCTTATTCCTCATTTTGTTAATATGGTGTATCACATTGATTGATTTGTAGGTGTTGAGCCATCCCTGTGTCCCTGGTATAAATCCCACTTGATCATGGTCTATGATCTTTTTGATGTATTGCTGTATGCGGGTTGCCAATATTTTGTTGAGGATTCTTGCATCTATGTTCATCAGCAATATTGGCCTGTAGTTTTCCTTTTTTGTGCTGTCCTTATCAGGCTTTGGTATCAGTGATTTTGGCCTTGTAGAATGTGTTAGGAAGCATTTTTTGGAATAGCTTGAGAAGGAAAGGTATTAAATCCTCTTTGATTGTTTGGTAGAATTCTCCAGGGAAGCCATCTGGTCCTGGACTTTTATTTTTTGGCATGTTTTTGATTACTGTTTCAATCTCTTTACTTGTGATTGGTCTATTCCGATTCTCTATTTCTTCCTGATTCAGCTTTGAGAGGTTGTAAGAGTCTAAGAATTTATCCATTTCTTCTAGATTGTCCAATTTGTTGCATATAGCTTTTCGTAGTATTCTCTTATAATACTTTGTATTTCTGTGGTATCCATTGTAATTTCTCCTCTTTCATTTCTAATTTCATTTATCTGAGCTCTCTCTCTTTTTTTCTTTGTAAGTCTCGCTGGGGGTTTTTCAATTTTGTTTATCTTCTCAATGAACCAGTTCTTTGTTTCATTGATCCTTTCTACTGCCTTTTTTGTTTCAATTGCATTTATTTCTGCTCTGATGTTTATAATTTCCCTCCTTCTACTGATTTGGGGTTTTGTTTGTTCTTCTTTTTCTAATTCAGTTAGGTGTAGTTTGAGATTGCTTACTTGGGATTTTTCTTGTTTATTAAGGTGACCCTGTATTGTGATTAATTTCCCTCTTAGTACCACTTTTGCTGCATCCCATATGAGTTGGTATGATATGTTTTCATTTTCATTTGTCTTCAGATAGTTTTTGATTTCTCCTTAATTTCTTCAATGATCCATTGATTGTTCAGTAGCATGTTGTTTAGGCTCCACATCTTTATCCCTTTCTCAGCTTTTTTCTTGTGGTTAATTTCTAGCTTCATAGCATTGTGGTTAGAAAAGATGCTTGTTCTTATTTCCATCTTGTTAAATTTATTGAGGCTTGCCTTGTTTCCCAACATATGGTCTATGCTTGAGAATGTTCCCTGTGCACTTGAGAAGAATGTATATTCTGTTGTTTTTAGATGGAGTGTTCTATATACATCTATTAAGTCCATCTGTTCTAGTTTTTCACTTAATTCTACTGTTTTCTTGTTGACTTTCTGCTGTCCATTGACATGAGTGGAGTGTTGAGGTCCCCTACTATTACTGTGTTATTGTTAATGACTCCTTTAGGTTTGTTAATAGTTGCTTAATGTACTTTGGTGCTCCTGTGTTTGGTGCATGGGTATTTATAAGTGTTATGTCTTCTTGGTGGAGTGTCCCTTTGATCATTATATACTGTCCCTCTTTGTCTTTCTTTACCTGTCTTATCTTGAAGTCTACTTTGTCAGCTATAAGTATTATAACACCAGCTTTCTTTTGTTTGTCATTAGCTTGGAGTATCATCTTCCAACTCTTCACTCTGAGCCCATGTTTGTCATTGGAGCTAAGATGTGTTTCCTGGAGGCAGCATATTGTTGTGTCTTGTTTTTTAATCCATCTCACCACTTGGTGTCTTTTTATTGGGGAATTCAATTCATTTACATTTAAAGTGATTATTGATAAATGAGGGCTTAATGCTGCTATTTTATTGCTCATTTTCTGGTTCTCCTGCATTTCCTTTGTTTCTTATTCCTTGTGTTTCAGACTACCAATTCAGTTATGTAGTTTTTTATGCTAGATTTCTTAGTGTTCTGCTTATTTATTATTTGTGTCTCTGTTCTGTTTTTTTGTTTAGTGGTTAACATGAGATTTGTATGCAAAATCTCATAGATATGATAGACCATTTTCTGATGACCTCTTTTTTCCTTATACTAAACCAATTCAGTCCCTTTCCTCATCCCCTCCTATGTTGTTTTTGTCACATCTTATTCCACCTTGTGTTGTGAGCTTGTGGTTAAAATCACAAGATTATCTTTGTTTTTGGTGTTTTCCTTCCCTTTATCTTTAATGTTATCTTGAATATTTACTAACCTGTTCTGATGGATAGCTACAATTTACTGATTTTGTCTACCTATGTATCTCCTTACTCTGGGCTTTGTAATCCCTTTCTTCCCTCTCTTTTTGCAGGTATGAGGGCCTTCTTGATGATTTCTTGTGTGTGTGTGTGGGGGGTGGGGTCTTGTGGCTATGAACTCCCTTAGCTTTTGTTTGTCTGGGGAAGCTTTTATTTCTTCTTCATATCTGAAGGATATTTTCGCTGGATAGAGTTTTTGGCTGAAACTTTCTATCTTTCAAATATTTGAATACATCATTCCACTCTCTCCTAGCCTGTGAGGTTTCTGCTGAGAAATCTCCTGAAAGCCCAGTAAGGGTTCCTTTGTAAGTTATTGTTTTCTGCCTTGCTGCCCTTAGTATTTTTTCTTTGTCATTGACTTTGCCAGCTTGACTACTATATGCCTTGCAGTAGGTCTTTTTACATTGACATAGTTAGGAGATCTCAGTCTCTTCCACGTAGATTTCTATCTCCTTCCCCAGGGAAATTCTCTGCCATTATTTCTTTGAACAAGCTTTCTGCTCCATTTTCCTTCTCTTCTCCTTCTTGTATACCTATAATTCTTATGTTGCATTTCCTAATTGAGTCGAATATTTCTTGGAGACTTTCTTCATTTCTTTTTAATCTTAGTTCTCTCTCCTCCTCCATCTAGAGCAATTCTATATTTCTGTCCTCAATGTTGCTTATTCATTCCTCTATGATATCAACTCTAGCATTCACGGAATCCATATTTTGTTGTATCTCATCCATTGTGTTTTATTTTTTTTGAGGAAGTTTAGCCCCGAGCTAACATCTGCTGCCAATCCTCCTCTTTTCTCTGAGGAAGACTGGCCCTGAGCTAACATCTGTGCCCATCTTCCTCTACTTTATATGTGGGACGCCTACCACAGCATGGCTTGCCAAGCAGTGCCATGTATGCACCCAGGATCCAAACCAGTGAACCCCGGGCCACTGAAGCAGAACGTGTGCACTTAACTTTGTGCCACTGGGCCAGCCCCTCATTGGTTGTGTTTTTCATCTCTGATATTTCGGATTATTTCTTCTTTATACTTTCAATCTCTTTTGCAAAGTAGCTCCTGAACTCATTGAATTGTCTCTGCATTCTCTTTTAACTTGAGTTTTTTGATGATAGGTATTTTGAATTTTCTGTCACTTAGATTATATATTTCTGTCTCTTCAGGATTGTTGTCTGGGTACTTGTCATTTTTCTTCTGGTCTGGATATTTAATGTATTTTTTCATACTGTTAAACAACGTGGCTTTGTTCTTCTGCATTGTGGTATTATTTGATTGCCATTTCCACCTATTGCCACTGGGTGGAGGTCAAGAGCTGCATATTCTGAGCCTTCTGGTTTCTGCTGGGATGGCAGGTGCTGGACTCAGGTGCTGGGCAGAGGGGAGGGGTGTTTTCTTTCTTCTGCATACTCTCTGGGGCTTCTTGTTCTGCCCTTGCTATCTGCTCTCCTAAGAGGTTGACTTGATGAAGTCACTCCCGTGATGGCTAGTTAACTCTGTAGGGGGTTTTCCCCTGGACTGTGAGGGACCTTGGGGATCTATGATGTTCCCATGAAAAGGTGCCCCAAGCCTCTTTCCTCTCTTTGACCATGCACAATCCCTGGATCACTGTCCTTTGGGGAGGGAGTGAAGCTTTCTCTTATCCCATTCCACCTTCTGACATATGGCTGCATGGGTGTCTCAGATGTCTTTTATACTGTGTGGATGTCCTTTGTTGGAATATGAATGTTGTTTTCATGGTATTATAGAGGGAGAGTTCACCAGGAGAGCTCACTCTGTCATGATGCTGTCATCACTCGTTAGGCCCAGCACTTTTACCCTCCTTGATTTGGTTATTTCACTGTTTTTCTTTGTAGGCTCGATGATCCCTTCCTCTAAATCTTTGTAATAAGGAGAGCTATTAAACCTGCCAGTGGTAGCAGAACTGGAGTTGGGGCTGGTGGTGGAGACATAGAAATCATTAACTTTTGCCAGGAATGAGGAGTGCATTTCATGTCAGAATTTTAGCAAGTCTGACTCAGAAAGAGGAGTGAGTGGGTGGGTGAGCTTAATGTGGCATCTCCTCTGGGGCAGTTCTTTGGCCAGCTACTCTGTCCCCTGCCACCTCGGTACATCTCCCAGCCTCTGTACATGGAGGGTCATTACTCTGTGACACCCTTGGGATGGGAGTGAAACTCACCTTGATTTTCCTTTTTTCCTAGATTCACATATGAAGATTATCAGACCACCACACAGTGGCTTCTGTCCCACACCAAGCACCGCCCTCAAGTGGCAGTGATCTGCGGTTCTGGGTTAGGAGGTCTGACTAATCAGTTAACTCAGGCCCAGAGCTTTGACTACAGTGAGATACCAAACTTTCCCCGAAGTACAGGTACTGGTCAGGAGAGGGAGGGATGGGACTGAGGGATGTTGATGGGATTCTGATGGGAGGGCAATGCTTCCATGCCTGGAGCTGGTTATCCTCTATAGCATTTGACTGGAGACAACTGTTGTGAGGGAGGACAAAGGACCCCCAGGTATCAGAATGACTTTAGAAGGAAAGTTCCGTATTAGGAATTTCAGAATAAACACACATGTCTTTGTTGGGATACTATATGATGACGTGTTTCCTAGGCTTGAATAATTCAGAGCTCCTTAAAGCTCTTCAACACCTCGCCCAATGCTCCCCCATATACCATGGTCACCACAGAGTCACACACACACCCTTCTCTCATTTCTTTCAGTCTGCAGCATTAATGGAAAAATAAGTGCCTGTAACCACCCAGGACAAGATCAGGCCATCCCTGTTCTGTGTCTTCCTGCCATTCCCAATCTCCGAGCGCTAGCTCCAGTCTTAGGATAAGGTACATGCTGGTGCACAGCAACAAATGAGCAGGCTGCCATGTTCTTGCAGACAAATACACAGAAAATATGTGAATACACAGGACCTGATTCACACTGACCTTTGGAGGGGGGAAGAAGCAGATGTCCACTGTGCACAATGGAGCTCTGAGGGATTGGAGGATAGTGTATCCAGCATCCTAATAGCAGCCAGAAAGTTCTAAGGCTAAGGCTTAGAAAGGGCCAGGTGAAATAGGAACAAAGATAGTTTGTTTGGTTTACTGATTAATTTCTCAGAACACTAACTTCTCTTGGCTTACTTATAAATTTTTTAACTTCCTACCTTCTTTTCCCTGGAGGGTTATGACTTTTCACAGATATCTTTCAAGTCTTTTGCAGCAAGACTGGGGGACTAGAGTGGGAAGTTGGAATGGGGGATGGAGAAGGAAAAATTAAAAAGAGAGAGGAAGGGCAAAGTTTTCTAAGGGAGATAGTAGTGGCATTGGCTCTACCTGCCACTCATACCCCCAGTGAGAAGGGGATTGCACTTAATGATAAGTGGATTAATTTTTAAATTTTATCAACCTGTTTTTTATACTCCACTTGAGTTTTCAATCTCTATCACTTCTGCTCTTTTACTGGTTTTTTTTTTTTTTTAAATAAGCTCCTATATCTTTGTGTCTCCATCAACTCTTCCGCTTAGTTTTGGTCCCTCTCTCAGACCATCCATGCTCTAAGGAATACGTTGGCCATGTCCATTAGAGGTGACATGCCAAATAAGGGAAATGGTAATCATGGTTATGAGGTCTGGGTGGGAGTTATCTTTGCACTCCCATCCCCTGCTGCCCCATCCTGGGCATGTGCTCCCACAAGACTGTTTTGTGGGTCTAATGGAGGAGACTTGTATGGATCCAAACTCTGCCCATTTCCCCTTGTTCGGTAGCCTCTTTAGAAAGCTAGAATATGCCTTGAGTTCCCTGTCAGGAGTGAGGAAGCATATAGTTAGGGTAATAAGTAAGAATGTACACTTTGAGAATTTTGAAAATTTGGAAAAGAGTTCTATAATTACTGCATTCACTGTATTCATTGTTACCCCTTTATTCTATTTTTCACTCCTATTCTCTCACATTATAGCTTTCTCATTCTTTTGAAATTTCTTTAAAAAGCTTTCCCGGGGCCGGCCCCATGGCTGAGTGGTTAAGTTTGCATGCTCCACTTTAGCAGCCCAGCATTTCACCAGTTCGAGTCCTGGGCACAGACATGGCACCGCTCATCAAGCCATGCTGAGGGCGGCATCCCACATGCCACAACTAGAAGGACCCACAACTAAAAATACACAACTATGTACCCAGGGGCTTTGGGGAGAAAAAGGAAAAATAAAATCTTTTTTTTTTTTTTTTTGAGGAAGATTAGCCCTGAGCTAACTCCTGCCAATCCTCCTCTTTTTGCTGAGGAAGACTGGCGATGCGCTAACATCCGTGCTCATCTTTCTCCACTTTATATGTGGGACGCCTGCCACATCATGGCTTGCCAAGCGGTGCCATGTCTGCACCCGGGATCCAAAGAGGCAAAGCCCGGGCTGCCAAAGCAGAACGTGCAAACTTAACCACTGTGCCACCGGGCCAGTCCCCCCCAAAATAAAATCTTTAAATAAAGAAAAAAAGCCTTCCCTTCCTTGGAGGTATATGAATATTGAACATCCTTACCTCCATAGCTCCTAATCTCAGGATGTATTTATATAATTTTTTGTCAATTTATGATTAATTTCTGTCTCCTCTACTCGACTTAAACTTTCTGAAAGCAGAGATGATAACGTCTTCTTTTGCTTCCTTATGACCTCATGTTGAGCACAATGAGTTGCCTCACAGTAGGTGTTCATGGATATGTGTTGTATGAAAGCATCATCCCATTCGTTTCCCTTTCTTGTTTGTATACAGTGCCAGGCCATGCTGGTCGACTGGTGTTTGGGTTCCTGAACGGCAAAGCCTGTGTGATGATGCAGGGCAGGTTCCACATGTATGAAGGCTACCCGCTCTGGAAGGTGAATCAGGGGCATCAGCCTAGATGAATCTGGAAGAAGGGAGAGAGCCGTCTCTCCTATTCTATTACCTAGCTACCTGGTGTAGGTAATTTTTGGTCCCCTCCTTTCTCTTTCATGACGTAGATCACGCAGGTCTGTGTGGTGGATTGGCGAAATTTTAAAGAACAGTTTATGATCTTTTATCTTTTGCATTGAAGGTGACCTTCCCAGTGAGGGTTTTCCATCTTCTAGGTGTGGACACCCTTGTGGTCACCAATGCAGCTGGAGGGCTCAACTCCAGGTTTGAGGCTGGAGATATCATGCTGATCCGTGATCACATCAACCTGCCTGGTTTCTCTGGTCAGAACCCTCTCATAGGTCCCAATGATGAAAGGTACAGATCTTGCTCCTTTGGTTATAGATGGATGGGTTGTAAGGAGTTGCCTGGAACTTAAGAGAAATCTCATTGTATTCCATTAATCTGAGATAATCCAACCTGTGCCCTAGGTTTGGAGTTCGTTTCCCTGCCATGTCTGATGCCTATGACCGGGATATGAGGCAGAAGGCTCACATTGCCTGGAAACAAATGGGGGAGAAGAGAGAGCTACAGGAAGGCACTTACGTGATGGTGGCAGGCCCCAACTTTGAGACTGTGGCTGAGTGTCGTCTGCTGCAGAAGCTGGGGGCGGATGCTGTTGGTGAGAAGGGGAATGTGGCTCTAGGCTTGAAGAGGGAGGGATCTGGTAGAATAAGGAAGGCAAGAAGTACGAGATTGTAGAGCTGATGGTAGATTGAGAGAGGATCTGACTTGAAGATTGAATGAAATTGATTCCTGGAAAGATACTAAGGTAGTGAGGTTTGGTGTGTTGGGACAACAAACCTCCCCACCCAGCATCAAAGGCTTTAACAGCTGTAATGCTTCTAACTTATCCAGGATTTGATAACTGTTTCTAAGGATTATTCTCACAAATATCATCATAGCCACCTTCTGTACCTTGGCCAGAAGACAGAACTGCATGATTAAAACTGACTTCAAAATTGCCATAGACAAGGGCTGGCTCCATTGCCTAGTGGTTTAGATCAGTGCTCTCCACTTCAGCGGCCCAGGTAGGCACGCCCCTACACATTCGTTGACAGCCATGACATTGCAGTAACCCAAATACAAAATAGAAGAAGATTGGCATGAATGTTAGTTCAGGGCAAATCTTCTTCAAGCAAAAAAGAGGAAGATTGGCAACAGATGTTAGCTTAGGGTGAATCTTCCTCAGCAAAAAGAAACAAACGATATTTTGTCACAGACAGATACAGAAATAAAGTATTGCAATGGTAATATTTATAAGAAAAGTGTAAGGCCCTCTGAGGCTCCACTCCTTTAAACAGTACAGAACAACCTAAGCTCAACTCTAATTTAGCTGTTTCTTTGGATTTTTTTTTGAGATGTTAAATTGTCAGTGAGGTGATGAATAGCGGTTAGGCCAAAGGATGAGGAAAAGAGTCACTTGAGGATCCTGAGAGTTGGTGTCCCTCTTTCTCCCCATCAGGCTCGAGCACAGTTCCAGAAGTTATAGTTGCAAGGCACTGTGGACTTCGAGTCTTTGGCTTCTCCCTCATCACTAACAAGGTCGTTACGGATTATGAAAGCCTGGAGAAGACCACTCACGAGGAAGTCCTAGAGGCCGGGAGACAAGCGGCACAGAAACTGGAAAAGTTTGTCTCCATCCTTATGGCTGGCATTCCACAGCCTGGCTGTGCCAATTAACCGGGCCTGGAGTGGTCTGGCTTCTCCCTTATGGGATCTAGGTAGCTGCTACCTGCTTTGGCCCCTTGGTGGGTCATGTGCCTCAGCCCTTAGGTAGTAGCAGACAAGAAAGGAAGAACCACATCCTTCTCCTCCCCACTTTCCCATCAGAACTTTCTGGTGCCAATTCTTCTTTTGCTCCATTGTTTTCTAAACAGTTCTTGTCCAAGAGTTGGAGCACAGGCCTACCATGTATCCATGGATATCCCCAGGATGTGACTTAGGCCATTGAACTTGCTACAGTAGCTTCTCTAGTGTCTTGAGGTGATGCTCTCACATTCCTGAGAGCTCAGTTCTGAGTCCCCTAAAGCAGTAGATAATACACAAGGGCCAGCCTTATGTCTCTTGGACTTTAATGCTGTCATCCTTTGAGAATACAGAAAAAGATAAAATAATTTCTTCACTTTTGTGCAATTTGTTGTAAGGCTGTGTCACAGGCCAAGGGGAGTATGAAAGGCCTTGAGACCACATATCTTTTGTGACTATCTGCTTCTCAGAGAAGTAGCTAAGCACTGAGATGAGGTTGTATGTGAATGCAGGAAAGAGGAAGGAAAGGCAAAGTGATGACAGATAAATATCTTAGATGAGATGAGGATGGAAGGGCTAGCTTCTGGCAGATGAAGGCCTCTTCGTCACATGAGTCTGCTCTGTCCCTTGCCTTATGATCACCTCCTGTCTACTTTCTCATCAATATCAGCCCCCATTAACTAGTCTTGAAACTGAGGATGAAAGACTTCAAATTTCCCTGGATTCAGATGAAACCTGTACCCACAAGGTTAACATGGGAAACAGAGTAACCAAAGTTTCTGAGCTTGCCTGGAAGAATACCAGGAGGACCACTGATAAGACAGTAGCTTCCTGACAGCCCTCCACCTGACTAAGCCTCATGCAGGAGCATTGAGAAGCTATAATGACCGATTGTAAGCTTCACATGTCATAGACTAAAGATCCACCACAGGCAACACGTGGAACCCTTTGGGATTTGGACAGGTCTCCTGTGAAGACGTATGAAGGACAGCTGCCCCTACGCAGAGGACTCTTAGTACTTCAGCCCCCCAAGGCCATATGTTCCCCTCATCTTATTCTCAAGATACGCTTTGGAAAAACTGTTTAAACTGCATGTTGGCAAGCTGATCTGTAACTGGTAGAAAGAATAGCTTGTTAGTAGAAAATTTGTGTCCTCTGCTCAAACTGTTCCCTCTGTCCGAGATAAGAAAGGCACTGAGGTTTTCTTAGGTTGCTCAGGAATGTTGCACTCAGGAGATCTGCTACGGTGAGGCACCCAACTTTCTGTGGTCATCCATCGCCTGACATTTCTGAGCCCCCTCCCCAACTCCATTTGCTTTATATAAGTCATTTCCAAATCAGCTCCCTTTTAACACGGGTGTTTTTTAGGATGATAGTCAGCTCTCTGCCAATTTGCTAGTTTATCGCTTATTAAAGTTCTTTCTCTACCATAGCCTGCTTGACCTTTTATCTCGGGGAGTGTAGATCGAGCCCTTGCTCTGTATCAATCTCAGCTTCTGTTCATAGTCGCCACTTCCTTGTTAAGCCTTCATTATATTTCCTCTTGATTTCCTTCTCTTTGCTACTCGACATGTCACCAGCCACGGACTCTAACCCACTTCCCTTGTCTTGCCTAAAGTCTAACCTTTTTTTGTGTTTGACCTAATTCTCTTGTCTTTTTGAAAGCTACTGATATTCCCTTCTCTAATGACTTTGGAGTCTTGAGCTTTGTGGTTTCAGCTATGCTCCAGAAGAAGCTCGAAGTGCCAACAGCCCTAGACCCATCCACTCTGAACCAGTCCAGACCTCAACCACAAGAATGACAACTGTGCAGACAGAGAATTGTACTAAAATAAACTGCCCTCATTAACATCCTAAATTCTCCTCCTCTGGGAGGGGCGAAGTAGCGCTTTTTAGATCATGCTATTTATATAAAAGCGTGATTTCAGGGGCTGGCCCTTTGGCCGAGTGGTTAAGTTTGTGCCCTCTGCTTTGGCGGACCAGGGTTTTACTGGTTCGGATCCTAGGCGAGGACATGGCATCTCTCATCAAGCCATTCTGAGGTAGCGTCCCACATAGCAGAGCCAGAAAGACTTACAACTAGAATATACAACTATGTACCGGGGGGCTTTGGGGAGAAGAAAAGAAAAACAAAGAAGATTGGCAACAGATGTTAGCTCAGGTGTCAATCTATAAAAACAAAACAAAACACAGAAAGCATGATTTCAAACCATGCGTGTGCAAACGTATGCCCACCTCTACATGTGATGATGAAACTTCCCCTTTGAATATTCATTCCTTACCCCAAATAAAGGCACCCACCTCCCTTTGCTAGGGGAGCCATAGCTTTGTGAAATTATTCCCAAAGTTCTCCATTTGCTTTGCTGCAAGCTGCAAATTTTCTGCCTTGTGTGACAACTCCTTTTGGTGTAGTTTGGGTAACACACCAAGAAGGGGACTCAGGTTTGGTCTGGTAACAAATTGGTGAACCAGATGGGACCCAGTCCCTCTGAGGCTCTATTTTTCCAACCATGTTGCTTATGCTACTGGAGGTTGAGGGGTGAGCCTGCCGGGGACTTGCTTCTTGGTGTTGGTGCTGTTGGTTTGACGTCACTTCCCCATTAGGAGACTCAGTGGCCACAGTGAGCATTTTGCTCAGAGGATCTCTCGATGGATGTAAGTGGCGCGAACCCCGTAGTACAAAGATAAGTTATTTCTTTAAGTTGTCTCACAAAGTCAGGTTGCCTGATCCTTGGGTTAAAGGGTGCCCTAGCCTTGGGTTCGAGTCCCAGAGTTCACTTCTTGGAGTCTGGGTTTTGGGTTCAGATCCCCTCTGGAGGTAGCCTGGCTCAGGGGAGTGAGAGTCCCTGGCTGGTTGGAAGGATTACATGACCGACCACTGGAAGAGCCGATGCTTGGCTCTGGCAAAGGAGCAATCCCTGTTGACTAGTTATTGAGCAGTGAGGGCTTGAGGCCCATTTGAGTTTGTCACTGCTGGGGCTTGATGAACTTCTTAGAGCCCTGTTGTGTTTGTGTTGTGAAAGCTACAAGGGGTGGGTTCCAGTCCTCCCTGGGAGCCACTGAGTCTTTATGTTTCTGTAGTGTCTGTAACAGAAGGAGCTGATCCCCTGTGGCTGGGGTTAATTCTCTCAGAAGTTACAGAGTCCATCTCTGAGTCTTGTTTTGCAGTTGTGGAAAAAGGCAGGGTTCGGTCCCTGCGGGCTGAGTTCAGAATGTTTGTGATCTGTGTGGGTACTGGTCAGCCATGCCAAACAGAGGCTTTGCCTTAAAGTGACAGAATATTTATCATGGTTTCTTTCTCTGTTTCCTTAGCAAACTGGCTCTAGGCCTCTCAGATCTCTCTCTGTTCCTCAGTTTCTTTACAAGCGGTCATTGGGGAAAACTCAACGCCCCCCTGTATTTCTTTCCCTCACACTTTCTGCTAGAGAATTTCCATTGACCTCTCCCAGATTTCCTCCTAAAATCTGCTTGGGGTAATTTAGTCTCCTTAGTCATCCACCCTCAGGAGGTAGCTTTTGCTTTTGGTGGTGAAAGAAATTAGGTTTGGGCATATGAAAAGACATCTTTGGTAAGTAACAGAACTCGTGCACAGCAGTGCCAAGGTACTTGGCTTCTGAGCACTTGGTCTGATTTTTCTGTAGTGGATAATGGATCTGGCAGGCTTTTGTTTTTGTCCTTGCGTTACGCTTTTCCAACAAACTGGCTGGAAGTGATGGACTTTCTGTAAAATGATTACATCTGTTTTGCCTAATTATATTTTAAATTATATTTTTGGGATTATGAGAGCATATAAATCCACCCTTCAGACAATGTTAATTAAACACGCTAAAAGAGATTTAACTTTAAAATGGCCCAAAGGGGACAATTTCAGTTTACCCAAACTGGTCTATTTACATATGTAATTGTAAAAAGAGTGGCTATAAAAAAAAATTAAACAACCAATGGGAAGACTATTTTAGTTTTTGAGACTTCTAAACTTGGTCAGAAATCCCATGCTGCCTCTTTAAGAAAAAATAATTAAATAAGCAAACACACTAGTGAAATGAAACCAAGTCTGCTGCTCCTCCTTCCTCTCTTTCTGAGCTCACCAACTTCAACTTCCCCAAAATTTCAGATCTAAAGTCAAGCAAGTGAAAATAAGTCAACTTTTAAAATATCTTACAATGACAGTGGCCATTTTGGGGAACCGTTGTTTCAGATACATCCACCTTAAGGGTGACCCTTGGGAAAAAAAGAAGAGGATTCAAAACCTCTCACAGTGGAATGCATTCTTTGATGAATATACGGAAGCTTCTAAAAGATAACATGACTTTAAAAACAGCTGTAAAAAGGATCCTTACAGCAAAATACAGAGAAAAAAATCTCGAATGAAAATCTTTAGCCATCTAAACAGGTCCCAATTTGGATCCAGATTCTTTTGAGTTTTGTCCCTAAAGCATGGTCCAATTTTAAAGGTTTTTATTTGTGTTTGTGTACATGTCATTGTATGTGTGTCTGGATGACATAATTTTTAAAGAGAGTTCTATTTAATGGACTTAAAATAAGGGCTTATGTAAATTTTTTCTAAAGGTAATAAAAACTAGCCCAGATGTCTTTCAAGTTAGCATGATGTAAAGTGATCGCTAGTAAATAAAACTTGTTTAAGTTTGTTGGTTTAATTGAAACAGACATGTCCTCAGAGATATCAACATTGGATATGATGTAAACATACAGCCTTTATAAGTCAAATAAACTCTTATTATCTCTGTTAGAAAATTTGTTGGTAAAAATAATAACTTAAAATAGCTGATTTGGTCTGATGTCTCATGAAGTTTTTATAGACAATCTAAATAATTGTTGGAAACAGGTAAACTAAATAGATACGAAAAAGATAAATCACAAAAAGTAAAAGTTTTGGGGAGAACTGTTTAAAAATAATTATGTATTCTGACATATGTACTTAAAACACTTCAAGTAACGGCTAACTGCTTGGTGTCACAGAAGGAAATCATGTTAAATGGTCATGTCCTGTATGACTCTATTTACATAACATTTATATAACGTGGAAAACATAATAGCAGTTGCCAGTGGTTAGGATGATGGCGATAGGGATACAAGTCTGACTGTAAACAGAAACCACAGCGGGGATCTTTGTGGTGATGAAATAGTTCTGTATCTTGATTGCAGTGGTGGTTACATGAATCTACTAGAAATAAAATGACACAGAACTACATAGACACACACACACACAGCACTCTACTAATGTCAATGTACTATAGTTAAGTACAATGTAACCACTGGGGAAAACCAGGTGAAGGGTACATGGTGTGGGTCCTCAGTGTATTGTCTTTGTGAATTCCTATACATCAATAAATATTTCAAAATAAAGACCTTTGTTAAAAGTGTTAATTCTCATTACAGAAGTTTTGCATAATGGTATAGAGAAACACATACAAGACCCTCATTGAGACTGTTATTTACATTTTGGTACATATCCTTGAGGTGTTCTCCCACCCCATCCAACCCTGTGTTGATGTTAAGTTCAACATGTCCATGAAAATGACAAGTAGAGATGTCAAATGGCAGCTGAATATAGTGAATAGGCGTTTAGAGTTCAGAAGAGTCTGAGCTGGAGATCTAAATTTGGGAGACATCAACGTATGACTAGGTATGTGAGTCATGAGGCTGGATGAGAGTTTTTAGTTTACTCTAATGCTTGCCTGAAGGCTCTGCCTTAAATTATAGGCCAGAATTTGTGTCTTCAATAAAGAAGGACAGTCTCAGAACCTCGTAAAACAGACTGTACCAGAAACTTCCAGCTATTGACACTTTCCATCACTAAGGCAACTTTCGTACCAAACAGGAGGACGGAGTCAAGATTTACACAACTCTTTTTAGTCAAAAAACAGACAGCTTCATTGGACTGTTAAGATCCACCAGAACAAGAATTAGTTGTGTAGGACAAATGAACTGACAAGGGAATTCTGTGGTTATTTATTTGGAATATTGTTTTAATGTTCTATCTTAGTGTTGATGTTGTTTGAATGCCCAATTCTGAATATTTAAAGAAGGCTTTTTATTTCTTCTTAAAGTTGCTATAATCCATAACAAATTACTAGATTCTGCTTTTTTAATTTATTTTATTTATTTATTTATTTATTTATTTTAAAGATTGGCACCTGGGCTAACAACTGTCGCCAATCTTTTTTTTTTTTTCTGCTTTGTCTCCCCAAACCCCCCCTGTACACAGTTATATATCTTAGCTGCAGGTCCCTCTAGTTGTGGGATGTGGGACGCCGCCTCAACGTGGCCTGATGAGTGGTGCCATGTCTGCGCCCAGGAACCAAACCCTGGGCCGCTGCAGCGGAGCGCATGAACTTCACCACTCGGCCACGGAGCTGGCCCCAGATTCTGCTTTTTTAAACTGAAATAAACCTTTATAGGTGATATCTGATTCTCACTGACCCACACACTCAGTCAAGAATTCAGAAATTCTTACCAAGCCCCCTTACTTTTCATGGCAGTATATTACTTGCTTAGGTTCAGTAAGAGTTTGTCTCCCTTTTTACCAGGATATAACGGAAAAAATGTTTATCTAACCAAAGCTTGGCACAGAATGTCATTTTTGAGAATGATGCTCCTTTAATCCCGTATGATGGACTAATGCCTGCATGTATTCTCAGGACACTTGCCTAGGACCTGGCTTACAGGGTCCAAGCTTTGCAGGAGGTGGGAAACATCACCTCCTGGCAGGCCAGGAAATTTAGGAAATTATGGGGTGCTTGGGAAGAAAGCAATTCACCCAAATCTGTAGGTACTTAGGTGAAATCTGTGGAAAGAGTTTCTTTGGCTTGGTTTTTCTAAACTCAAGAGAGCAAATTAAAGAGGCTTTTAAAAGCCCAACCTGAGGTTCCTTAAGGAAACTTCCAGGTAGAAGTTAATTTTGTGGGCTTGTCAATAATATATGGCTCTAGACATATAAAACCAAATTAAGGAGGCCTGTACAATAAATTAACACTCTTGTGGCACCTGTATACATTATCAGGCCAAACCAACAATATTGTTTTTCTGCTTCTTTTCTTTCCCATTGAATTGAAAGTTTCTTCTCCTAGCTCTTTTCTTATCCTCTGTGCCTAGCACAGTGTGTGGCATAAAGAAGGAAGTCAAGATTATTTATTAGAAGAATAAATACCAAATTATGAAATTGTATTTGTCACTGATTTCAACTGTGAGGCAGTGATGGAATGCAAGGGAGGGTGAGTGAGGGGCTGAACTCACCAAGCTGGGTCTCCTCTGCCCAACTCCCAGCTTTAACTGGGGAGAGAGGGAGAAGTCATTAAAAATAAACTCAGAATTAGCTTTAAAAATATTCTAGGAATAAATGAACACACAAGTAAGAATGGTAAACAGTGAGGAGAGATGAAACAAGATGGGCAAAATGTTGATTGTTGAAGTTGCATGCGGTGGCCAAATGGGGATTCATTATACTCTTCTTTCTACTTAGGGAATGTTTGAAATTTTTTGTAAGAAAAAGTTTTTAAAAAATGATCTTAAAGGGGAAGGAAATTTTAAAAGGAATTCTGAAGGCTTTGTGAGGAAGGAAGAGACAGATAAGCAAGTCAGTCAGTTTTGTTGTTTTGTTTTTGGGTTTTGGCACCCAGTAGTAAAAACCACACTCTGACCCACATCTGTGTTCCTCTGTTGACTGCCCAGTTCTGGGAAAGGATGTGCAAAACAGCAGAGTTTCCTGGAATACTGAACCTAGAGAGGGACGTGGTCAACTGTCATTATTTCAGCCCTGAGTCCTGGCAAGCTTCACTCTAGACACTGGTCCTTTGGCTGAGCCATTTCAGGTCTGATGCTGGGCGGCGGCCAGATACTGTCATGAGCAGAATGGGAATGGAACGCTCTAAGGGCTGAGGAGGAGGCAGGAGAGGGGTGTGCGTGTGTGGAGGGAATCAGTGCTGGAGACCCTAGGAAGGGGGAAGCACTGTGCCCTGCATTCATCATTCCCTCCCCCAGCAGTGATTCTGGAGGGAATGAGGAGAAGAGGAGTCAGCCTGGCCCTGGGAGTGAGGAAGCAGGAGCGAGAAGGGGCATTGCTCATTTGCCTTGGAGTACAAACGTTCCTTCAGACCACCTTCGGGTCTCTGTGGCTGCAGACAGGGCCAAGCTTATTGGTAAACACAGGATAAAAGTCACCTAATGACATGTGATTCTTGAAGTTTCTTTCCAATACACTCTAAGAACTTCTCTCCCACTAGCTGGTCACAGTGTGTAAGACTCCACTGTTGGAGAGACATTCCTTTAACATTTATCATTTTTTCCTGCCTTTTTTTTTAATGAAATTATTCCTGAAACAGTTGACATATTTAATTGGGCTTGTAGTCAATATCAATTTAATGTGATTGCCTCTGAAAGGTGAGAAAAAATAAAAGCCAGCATTTATAATAAGTGCCACAGAATTAAGTACTTTATTTACATTATGTCATTTAACACAGTGAGGTGGTTGATGCTGTAGTGCAGCCCCATTTTATAAATGGGCAAGCAAAGCATTAGGAACCTTCAGTAAAATATCTAAGATCGTCCAGCTAGTAAATGACAGAGTCAGCATTTGAACTCAGAGTTGTCTGACTGGAAATCCATGTTCTTGGAAGTTCCATTGTGGACAGAATTCTTGGCAATCCCTGAGGTCATAAGGGTACTAGACACTAGGAGTGAGAAGGAGAGAACACTGGGAAAGAAATGCGTGTGTGTGTGTTTGCTGGAGTGGAAGATGCCTATTTGTAAAATGGTTGATAGGTAATGGTCACATGACTCTTTTAGAATGGTCACAAAGCCTGAAACAGCGAACTTTACAGAGAAAGGCCTTCAAACAATTGTTACTATGTGTATTTCAACTTGAGGTAGTGGTCAAACCAGTTGTAGTGGAACAACGTTTAATTCAATTGGCAAGAAGTCTCTGAAGTTAGAAGATAAACTAGCTAAACTCGTGGGCTGTAATCTTTCAGTTAGCAAGGACACTTTTTATTATTCCCTGCCCACTGGGTCCCTGTAAGCTACATTTGTTAAGTTACAGTTATCTCTCTTGCTTAGACTGAGATAACAAAGTCATCCAAAAGGTCAGACGATGCGCTCAGGAAGGGCTTCAGGAGGTGGAGGCAGCACTGATATCCCAGCACATTGGATCCCGTCCTCAACTCACAGGCTCACACTTGATTCTGTCTGTGCATCTGGAGTTTTTCAGTCTCACGGGACTGACTCATACAAACCAGTCCCAAAATGACACTATAAACAAGAGCTACATTGAACACTATGTGCAGTGGGAAATGCCCCTGCCCCACATAGTCTCTCTCTCACTTAAGTGGGAGACCAAACCATGAAGAGATGTTTGCTTAGTGAGCAGGCATGGGAGTAGTGTTGAGATTCATTCCGGCAGGGTGGGTGGGGGGAGACATTCCTGACTGGGATTTAAGGGCTGAGCCAGCATCATAGCCCTGAGCAGTGCTGGCTACAAGGAAGCAATTCCAAAATTTAGAATTTCCCTTTCTAATCTCCAAGCTCCCCCATCTCCTTCTTAAAGTATATTATTAGGCTTGTTGGTTTGTATTCTTTTATACTCCACGTTGTTCCAAGATAGGAGTAAAGATATCCTGCAAAACTATCTGCAATAAATGATAACCCAAATCAAATTTAGTTAAGAGAAAAGAGGCAGGACACAGTTTGATTGGTTGGACTTTAGTTGTGAGGATGCTAAAATCAATATACTTCCCTAAACCTGCATTTTCGTCCCCAAAGCTGGAGTGTGTCGGTTCTTGGCGCCTCCCCCCATTGATAGATTATGAGTTTGGGTAGATTAGGAGTTTGATTTCACAAATGGTGGCTACTATTTACCAAAGGCTGATCTTAGCTGAGTAAATCCTCAGATGGTACCAAAAATTTCAAGTTTTGAGGAAATTTTGCTGTATACTCATGAATCACCACAATTTAATTAATTTAATTTTCCTATTTGTATTAATTTTTTAAAAATTTACCAAGAAGAGTTTTTGATGAGAATGAGATGACCACAGTTTCCACAGTGGATTGATATAATTCCAATAAACTTAGTTTTAGTTAGTATGTTATAGGTTTATTTAGAGTAAATTTGTGGTTTTCATGAAGATTTCTACAATGTTAAAATTAGCTCACAGACCTCCATTTTTACATTCTTCCATATAAGAAAAATCTTGAAAGGACAGTCAACAAGTGCATCAACAAAAAAAGCCTACGTCAAGAAAGTAGACATAGGTGCCCCTCCAAAGCCAGTATTTTCCCTGAACAGAGAATCAGCCCACGGGAGAATAACTAAGCTAACCTTTAAGCTAAAGGAGCCCACTTTTCTTTCATGAAACTGTGTCTGGTGCTCTCGCCACGTCGTTGTCAGGGCAACCAGTGATCCAAGGAGCAGAGGCTTTTTCCATGTGAAGCCCAGACACCCTGGTAAGGTGACCAGATGAAGAAGCCAGCCCCATGGGCATGATGCTCCTAAATGGCAGGTTACAGAGCCAAGAACAGAAGCCTCTCACCAAGGAGAAATTTTGCCTTTTCTGTACTTTCTTGAGACCAGAGACCAGGTTCACTTGGGTCAGCAGACCCTGGTGCAGAAGCTAGCACAGAACAGGCATACAGCAAGGTTTGGTGGAGGAGAGAGCAAAGGAGGGAAGGAGAGAAAGGGGAAGGAGGATGGGATCTCCCAGAGCAACGGTCTAGCCCACAGCCTGGAGGAGAGCAATGGAGATGAGCAAGAGGAAAGGAAGAGTAGGGGCTTTGACAGAGAGATGCCCTTCTGACAGCTTCCAGGTTCCCATGCTCACAGTCTCTCTTACCTTCCCCAGTATGTGGTTACTCTCGCCTAGCTTGCCAGAGACATGACTGAAGTTCTGCCTTCAAAGATGACAGCTGGGGAAATAAGAAAAAGGAAAGCACTTAGAGTCTGTAGTAAGACATCTTGATAAGTAAGACATATGCAGACCTCACTGAATTAACATTGATCAGCTTAGCTGAGATAACGGTAATGTTGTTTTATTGGTGAATGTCCCTATTCTTAGAGATGCATGCTCATATGTTTAAAAGTGACTGACATGATGTGTGCAACAGCTTACTTCCAAATGGCTCAGGGAGAAAAAGGAAGTATGTATGGCAAAATATTAACAAATGACAAATTAGGCAGAAGGTATACTAGTTCATTAACTACTCTTTCTTTTTTCAAAAAAATGATTTTATTTTTCCTTTTTCTCCCCAAAGTGCCCCCGGTACATAGTTGTATATTTTTAGTTGTGGGTCCCTCTAGTTGTGGCATGTGGCATGCCACCTCAGCCTGATCTGACCAGCGGTGCCATGTCCATGCCCAGGATCTGAACTGGCAAAACCCTGGGCCACTGAAGTGGAGCGTGTGAACTTAACCACTTGGCCACGGGTCCAGCCTCTAACCACTCTTTCTTTGCTTTTACAGGTTTGAAGATTTTTGAAGTAAATAGTTGGGGACAAAGTGGACATTAATAATTTCTAAAAAATATATCAAATCCACAGAAAGTACACCAAACTCATAACAGTGCTCATCTTGGACAAGGAGATATAAGGGTTCTTTTTTTTCGTTTATTTTGTACCTTTTATTGTCCAATTCTTCTACATTGATATGTATTGCTTTTGTAATCATATAAGATTTTTATTTAAATTTTAAATACACATGTATCTGTGTATATATTGTTAAGGCCACAGCAAGGATTATTCCTTCTGTCCCTGTGGCCTCTCTCACTGCACCAAACAGCCTCGAGCCCCTGTCCCAGCAAAGCAAGGCCCCTACAAACCCCATTTCTCAGCAAATGCACTCATGCATATCACTAGCCCCATAACCCTCTTCCCCACAAATACTTTCCTCATAAACTACTGGCCTCATGTTACCGAAACTGAAGTGGGTTCACTCCTGGCGAGTGAAATCAGACTCTACACCGAAAGTAGTTGTCTCACAAAGTAAAGTGTATTTGCAGCAAATAGGAGACCATGAGGAATCATTTCCAAAGCCATGGCACCCCCGAACAAAGGGAAACATGGACATTTATTTTGGACAGAGAATGAACATTCAAAAAGGAGAGGTGGGATTCTCTTGTGTTGGCTCAGTTGGAAAACACGCCTCCACATGCATTGCAGGTTATGGTAATGAGGCCTAAGCTCCTCCTGGAGAGATCTTAGTATTAAAAATAAGGCAAAGAAATCAAAACTACACTAAGATATCACCTTACACCTGTTAGAATGGCAAAAATAATGAAAATAAAAAGTAACAAATGTTGGAGAGGTTGTGGAGAAAAAGGAACCCTCATACACTGCTGGTGGGAATGCAAACTGGTGCAGCCACTATGAAAAACAGTATGGAGATTTCTCAAAAATTAAAAATAGAAATACCATATGACCCAGCCATCCCACTACTGGGTATCTATCCAAAGAACTTGAAATCAGCAATTCCAAAAGTCCCATAAACCCCTATGTTCATTGCAGCATTATTTACAATAGCCAAGACATGGAAGCAACCTAAGTGCCCATCAGCTGATGATTGGATAAAGAAGATATGGTGTATATATACAATGGAATACTACTCAGCCATAAAAGGATAAAATCATCCCATTCACAACAACATGGATGGACCTGGAGGATATTATGTTAAGTGAAATAAGCCAGATAGAGAAAGACAACCTCTGTATGACTCCACTCATATGCGTAAGTTAAACATGCGGACAATGAGCATAGATTAGTGGTTACCAGGGGAAAGCGGGGGGGAGGGGGGGGAGGGGGTGGGCACAAAGAGTGAAGTGGTGCACCTACAACATGACTGATAAACAATAATGTACAACTGAAATTTCAGAAAGTTGTAAACTATCATAATCTCAATAAAAAGTAAAAATAAAATATGACAATATATTTGACCTCAAGTAATCAAAGAAATAAAAATTATGAAAACCAAAAAAAAAAAAAATAAG
Source organism: Equus quagga (assembly GCF_021613505.1). Taxonomy (NCBI): domain Eukaryota; kingdom Metazoa; phylum Chordata; class Mammalia; order Perissodactyla; family Equidae; genus Equus; species Equus quagga. The sequence goes on along the minus strand of NC_060268.1, from coordinate 28,655,489 downwards.
ACAAAAGTCTTAGTTGTCATAACTCTGCTAGTGAGGCTTGATCTGGTTCAGGGTTGTTGGTGATTGTGTCTCCTTAACATGACAAAAGGAAAAAAGAACAATTTGGAAAAACAATCAAGATATCCAAATCCACCCTTGAGGTCCTCGGGGTAACTTGTCGGTGACACACACAAAACATACTCCCTCTAAACAGCTCTCCTGGAACAAATGGCTTCCTTCACCACTGACTGCACCTCTGTGCAGGGCTTCCACCCATGAACCACTCCTTCCCCAAGGTTCCTGGTAACCCTTTCTCCACCTATCCTCTCTGTCACCCCCCAATCCCCTGAGGAATTCCTCCTGCTCTGCTGCTGAGGATTTCTCAATTGCTGAGCTAAGAGGTTGCCCTTCCCTGCCTGAGGAAGCAGTGAATTGCTTCCACTTGTGTCTGGGATCAGTCACAGCTCCCTACTCTTCCTAACTTAGCCCCTCAACTCCTCACCTCCCACCCTGCAGTGGGTCAAGCAGAAACGGACAGGCATGGATACATGATTATTGTAACACGAAAGTACAGTGTAACACCCCACCATCCTTCCATATAACTAGAGTGTTGGAGAAGTGTACTATTGTTATTCAGGCTTTTGCAAACAAGTCCTAAGTGACTTGATTTGAATAGAATTTTAGAGGTTGTAAGGTCAAAGATATCCCTCCAAAACTTTGCCAAATACTCATCTGGCCCTTGCGTCAATACGTTAAGAATGTAAATCACCAATTTCCTTTTTGTGGAGCTCTTCACAAATTGAGTGGAATCAGACTCCTTGTTCTAGTCTGAACTCTCCAAAGTTGCACAGAACAAATATGATTTTTCTTGTACTTGGACAAACCTTTTAAAATGATAGAAGACAGTTCCTCACCTCCCTGTTTCATCCCCAATTTGCCACCAAGCTTTACTCCCCTTGGACCTTTCCTAATCAGCCTAAACGTGTGATGAATTCCACATATTACCCACCCACGTCACGGTAGGATTAAAAAATGTGGCGACAAAAGTCCTGAATCTGAGTCCTGCCTTAGCCATTCATTTGCTGTATGATGGTGGAAAAGTCAGGTGATCTTTCTCTAAGCCTCTCTTTTCTCATCTGAAGAATAAAGATGAGAATAATATGAATGACACTTAGTCAATGGTCTCTATAAATTTCAAAACTCAAAAGGACAAAGAATATAACATCTTCTGTAGACGGTAAAGCACTGTGTACACATTACACGCTGTGATATTCACATTAAAGGTCCAATCACAGCAGGAGTGTCTTCCTCTCTCCATCATAGATTAGGTCCTTCACTACTTGGCACTTTTGGTAAAATTTGGCCACACACTTTAGGATTCAGCATCAATGGTTCTTTTGGAATGATTGTGGTGATGATTACTCCAGGGGAATCAGTATATTTATAATAAGAATGGTCCAGCTTCATTCTCTTATTTTTAAAAATGGTTCAACATAGTTGCTACAACCTCCCTCTGTACTGGCCTTTCCTCCACACTCAATCAGCATTATAACAGCTTCCTTCCAGATTACAAAGCCTGGCCACATTATCCAAGTATGTCCCAAAGTCTGGAGCCTTTGGGGTCTCTAAGCTGGATTTTAGCACTCAGGTTCTGGGGAGGAAAGGCTGCCTTCTCTCTAATATCTTTGCAGAGGATGTAACAGTGTCCTTACCCTGCAGGGACCACCTTGTAGAACTCTTTCTCTGCTGCCCTCTTATGCGCAGGTGTTCAGTCAAAGCCAAGCTCCCAATGAGGCCTCATTTCCTTTCATTATCAAGGGACCCTACTGGATGGCACAGTTGTAACTGTAGTATAAGCAAGTCACAGAGTACCCTATCAGTAATCAATTAAAGGTGCCATTGAACTCCCAGACAATAGTACAAACCATTTTGTCTCCTCTCTCATTTCATACCCAAGTCCCAGTTGGGTTCTTTCCATTTCAAGATGTCTCCCATCATTAAAAAAATTTAAAAAAATTTTTAAGCCCCTTCCCTCGACCCCACATCCTTCCTCCAGCCATCACTCCCCTATATAGCAAAATTTCTCAAAGGAGTTGTTTGTACATGCGGTCTCTACTTTCTCATCTCTCATTCTTTCTGGTGTTATCCTTGTTGCTCCACTGAGACTAATTTTCACAGTCAGCAGTGACCTTGACACTTGCTTTCCAACCTCCTACTTCCTGATTTTCCACCTACCTCACTGAGAGGTCATTCTCAAACTCCTTTGCTAGATCCTTCCCCTCAGCCTGATTTCTGTCCCCAGATGGTATCATCCAGATCATTTGTTTTAAAGCCATCTATATGCTAATGACTTCCAAATTTATACATCTAGCTTAAACTTCCTCTCTCTGATTCCAGACTCATTTATCCAACTGCATACTCCACATGTCCACCTGGAGGTCTAATCTTGCCAAACTTAACAGCTGTAAAAGAAGACTCTTCATTACCTGCCGAAACTGCTCCTCCCTTAAGAGTCTCATCTGAGTAAATGGCAACTCCATTCATTGAATATGTCAGGCCAAAAACTTAGAATGATTCTTGGTTCATCTTTTTCTTATACCCTGTTTCTGATATATCAGCAAGTCGTTCCTGCTCTATCTTCTTAAATATCTCCAGAATCTGATCTCTTTACCACCCATATCACCACTGATGCAAACCAAAACCTACTTTTAGTCTGGTCCTCCACAGTGGTCTGCTATCTGATCTCCCTACCACCATTTTTGCTCTATATGATTGATTTTCTACAAAGCAGGCAGTGAGGTGGTTTTTTGTTTTGTTTTTTTAAGATGAATTAGTTACAAGTCCTTTCAGTAGCCTTTTTTCATGCTCAAAATAAAACCCAAACTTCTTCCTGTGGTCTACTCCATCTATCCATATCTCTGACCTTACCTCCCACAACGATTCTTGTTGTTCACTCTAATAACAGTGGCCTTCTTGCTGTTGCTAAATTGCTCAATTTCCTGAGAACCTTTATGCCAGCTGTACCTTCTGTTTGAACACCTCCCTTAATCATTGCATCCCTCATTTATTCAAGTCTCGATTCCAGTGCCAGGTCCTCAGAAAGACTTTCTGTGTACTAACTTATTTAAAATCTCTTGTGCCTTCATTACCTTTTTTTTTTTTCAAATAGCTTTTCTGAAATGTATTTTACATATTATAAAATTCACCCATTTCAGAGCCAGTCCTGATGGCCTAATGGTTAAAGATTGATGCTCTCCACTTTGTTGGCCAGGGTTTGGTTCCCAGTCGCAGAACCATACCACTGTTTGTCAGTAGTCATGCTGTGGCAGTGCCTCACGTAGAAGAAATAGAAGGACTTACAACTAGAATATACAATTGTGCACTTAGTCTTCGGGGAGGGAAAAACGAGGAAGATTGGCAATAGATGTTAGCTCAGGGAGAGTCTTTCCCACCAAAAAAAAAAATTCACCCATTTCAGGTATACACTTCAATGATTTTTGCTAACTTCACTCAGTGTTCAACCGTCACCATGCAGTTTTGGAATATTTTCACTCTCCAAATAAGATCCTTTATGCCCATTTACATTGATGTCCTTTTCCACCCTGAGCCCCAGGAAACCACTACCCTACTTTCTATCTCCATAAGTTTGTCTTTTCTGGACATTTCATATAAATGGAATCAAAGGATACATGTTCTTTTGTATCTGGATCATTTTACTCAGCATGTTTTGGAGGTTCATGCATGATGTAAGATGTGTCAGTAGTCTGTTCCATTTTAGTCTGAATAGTATTCCATTCTAAGGACACACATTTTGTCTATCCATCCACCAGTTGTTTCCCATTAGGGGCTATTTTGAGTAGTGTTACTGTGAACATTTGCGTGTAAGTTTTTGTGTGGAAATCTTTTCATTTCCCTTGGGTGGACATCTAGAAGTAGAATTGCTGGGTCATATGGTCATTTTATGCTCAACTTTTTGAGAAACTGCCAAACTGTTCATCCAAAGTGGTTACATCATTTTACATTCCCACCAGCAATGTGTGAGGGTTCTTGTTTCTCTGTATACTTGTCAACATTTGTTAACATCTATCTTATCTATTATAGACATTCTAGTGAGTATGAAATGGTATCTCATTGTAGTTTTAACTTGCCTTTCTTTCCTCCGTTACTATTCATCCCCTTTCTTTGATTACTTTTTGTTAACAGTTATCATTATCTTAGCTATTTATACGTTTCTATTTATTTGTAGTCTGACTCCTCAGTTTAATGTCAGTTCCGTGAAGTCAGGAACACTGTTTTGTCCTTCTCTGTGTCCTCAATCCCTGGAACATTTGTTGAGTAAATGAAGAAACATACCTTCCTCATAAGTTCATATTTCTCAATGCTCAGCAACCTGGAAAGACACACCTGATGAGTGTCCTCCCTGGGATGTTGAAATGCGTCAAATTTCCCCAAGGTTTTATGGGCAGGCAAGAGTTAGAAGGGGATAATTTTGGTTTTTCCCAAAAAACCACACACACATACACATATATGCTGACATTTCTATCTACAGCTTAATACATCTGATTATCAAAAGGACAAAGTTCAAAATAAATGCAGAAAAAATAGACAAACCTCAATATAATACAGGGTTGTCAGGTAAATGTTATAGTTATCTGAGTGCCCACTATGTTGAAAAATGTTAATACAAGGAAAAAATTGATGACAAAACCTGACTCAGACAGCACTTGAATAAATCAAACAGGGTTATTTATTCAAAGGGCACAGAATAAAGTCAGCTCTATGAGAGAGATGAACAAATTTTCCAATTCAGATAGAAGCACAAATGTCTTGATTCCAACACCTTCATCAGAAGGGTGCATTGTTCCTGAAAACTCTAAGTTAGGGTCATATTAGACTTTATGGAAATATAAGAGTATCTCTCAGTCCAGTCTAGTTGTACTCAACAGCAAGTGTGAATATGCTCAGAGCCCCTCCTTGGGCAGATGCACCTCACCTGTTTAAGGGTCACACAACACACAACACTCCTGCCAGGTGCAGTTTGGTTCTCTAAGGTGTCTCTCTCAAACTCTCCAGCCTAGTCCATTCTGGTCAGAGAACACTCCTGAACTCAGTATTGTGGAATCATAACTGAGATCAATTTCCTAGGTTTTTGGGAGTCCTGCTAACAGGACTTAGGCCCACCATAGAGCTATCCTGAAGTGAAAAGTTGGTGAGTTGAAATATTTTAGAAGCTGGACAACCTCAAAGAATGGCAGATTGGGTGACATAGCATCATGGCGGCATGAGATGCTCCCTTTGTCTCTCCCCCTCAATTTACAACTAATAAAACATCCATAACTCAACAAAGGCTCCTTTACCCAACAGACCAGGACAAGTAGAGATCCACACATCAGTACATTAGAAAGTGGGTGGATTGGAAAACAAAGACGTGAGATTAGGGAACAGCAGAGGCTGTGCCCATGATACAGCCCCTGGCTGCAGCCACTGAAGCCATAGCCCCAGGGTACCCAGAGCAACAACAGAGGAGATGAATAACACACAGGCCTTCAAGTCGCAGTGGTAGCTGCAGCCACAGAGAACCAAGTAGCAGCAATGGTGGGGCCGAGATCCCAGTCCCACCAGCCATAGTGCCACCTGTGACTCCAGGCCCCACACTACTGGTGGTGATGTCCATAAATCCAACAACCCAAATGGGGCAGAGGTTCCCATGACCCTAAACCCCCTCAGCTCCCCAACACATGGCAGAACCTGTAACACAGACAAAGTGATATAATCAAAAGTGTATACACCCAATTTTGGGAAAAGTACACTTTATTGGTACAAATGTGGTTACAATTAGAAAAGTGACTGTATACAATAACATCCTTGTATGTAATATATCTGCTGAATGAGCAGAATGAGCCACCCAGCTAGTTTTTCTGCCAAATACATGTTTTCCTTTTTAATTTTTAACAATTTTAGCGTGTTATGTAATTCTCAATGAATAAACCAGAGAATTAATTTCTAAATGAAGTAATTAATACTTTAAAATGCTATACTTTAAGTTTTCAGAGCGTGAGGTTTTATATCAGTATAAGATGAGCCTGAGTTAGGAGTCAGATGTTCAGATCCTGGTCCTGGGCCTGACAATGGCAGTTTGGTTTGACCTAGGGCACCACTTAGCTCACTGAGCCTCAGTTCTTTCACCTCTAAAGTGAGAATATTAACCTTCCCCTGTCAATATCATAAGATTATTATCAGAATTAAAATAGGTAAGTAAGGTACATGAATATTCTTTTAAACAGAAAAGCACCAGCCAAATGCAGGCTGTCATTATTCTAATGGGCTTGTTTAATGTGTCATAATATAACTGAAATTGTCTTCTAAGGTGTTATGCCAAACACAGTGGAAATAAGTGAAATTTGCTTTCTTTCTCAAACTGATTGGTAGGTTTGGAATGTAAACTGAATATGATTGTACAGAGACTTTGAAAAGAAGAAATATTAACTTTTGGGAAAAATGCAACAAACAAATTCTAGAGCTGAAGAACTCAATAAATGAGATGAAGAATGCATTAGAAAGCATTAGGAAAAGAGCAGACCAGATGATAGAGAAAATTAGTGAGGTCAAAGACAGAAATGTAAGAATGATTCAGGTAGAAGAGGAGAGAATATTAAGATTTTTAAAAAATTAAGTAATTCTGTGAGAGCTTTCCAACTCCATTAGGAAAGGCAACATAAGGATAATGGATTTCCCAGAAGGAGAAAAGTGAAAGAAGTGAGCAGAGAGTATACTTAAATAAATAATAGCTGAGAACTTCCCAAACCTGGGGAAGGAACTGGACATAGAAATCCACCAAGTTAGTAGAACAACAAATTATCTCAATGCAAAAAGATCTTCTCCAACACATGTTATATGAAAACTGTCAAACATCAGGATAAAGAAAGAATTTTAAAGGCAGCCAGGGGCAAAAACACAGTAACATACAAAGGACACCCCTTAGGTTACTAGCAGATTTCTCAGAAGAAAATCTACAGGCCAGGAGAGAGTGGAATGGCATACCCAAAATAGTGAAAGATAAAAACTGTCAGCCAAGAATACTCTATCCAGTAAAGTTGTCCTTCAGGTATGAAGGAGAGATAACGGCTTTCCCAGACAAAAAAAAGGTGAAAGAGTTTATCACCACTAGACCTGACTTACAGGAAATGCTGAAAGGAGTCCTTCTACCTGAAGTCAAAAGACAAAAGTATGCAAAACTTTGAGTAACGTTATAAACAGACATACAGAATCAGAATGTTGTGACTCTATTATCAGAATAGGTTGTTAAAAACTTGATTATACCTTAAACGTTAAAGGGGAGAAAAGTTTTAAAAATAATTATAACTACTTTAAATTAGTAATGAAATTGCAATAAAAACAGGAATATTTGTGACAAAAAAACCATAAATGGAGAAGAGAAAAAAATGGCACCTGTATAGGAAAATGAGAATAAGATACCATCAACAGAAATAGATCTATCTCATCATGAGGTGTTTTATATAAACTTCATGGTAACCACAAAACAGAAAGCTAGCACAGACATGAAACATATAAAAAGATGAAACTGAGAAAAATAGCACAGAAAAGCATCAAACTGGAAAGGCAGGCAGAAATACAAAGAAAAAGAAAAAATGGAAATATAGAACAACCACAAAACAAAAGATAAAACAGCAGTTATTAAGCTCTCATATATCAATAGTCACCCTAAATGTAAATGGATTGAATTCACCAATCAAAAGACACAGAGGCACTGGATGGATTAAAAACAAGACCCAACTACATCCTGCCTCCAAGAGACCCATCTCAGCTCTAAGAGAAACATAGGCTCTGAGTGAGGGGATGGAAGACAATACTACAAGCAAATGGCAGCCAAAAGAAAGCAAATGTAGCCATGCTTATGTCAAAACAAATTGTCCTCCACCTGAAAAAGGTAACCAGAGACAGAAAGACATTATATAATGATAAAGAGGACAATCTTTTCTGAAGATATAACCTTTATTAATATGTATGCACCTAACATAGGAGCACCAAAATATATGAAGCAATTATTACCAGATCTAAAGGGAGAAATGGACAGCAATATAGTAATAGTGGGGTACTCTAACACCCCACTTACATCAGTGGATACACCATCAGACAGAAAGTCAACAAGGAATCATCAGCCTTAAATGAAATATGGGACCAGATGGACTTAATAAATACTTAAAGACCATTGCATTCAAAGCCAGCAGAATACACATTTTTCTCAAGTGCACATGGAACGTTGTCAAGCATAGACCATATGTTGGCACACAAAACAAGTGTCAATAAATTTAAGAGATTGAAATCATATCAAACATCTTTTCTGATCACAATGGTATGAAACTACAAGTCAAATACAAGAAGAAAGCTGGAAAAATGACAAATATGTGGAGACTAACACCATGCTATTGAACAATTTTTGCATCAATGAAGAAATCAAAGGAAAAATGAAAAAATACCTGAAGATAAATGAAAATATGATATACCAAATTATATGAGATGCAGCAAAAGTGGTACTAAGAGTGAAGTGTATAGCAATACAAGCCTACATCAAGAAACAAGAGAAATCTCAAAAATCTATCTTTACACCTAAAAGAACCAGTAAAAGAAGAACAAATGAAGCCCAAAGTCAGTAGAAGGAAAGAAATCATAAAAGTCAGAGTGGAAACAAATGAAATGGAGACTAAAAAGACAATAGAAAAGATGAATGAAACTAAGAGATGCTTCTTTGAAAAGATAAAATTGACAAACCTTTGAGCTAGACTCACTAAGAAAAAGAAAGAGAAGGCTCAAATAAATAAAATCAGCAACAAAACAGAAGTTACACACACTACCCTCTTGGCCCCTTTGTCTTTTGAGGAAGACTTGTGTTGGACGAGCTTCTGATAGTGGTGACATTTCAATTATTAGTAGTACAAAGTGGAAGAGGAATTTTGTACAGAAAGTTTAGAAAAGTCTTTCAAATTATCCTTTGTTTGGTAAATGACCTACTTAACTGAGCCAAGCACTAAGAAAAAGCATCCTGGAATGGCCCTCTCACCCTTCTTTCATCAGTTCTTTGTACCTCCATCCAGCTCTAAAACTCTACCTGGACCTGTAGGCAATTATGCTAGCATCTGCCATTTGTCTCTGAGACAGCTGGTTTAGAGGAAAGTAGTGTGTATCCTTTAGACATAATCACAACTATAACTTGTTCATCTAATGAGATGACTTATAGACATTTCTATTTAATCGAGTTATTAAATATCTCTGTATAACAGTCTCAGCTCAGAAAATGTTAAAGTGAGAATATAAAAATAGTCATTTCTCTCAAGGGCCTTACAGTCTTAAGAGGTACATTTGTAAAGCCATGAAGTGTTCATATAAGGTGGTATAAAATAGGTACAAGTCACATGTGATGGAGTCCAAAGGATGGACGGATTGCATACACTGGACCCTGAGGATTGGGTGTTTAGGGAAAGTTTCATAGGAAACTCTGACTTAGTCTCAAAGGATGGAGGGGAGGGAGATTTCACACCAGGGTGTGCCAAAGCACAGAGCTGTGAAAAGTACTAGGCATGCTTATGCGTCATTGTTACAACAGGTGTTACTAGACCAGAGGACATGAAGGGCTCTAGTGAGATGTGAGCAAACGGGTATTTGGAGGTTAGAAGAGGGCCGCATCTAGCACCTGGCTTTCTTACCCTTGATCTGCCCTTTGATGAGATGAATCAGGATCCGGAATGGTGCCACCTGAGAAATATGTCCCAGAGAGACTTGAGTGGAATATTGAAGAGCATTCTAGCTTTATAGATTTACTAAACGGGTTTACCCATTTATCCTGTAGACGGTGTCGTGTATTTCATGATAGAATACTAGATTCAAGAAGAAGGTTGTGAATTTGATGTCTTTATTCAAGAATCTAATTCCTTAGTTTTAAGTTAAATTACAAAAAGTAGAACTCACCTGCTTTATTCAAGTGTATATTACTATATTCATGTTAAGGCATTAAATGTACTCCCATCCTGACAGAAAATAAAATTGTGTATTCTTTATAGTCCAAACTAGGAGGTATGACAATTAAGTAGCTGCAGGCAAGTAATAGCCATTTAATAATAAATATTAATTTAATAATAAGTAATTAGAATGAATTCTAAATTCACTAGAATTCTAGGTTCGATGCTGTATGGATTGGAGAGAGAAAACGTGAACACAGAAAATGTCTGCAATTTCTTTTTTTAGGACAGCTTTATTCACATACAATAAAATTCACCCATTTAAAGTATATAATTCAATGGTTTTTAGTATACTCACAAATAAGTGCAATTATAACCACAATCAATTTCCAAATATTTTCATCACCTCAAAAGGAAACCTGGTACATTTTAGCTATCATTCTGCCCATCCGCCCACATCCCCAGCCCCAAGCAACCACTCATCTTCTTTCTGCTCCACAGATTGAATTAGTTTGGACTTCATATGGATGGAATCCCATATGGAATCATGTGGACTTTGTGACTGGCTTCTTTTACTCAGCATAGTGTTTTCAAGGTTCATCCAACTTCTAGCGTGTTTCAGTACTTCACTCCTTTTTATAACCAAATAATACTCCATTGTATGGGTATACCACAATTTGTTTATCAAGTGTCTTCAATTTCAAAGTGCCAACCAACCCAGCTCACTGAATGACTCAGTGCAGGTGAATGAAAGAATAAAAGCAAAAAGTCACAGGAGACAGTTCTGGAAGGGCCACCTACAGAAGGGCAGTTCTTGAAAAAAACTGGTGGTGAGACTATTCCTCTCCAGAGGGGCCTGTAGAATGCCTGAAAAATGGATTGATTTTCTTGAGTCTCACGATAGGTGTCAAAACACACACATTTCATCAAGTCAGCCCTTCTTCCCTGAGCCTATCATGGTCATCTGTATGAACATGAATAATGTTTATTAATCATGTGCTTTGTATAGAACATTGTCCTAAAACCATGATATGTTGGTAGTGAGACAAAGTGCTTGCAGTCTAGATGGAGACAGGAAATATGCATAAAAAAAGAAAAATGGGGCTGAGTTAGTTGTGCCCTCTATGCTTACTTCTGGTCTTTTCAAATGTTCTATTGTCTTGGTTTAGAAAAATAGTTTTGAAAAAGCACTATAATATGTAATGTGTGAAAAGTAGCATATGCTAAGTGCTGATGATAACATGTGCTGCAGACCTTCCGAGAAGAGAACCAACGCAGGGGATGGGGAGTGGGAAAAGGACTGGGAGACTTGAGTTGGGCCTTAGAGGGAAGATAGGTGGAAGATGTGGCAGAAAGCACCACATGCAGGCATATTCAGGAATGTTTAATCATTTAACAGACTGAACTGGTTAAATTGAAGAAGTCATGAATGGGAGCAGTGGGAGATAAGGTGGAGAGGGGCTAGATTGCTTAGGGCTCTGATCCCAGGCTGAGGAGTAAGAACCTTATTTTCTAGGCAAGATGGGCAGCCATATTTAACTAAGCTTTTTAACTAAGGACTGACAGGTGAAAATCACACTGCAGTATTTTGATGGATTGAAGCCTAAGTAGAAACAGGGAGGTTTGTTTTGATGGTAGAATTACCTTCATGCCAAATTAGCTGTAAAGAACAGCATCATTGGTGGTGTTAAATATTTAATTTTTAATCAGGTTGAGGTCTTTTGTGGTATTTAAAAGAATATGCTGTTATAGAATAAAATGTAAAGGTAAAGGTGCAAGTAATTTAGACATAAAAATATACATTGTCAAGTTAGCAGTTTTCTCTTTTTCAGGTTAAAATTTTGAATAGGTGATATAATCACATAGTTTAAAAATTAAATGACATAAAATGTATACAGTGAAATGTTTCACTTCCATTCTGTCTTCCATCTGCCCTTCCTTCTGCACTCCACTGGTAACCACTGTCAACAATGCAAAATAACCAATAACCGTGCTATTTATAGGAGAGATATGGTGACTTGTACTTGAGCCAACCCAAGGATTATAATCCAGAAAGGCCTTTTCCAGAAAGGAAGAAGCATTCTGGAGAAGCTGGATTTTCAGTACTGTCTTGTACCATTTTAGAACAAAGAATCATACATTGAACACACCCGGGATACATATTCACCAAAATTTCAAAGAGGTATTTAGTTGCAAATTAGCAAGTCAACTTGACCCTGATGTTTGGAAAGGAAACTTATTTTAGGAGTACTAATGGGGGTGTTACAGATAGGGTGTTACCAATAGGGCATTTTTGGCTCTGTAGGAGGGAAAGTGCACATTCTTAGTTTAATGGTTAAAGCAGATGTACAATGTATGTTTGATAGGCCATAAATCAGGCTTTCTTTTTTTTTAGTTCAAGTCAAATCAGTTTTGAATCAGAATAGTTACCCAGTATATCCCAGTATGTGAGAATGTCGTCACCACTTATTAGTTTCTTGTGGCTTCTTCCAGGATTTCTACAAATATAAATAAATACAAATACACACTCTTATTTTTCTCCTCTTCTTTTCACAGAAGTTAGCCTGCAATTGTACTCTTCTGCATCTTGCTATTTTATTTTATCTTAATGTATCTTGGAGATCTTTTCACATCAGTAAATTAGTATTTTTTTCTTGATGAGTTAGGTCAGTGCTGTCAAGAATACATATCTCTCACCTCAAATTTTTTAGAAACAAAGGAAGAATATGGTCTTAATTTTTAAATTTTTTTAGCCATTTCCCAGTGTGTTTGTTGATTACTAATAGGAATGGAGCCAAAGAGATAATGCCACCTGATGCCTTTTTAAAATAAGAAGAAGGATGAGAATAGAACTGTTCATTCTGTGCTGTGCCTTCTGTGTAAATTTGATTTAGCTTAGATTTGCAGGCTTTTTCCTTGTAAATAGGCCTCTTTTTTCCATAATTACTTTTGGTTTCTAAGGGACATCTTTAGAGCAAACACTGGCTATCTGCCTGGTTTTCCTGTTTTTGTAAAGGTGGATTTTAATAAAAATGGAAAATTTCCTGTCTTCAATCTCTTTGCCAGATTGTTAGTTTGGGCATAAATTAGATTTGGTGTTGTTTGGGATTAATCTGCCTTTGTTCTCTTGTTTTTGGTCAGAGCCCCCACCCTTCCATTTGCTTTCACTTTCACTTCCATTCTGAGTTGGTTCATTTTAGGAATCTGACTTTATCCCACTTGCAAATCTCTCTTTTTTTCTCGTTCTCTTTCTTTTCTGTCAAGAGATGTTCACACATTGAGGTATATGAGGTAACTATTCGGGTTCAAAACTGGTTCAGCTTGAACTAAAGAAGCCTGACTTATGGCCTATCAAACACACATTGTATGTCTGCTTTAACCATTTTAGTAGAGAATGCACTCTCAAGATAATAATGCATACCTCCCCTATTGGTAACCTCCTATTGGTAATGACGCTATTAGTCTCTTTGTTGAAGTGAGGGTCATGATAACCTGCTAATTTGCAACTAAATACCTCTTTGAACCTTTGAAAATGTATCCTGGGTTTGTTTACTGTATGTTCTTTGTTCTAAAAAGACATAAGACTGTACTGAAAACCATGCTTCTCCGGAACTCTTTCTAAGGCCTTCCTGTACATAATCCTCACTCTGGCTCAAGTAAAACTCACCTTATTTTTCTTATCTATAGAATAGTTATTGGTTGTTATGCGTTGAACGAGTGGCTACATTTTGAACACTGCAGGATTAGAGCTGGTGTTGATTGGCTGGGTGCACCTCTAGTTAGTAGATATATACAGAACATTCCATCCAAAACCTGCAGAATACACATTCTTTTCCAATACACATGGAACATTCTCCAGGATATATCACACATTAGGCCACAAAACAAGTCTCAATAAATTTAAGATGACTGAAATAGTACCAAATATCTTTTCTGACTACAATGGTATGAAAGCAGAAATCAGCTATAGGAATAAAACCAGAAAAGCCAAAAATATGTGGAGATTCAACAAATGCTACTGAACAACTATTGAGTCAAAAGAAATCAAAGGAGAAATCAAAAAATACCTGGAGACAAATGAAAATGAAAATATGAAATGTCAAAATTTATGGGATACAGCAAAGCAGTTCTAAGAGTGAAGTCTACAGCAATACAATTCTACCTTAACACAAAAGAAAAATCTGAAATAAACTATGTAATAGTGCGCCTAAAGAAACTAGAAGAAGAACAAACCAGTAGAAGGAAGGAAATAATAAAAATCAGAGTTTAAATAAATCAAGTAGAGACTTAAAAAAAAAGAAAAAAATCAATGAAACTAAGGTCTGGTTATTTAAAAAGATAAATAAACTTGACAAACCTTTAGCTAGACTCACCAAAAAAAAAAAAGAAAAAAAAGAGAGAGAGAGAGAAGGCTCAAATAAATAAAATCAGAAAAGAAAGAGGAACAATTAAAACAGACATCTCAGAAATACAAAAGATTATAAGACAATACCATGAATAACAATATGCTCACAAATTGGATAATCTAGAGGAAATGATAAATTCTTAGAATCGTACAACCTTCCAAGGCTGAATCAAGAAGAAATAGAGAATTTATATCAACCAATCACCAGTAAGGAGATAGAAGCAGAAATAAAAAACCTCCCCCAAAATAAAAGTCTAGGACCAGATGATTTCCCTGGTGAATTCCACCAGACATTCAAAGAAGACTTAATACGTATCTTTCTCAAACTTCCAAAAAATTGTAGAGGAGGGGAAGCTTCCTAACTCATTCTAGGAGGGCAACACTACCCCGATACCAAAACCAGACAAGGATAACAACAAAAAAAGAAAATTACAGGCCAATATCACTGATAAACATTGATGCAAAAATCCTCAAGAAAATACTAGCAAATTGAATATAATACATTACAAGGTCATACAGCATGATCAAGTGGTATTTATTTCAGGAACGCAGGGATGGTTCAACATCTGCAAATCAATGAATGTGATACACCACAGTAACAAAATGAAGACTAAAAATCACATGATCAATAAACATAGAGAAAGCAATTGAAAAGAAACAGTATCCCTTTATGACAAAAACTCTGAATAAAATGGGTGCAGAAGGAAAGTACCTCAACATAATGAAAGCCATATATGACAAACCCATAGCTAATGTCATACTCAACAGAGTAAAACTGAAAGCTATCCTTTTAAGAACAGGAACCAGCCAAGGATGTCCATTCTTGCCACTCTTATTTAACATAGTATTGGAAGTCCTAGCCAGAGCAATCAGGCAAGAAAAAGAAATAAAACAGATCCAAATTGGAAAGGAAGAAGTGAAACTGTCACTATTTACAAATGATATGACTTTATGTATCAAAAATCCTAAAGAACGCACCAAAAACTTGTTAAAAATAATAAATGAATACAGTAAAGTTGCAGAATACAAAGTCAACATACAAAAATCAGTGAAGTATCAGAAAGAGAAATTAAGAATACAATGGCATTTACAATTGCAACAAAAGAAATAAAATACCTAGGAATAAACTTAACCAAAGAGGTGAAAGACCTGTACACTGAAAACTATAAAACGTTGTTGAAAGAAATTGAAGAAGACAGAAAGAAATGGAAAGATATTCTGGATCTTGGATTGGAAGAATTAACATAGTTAAGATGTCCATACTTCCCAAAGCAATCTACAGACTCAATGCAATCCTATGAAAAGTCCAATGACATTTTTAGCAGAAATAGAACAAAGAATCCTAAACTTTATGTGGAATGACAAAAGACCCTGAATAGCTGAAGGAATCCTGAGAAAAAAGAACAGAGCTGGAGGTATTACACTGTCTGATTTCAAAATATACTACAAAGCTATAGTAACCAACACAGCATGGTACTGGCACAACAACAGACACACAGATCAATGGAACAAAATCGAGAGCCCACAAATAAACCACACATCTATGAAGAGCTAATTTTCGACAAGGGAGCCAAAAACATATAATGGAGAAAGGAAAGTCTCTTCAATAAATGGTGTTGGGAAAATTGGACAGCCACATGCAAAAGAATGAAAGTGGACCATTGTCTTATACCATACACAAAAGTTAACTCAAAATGGATTAAAGACTTGACTGTAAGACCTGAAACCATAAAAGTCCTAGAAGAAAGGATAGACAGTATACTTTTTGACATTGGTCTTAGGAGTATATTTTCAAGTACCATGTCTGACCTGGCAAGGGAATCAATAGAAAAAGTAAACAAATGGGACTACATCAAACTAAAAATCTTCTGCACAGCAAAGGAAACCATCAACAAAACGAAAAGAGAACATAACCATTGGGAGAAGATATTTGCAAACCATATATCTGATAAAGAGTTAATATCCAAAATATGTAAAGAACTCATACATCTCAACAACAAAAAACCAAACAACCAAATTAAAAAACGGGCAAAAGAGCTGAACAGACATTTCTTGAAAGAATATATACAGATGGCCAACAGGCACATGAAAAGATGTTCAACACCACTAATTATTAGGGAAATGCAAATCAAAACTACAGTGAGATATCACCTCACACCTGTCAGAATGGTTATAATTAAAATGACAAGAAATATCAAGTGTTGGAGAGGTTGTTGAGAAACTGGAACTCTCATACACTGTTGATGGGAATGCAAACTGGTACAGCCAATATAGAAAACAGTACAGCGATTCCTCAAAAAATTAAGAGTAGAAGTATCATATGATCCAGACATTCCACTGCTAGATATGTATCTAAAGAACAGGAAAACACAATTGTGTAAAGATATATGTATCCCTATGTTCATTGAGGCATTATTCACAATAGCCAAGATTTGGAAACAACCTAAGGGACCATCAAGGTATGAATGGATAAAGAAAATGTGGTATGTATACACAATGGAATACTACTCAGCCATTAAAAAGGATGAAACCTTGCCATTTGTGACAACATAGATGGACCCTGAGGGTATTATGGTAAGTGAAACAAGTTAGATGGAGAAAGTCAAAAAGTGTATATCTCATGCTGAAATAGAAGATGAAAACAACAACAAAATACATAGAGACAGAGATTACATTGATGGTTATCAAAGGAGAAAGGGGGCGGGAGGACGGTAAAAGGAGTGGATGGGCACCTGTGTATGGTGATGGATGGTAATTAGCCTTTGGGTAGAGAAGGTTTTGTACTCTACACGGAAACTGAAGTATAATAATGCACATCTGAAATTTATATAATGTTATAAACTACTGTTCCCTAAATGAATGAATGAATAAGTAAATAAATAAATAAAAGAAAAGAACATTTACCAAAAAAAACAAGATGTGTTCTCAGGAGGTGTAGTCTGGTAAACTGCCCTTGCCTGTCACATATACATATATACATACTGCAGATTCTCTCCACATGACACCAGAGAAACACTACAGAAGATTAAACATTGCCCCCCAATTTTCCCATTGTAAGTATTTTGTAGATCATCTCCTTTTGGTTTACATACACTTACTTTAGATAGATTTCATTAATCAAGTTTGCACATTTTAAGATAGTCATGTTCTAATCTTGTCTTTTTTTGTCAACTGGATTGGATTTGGGGTGTTTAAAAAAACCTCTCAGCAATCAAATATGAATAGAAATTTCCTTGGGCTGACTTTTACTTATGACTGATCTTATCCATCATTTAAAATCATGCTTTCAATGTTTCAAGTGATCATAGTCTCATTACTAAGATCTCTAAGATTTACTTTCAGATCATCCTGTTGTTACTTTTGCTAAAATTACTGGATTAATAAGGACAATAATAATGATAACAAACCAATAATAACAATGGTGATGACAAACTGTGCATTTGGACTGGGCTCAGTTCTTTATATATATCATGTTTCTCTTTAAATATATTGTCGTTACTTCTCTGTCCCTAGCTCTAGAACAGTTCAGGCACAAAGTTGATGCTCAATAAATATTTCTTCCATGACTGAGATAGAAACAGGGCTGGGAAAGAGTGACCTGGGCCATGGTGGTGGGTGAAATGGCAAGCAGCAAAGATGAAGTTTCAGGAGAGTGGAGACAGGTAGAGGATTCCAACAGCTAAGCAAGGGCCAGAGAGTAGTGATTTCATGTGAGGCTGGTTAAACTTGCAAAAGTGGAGAGAGGAAATAATTGAATTCTTGCAAAGACGTTATATTGTGTAGTTCTGTTTCGGGAATTTCCATCTTGGGAGGAGTCCTCCAGTTTTCTGAATCGCTTCCATCCAGTATTGCGTAATTGAAGGGATTGTCTGCCTCTTTCCAGGTCATCCCTACTCCATCCCCAACCTTTCTCTGTCGGTGTCGATGTCCAGGATCCAGGAATTCTTGCCCGTGGAACTTTTCTCTTCTCCCCATTCAGGCCTGGATTTAGACCCCCAATATGTTCTCCCAAATCCTGTAACCTCCACATCAGCAGTGTTGTTTGCTCGGTCGACCCTGTTTCCTTGTTCAGGAAGCAGCTCAGATTCAGGCTACTCAGTTTTATTCTGAGGTTGCATGATCTAAAGTTTCAAATTTTCTTTCCAATGTCTCACGGTTCGCTGTAGACACACCTGGGAGTGGGGTTGTAGACAGATGGTTCAAGGGTCTCCTGCCGCCTTCTAACCCTCTTCCCGAATAGGCTTCCTTGCCGGAAACCTCGGCCCTGAGGACTGGAATGGGTGCAGGGATGAAATGCACTCCTCCAGGAGTCGGGTGGGGAGCCAGACAAGATCTAGCTCCGGGAAGAACTCGGATTAAGTTTGCAGCTAAGCCTGGGGCGATTGAATCAGAGTGTGTCACCGTGGAGAGAGGACTGGCCCGCGTGCTGGGCTGCCATTGGCTCGGGACTTCCGGGCTGGGGATATAAGTCAGCGCGGAGCAGACAGCGCGCTGAGTGCAGCCCTGACCGGCGGCGGCAGCTCAGCTCAGCCGAGCAGATTGCGGCGGAGAAGGGCGGGCTTGTTCAGAGAACGTCTGCAGCACCATGGAGACCGGGTGAGGCGGGCACCAGGCCCGGGGAGCCCTGGCGGCCCCTGGGGAGGGGAAATGGCTGTCACTGAGCCCTGGAAACCCGGCTGTGGGCCGTGAGAGAGCCGGGAGAGGGAGCGGGCTCCCCGGAGCTGCAGAGAGCCCTGGCAAGAAGCCCGGGGTGAGGGTCAAGTCTCAGAGCAGTGGGGCGGCCGGCGCGGGCAGGGACGCACGCGGGAATGGAGCCAGGGTGGCGCCAGTGGAGCAGGAAGGGGAGAGGTTAGTAGAGTGTAGTGTACTCGGAAAAGGAGCCAGTGTGTTTGTGTGTGTGTGTGCGCGCGCACATTGGGGGTGTAAGTCTAGAGGGGGGCATACCTCCTCTCCTGAGTACAGGGCAAAAGTCTTCCCACTGCACGTGCTCTTCACAGATTCCCATTCTAGAGTCCAGGTAAAGAAACGAGGTAGTTTTGGGGCCCATATCTAGAGTTCCTCCTTCAGAGGAGAGATTGCTCAGGTCCCTCGCCAACACCTCCCTTCCCTCCAAATTGGAGGTCCAAAAGAGTTGGGGACGGTGTCTCCAAGGAGATAATGAAACCCTTATTCCGTGAACCGGGCTCCAGGTCCTGCCCACTGGCCCTCACTCCTACCTTTGAAAACCTTTTTCTCTGCTTTGGTCCTGGAAATCCCAGTCCAAGTCTCCAGCGTTAGGGATCGCAATGGCTTTTGGATGCTCAGGGATCCAGGTCGTGCTCAGGGCACTGATGGCCAATGAGGAAGTCCTATGGCTGTGACTAGAAATGCTAGGTGGCCAGAGCTTCACACTTCCTTCATTTCCTTTGTACCTCTTGGGGATGCTCTTTGATTCACTTCTTACCATTTCATTGTTTCTCTTCTCCATCCTCCTGTGGTCCCCGCTCTGTTTTTCCTGCCCCGTCCCTTACTCAGCTACTTCTCTGAGGGAAGCCCCGTGCATTGTGGAGTGATCTGGTTTCAAAGGCTCTGCTTTTGAAGGAAAGAATTTCCTCTGGAGGCTTGGTTAGCTGTGTTCATGGGTGTGAGAGAATTGGACTGGAATTGTGAGAAAAATTCTAGATTGACTCTTGGGATGTATGGGTTCTGGATGAGTGTATGTCCTTAGGTCTCTGAAAGCCAAAGAACCTTGGTGAAGAGAAGATGGGGGAAGGCAGAGAGGAGAACAGAGACATGGGGGAAAGTGGGAGCAGCTGCAAATGCTGGGGACCTGAACCAATGATTTATGGAGTCATGGATCATTGGAACTTGTTATCAAGTTTTTAATTCATTTTCAAACTGAGCCTCTAAGATAGGTGGGGCTGATTACATTTGTTTGTTTTATCTCTGAGGAAAGTATTCGAAGCACAAGTTTTGCTTGTCTAAAAAGGCAAAATTGGGACTAAAGTCTAAGTTGATTGTTGCTTCCCTTCCGACCAGAAATTTCTAAACCTGGTTTGTGAAACAGAAGTACCTGAGACACTTTTGTAAAAAATACAGATTCTGGGGTCCTTCCCCAGAATTATATCTGGAGGGGTGGGCTCCAGAATCTATTCTTAACAAGCTACTGTGAGAAATTTATGCAGTCGGTTCTGCTCCAGCGCTGGCAACCGGAGTATGAACGGGGTCTTCTTTTCTGTGGGGTAGCTTGTCTAGTCCGGGCTTGAATTATCCCTGGCAATTCCATGTGACAGGGCTCTGTGTGGGTCTGGGGATCCCGGAAACAAGGGTCCAATTGAACTGACATGTAGACCACCACTAGGAGTGTTCCTATTGCTCTCTTTGTCAATCAAAAAATTTAGCCCTTAGTATTTTTCTGAAGGAGGATCTGGAGGGTGTCAGTCCAGAAGGAAATTGGATTCATGCCCTGCCCTCAGGGTAGTTAGTCTTAATTACATTTGGAGCATCCTGAGTGGGTACTAAGGAGGGGTGCATTGGGTTTGTCACTGCCCTAAGGAAGGTCTTAGTTCCTTTTTGAGTGTACTTCTGGGCCGACCTCCTGAGGCCCAGCACTTTTACCCTCCTTGATTTGATTATTTCGCTGTACTTGTCTGTAGGCTAGATGGTCCTTCCTCTAAATCTTTGTCACAAGAGAGAGGTTAAACCTTGCAGTGGTGGCAGAACTGGAGTTGGGGCTGCTGGTGGAGACATAGGCATCATTAATGTGCTAGGAATGAGGGGAGTGTTTCATGTCAGACCTGTAGTGAGTCTGATTCAGAAAGAGGAGAGGGTGGGTGAGTTTAATGTGGCCCCTCCTGAGAGAGAGGAGCCTCCCCTCTGGGGCAGCTCTTTGACCAGATTCTCTGTCCCCTGTCACCTGGGTACACCTGCCAGTCTTTGTGCGCTGAGGGTCATTAGTCTGTGATGTGCTTGGGATGGGAGCGAAACTCACCTTGATTTTCCCTTTCTCCTAGGTTCACATATGAAGATTATCAGACCACCGCACAGTGGCTTCTGTCCCACACCAACCACCGCCCTCAAGTGGCGGTGATCTGCGGTTCTGGGTTGGGAGGTCTGACTAATCAGTTAACTCAGGCCCAGAGCTTTGACTACAGTGAGATACCAAACTTTCCCCGGAGTACAGGTACTGGTCAGGGGAGGGAGGGATGGGACTGAGGGATGTTGATGGGATTCTGATGGGAGGGCGATGCTTCCATGCCTGGAGCTGGTTATCCTCTATAGCATTTGACTGGAGACAACTGTTGTGACAGAGGAGAAAAGACCCCCAGGAATCAGAATGACTTTAGAAGGAAATGTCCCCAGTAGGAATTTCAGAATAGACAGGGCGTGTGTGTGTCATGGTACTATATGATGACCTGTTTCATATGCTTGAATGATTCAGAGCTCCTTAATGCTCTTCAACACCTCCCCCAAGTGCTCCCCCATATACCATGGTCACCACAGACTCACACACACACCCCTCTCTCATTTCTTTCAGTCTGCAGCATTAATGGAAAAAACAGTGCTGTAACTTCCCAGGACAAGATCAGGCCATCCCTGTCCTATGTCCTCCTGCCATTCCCGATCTCCCAGCTCTAACTCCAGTCCTAGGATAAGGCAGACACTGGTGCACAGCAGCAAATGGGCAGACTGCCATGTTCCTGCAGACAAATGCACCGATAATACGTGAATACACAGGACCTGCTTCCCACTGACCCTTTGCAGGGGAAAGGGGCAGATGTCCCCTGTGCACAGTGGTGCTCCAAGGGATCTGAGGAGAGCATATCCAGCATCCCAACAGCAGCCAGAAAGCTCTAAGACTAGGGCTTGGAAAAGGGCCAGGTGAAATAGGGACAAAGATAGTGTGTTTGCTTTACTGATTAATTTCTTAGATCACTAATTTCTCTTGGTTCCTTCAAAAATTTCCTGGCTTTCTACTTTCCTCTTTTCCCTGCAGAGCTGTGACGTTTCACAGATATTTTTCAAATCCTTTGGAGCAACTAGGAGACTAGAGTGGGGAGGTGGGAATAGGGTTGGAGAAGGAAATATTAAAAAGAGAGAGGGAGGGCAGAATTTTCTAAGGAAGATAGTAGTGGCATTGGCACTACCTGTCACTCCTACCCCCAGCGAGAAGGGCATTGCACTTAGTGGTATGTGGACTAACTTTTAAATTTTATGAACCTATTTTTTTTTGTATTCCACTTTAGCTTTCTAATCTCTGTCACTTCTGCTCTATTACTGATAATTTTTTAATAAGCTGCTATATCTCTGTTTGTCCGTGAACTCTTCCTCTTGCTTTTGATGTGTCTCCCAGAACCTCCATTCCCTAAGGGATAGGGTGGCCATGTCCATTAGAGGAGAAATGCCAGATAAGGGTATGGTAATGATGGCTATGATGTCTGGGTGGGAGTTACCTTTGCACTCCCGTCCCCTGCCTGCCCCATCCTGGGCATCTGCTCCCACAGGACTGTTATGTGGGTCTAATGGAGGAGACTTGTGTGGATCCAAGCTCTGCCCATTTCCCTTTGTTCAGTAGCCTCTTTAGAAAGCTAGGATATGCCTTGAGTTCCCTTTCAGGAGCGAGGAGGCATATAGTTAGGGTAATAAATAAGAATATACATTTTGAGAATTTTGAAAATTTTGGAAAAGAGTTCTATAATTACTGCCTCCACTGTTTCATTATTACCCATTTATTCTACTTTTACCTCCTATTCTCTTGCAGTATGACCTTCTCCTTCTTAGAAATTTCTTTAAAAAGCCTTTCCTTCCTTTGAAGTATGTTTATACTGAACATCATACCTCCATAGCTTTAATCTCAAGATGGACTTATATACTTAATTGTAAAATTATGATTAATTTCTGCCTCCCCCACTCAACTTAAACTTCTGAAAGCAGAGATGATAACATCTTCTTTTGCTTCATTATGACCTCATGTTGAGCACAATGAGTAGCCTCGTAGTAGGTGCTCGTGGATATGTGTTGTGTGAAACATCATCCCATTCGTTTCCCTTTCTTGTTTGTATACAGTGCCAGGTCATGCTGGTCGACTGGTGTTTGGGCTCCTGAATGGCAAAGCCTGTGTGATGATGCAGGGCAGGTTCCACATGTATGAAGGCTACCCGCTCTGGAAGGTGAATCAGGGGCATCAGCCTAGATGAATCTGGAAGAAGGGAGAGAGCCATCTCTCCTATTCTATTACCTAGCTACCTGGTCTAGGTAGATTTTTGCTCCCCTCCTTTCTCTTTCATGATGTATATCATGCATGTCCACGTGGGTTGGTTGGTGAAATTTTAAAGAACAGTTTGTGATCATTTATCTTTTCCTTCTAAGGTGACCTTCCCAGTGAGGGTTTTCCGTCTTCTGGGTGTGGACACCCTTGTGGTCACCAATGCAGCTGGAGGGCTCAACCCCAAGTTTGAGGTTGGAGATATCATGCTGATCCGTGATCACATCAACCTGCCTGGTTTCTCTGGTCAAAACCCTCTCATAGGTCCCAATGATGAAAGGTGTGGATCTTGTTCCTTTATTTATAGATGGATAGATTGTAAGGACTGGCCTGGGGGTTAGGAGAAATCTCATTGTATTCCATTAATCTGAGATAATCCAACCTGTGCCCTAGGTTTGGAGTTCGTTTCCCTGCCATGTCTGATGCCTACGACCGGGATATGAGGCAGAAGGCTCACACTGCCTGGAAACAAATGGGGGAGAAGAGAGAGCTACAGGAAGGCACCTATGTGATGCTGGCAGGCCCCAACTTTGAGACTGTGGCCGAGTGTCGTCTGCTGCAGAAGCTGGGGGCGGATGCTGTTGGTGAGAAGGGGAATGTGGCTCTAGGCTTGAAGAGGGAGGGATCTGGTAAAATAAGGATGGCAAGAAGTAGGAGATTGTAGAGCTGATGGTGGATTGAGAGAGGATCTGACTTAAAGGAAGACTGAATGAAATTGACTTCTGGAAAGGTACTAAGGTAGTGAGGTTTGGTGTGTTGTCCCATCAAACCTCCCCACCCAGCATCGAGGGCTTTAACAGGTGTAATGCTATGACCTATCCATGATTTGATAAGTGTTTCTAAGGATTATTCTAACAAAGATCATTACAGTCATCCTCTGTACCTTGCCTGGAAGACAGAACTGTATTATTAAAAGTGACTTCAAAATTGCCACAGACAGGGGCCTGCCCCATGGTATAGTAGTTACATTCAGCTCACTCTGCTTTAGTTGCCCAGGTTCCGTTCCTAGGCATGCAAAATAGAGAATGACTGGCATGGATGTTAGTTCAGGGCAAATCTTCCTCAAGCATAAAAGAGGAAGATTGGCAATAGATGTTAGCTCAGGGTGAATCTTCCTCAGCACAAAAAAAAGAAAAAAGAAAGAAAGAAAGAAAAGAATTGCCACAGAAGGATAGAGAAATAACGTATTGCAATGGTAATATTATAAGAAAAGTGTAAGGCCCTCTGAGGCCCCACTCCTTTAAGCAGTACAGAACACCCTAAGCTCAACTCTAATTTAGCTGCTTCTTTGCATGTTTTTTGACGTGTTAAATTGTCAGTGAGGTAATGAGTAGCGGTTAGGCCAAAGAGTGAGGAAAAGAATCACTTGAGGCTCCTGACAGTTCATACTGCCTTTTCTCCCCATCAGGCATGAGCACAGTTCCAGAAGTTATAGTTGCCAGGCACTGTGGACTTCGAGTCTTTGGTTTCTCCCTCATCACTAACAAGGTCATTACGGATTATGAAAGCCTGGAGAAGGCCAATCACGAGGAAGTCCTAGAGGCCGGGAGACAGGCGGCACAGAAACTGGAAAAGTTTGTCTCCATCCTTATGGCGGGCATTCCACAGCCTGGCTGTGCCAGTTAAGCAGGCCTGGAGTGGTCTGGCCTCTCCCTTATGGGATCCAAGTAGCTGCTGCCTGCTTTGACACTTGCTGGGTTACATACCTCTGCCCTTAGGTAGTAGCAGACAAGAAAGGAAGATCCCCACATCCTTCACGTTCCCCACTCCTCTCACCAGACACTTTTGGTGCTCTATCCTCATTTGCTCCACTGTCTTCTCAGAATACTTCTTCCCCAAGCCCTGCCACACATCCATGCATATACCCAGGATGTGGCTTAGGCCGTTGAACTTGGCACAGTAGCTACTCTAGCTTTTTGAGATGATGCTCTCACATTCCTGGGGCCTCAGTTCTGAGTCCTCTAAAGCACTAGATCCCACACAAGGACCAGCCCAATGTCTCTTGTACTTTTATACTGTCATATTTTGAGAATAAAGAGAAAGATGAAATGACTTCTTCATTTTTGTGCAGTCTGTTATAAGGCCGAGACACAGGTGGAGACTCGTATGAAAGGCTGTGAGACCACGTCTTGTGTGACTGTCTCCTTCTCAGATAAGTAGCTAGAACTGAAATGTGGTATGTGAATGCAGGAAAGAGGAAGGAAAGGCAAAGTGACAACACATGAATATGTTTGAATAGATGAGGATGGAAGGGCTAGCTTCTGGCACATGAGGCCACTTCCCTCAGACCAGTCTGCTTCTGTCCCTTGCCTATAGCACTTGTCTGGCATGCTGTGGTGGCAACCCACATATAAAGTAGAGAAAGATTGGCACAGATGTTAGCTCAGGGTTTATCTTCAAGCAAAAAGATGAGGAAGATTGGCAACAGATGTTGGCTCAGTGCTAATCTTACCCCCCCCCCCGAAAAAATGTAAATTAGACAATGAGATAAATCATACAAATATTTAAAAAGGAATCAAAAAGGGAAGAATCACAAGACTCACCCTAGCATATTGAAAACCTTCAGATGGGTCTCAAAAAGAAAAATGGAATTTATGAAACAGACGTGAATTCAGTTATAACAAGTGGACATGAATTAAGTTATAGCAAAGCTTTTAATAAAACACTGCCTAAGGTTGGGTGGGCTAAAGGGACCCCATACTGCTCTTGCTCTTCCAACCTTAAAGGACCTCAAACAGGCCCATTCTATTCACCCTAGTTTGAAAACATTTTAAAAAGCCAGAAGGTAGAAATCATGAGAAACGTAATGAACAATTACTTGGGCAATGATAAGTCTGCTAAGGTGAATAAGATTATAAAGATTAAAGTGTTTAAACTAATATTATATGAAGAGGTCGTGTCAACTTTGCGTGAATGTTTTTTGGAAATGGTTGTTATGTCTGGCTGGGAATACTTCCCCTACACAGTAGTATAATATCGAAACTTGTTAATGGAACCCTAATGGGAGTTTTGATTAGAGGTATTTATGAGTTGCTAAGATTAAGATAAAACCTTGAAAAAAATTAGTATGTTTAAATAGACTATATGAAATGATTGCATCTTTTTTGCCTGATTGTATTATAGATTATGCTATGGAGATAAACATTGTGTCTCACATTTCCTCTGCCTGATACTATAACAGCACATAAATCCACCCTCCAGGCAACAATAACTAAACACACTAAAGGAGAGCTTACTTTAAAATGGCCAAAATGGGACCATTTCAGTTTACTCAAACTGATATATTTGCATATGCAATTGGAAAAAGCTGGCTATAAAATTAACCAATCAGAAGCCTATGTTAATCTTTTGAGATTCTAAAGGAAATCAGGAATACTTTACTGCCTTTTTAAGAGAAAATAATTAAGTAATTAACATGCCAGATTAGGGGACGTCAGTGGCCTTGCTAGCAAAACGAAACCAAATCTGCTGCTCCTCTCTCACTGAGCTTCCGTACTTCAACTCCCTTGAAATTCCTGATCTAAAATTAAGCAAGTAAAAATGGGTAAACTTTTGAGACAATATGAAATTCTAATTGTCATGCTGGGGAACCTGTTTCAGATGAGCTGACCTTAAGGGGACACCCTTAAAAGAGGATTCAAAACCTCTCACCTGCTTAATATGCAGAAACTTCTAAAAGACAAAAGGATCCTTACAGCAAAAACAAAAGAATCTTTAGTAACAAAAACTTTTGCCATCTGAGCAGGTCCATCTGCCAAGGAGAAATTTGGATTCGTGTTCTTTTGAGTTTTGTACTTGAGACCTGGATAAAATTTTGAAGATCTCTGTTTATGTCTGTCTGTCTCCGTATATATTTGTCTGTCTCCAGATGATATAATTTCTAAGGATCTCTATTTAATGGGCTTGAAGTTGATGCTTATATAAATTATTGCAAAATGCAATAGAAACTAACCCAGATATCTTTCAAGTTAACATGATATAAAATAATCTTTGATAAATAAAAGCTTGTTTAAGTTTGTTGGTTTTGTTAAACATTTTTCAGAGTTATCAACATTGGTTATGATACAAACATGTTATCTCTTACAAAATTTGGCAGTGAAAATAACTTAGAATAATAGCTTATTTTGTCTGATGTCTCATCAGGGCTTTGTAGGCAATCTAAATATAATTATTTGGAATGAGTAAATTAAATAGATGTGTTATGGTGTATGTACTTAAAACAAGTTAAGATGCTGGGTAACTGATTTAATGTCACCTCAAGTTTTTGTGAGTAATGAAGCTTAATTCTTGGGAACAAATGATTTAGATAGAGGAAATGGGTAAGAGTTTTTGGGTGCAACAATTATGTTTTCTGGCCTGTATACTTGAAAAACAGCTTCCAAAATCTTTTTGGTAGGTTAAAACTTTGGAGTTTGGCTAAGTTAAATTATCTGATGAAATTTATTGAGTATCTAGGTCATTTCCACATAAGATAAAATATTAGAAATTGATTACTGGGCATAGATTGTCTGCCTTTGGTTTCTCATCTCAGAGAAACTGAAAGATGCTTAAGTTTTTAATAAACATATTTTGTGCCATGCTAGGGACTTTTCTGTGAGAAAACACATATATTTCTAGAAAGTCTGTATCCATGGAAAGTAAAATGTATCTTTTCAGTAAAGAAGGTATAGAGAATAGAGGTACTTTTGTTTGTTTTGTTAAAAGATGATAAATTTGTCCTAAAGTACTAGGAAAGGATAAAGAAAAGAAGGCATGGGACAAATTCTGAATATAAAAGCATATGACAGAAGTTTTGTGGAAGTAAAACCCTGAGGATTTTTGTGTATGGTCAAGTTGGCTAAGATTAAAATTTCAATTAAATGAATGAGTTTCAATATCAAACATAAACTGGTGCAAAATTAGACTTTGGCTCGCTCTCTCTTAAAAAGGATAATTCTCTTGAACTTTTGGTCTGTTCTGGATAAAGAAATTATAAAAAGTTTTCCCTTATTTTTGAGTAAGTTTACCTAAAAGACAATCTATGTTTTGTTAAAATAAGGTCCTATGTTCAAAAGGACTGAAATCTCTCTATTAAGGGTTTTTTCTTTTTTTGACTGTTTTAACTCTCTGCTTGCCTTTGACTACTTCTGTTGTCACTTTGGTTAAATGAATAACTAAGCATTGTTTCCTCTTTGACCAAGTGTTTTAAAACTTTTTTTATTTTTGATGAACTTCTCCCCAAAATTAGTCTTTATTTTGACTTAAAAAGGGAAGCTTTAGGAATTTCCAATGAGCCCAGGGACTTCTCAAGAATTTGTTCTCTCTTTCTATAAAGGGGAAGATATTAAACCAATTAAACTATTTGGTATGTTACATAACATGGACAGCATTGTCAAATAAGTGGTGATAAACCTTCTTAGGTTATATTGTGTGGGTAAATGTTATTAATATGTGTTTAAGAAAAATTATATAACATTCCTAAAATTCTGATCTGTCCTGTTTATCAGTGATAATTCTGGCTATTATCTCAAAGTGTTATATGTCACATCTTTGTCAATTGCCATTTTTTAATGCTTTGTTATTTGCAGAGAGCTGTTGTTTTATTCTGATATTTTAGCAGATGTGTTTCATCTTTGGAGAGATTCATGAAAAGGACTCTGACACTTGCTCTAGGATACAAGTTTCTGATAAACTTTCAGAATATGAAACTGAGTTAGACAAGAAATTAAAGAACTGTAATGGAGAAACTGATGGTCTCATGAAACTGCTAATAGAAGATGAAGAGTTGATATAACAGGAGTAAATAAACTGATAAGGATAATTATAATTTTTATGACTTTTAGTTTGAAATATTGCTGATTTTAAAAAATGTTTTGTTTTTCCTGATTTAAGGAAAATTTTTCTCTTTTTTCTTAAGGAACTATGACTTATAGCAATTTGTAAGCAGAACTAAGGCATTTATCTTTTTCCAGAATTTAGAAACTCTTGATGAGTGAGTATTCTTAATAGCAATATAGATGTTTGCATAAGTTCAGTAAGAATCTGTTCTTATAAAAGGCTACAATTGGAAATACTGGTTATATTACCAAGGCTTTGACTGGACTGTTATATTTGAGAAAAACATACGTCAACTCAGACATGACCATACAGCTTTTGAGAAACAAAGGTTAACTTTATGAAATAAAGTCACTTGGAAATATTGGACTGGTACCTTGCTTACAGTGTTTCCAACACCTTACCAGATGAGTAAAGAAGATCTCTTCCCTAGGAGGTACAAGGAGCCTCAGGATATTTTGGGGAACCTCAAGAGAGGAAAGGAATTCACCCAAATCTGTAGGTATTGCAGACAGAGTCTGATGACAAGTCCTTGGCTTGGCTTTCCTGGCCTCAAGAGCCCTTTAAAATTCAATCTTGAGATTCCTTATAAAAAGGTCCAGCAAAGCAGATTTAAAAGAGCCTATATGACAGTTGCTATTCTTTCTGTGGTAAAAATGAGAGTGATTTAGAGAGAAAAATTATGTTTGAATAGAAACTATAGTACACATTTGTGGATGTTGGATTTTGGTTCTATTATTTGTCTCTGATGTTTTTCTTTTCTATCTGTAAACTGCACTGGATCCTGAATCCTTCTAGTTTCCTTAAATACTTGTTACAGATCTCCAAATTAATATTTTCATTTTTTTTCCTTCCTTTTCATCTGGAATCATTGAGAACTGAGACCACTCTTTTTCCTGAAGCCTTGCACAATGAAATTGGAAAACTGGAAGTAAACTTAAGACAGCACCATGATAGTCCATGTTTGGACAATCTTCATGCCTGTTGCTGCGTAAGCCACTTAAAAGGTTTACCTGAATGCCTGATGATGTCATCAGAGACATTTTGAACTGCAGGGGATCCTTCAACATAGACATCTAGAGATCTTCTCAACTGAATGTCCCCTGGACTCAAAATTTAGGTTATAATTTGTTCCAATCATTAACCTTGCTTTTCTTTTTGTTTTTCTAGAAAAGCTTCTTATCAAATACCTGGTTACTTGCTTACACAATATAGGCTTAACTTTGGGAGACCCTTCCTATTATCTAGAGATGACCAAAGAGACCTGGAGGGAACCTGAAACAAGGAACTAGGCACTAGATGTTCCTCTGCACCATCTTTGTTGTGGAGATTAGGTCCTCTTAAAATCCTGGAAGCACAAGATGAGTCCTTACGAGAAACAC
Organism: Equus quagga; assembly: GCF_021613505.1. NCBI lineage: Eukaryota > Metazoa > Chordata > Mammalia > Perissodactyla > Equidae > Equus > Equus quagga. The sequence continues at coordinate 28,624,691 of NC_060268.1, read as the reverse complement.
CACAAGGAATGGGAACCATGCAATAGAAGTACATCACAATCTGGATCACCAAAACCTTGTCTGGCTTTAGCTCTAGACATTGACTCTTCTGACTGGACAAATGAACCCCTGACCAACCACAAGTTGCTATCTAGAAGGTGGTCTTCTGAAGATAAGCAATGAATAACTCCCAGGTTCTTACCTTACTTGTTGGACTATTAGACAGAAACTACTTGGCTACATCAGATTTCACCTGAGATTCCAGGCCCTAACCTTGATTGGTTTACAGATCACTTCTACTGGGACTAAGGTCCATTATGGAGGGGATACTAAACTTTGGGCTGTCTATTTTGCTAATATGTGTGGTCATCTATGTAATTGTAAAGTGTAGACTTATATGTTGTTCCAAAGCCATTGATCAGAGTACTGAAATATTAGTCATGCAAAGCATGTCTCGCTCTCCTCATCTGGTACCTCAAAATATTTACAGTAAAAGTAAAGCAGTTTCATTCCTCTAAGCTTGATCTTCACCCATTCACAGTAGGAAGCAACTAGAGCAGTCTTCACCCCCATTCCCCAAGATTGAGGAATGATCATAAAACAGTGGGGGTTAAAACCTAGGATGAAAGAGTTAAAGTTTTCCCGGATTAGGATGAAACCATGCCTGTACCCACAAGGTTAACAGGGGAAACAAAGTAACCAAAGTTTCTGAGCTTGCCTTGCAGAACAGCAGGAGGACTTCTGATAAGACAGTAGCTTGCTGACAGCCCTCCACCTGACTAAGCATAATGCAGGAGCATTGACAAGCTAAAAAGACTGATTGTAAGCTTCACACATCAAAGACTAAGATCCACCACACACAACACATAGAACACCCCTGACTTTGCACAGGCAGCCCATGAAGAAATATGAAAGACAGTTGCCCCTGTACAGAGGGCTCTTAGAACTTCAGCCCCCATGGCCACATGCTGCCCCTCCCTGTCTTATTCTGCAATATACTTTGGAAGAATGCTTAGAACTGCATGTAGTTAAGCTAATCTGCAACTGGTAGAAAGAATTACTTGCTAGCAGAAAATTTACGTCCTCTGCCCAGACTCTTCATTCTTTCCCAGATAAGGAAGGAACTGAGGTTTTCTTAGATTCCTCAGCAATGTTGCATTCAACAGATCTTCTGTGGAGAGGCACTCAACTTTCTGTTGTCATCCATCACCTGACATTTCTGAGCCACACTTCCCAACCCCATTTGCCTTATATAAGTATTTCCAAATCAGTTCCTTTTAAAAGTTTTTTTTTTTTTTTTTTTTTTTTTTAGGATGATAGGCTGCCATCTTCCAATTTGCTAGCTTATCACTTATTAAGTTCTTTCTCTACCACCGCCTGCTTGGCCTTTTATCTAGGGTGAGCAGATCGAGCTCTTGCTGGGTATCAACCTCAGCTTCTTTTCATAGCTGCCACTTCCTTGTTAAGCCCTCAGTATATTTCCTCTTGATTTCCTTCTCTCCACTCCTCAACCTCTCACAGCCATAGACTCTAACCCTCTTCTTTTGTCTTGCCTAAACCATAACCTTTTTTTGTGTTTGACTTAATTCTCTCGTCTTGTTGAAAGGTACAGATGTTTCTTTCTCTAATGACTTTGGGGGTCTTGAGCTTATGTGGTTTCATCTATGTTCCAAGAAGAAGCTCTAAGCAACAACCACCATGGGCCTATCTGCTCTGAACTGGTCCAGACCTTCACCACAAGAATGACAACTCTGCAGACAGAGAATTGTACTAAAGTAACTGTCTTCATTAACATCCTAAATTCTCTTCTGGGATGGGCAAAGTAGCTATTTGTAGTTCATGTTATGTATATAAAAGCATCATTTCAAACCACGCATGTGCAAACTTATGCCACCTCTACATGTGATGATGAAACTTCCTATTTGTATATTCTTTCCCTGGCCCAAATAAAGGCACCTACATCCATGTGCTAGGCGAGCAATACCTTTGTGAAATTATCCCCAGTGGGCTCTATTTTCTTTGTTGCAAGTCAAAAATAAAATTTCTGCTTTGTGTGACAACTATTTCTGGTATAGTTTGATTAACTTACCAAGAAGGGGACTCAGGTCTGGTCTGGTAACAAATTGGTGACCCTGGTGGGACCTCTGTCCCTCTGAGGCTATATTCTTCCAGCTGTCTGGTTTACAGTACTGGAGGTTGAGGGGTCAGCCTCACAGGCAGGGTGATGCTTTCTTCTTAGTGTTTGTGCTGCCAATTTGACATTGCTTCCCCATTGGGAGACCCAGTGGCTACACTGAGCATATTGCTCCGAGGATCTCTTGATGGAGGTAAGTGGTGCAATCCCCACAGGATAACTATAAGTTATTTCTCTACATTGTCTCACTAACCAGGCTGCCTGATCCTTGGGTTTAAGATTGCTTTAGCCTTGGGTTCAAGTCCCAACATTCGCTTGTGGAACCTGGGTTTTGAGTTCAGATCCCCATCTGGAGGCAGCCTGGCTCACGGGAGTGAGAGTTCATGTTTGGTTGGAAGGATTGCATGACCTGGCTACTCTCGAAGAGCTGATGTTTGGCTCTGGCAAATGGGAGCAGTCCTTGCTGACTAGTTATTGGGCAGTGAAGGCTTGAGGCCCATTTGAGTTTGTCACTGCTGGGGCTTGATGACCTTCTGAGGGCCCTTTTGTGTTTGTGTTTCTAAAGTGGCAAGGGGTGGGTTTGAGTCCCCCTGCCCTGGGAGCCACTGAGTCTTTATGTTTGTGTAGTGTCTGTGACAGAAGGAACTGATCCCCTGTGGCTGGGGTTAATTCTCTCAGAAGTTACAGAGTCCATCTCTCAGTCTTGTTTTGTAATTGTGGAAAAAGGCAGGGTTCGGTCCCTGCAGGCTGAGTTCAGAATATTTGTGACCTGTGTGGGTGCCGGTCAGGGACGCCCAACAGAAGCTTTGCCTTAAAGTGACAGAATATTTATCGTGGTTTCTTTCTCTATATCCTTAACAAACTGGCTCTAGGTCTCTCAGATCTCTCCCTGTGCCTCAGTTTCTTTACCAGCAGTCATTGGGAAGAACTCAATGCCCTCCTGTTCTTTCCCTCACACTTTCTGCTAGAGAATTTCCATTGACCTCTCCCAGATTTCCTCCTAAAATCTGCCTGCAGTAATTTAGTCTCCTTAGTCATCCACCCTCAGGAGGTAGCTTTTGCTTTTGGTGGTGAAAGAAACTAGGTTTGGCACATGAAAAGACGTCTTTGGTAACTGACAGAACTCATGCATGGCAGTGCCAAGGTACTTGCCATCTGAGTGCTTGGTCTGATTTTCCTTTAGTGGATTTTGGATGTGTCAGTTCTTTGTTTTTGTCCTTGTGCTAACCTTTTTTTAACAAGACTGGCTAGAAATGATGGACTTTCTGTAAAATGATTACATCTCTTTTGCCTAATTAGGGATTATGAGAGCATATAAATCCACCCTTCAGACAGTGTTAATTAAACATGCTAAAAGAGATTTCACTTTAAAATTGTCCAAATGGGACAATTTCAGTTTACCCAAACTGACCTATTTACACATGTAGTTGGAAAAAAAGCGAGCTATAAAACAAATTAAACAATGAATGAGAAGACTATTTTAGCTTTTGAGGCCTCTAATCAAGGTCAGAAATCCCATACTACCTCTTTAAGAAAAAATAATTAAATAAGCCAACATGCCAGGAAAACGAAACCAAGTCTGCTGTTCCTCCCTCCTCTCTTACTGAGCTCACCAACTTCAACTTCTCCCAAATTCCACACCTAAAATTAAACAAGTGAAAATAAGTAAACTTTTAAAATATCTTACAATGGCAGTGGCCATTTTGGGGAACTGTTGTTTCAGATACGTCCACCTTCAGGGTCACCCTTGGGAAAAAAAGAAGAGGATTCAAAATCTCTCACAGTGGAATGCATTCTTTGATTAATATGAGGAAGCTTCTAAAAGATAACATGACTTTAAAAACAGCTATAAAAAGGATCCTTACAGCAAAATGCAGAGAAAAAAAAATCTTGAATGAGAATCTTTAGCCATCTAAACAGGTCCCAATTTGGATCCAGATTCTTTTAAGTTTTGTGCCTACAACATGGCCAAAATTTTAAAGATTTTTCTTTGTGTTTGTCTACATGTCATTGTATGTGTGTCTGGATGATATAATTTTAAAAGAGATTTCTATTTAATGAATTTAAGAGCTTATACAAATTTTTTTTTCAGTGTAGTGAAAACTAGCCCAGATGTCTTTCAAGTTAGCATGATGTAAAGTGACCTCTGGTAAATAAAACTTGTTTAAGTTTGTTGGTTTAATTAAAACAGACATGTCCTCAGAGATATCAACATTGGATATGATGTAGACATACAGCCTTTATAAGTCAAATAAACTCGTATTATCTCCGTTAGAAAATTTGTCAGCAAGAATAATAACTTAAAATAGTAGCTGATTTGGTCTGATGTCTCATGAAGTTTTTATAGACAATCTAAATAATTATTGGAAATAGGTAAACTAAATAGATATAAAAAATGATAAATCACAAAAGGTAAATGTTTTTGGGAGAACTTTTTAAGAATAGTTATGTATTCTGATGTATGTACCTAAAACAACTTCAAGTAACAGCTAACTGCTTTAGTGTCACAGAAAAAAATAATGTTAAATGGTCATGTCCTGTATGACTCCATTTACATAACATTTGTATAACGTGGAAAACATAATAGCGGTTGCCAGTGGTTAGGATGATGGCGATAGGGATACAAGTCTGACTGTAAAGAGAAACCACAGGGGGGATCTTTGTGGTGTTGAAATAGTTCTGTATCTTGATTGCAGTGGTGGTTACATGAATCTACTAGAAATAAAATGACACAGAACTACATAGACACACACACACACACTATACCAATGTCAATGTACTATAGTTAAGTACAATGTAACCACTGGGGGAAGCCGGGTGAAGGGTACATGGTGTGGGTCCTCAGTGTATTGTCTTTGAAAATTCCTATGCATCAATAAATTTCAAAATAAAGAAGTTTTCTTAAAGTGTTAATTCTCATTACAGAAGTTTTGCATAATGGTATAGAGAAACACATATAAGACCCTCACTGAGACTGTTATTTACATTTTGGTGCATATCCTTGAGGTGTTCTCCCACCCCATCCAACCCTGTGTTGATATTAAGTTCAACATGTCCATGAAAATGACAAGTTGAGATGTCAGCTGAATATAGTGAAGAGACATATAGAGTTCAAAAGAGTCTGAGCTGGAGATCTAAATTTGGGGGATATCAGCATATGACTAGGCATGTAAGTCATGAGACTGGATGAGAGTGACTGTCAAGAGCAGGTTGATTTTTGCTTTGTTTTATTTTTAGAAGAGAAAAATTCCCCATTTGTTTATTGATTAAAAAAAGACCAAGTAGAGGAAAAACTGATAATACAGGAGAGAAAGGAGGGAATTGTTAGAGCAATGATTTTGAGTGCTCAGACTCTAGGGGTGGATTGCCTGAGTTTACATGTGTAAATGTGTTATTTTATCTATAAATTACACTTCAAGATGGTAAACAGCATGCTTGCTGTAGATGGTTGGATCTGGTGATGTAGTTGAGAACCACTGGTTTAAAAGAATCAGTAATGGAGAACAGCCCAGTGGTGTAGTGGTTAAGTTTGGTGTGTTCTACTTTGGTGGCCTGGGTTCATGGGTTCAGATTCTGGGCGCAGACCTACACCACTCATCAAGCCATGCTGTGGCAGTGACCCACATACAAAGAATAGAGGAAGATGGGCACAGATATTAGCTCAGGGCCACTCTTCCTCACACACACACACACAAAGTAATAGTCAGGGGCCTTGCTACACTGCACACACAGGACCCTTCCCTTCATTCTGCAGCTGTGGCTGCTACTGCCTAATTACAGTTGACTGGATATAAGAATCCAGGTCAGCCTTGGGCTGGAGGCTCCTCAGCTATGAAGAGTTTCTTAAGACGGGAGACATGGAAAGAAAAGAGGGGAAAGCATGCTGAATAACGTTTTACTAGTAAGGTATCCAACTCTGCTGTGGGGCACAAATAAGGCATTAGATTAGCTTTTTTTCAAGAGTTTTTGTCACTCACATGCCCACCAGATACACTAAAGTCCAAGGTGGGAGCAGTAGAGGGAGGCATTTTTCCAGAGAGAGATGTGTTATTCAAGATGTTCCAACGCTTAAACATGGTCTTCCATTAGGATCCCAGAGTTCTCAGTGGTGTGCAGAGCATAGCATCAGTTTACCCACCAAAGACAAAGGGATCTGGCCTACTAAGGATATTTGCAAACATCTTGGTAGTGAATGCTTCCTTATGATATTGCGTGGAGTAATTCTTCTTGCAGAAACAGTTCTGATGTCTCTGCTCTGCTCAAGAGTGGCCAGCCAAGGGTGAGTAGAAACTGAAACTTAACCCCTGATCTGCTCAACAAACTGTACAAAATGGCACAGGGTTGACTTCATCCAGAGGACGGGATTTTCTTCCAATCCACACAAAGTTGTAGTTTAGGCCATCTGGGGACCTAAATAGATGGCTTTACATTTTAGTTCATTTCACATAAATGACCTCACATAACCCTTACAGCTTCTCCAACAAATAAGCAGAACTATAACTATTATTTCTGTTTTACAATAAAATCAAGGCCTCAGGATAAGTGTCTTGTGTAAGGCTGCATAGGTCCTGGGTGCAGAACAGGAATGCGACCTTGGTCTACAGACTCCCATCCTCTGTTCCTTCTCTCTGCCTTGCCCCTGATAGTCTGTTCCAGTTGACGTCAATTCTCATGGATCTAGAGAAGAATTGGTTACCATCAATGCCCAAAACAATCTTGCACATATAAGATGGATCTTTTAGTTATTGTTAAGAATCATAGCAGTTCATATTTTTAAAATGAACTCACATAAACCTGCTCACAATCCATAGAAACAGACCCTTCTCACCTCTGTGAGATCTTGGACTCTTAGAATCCTTTCATCCCCTCTCTAATCACTGCAGTTCCCTAATCTGGGTCCTTACCTGTTCAGGCTCTGCATAGCCCCGGCTCCACTTGGCAGATGACCCTCTGGGGGAGTTATCACACTATGTCTTGTTCTTTCTCACTGAGTGATTTTGGCAGCTTCTGTAATGTTGGAGGAGTTTTGTTAATAACATAAGATTAGTAAAACAGACCACAACCACCCAACTCTGGTACAACAGGAACTTCCAGAACCAACAAAGTCTACAGAAGCTGCTCCCAAAGATTACCTGTAGCCCACGGATCCCTCTTGCCAAGTTCTCTTCTTCTCACAGCCTACACTTCTGCTAGGAAAGATGCCAGCTCACTGACCTTCTGGTTGTGTTCTCTATAAAAATTATGTTCATTCATTGATATCAAGCAGCATAAGTAACATTCACTGACTTCTTTGAAATAGGCTTAAAAATTATCTTTAGAGACATTCTGTGTAAAGACTTTTTTGAAATGGCTTTATTATCTGGTTTTAAACAACCAGATTTCCTTGTAAGTTGCATTATTATTTTTTATGAATCTACATAAATTTTCACATTTGAAAATTATCAGATATAAGGTAATCACAGGCATTTTACGGCTCTGTCACCGGCAGGTAGTTTTTAGTTTACTCTAATGCTTGCCTGAAGGCTCTGCCTTAAATTATAGGCCAGAATTTGTGTCTTCAATAAAGGACAGTCTCAGAACCTCGTAAAACAGACTGTACCAGAAACTTCCAGCTATTGACACTTTCCATCACTTAGACAACTTTCACCAAACCGGAGGACTGAGTCAAGATTTACACAACTCTTTTTAGTCAAAAAGCAGACAGCTTCATGAGACTGCTAACTCAAGATCCACCAGAACAAGAATTAGTTGTGTAGGACAAATGAACTGATAAGGGAAATTTGTGGTTATTTATTTGGAATATTGGTTTATTGTTCTACCTTAGTGTTGATGCTGTTTTAATGTCCTATTCTTAATATTTAAAGAAGGCTTTTTTCTTTCTTCTTAAATTCACTTTAATCCATTATTTTCAAGTTAAAATAAACATTTATAGGTGATACCTGATTCTCACTGACCCACACACACAGTCAAGAATTTAGAAACTCTTACCAAGTCCCCTTACTTTTCATGGCAGTATGTTATTTGCATAGGTTCAGTGAGTTTGTTCTCCTTTTAACCAGGATGTAATGGAAAAATCAGTTATGCAACGAAGGCCTTTCCCAGAATGTCATTTTTGAGAATGATGCTCCTTTAATCCCTTATGATGAACTAATGCCTGCAAAGTCCTCTCAGGACACTTGCCTAGGACCTGGCTTACAGGGTCCAAGCTTTGCAGGAGGTGGGAAACATCACCTCCTGGCAGGCCAGGAAATTTAGGAAATTATGGGGTGCTTGGGAAGAAAGCAATTTACCCAAATCTGTACGTACTTGGGTGAAATCTGTGGAAAGAGTTTCTTTGGCTTGGTTTTTCTAAACTCAAGAAAGCAATTTAAAGAGACTTTTAAAAGCCCAAGCTGGGGTTCCTTAAGTAAACTTCCACGAAGAAGTTAATTTTGTGGGCTTGTCAATAATATATGGCTCTAGTCATACAAAACCAAATTAAGGAGGCCTGTACAATAAATTAACACTCTTGTAGCACCTGTATAAATTATCAGGCCAAATCGACAGTATTGTTTTTCTGCGTTTTGTCTTTCCCACTGAACTGAGAATTTCTTCTCCTAGCGCTTTTCTTATCCTCAGTGCCTAGCCCAGTGCATGGCATAAAAAAGTAGTCAGGATTATTTACTGGAAGAATAAATACCGAGTTATGAAATTCTATTTGCACCTCATTTCCTCTGTGAGGCAGTGATAGAGAGCTGGGGAGGCAGGGGGAGGGGCTGAACTCACCAAGCTGGGTCTCCTCTGCCCAACTCCCAGCTTTAACTGGGGAGAGAGAGAGAATTCTTAAAAATAAACTCAGAATTAGCTTTAAAAATATTCTAGGAATAAATGAACACACAAGTAAAAATAATAAACAGTGAGGAGAGATGAAACAAGATGGGCAAAATGTTGATGATTGTTGAAGTTGCATGCGGTGGCCACATGGGGATTCATTATACTCTTCTCTTTACTTAGGGCAAGTTTGAAATTTCCCATAAGAAAAAGGTTTTTTAAAAATGACCTTAAAGGAGAAGGCAATTTTAAAAGGAATTCTGAAGGCTTTGTGAGGAAGGAAGAGACAGATAAGCAAGTCAGTCAGTTTTGTTGTTTTGTTTTTGGGTTTTGGCACCCAGTAGTAAAAACCACACTCTGACCCACATCTGTGTTCCTCTGCTGACCACCCAGTTCTGGGAGAGGATGTGCAAAACAGCAGAGATTCCAGAAATACTGAACCTAGAGAGGGACGTGGTCAACTGTCATTATTTCAGCCCTGAGTCCTGGCAAGCTTCACTCTAGACACTGGTCCTTTGGCTGAGCCATTTCAGGTCTGATGCTGGGCGGCGGCCAGATACTGTCATGAGCAGAATGGGAATGGAACGCTCTAAGGGCTGAGGAGGAGGCAGGAGAGGGGTGTGCGTGTGTAGAGGGAATCAGTGCTGGAGACCCTAGGAAGGGGGAAGCACTGCGCCCTGCATTCATCATTCCCTCCCCCAGCAGTGATTCTGGAGGGAATGAGGAGAAGAGGAGTCAGCCTGGCCCTGGGAGTGAGGAAGCAGGAGAGAGAAGGGGCATTGCTCATTTGCCTTGGAGTACAAACGTTCCTTCAGACCACCTTTGGGTCTCTGTGGCTGCAGACAGGGCCAAGCTTATTGGTAAACACAGGATAAAAGACATCTAATGATGTGTGATTCTTGAGGTTTCTTTCCAATACACTCTAAGAACTTCTCTCCCACTAGCTGGTCACAGTGTGTAAGACTCCACTGTTGGAGAGACATTTCTTTAACATTCATCATCTTTCCCTGACTTTTTTTTTTTAAATGAAATTATCCCTGAAAGGGCTGACATATTTAATTGGGCTTGTAGTCAATATCAATTTAGTGTGATTGTGCCTGGAAAATGCAAAAAAATAAAAGGTAGCATTTATAAAGTCCTGACTGAGTGCCGCAGAGTTTTGTTAGGTACTTTATTTACATTGTGTCATCTAACACTGTGAGGTGACTAATACTATACTACAGCTCTATTTTATAAATTTGGAAGCAGAGTATTAGGAACATTCAGTAAAATATCCAAGATCATCCAGCTATTAATTGACAGAGTCAGCATTTGAATTCTGATCTGTGTGACTGGAAATCTATGTTCCTGGAAGTTCCCGTGTGGACAGGAAAAAGTATGGAGATAGACTGTTAGGTCACTTGGGGGTTCTTGGCAATCCCTGAGGTTGTAACGGTACTAGACACTAGGACTGAGAAGGAGATTACACTGGGAAAGACATAGGGGTCTGTGTGTGTCTGTCTGTCTGTGTCTGCTGGAGTGGGAGATGACCACTTGTGAAATGGTTGATAGGTAATAGTAACACGACTCTTTTAGAACAGCCACAAAGTGCTGAAATAGCAAACCTCACAGAGAAAGACTTTCAAACAATTGTCACTATGTAGTATTTCAACGTGAGGTAGTGGTCAAACAAATTTTAGTGGAACCACATTTAATTCAATTGGCAAAAAGACTCTGAAGTTAAAAGAACAGAAACCAGCTAAACTAGTGGCTTCTAATCTTCCAATACCCTAGGAGACTGTTCATTATTCGCAGTCCCACTGGGTCCCTGTAGGTTACATTTGTTAAGTTACAGTTATCTCTCTTGCTTAAACTGAGATAACAAAGTCATCCAAAAGGTCAGATGATTGCTCAGGAAGGGCTTCAGGAGGTGGAGGCAGCACCATTACCCCAGCACATTGGATCCCGTCCTCAGCTCACAGGCCCACACTTGATTCTGTCTGTGCATCTGGAGTTTTTCAGTCTCACGGGACTGACTCATACAAACCAATTCCAAAATAACACATAAACAAGAGCTACATTGAAAACTATGTGTAGTGGGAAATACCCCTGCCCCACACAGTCTCTCCCTCACTTAAATGGGAGACCAAACCATGAAGAGATGTTTGCTTAGTGAGCAGGGGTGGGAGTAGTGCTGAGATTCATTCAGGCAGGATGGGTGTGGGGAGACATTCCTGACCCGGATTTAAGGACTGAGCCAGCATCTTCCCCCTGAGCAGTGCTGGCTCACAAGGAAGCAATTCCAAAATTTAGAATTTCCCTTTCTAATCTCCAAGCTTCCCCATCTCCTTCTCAAAATATATTATCAGGCTTTTTGGTTTGTATTCTTTTATATTCTACCTTATTCTAAGATAGGAGTAAAGGTATCGTGTAAAATTATCTGCAATAAATGATAACCCAAATCAAATTTAGTTAAGAGAAAAGAGGCAGGACACAGTTTGATTGGTTGGGCTTTAGTTGTGAGGATGCTAAAATCAATATACTTCCCTAAACCTGCATTTTCGTCCCCAAAGCTGGAGTCTGTGGGTTCTTGGTGCCTCCTCCCATTGATGGCTTATGAGTTTGGGTTAGATTAGGAGTTTGATTTCACAAATGGTGGCTACTATTTACCAAAGGCTGATCTGAGCTGAGTAAATCCTCAGATGGTACCAAAAATTTCAAGTTTTGAGGAAATTTTGCTGTTATTCTCGTGAATCATCACAATTTAATTAATTTAATTTTCACATTTGTATTAATTTTTTTAAAAATTTACCAAGAAGAGTTTTTGATAAGAATGAGATAAGCAGGGTTTCCACAGTGGATTGATATAGTTCAAATAAACTTAGTTTAGTTAGCATGTTATAGTCTTAGTTAGAGTAAATTTGTGGTTTTCATGAAGATTTCTGAAATGTTGAAAATAGCTCACAGACCTCCATTTTTACATACTTCCATATAAGAAAAATATTGAAAGGACAGTCAACAACTGTATCAAAAAAAAAAAGGCTAGGTTGGGAAAGTAGACCTTGGTGCCCCTCAATTAGGAAATCCGATATTTTCCCTGCACAGAGAATCAGCCCACGGGAGAATAACTAAGCTAACGTTTCAGCTAATGGGGCTTACTTTTCTTTCATGAAATTGTGTCTAGTGCTCTCGTCAGGAAATGGTCAGGGCAACTAGTGATCCAAAGAGCAGAGGCTTTTTCCATGTGAAGCCCAGTCACCCTGGTAAGGCAACCAGATGGGCAAGCCAGTCCCACGGATGTGATGCCCCTAAATGGCTGGTTACAGAACCAAGGACAGAAACCTCTCACCAAGGAGAAACTCTGCCTTTTCTGTACTTTCCTGAGACCAGAGACCAAGTTCATTTGGGTCAGCAGACCCTGGTGCAGAAGCTAGCACAGAACAGGCACAAAGTAAGGTTTGATGAATGAGCGAGGAGGAGAGGGAAGGAGAGAAAGGAAAAGAGGGTAGGATTCCCCAGAGCAATGCTCTAGCCCACAGCGTGGAGGATGAGCGGGTGAGATGAGCTAAGGGGGAAGGAAGAGTAGGGGCTTTGAGAGATAAATACCCTTCTGACAGCTTCCAGCTTCCCATGCCCAGAGTCTTTCTTACCTCCCCCAGTATGCGGTTACTCTGGCCTAGCTGGTTAGAGAGATAGTCTTCCTCCAACCATGAGAGTCTGAGAAATAAGAGAAAGGAAAGCATTTAGAATCTGTAGTAATATATCTTGATAAGTAAGACACATGCAGACCTTACTGAAATAATATTGATCTTCTTAGCTGAGAAAACGGTAATGTTGTTATACAGGAGAATGTCCTTATTCTTAGAGATGCATGCTGGTATGTTTAAAAGCGGACTGACGTGATATGCGCAACAACTTACTTCTAAATGGATCAGCAAAAGAAAGAAGTATGTATGTGGCAAAATATTAGGAATTGAATTAGGTGGAATGTGTACTAGCTCATTACATTATTCTTTCTACTTTTTTACAGCTTAGAAGATTTTCGAAGTAAGTAGTTGGGGACAAAGTGGAGATTAAAAATTTACAAAAAATATATCAAATCCTTAATAAATACACCACACTGGTAACAGCGTTCGTCTTAGCTGAGGGGATATAAGGGTTCTTTTTTGTTCTTTATATTGTCCAATTGTTCTACATTAATATATATTGTTTTTGTAATCATATAAGATTTTTATTTAAAATTTTAAATATATATGTGTGTGTACATATATATATATATAACTATATACAGGTATATACATATATATATACACACACACACACATAACTATATATATATATATATAGTTAAGGCCGCAGCAAGGATTCTTCCTTCTGTCCTTGTGGCTTCTTTCACTGTACCAAACATCTCCCCACCTCACGCCCGATAAAGCAAGCCCCTTACAAACCCCATTTCTCAACATGTCCTCCCAAGCATATCGCTAACCCCGTAACTCTCTTTCCTCATCAGCTACTGCCCACACAAAACATACTCCCTCTAAACAGCTCTCCTGAAACAAATGGCTTCCTTCACCACTGACTGCACCTCTGTGCAAGGCTTCCACCCACGAACCACTCCTTCCCCAAGGTTCCTGGGTAACCCTCCCTCCACCTATCCTCTCTGAGTCACTGCCTGAATACCCTGAGGAATTCTTCCTGCTCTGCTGTTGAAGATTTCTCAATTGCTGAGCTAAAAGCTTCCCCTTTCCTGCCTGATGAAGCGTGAATTGCTTCCACTTGAGTCTGGATGAGTCACAGGTCCGTATTCATCCTAACTTAGCCCCTCAACTTCTCACCTCCCATCCTGCAGTGGGTCAAGCAGAAATGGACACGCACGGACACAAAATTATTGCAACATGAAAGTACAGTGTAACACGCCACCATCCTTGCATATAACTAGAGTGCTAGAGAAGTGTACTATTGTTGTTCAGGCTTTTGCAAAGAAGTCTTAAGGGACCTGATTTGAATAGAATTTTAGAGCTTGCAAGATTGAAGATTTCCTTCCAAAGCATTGCCAGCTATTCATCAGGCCCCAGCTTCAACTCTTTAAGACAGCAACTCAATGATTTCCTTTTTGTTGGGCTTTTCACAAATTGGGTGGAATCTGTCTCCCTGTTCTAGTCTTAACTCTCCAAAGTTGCACAGAATAAATATGATTCTTCTTCTACATAGACAATCCTTTTAAACAATGGAAGACAGTTCCTCACCTCCCTGTTTTGTCTCCAATTTGCCCCTTAGCATTACTCCCCTTGGACCTTCCATAATCAACATAAACATGTGATGTGCTTCCATACATTACCCACCCCCAACACTCTGTAGATTCAAAGATATGGAGCCAAAAGTCCTGAGTCTGAGTCCTGGCTTATCCATTCATTCGCTGTGTGATGGTGGAAAAGTCAGGTGACCTTTCTCTAAGCCTCTCTTTTTTCAGCAGAAAAATAAAAATGAGAATAATATGAATGACACTCAGTTAATGATCTCTATAAACATCAAAACTAAAAAAGACAAAGAATATGACATCTTTTGCAGACTGTAAAGCACTCTATACATGTTGCATGCTGTGGTATTCACATTAAAGTTCCAATCACAGCAGGAGTGTCTTCCTCCCTCCATCATAGATTAGATTCTTCCCTACTTGGCACTTTGGTAAAATTTGGCACCACAACATTGGGATTCAGCATCAATGGTTCTTTCACAATGACTGTGGCAGTGACTACTCCAGGGGAATCAGGATATTTATAATAACAATGGTCCAGCCTTGTCCTGGTCTTTTAAAAAATGCTTAAACGTAATTGCTACAGCTTCCCACTGTACTGGCCTTTCCTTCATACTCAATCAGCTTTATAATTGCTTCCTTCCCTCTAGATTTCAAAGCCTGGCTGCATTATCCAAGTTTGTCCCAAAGTCTGGAGCCTTTGGGGTCTCCAAACTGGATTTTAGCACTCAGGATCTGGGGAGGAAGAGCTGCATTCTCTCTAATATCTTTGCAGAGGAGGTAACAGTGTCGTTACCCTGCAGGGAACACATTGCAGAGAACTTTCTCTGCTGCCTTCTTATGAACCTCTATTAAATCAAAGCCAAGATCCCAATGAGGACTCATTTCTTTTCATTATCAAGGGTTCCTATCGCGTGGCACAGTTGTAACTGTACTATAGGCAAGTCACAGAGTACTCTATCAGTGATCAACTAAAGGTGTCATTGAGCTCCCAGACAACAGTACAAACCATCTTGTTGCCTCTCTCATATCACTTCCAAGTCCCAGTGGTGTTCTTTCCACTTCAAGATGTCTCCCATCATTAAAAAAATTTAACAAAAAATTTTTGAGCTCCTTCCCTTGACCCCACATCCTTCTTCCAGCCACCACTCCCTATATAGCAAAATTTCTCAAAGGAGTTGTTTATATATGCTGTCTCCACTATCTCATCTCTCATTCTTTCTGGTGTCATAATTATCACTCCATTGAGATTAATTCTCAAGGTCTCAAGGTCTGTACTAATTCTCTTGACATTTGCACTCCAAGACATCCTACTTGCTAATTCACCCCCTCCCCGCCCACAGATGGAGCATTCTCAAACTCCTTTGCTAGATCCCTCCCCTCATCCTGATTTCTGACCCTAGATGGCATCATCCAGATCATTTGCTTTAATGCCATCTATATGCTAAAGGTTTTCAAATTTATATACCTGGCATAAATCCCTTTCCTTGATTCCGGACTCATTTATCCAACTGCATACTCCGCCTATCCACCTGGAGGTCCAGACTTGTCAAATTTAACAACTGAAAAAACAAACTTTTGATTACCTGCCAGAACTACTCCTCCCTTATGAGTTTCATCTCAGTAAATGGCAATTCCATTCATTGAATATGTCATGCCAAAAACTTGGGAATGATTCTTGATTTCTCTTTTTCTCATACCTTATTTCCAATAGATCAGCAGGTCCTGTCTGCTCTATCTTCAAAAATATCTCCAATATCTGACCTCTTCTTACCACCTCCATCACCACTGATGCAAACAAAAACCAGCTTTTAGTCTGGTCTACCAGAGTGGTCTGCTCTCTGATCTCCCTACAGCCATTTTTACCCCATACCATCGATTTTCTGCAAAGCAGGCTGTGAGGGTTTTGTTTTAAGGTGAATTAGTTATAAATCTTTTCAGTAGCCTCCCTTCATGCTCAAAATAATCCCCAAACTTCTTACCATGATATACAACACCTGCTTACATCTCCACTCTTGTCTCCCAGCATGATTCTCATTGTTTACTCCACTCTAATAACATTGGCTTCTTGCTGTTATTGCATAACCTTCTTGCTGTTGCTAATTTGCTTAGTTCCCTGAGAACCTTTCCGCCAGGTGTACCTTCTGCTTGAACACACTTCCCTAATCATTGCATTGCTCACTTCTTCATTTATTCAGGCCTCTCTTCAAATGCCAGTTCCTCAGAGAGGCCTTCCCTACACTAATCTATTTAAAATCCCTTGCCCCTTTGTTACCTTTTTTTAAAAAATAGTTTTACTGAGGTATATTTTACATGTTATAAAAATCACGCATTTCGAATGTGCAATTCAATGATTTTTAGTAACTTTACTCAGTGTTGCAATCACTGCCATACATCAGTTTTTTAATATTTTCATCACCCAAATAAGATCTTTTACACCCATCTACATTGATCTCCTCCAATTTAACGTAAGTTCCATTAAGGCAGGAACGCTGTCTTGTCCTTCTCTGTGTCCTCAATCTGTAGAACATTTATTGAGCAAATTAAGAAACATCCCCTCTTTGTGAGTTCATATTTCTCAATGCTCAGCAGCATGGAAAGATACTGTTGATGAGTGTCCTGTCTGGGATGAAGAAAAGCTTCAAGCTTCCTCAAAGTTTTATGAGCAGACAAGAGTATATAAGTTGACAAATTTGGTTTTTGCGTATGTATATGCATGTATGTACACATACAAATACACACATCCTGGCATTTCTATCTAAGGCTTAATATATCTGCTTATCAAAGGGACAAAGTTCAAAACAAATGCAGAAAAAATAGACAAACATCAGTGCAATACAGGGTTCTCAGGTAAAAGTTATGGTTATCTGAGTGGCCACTATATTGAAAAATGTCAATACTAGGAGCAAATTGATGACAAGACTTAACATAGATATTATTTGGTTATAAAAAGGAATGGAGTACCGATACATGCTACAACTTCGATGAACCTTGAAAACACTATGCTAAGTGAAAGAAGCCAGTCACAAAGTCCACATGATTCCCTTCATATGAAGTCCAAAATAATTCAGTCCATGGAGTAGACAGTAGATTAGTGGTTGCTTGGGGCTCGGGAGGTGGGAGAGTGGGCAGAATGATAGCTAAAAGGCAGAATGATAACAAAAATGTTCTGAAGTTGAGTATGGTGATAATTGCACTTATCAGTAAATATACTAATACCATTGAATTATATACTTTAAATTGGTGAATTTTATCATATGTGAATTATATCTCAATAAAGCCATTTTAAAAAAGAAAATGAAACATTTTCTGTATTCGTGTTTTTCTCCCCAATCTATACACCCTTGAACCTAGAATTCTAGTGAATTTAGAATTAATACTTATTACCTATACTTCAGTAGCTACTACTTGCCTGTAGCTGCTTTCCTTGTCATACCTCCTAGTTTGGACTATAAAGAATGTACTATTTTGTTTCTGTCACCATTAGAATACATTTAATGCCCTAACACGAATATGGTAATATATACTTATTTAAAGCAGGCAAGTCCTACTTTTTGTACTTTAACTTAGAACTAAGGAATTGGACTTCTGAATTAAGACACCAAATGCATAATCATCTTCGATCTAATATTCTATCATGAAATGTGGGACACCTTTAGGAGACTCAGAACTGAGACCCCAAGAATGTGAGAGCATCACTTCAAAAAGCTGGAGTAGCTACTGTGCCAAGTTCAACAGCGTAGCCAACATCCTGGGCATATGCATGGATATGTAGCAGGGCTTGGGCTCCAACTCTTGGACAAGAACTGTTTTGACAAGACAATGGAACAAAAGAGGACCTGGCACCAGAAGGGTCTGATGGGAGAACTGGGGAAGGTTAAGGATAAGGATCTTTCTTTCTTGTCTGCTACTACCCAAGGTCAGAAGCACATGACCCAGCAAGGGCCAAAGCAGGCAGCAGCTACTTGGATCCCATAAGGGAGAGGCCAGACCACTTCAGGCCCGGTTAATTGGCACAGCCAGGCTGTGGAATGCCAGCCATAAGGATGGAGACAAACTTTTCCAGTTTCTGTGCCTCTTCTCTCCCGGCCTCTAGGACTTCCTCGTGATTGGCCTTCTCCAGGCTTTCATAATCCATAACAACCTTGTTAGTGATGAGGGAGAAGCCAAAGACTCGAAGTCCACAGTGCCTGGCAACTATAACTTCTGGAACTGTGCTCATGCCTGATGGGGAGAAAGAGGGACACCAACTGTCAGGATCCTCAAGTGACTCTTTTCGTCACCCTTTGGCCTAACCAGTACTCATTACCTCACTGACAATTTAATATGCCAAAAAACATGCAAAGAAGCAGCTAAATTAGAGTTGAGCTTAGGTTGCTCTGTTCTGCTTAAAGGAGTGGGCCCTTACAGGGCCTTACAGTTTTCTTATAATATTACCATTGGAATACTTTATTTCTGTATCTGTATGTGACAAAATTTCATTTGTTTCTTTTTGCTGAGGAAGATTCACCGGAGCTAACATCTGTTGCCAATGTTTGTCTTTTTTGCTTGAGGAAGATTTGCCCTGACCTAACATCCATGTCAATCTTGTCCTAATTTACATGTGGGTTGCCACCACAGCTAACCTTTCAGACTAAGGAGGCCTACTTTCTTGTCATCAAACTGTGTCTGGTGCTCTGATCAGGAGGTATTGAACATCGGGGAAAATAGTGGTCCAAGGAGCAGAGGTATTTTCCTTGTGAAGCCCAGATACCCTGGTAAGGCGACCAGTTGGACAAGCCAGACCTACAAGCATGATGCTCTTAAATGTCAGGTTACCGAGCCAAGGACAGAAACCTCTTGCCAAGGACAAACTCTGCCGTTTTTGTACTTTCCTGAGACCAGAGACCAGGTTCACTTGGGTCAGCAGACCCTGGTGAAGAAGCTAGCACAGAACAGGCACACAGTAAAGTTTGGTGAAGGAGAGAGGAAAGGAGGGAAGGAGAGAAAGGGGAAGGGAGGGTAGGATTCCCCAGAGCAATGCTCTAGCCCACAGCCTGGAGGAGAGCAATGGAGATGAGCTCAGGGGAAAGGAAGAGTAGGGGCTTTGAGAGAGAGATGCCCTTCTGAGCTTCCAGATTCCCATGCTGAGAGTCTTTCTTACCTTCCCCAGTATGTGGTTACTCTGGCCTAGCTGGCTAGAGACATACTGAAGTTCTGCCTTCAAAGATGAGAGCTGGAGAAATAAGGAAAAGGAAAGCTTTTTCCTTAGAGTCTGTAGTAAGACGTATTGATAAGTAAGACATATGCAGACCTCACTGAATTAATGTTGATTATCTTAGCTGAGATAACAGTAATGTTGTCATACAGGAGAATGTCCCTATTCTTAGAGATGCACGCTGGTATGTTTAAAAGTGGACTACCATGATGTGTGCAACAACTTACTTCCAAATGGCTCAGGAAAAAAGGAAGTGTGCATGGCAAAATATTAACACTTGGAAAATTAGGTGAAAAGTATACTAGTTCGTTAACTATTCTTCTTTTTTACAGCTGTGAGGATTTTCAAAGTAAGTAGTTGAGGATAAAATGGACATTAAAAATTTCCAAAAAATATAGCAAATCCATAGTAAGTACCTCAAACAGGTAACAGTGCTCATCTTGGCCAAGACGATATAAGGGTTCTTTTTATTCTTTATTTTGTTCTTAATATGATCCAATTGTTCTACATTAATATATATTGTTTTTATGATCATATAAGATTGTTATTTAAAATTTTAAATATATATGTGTGTATATATATATAAAGATTCCTTCTTTTGTCCCATGTGGCCTCTCTCACTGTACCCCCAGCCCCCACCTCAGCAAAGCAAGCCCCTTACAAACGCCATTTCTCAACATGTCCTCCCTTGCATATCACTAGGCTAATAGCCCTCTTCCCTATGAAGACTTTCCTCATCAACTACTGCCCACACAAAACATACTCCCTCTAAACAGCTTTCCTGGAACAAATGGCTTTCTTCACCACTGACTGCACCTCTGTGCAAGGCTTCCACCCATGAACCACTCCTTCCCCAAGGTTCCTGTGTAACCTTCCTCCACCTATCCTCTCTGAGTCACCGCTTCAATCCCCTGAGGAATTCCTCCTGCTCTGCTGCTGAGGATTTCTCAATTGCTGAGCTAAGAGGTTGCCCTTCCCTGCCTGAGGAAGCAGTGAATTGCTTCCACTTGTGTCTGGGATCAGTCTCAGCTCCCTACTCTTCCTAACTTAGCCCCTCAACTCCTTACCTCCCACCCTGCAGTGGGTCAAGCAGAAACGGGCAGGCATGGATACATGATTATTGTAACACAAAAGTACAGTGTAACACCCCACCTTCCTTCCACATAACTAGAGTGTTGGAGAAGTGTACTATTGTTATTCAGCCCTTTTCAAAGAAGTCCTAAGGGACCTGATCTGAATAGACTTTTAGAGGTTGAAAGGTCAAAGATTCCCCTCCAGAGCTTTGCCAAATATTCATGTCTCTTGCTTCAACACTTTCTCGAAAATTTCCTTTTTGTGGGGCTTGTCACAAATTGGGCAGAATCTGTCTTCCTGTTCTAGTCTTAACTCTCCAAAGTCGCACAGAATAAATATGATTCTTCCTGTACATGGACAAATCTTTAAAAATGTTAGAAGATAGTTTCTCACCTCCCCATTTCATCTCCAATTTACTACCAAGCTTGACTTCCCTCAGACCTTTCATAATCAGCCTAAACATGTGATGAATTTCCACACATGAGCCACCCACATCACTGTAAGATTCAAAAATATGGAGACAAAAGTCCTGAATCTGAGTCCTGGCTTAGCCATTCATTTGCTGTGTGATGATGGAAATGTCAGGACACTTTTCTCTAAGCCTCTTTCTTCTCATCTGAAGAATAAAGATGAGAATAATATGAATGACACTTAGTCAGTGGTCTCTATAAATATCAAAACTCAAAAGGACAAGGAATATGATATCTTCTGTAGACTCTAAAGCACTGTGTACATGTTACACGCTGTGATATTCACATTAAAGGTCCAATCACAGCAGGAGTGTCTTCCTCTCTCCATCATAGATTGGTTCCTTCTCTACTTGGGACTTTTGGTAAAATTTGGCCACACAACTTTAGGATTCAGCATCAATGGTTCTTTTGGAATGATTGTGGTGATGATTACTCCAGGGGACTCAGTATATTTATAATAACAATGGTCCAGCCTTGTTCTGGTCTTTTAAAAAATGCTTCAACAATTTTGCTATGACCTCCCTCTATATTGGCCATTCCTCAACACTCAATCAGCATTACAATTGCTTCCTTCCCTCCAGATCTCACAGCCTGGCCACATTATCTAAGTATGTCCCAAAGTCTAGAGCCTCTGGCATCTCTAAACTGGGTTTTAGCACTGAGGTTCTAAGAAGGAAGGGCTGCATTCCCTCTAATATCTTTGCAGAGGATGTAACAGTGTCATTACCCTGCAGAGACCACTTTGCAGAGCTCTTTCTCTACTGCCCTCTTAGGATTAAGTCAAAGCCAAGCTCCCAGTGTGGACTCATTTTCTTTCATTTTTGGGGGTCCCTATCACATGGCACAGTGGTAATTGTACTATAAGCAAGTCACAGAGTACTCTATCAATATCAATTAAAGATGTCATTAGGGGCTGGCCCCATGGCCGAGTGGTTAAGTTCGCGCGCTCCGCTGCAGGCGACCCAGTGTTTCGTTGGTTCAATTGCTGGGCCTGGACATGGCACTGCTCATCAAACCACGCTGAGGCAGCGTCCCACATGCCACAACTAGAAGGACCCACAACTAAGAATATACAACTATGTACCGGGGGCTTTGGGGAGAAAAAGGAAAAAAATTTAAAAATCTTGGGAAAAAAAAGTCATTAAACTCCCTGACAATAGTACAAACCATCTTGTCTCCTCTTTCACATCACTCCCAAGGCCCAGTGGCATTCTTTCCATATCAAGATGTCTCCCATCACTAAAAAAATGTAAAAAAATTTTTAAGCCCCTTCCCTTGACCCCACATCCTTTCTCCAGCCACAACTCCCTATATAGCAAAATTTCTCAAAAGAATTGTTTACATATGCTGTCTCTGTGTTCTCATCTCTCACTGTTTCTGGGGTCATCATTTTTGCTCTACTGAGACTACTTGTCATGGTCAGCAGTGACCTTGACACTTGCTTTCCAAGACATCCTACTTCCTGATTTTCCTCCTACCTCACTGAGGGGTCATTCTCAAACTCCTTTGCCAGATCCTTCCCCTCATCCTGATTTCTGTTCCTAGATGGCATCATCCAGATCATTTGTTTTAATGCCATCTATATGCTAATGACTTCCAAATTCATATATCTAGCTTAAACTTATTCTCTTTGATTCCAGACTCATTTATCCAACAGCATACTCCACATGTCCACTGGAAGGTCTAGATTTGTCAAACTTAACAGCTGTAAAAGCAAACTCTTGATCCAAAACTGCTCCTCCCTTAAGAGTCTCATCTCAGTAAATGACAACTCCATTCATCCGATATATCAGGCCACAAACTTAGGAATGATTCTTGAGTCCTCTTTTTCTCATACCCCATTTCCAATATATCAGCAAGTCTTGTCTGCTCTATCTTCAAAAATATCTCCAGAATCTGACCTCTTCTTCGCACCTCCATCACCACTGATGACAACCAAAACCGACTTTTAGTCTGGTCTACTACAGTGGTCTGCTATCTGATCTCTCTACTGCCATTTTTGCCCTATACCATTGATTTTCTACAAAGCAGATAGTGAGTTTTTTTTGCTTTTTTTTTAAAAGGCAAATTAGTTAAGAATCCTTTCAGTAGCCTCCTTACATGTTCAAAGTAAAACCCAAACTTCTTACCATGATCTACACCACTGACTTATATCTCCGACCTTATCTCCCAGCATGATTCTCATGTTCACTCTATTCTAATAACAGTGGCCTTCTTGCTGTTGCTAACTTGTTAAGTTCCCTGAGAACTTTTATGCCAGCTGTACCTTCTGCTTGAACACTCTTCACCAATCATTGCATTGCTCACTATCTCATTTATTCAGGCCTCTGTTCAAATGCCAGGTCCTCAGAGAGGCCTTCCCTGCACTAACCTATTTAAAATCCCTTTCACCTTCATTACCTTTTTCTTTTAAATAACTTTTCTGAGGTGTATTTTACATATTATAAAATTCACCAATTTCAGTGCCAGCCCTGATGGCCTAGTGGTTAAGGTTTGGTGTTCTCCACTTCAGTGGCCCAGGTTTGGTTCCTTGTTGCAGAACCATATCACTGTTTGTCAGTAGCCATGTTGTGGCTATGCCTCACACGGTAGAAATAGAAGGACTTACAACTAGAATATACAACTAGGTACTTGGACTTTGGGGAGAAAAAAGAAAATAAAGAGGAAGATTATCAACAGATGTTAGCTCAGGGAGAATCTTTCTCAGTAAAAAAAAAAAAAAATCACCCATTTCAAGTATACATTCAATGATTTTTAGTAACTGCACTCAGTATTGCAAACATCACCATGCAGTTTTGGAATATTTTCACTCTCCAAATAAGATCTTTTACATCCATTTACATTGATCTTCTTTTCTACCCTGATTCCCAGGAAACAACTACCCTACTTTCTATCTCCACAAGTTTGTCTTTTCTGGACATTTCACATAAATAGAATCATAGGACACATGTTCCTTTGTATCTGCATTATTTTACTCAGCATGTTTTTCTGTTTCATCCATGACATAACATGTGTCAGTAGTCTGTTCCTTTTTAGTGCTGAATAGTATTCCATTCTAAGGATACACATTTTGTCTATCCATCCACCAGTTGTTTCCAGTTAGGGGCTATTTCGAGTAGTATTTCCCTGTAAGTTTTGCGTGGATATGTTTTCATTTCCTTTGGGTAGACCCCTAGAAGTAAAATTGCTGGGTCATATGGTAGTTTTATGCTTAACTTTTTGAGAAACTGCCAAAGTGTTTATCCAAAGTGGTTACACCATTTTACCTTCCCACCAGCAATGTGTCAGGGTTCTTGTTTCTCTGCATGCTTGCCAACATTTATTAATGTCTCTTATCTATTATAGATATTCTAGTGAGTATGAAATGGTATCTCATCATAGTTTTCACTTGCTTTTCCTTCCTCCATTACTACCCATCCCCTTACTTTGATTATTTTTCCTAAACACTTATCATTACCTTGGATTTTTTTGTATATCTCTTTATTTGTAGCCTGACTCTCCAATTTAGTGTAAGTTCCACGAAGCCAGGAACACTGTCTTTTCCTTCTCTGTGTCCTCAATCCCTAGAACACTTGTTGAGTAAAGGAATAAACATACCCTCCTCAGGAGTTCATGTTTTTCAATACTCAGCAGCCTGGAAAGATACACCTGATGAGTGTCCTGCCTGGGACCTTGAAAAGCTTCAAGCTTCCTCAAGGTTTTGTGGGCAGACAGCAGTTTATAAGTTGATAATTTTTGTTTTTGCATATGTATATCTATGTATATACATATGTGCACATACACACATATGAACACATCCTGACATTTCTTTATAAGGCTTAATGCATCTGATTATCAAAAGACAAAATTTGAAATAAGTGCAGAAAAAATGGACAAACAGTGCAATAAAGGGTTGTCAGATAAATGTTATGGTTAGCTGAGTGGCCACTATATTGAAAAAATGTCAATACTAGGAGCAAATTGATACCAGACCTGACACAGACATCACTTGTATAAATCAAGTATGGTTATTTATTCAAAGGGTGCAGAATAACAGCTCTGTGTGAGAGATGAACAAATTTTCCAATTTAGACAGAAGTACGAACATCTTGACTCCAACACCTTCACCAGAAGGGCGCATTGTTCCTGAAAACTCTAAGTTAGGGTCATATTAGACTTTATGGGAATATAAGAGTATTTTTCAGTCCATTCTAGTTGTACTCATAAGCAAGTGTGAATATACCCAGACTCCCTCCTTTGGCCGAGGTACCTCACCTGTCTAAGGGTCACACAACACACTATACTACTGCTGCGTGCGGTTTGGTTATCCAAGGTTTCTCTCTCAGACTCCCCAGGTTAGTACAGTCTGGTCAGAGAACATTCCTGAACTCAGTATTGTGGAATCATAATGGGGGTCAGTTTCATAGATCTTTGGATGTCCTGCTAACAAGCCCTTAAGCCAGCTGTAGAGCTATACTGAAGTGAGAAGTTTGTGAGTAGGAAATATTTTAAAGCAGGACAGCCACAAAGAATGGCAGATTGGGTGACACAGCATCATGGTGGCACGAGATGCTCCCTTTGTCTCTCCTCTTCAATCTACAACTAGTAAAACATCCATAACTCAACAAAGGTTCCTTTGCCCAACACACTAGGACACGTAGAGATCCACACATCAGTACATCTGAAAGTGAGTGGACTGGAAAACACAGAAGAGGTGAGATTGGGGAAGAGCAGAGGCTGTGCCCATGATCTAGCCCCTGGCTTCATCAGCTGAAGCCACAGCCCCAGGATACCTAGTGCAACAACAGAGGAGGCGCACAAGACACAGTCCTCCAAGTTGCAGTGGCATCTGCAGCCACAGGAAACAGGGTAGCAACAATGGCAGGGCTGAGATCCGAGTCCCCACAGCCATAGTGGCACCTGTAATTCTGGGCACCCCTCTCCTGGCAGTGATGTCCAGGAAACCAACAACCCCAGATGGGGCAGTGGCACCCGTGACCTGGCTCCCCCATCCTCCCCTTACCAAATGATAGAGCCGGCAACACAGGGAAATTCACGTAATCAAAAGAGTACACACCCTATTTTGGCAAGAGTACACATTATTGGTTAAAATTTGGTTTTAATTAGGAAAGTGACTGTGCAAAATAACATCCTTGTATTCAATATGTTTGCACACTGAATGAGTCACCCAGCTAGTTTTCTGCCAAACACATGTTCTCCTTTGCAATTTGTTTACAATTTCAGCATGATACGTAATTCTCAATGAATAAGCCAGAGAATTAACATCTAAATGAAGTAATTAATACTTTGAAGGGCTATACTTTAAGTTTTCAGTGTGAGGTTTTATATTAGTGTAAAATGAACCTGAATTATGAGTCAGGATGATCAGATCTTGGTCCTTGGCCTGCCAGTGACAGAATGACTTTGGGACACCACTTAGCTTCCTGAGCCTCAGTTTCCTCACCCCTCAAGTGGGAATCTTAACCTTCCCCTGTCAATCTCATAAGATTGCTATCAGTATCAAAATACATAAGGTTTGTGAAAGTTCTTTTAAACAGAAAAGCACCACCCAAATGCAGGCTGTCATTATTCTAATGGGCTTGTCTAATGTGTCACAAGACAATCCAAACTGTCGTCCAAGGTGTTATGCAAAATACAGTGGAAATAAAGTGAAATCTGCTTTCTTTCTCAAACTGTTTGGAAGGTTTGGAACATAAACTGAATATGATTGAGCAGAGACTTTGAAAAGAATAAATGCTGTTTGGGGAAGAAAATGAAACAAACAGAAATTCTAGAGCTGAAGAACTCAATAAATGAAATGAAGAATGCATTAGAAAGCATTGGAAATAGAGCAGGGCAGATGAAAGAGAGAATACGTGAGCACAGAGATAGAAATGTAGGAATGACATGGGTAGAAGAGGAGAGAAAACTAAGATTTTTTAAAAGTTAAGTAATTCTCTGGGAACTATCCAACTTTGTTAGGAAAGGCAACATAAGGATAATGGGTATCCCAGAGGGAGAAAGAAGAAGAAGCCAACAGTGAGCACGCTTAAAAAAATAATAGCTGAGAACTTCCCAAATCTGGGGAAGGAACTGGATATACAAGTCCACCAAGTTAATAGGACACCAATTATCTCAATGCAAAAAGATCTTCTTCAAGACCCATCATATGAAAACTGTCAAAAGTCAAGGACAAAAAATAATTTTGAAGGCAGCCAGATGAAAAAAAGACAGTAACACACAAAGGATCCCCATTAGGCTATCAGCAGATTTCTCAGAAGAAACACACAGGCCAGAAGAGAGTGGAATGACGTACTCAAAATACTGAAAGATAGCAGCTGTCAGCCAAGAATACGCCATCCAGCAAAGTTATCCTTCGGATACAAAGGAGAAATGAAGGCTTTCCCAGACAAAGAAAAGCTGAGGGAGCTCATCATCGCTAGACCTGACTTAGAGGAAATGCTGAAAGGGGTTCTTCTACCTGAAACAAAAAGACAGAAGTACACAAAACTTTGAGTAAGGTGATAATTAGACAGATTCAGAAAATTGCAACTCTATCAAAATAAGTTTTAAACACTTAATTATAGCATAAAAATATAAGGGGAAAAAAGACATTAAAAATGATAGCCACTTCAATTCAGTAATCAACTCACAACATAAAAAGGCATACAAAACAAACTTTAGGACACCAATACAGTAAATTAAAATTCTCGCTGCACCTGTGTAAATAACCGGGCCAAACCAACAATATTGTTTTTCTACTTCTTTTCTTTCCCATTGAGCTGAGAGTTTCTTATTCTAGCATTTTTCTTATCCTCAGTGCCTAGCACAGTGTGTGGCATAAGGAAAGTGGTCTAGATTATTTATTAGAAGAATAAATACCAAGTTATGAAATTGTATTTCACCTCATTTCCTCTGTGAGGCAGTGATGGAGAGCTGGGGAGGCAGGGGGAGGGGCTGAACTCACCAAGCTGGGTCTCCTCTGCCCAACTCCCAGTGTTAACTGGGGAGAGAGGGAGAATTCATTAAAAATAAACTCAGAATTAGCTTTAAAAACATTCTAGGTTGGGCTGGCTCCGTGGCGGAGTGGTTAAGTTGACACGCTCCACTGCAGCGGTCCAGGGTTCGGATCCTGGGCACGGACATGGCACCGCTCATCAGGCCACATTGAGGCGGCGTCCCACATCCCACAACTAGGAAGACCTGTAACTAAGATATACAACCATGTACGGGGAGTTTGAGGAGAAAAAAGAAAAAAGAAGATTGGCAACAGTTGTTAGCTCAGGTGCCAATCTTTAAAAAAAAAAATTCTAGGAATAAATGAACACAAGTAAAAATAGTAAATAATGAGGAGAAAGGAAATAAGATGGGCAAAATGTTGATGATTGTTGAAGTTGCATGTGGTGGCCACATGGGGATTTAGTATACTCTTCTCTCTACTTAGGGCATGTTTGAAATTTCCCATAAGAAAAAGTCTTTAAAAAAATGACCTTAAAGGAGAAGGAGATCTTGTCAAGATGGCGGCATAAGCAGACTCTGAACTTATCTCCTCCCATGAACACAACCAGGTTACAACTATTTTTGGAACAATTACCCTGGATAGAAAACTGAAAACTGGAGAAGGAAATAACAAAAAGGAAATGTGAGGGCTTTGTGAGCAAGGAAGTGAAAGATAAGCAAATTCAGGAGTTTTGTTTTCTTTTTAGGTTTTTGCACCCAGTAGTTCAAACCACTCCCTGACCCACCTCTGCACTCCTCTTCTGACTGCCCAGTTCTGGGAAAGGATCTGGAAAACGACAGATTTTACAGGAATACTGAACCTATCTCATCTAACACTGTGAAGTGACTGATACCATATCCCCATTTTAAAATGGGGAAACAAAGCATTAGGAACCTTCAGTGAAATACCCAAGATCATCCAGCTAGTAAATGACAGAGTCAGCATTTGAACTCAGAGTTGTCTGACTGGAAATCCATGTTCTTGGAAGTTCCATTGTGGACAGAATTCCAATTCTTGGCAATCCCTGAGGTCATAAGGGTACTAGACACTAGGAGTGAGAAGGAGAGAACACTGGGAAAGAAATGTGAGTATGAATGTGTGTGTGTGTGTGTGTCTGCTGGAGTGGAAGATGACTTTGCGAAATGGTTGATTGGTAGTAGTAACAACTTTTTAGAATGGCCACAAAATGCTGAAACAGCGAAACTCACAGAAAGAGACTTTCAAACAATCGTTACTATGTAGTATTTCAACTTGAGGTAGTGATCAAACAAGTTTTAGTGGAACCACATTTAATTCAATTGGCAAAAAGACTCTGAAGTTAAAAGAACATAAACCAGCTAAACTCATGGCCTCTAATCTTTTAATTAGCAAGGACACTTTTCATTATTCCCTGCCCCCTTAGGTCCCTGTAAGCTACCTTTGCTAAGTTACAATTATTTCTCTCGCTTAGACTGAGATAACAAAGTCATCCAGAAAGGTCAGATGATCCGCCCAGCAAGGGCTTCAGGAGGTGGAGGCAGCACATTTACCCCAGCACATTGGATCCCGTCCTCAACTCACAGGCCTACACTTGATTCTGTCTGTGCTTCTGGAGTTTTCAGTCTCACGGGACTGACTCATAGAAACCAATCCCAAAACGACACTATAAACAAGAGCTACATTGAACACTATGTGCAGTGGGAAATACCCCTGCCCCACACATTCTCTCTCTCACTTAAGTGGGAGACCAAACCATGAAGAGATGTTTGCTTGGTAAGCAGTGGTGGGAGTAGTGTTCAGATTCATTCAGGCAGGATGGGTGTGGGGAGACATTCCTGACCGGGATTTAAGGACTGAGCCAGCATCTTACTGCTGAGCAGTGCTGGCTCACAAGGAAGCAATTCCAAAACTTAGAATTTCCCTTTCTAATCTCCAAGCTCCCCCATCTCTTTGTTAAAATATATTAGCAGGCTTGTTGGTTTGTATTCTTTTATTTTCTACCTTGTCCCAAGATAGGATTAAAGGCAGCTTGCAAAGCTATCTGCAATAAATGATAACCCAAATCAAATTTAGTTAAAAGAGGCAAGATACAGTTTGATTGGTTGAACTTTAGTTGTGAGGATGCTAAAATCAACATACTTCCCTAAACCTGCATTTTGGTCCCCAAAGCTGGAGTGTGTGGGTTCTTTGCGGCCAACCCCCCCCCCCCCATTGATAGTTTATGGGTTTGGGTAGATTAGGAGTTTAATTTCACAAATGGTGGCTACTATTTACCAAAGGCTGATCTGAACTGATTTAATCTTTAGATGGTACCAAAAATTTCAAGTTTTGAGGAAATTTTGCTGTTATACTCATGAATCACCACAATTTAATTAATTTAATTTTCCCATTGTTATTAATTAAAAAAAAGTTAGCAGGAATTTTTGATAAAAATAAGATAAGCAGGGTTGCCACAATAGATTAATATAATTCAAATAAACTTAGTTTTAATTAGCATGTATAGGCTTACTTAGAGTAAATTTGTGGTTTTCTTGAAGATTTCTGAAATGTTAAAATTAGCTCACAGACCTCCATCTTTACATTCTCCCACCTAGGAACAATCTTGAAAGGACAGTCAACATCTGAATCAAAAAAAAAAAGCCTAGAACAAGAAAGTAGACAAAATATCCTTAATTTGGAAATCCAATATTTTCTCTCCACACAGAATCACCCCACAGGAGAGCAGCTAAGCTAAGCCTTCAGACTTAGGAGGCTTACTTTCTCTTAATCAAAGTGTGTCTGCTGCTCTGCTCAGATAATAATGAACGTCAAGAAAACTAGTGGTCCAAGGAGTAGAGGCTTTTCCCATGTGAAGCCCAGATACCCTGGTAAGGTGACCAGGTGGACAAAAGAGTCCCATGGGCATGATGCTCCTAAATGACAGGTCACAGGGCCAAGGACAGAAACCTCTCACCAAGGAGAAATTCTGCCTTTTCTGTCCTTTCCTGAGATCAGAGACCAAGTTCACTTGGGTCAGCAGACCCTTGTGCAGAAGTGGGCAGAGAACAGGCACACAGTAGAGTTTGGTGAAGGAGAGAGGAAAGGAGGGAAGGAGAGAGAGGAAGGGAGGCTGGGATTCCCCCAGAGCAATGCTCTAGCCCACAGCCTAGAGGAGAACTGTTGAAGTGAGCAAGAGGCAAGGAAGAGTAGGGGCTTGAGAGAGAGATGCCCTTCTGACAGCTTCCAGGTTCCCATGCTCAGAGTCTTTCTTACCTCACCCGGTAGGTAATTACTCTGACCAGGCTGGTAAGTAAGACATATGTAGACATCACTGAATTAATATTCATCTTCTTAGCTGAGATGACGTTAATGTTGTTATACAGGAGAATGTCCCTGTTCTTAGAGGTGCATGCTGGTATGCTTAAAAGCGGATTGCCATGATGTGTGCAACAACTTACTTTCAAATGGCTCAGGAAAAAAAGGAAGCTTCTGTGGCAAAATATTAGCAACTGATGAATTAGGTGGAAGGTGTACTAGCTCATTATGCTGCTCTTTTGACTGCTGTACAGATTTGAAGATTTTCCACATGAGTAGTTGGGGACAAAGTGGACATAAAAATTTCCCCAAATTATATCAAATCCATAGTAAGTACACCAAACTGGTAACAGTGCTTACCTTGGCTGAGGGGATATATGGCTTCTTTTTTGTTCTTTATATTTTCAAATGATTCTATATTAATGTTCTACATTAATATGTTTTTGTAATCATATAAGATTTTTATTTAAAATTTTAAAGATGTACATATATATATATATATATATATATATATATTTTTTTTTTTTTTGAAGGCCACAGCAAGGTTTTTTCCTTAGGTCCCTGTGGCCTGGCTCAGTGCTCCAAACATTACCCCCACCCCCTGCCCCAGCAAAGCAAGCCCCCTACAAACACCATTGCTCAACATGTCCTCCCATGCATACTACTAACCCCATAACTCTCTTCCCCATGAAGACTTGCTCATAAACTACTGCTCACACAAAACATATTCCCCCTAAACAGCTCTCCTGGAACAAATGGCTTCCTTCACCACTGACTGCACCTCTGTGCAAGGCTTCCACCCATAAACCATTCCTTTCCCAAGGTTCTTATGTAACCCTTCCTCCACCTATCCTCTCTGAGTCACCGCTTCAATCCCCTGAGGAATTCTCCCTGCTATAATGCTCAAGATTTCTGCATTGCTAAACTAAAAGTTTGCCTTTCCCTGCATGAAGAAGCAGTGAATTGCTTATACTTCTGTCTGGGATCAGTCACAGCTCTCTACTCTTCATAACTTAGCCTCTTAACTTCTCATCTCCCGCCATGCTGTGGGTCAAGCAGAAATAGACATTTATGGATACAAAATTATTGCAACACGAAAGTACAGCGTAACACCCCACCATCCTTCCATGTAACTAGAGTGCTAGAGAAATGTATTATTCAGGCTTTTTCAAAGAAGTCCTAAGGGACCTGATTTGAATAGAATTTTGGAGGTTGTAAGGTCAACGAATTCCCTCCAAAGCATTGCCAGCTATTCATCAGGCCCCAGCTTCAACTCTTTAAGAAAGCAACTCAATGATTTCCTTTTTGTGGAGCTTTGCACAAATTGAGTGGAATCTGTCTCCCTGTTGTAGTCTTAACTCTCCAAAGTTGCACAGAATGAATACGATTCTTCTTGTACATGGACAAACATGTAAAAATGATAGAAGACAAACCCTCACTTCCCCATTTCTTCTCAGATTTGCCACCAGCTTAACTCCCCTTGGACATTTCATAATCAGCCTACACATGTGATGAATTTCCACACATTACCCACCCACCCACCTCACTCTGTAGATTCAAAGACATGAAGCCAAAAGTCCTGAGTCTGAGTCCTGGCTTAGCCATTCATTTGCTGTGTGATGGTGGCAAAGTTAGGTGACCATTCTCCAGCCTGTCTTTTTTCATCTAAAGAATAAAAATGAGAATAATATGAATGACACTTAGTCAGTGGTCTCTATAAATATCAAAACTAAAAAGGACAAAGCATATGACATCTTCTGTAGACTGTAAAGCACTGTGTACACGTTACATGCTATGATATTCACATTAAAGGTCCAATCACAGCAGGAGTGTCTTCCTCTCTCCATCATAGATTGGTTCCTTTTCTACTTGGCACTTTTGGTAAAATTTGGCCACACACTTTGGGATTCAGCATCAACGGTTCTTTTGGAATGATTGTGGTGATGATTACTCCAGGGGAATCAGTATATTTATAATAACAATGGTCCAGATTCATTCTGTTATTTTTAAAAATGGTTCAACATAATTGCTACAACCTCCCTTTGTACTGGCCTTTCCTCCACACTCAATCAGCATGATAATTGCTTCCTTCCCTCCAGATTTCAAAGCCTGGCCACATTATTCAAGTATGTCCCAAAGTCTGGAGCTTCTGGGATCTCTAAGCTGGTTTTTAGCACTGAGGTTCTAGGGAGGAAGGGCTGCATTCCCTCTAATATCTTTTCAGAGGAGGTAACACAGTCATTACTGTGCAGGAAACACATTGCAGAGCTCTTTCTCTGCTGCCCTCTTAGGATAAACTACTAAGTCAAAGCCAAGCTCCCAGTGTGGACTCGTTTCCTTTTGGTATCAAATGTCCCCTATCACCTTGCACAGCTCTAACTGTAGTATAAGCAAGTCACAGAATTCTCTATCAGTAATCAATTAAAGGTGCCATTGAACTCCCAAACAATAGTACAAACCATCTTGTCTCCTCTCTCATGTCACACCTTAGTTCCAGTTAGATTCTTTCCATTTCAAGATCTCTCATTGTTGAAAACATTTTTTAAAAAAGATTTTTAAGTCCTTTCCCTTGACCACACGTTCTTCCTCTAGCCACCACTCCCTATATAGCAAAACTTCTCAAAGGAGTTGTTTGTATATGCTGTGTCTACATTCTCATCTCGTTGTTTCTGGGGTCATCCTTGTTGCTCCACTGAGACTATTTGTCATGGTCAGCAGTGACCTTGACACTTGCTTTCCAAGACATCATTCTTCCTGATTTTCCTGCTACCTCACCTAGGGGTCATTCTCAAACTCCTTTGCTAAATCCTTCCCCTCATCCTGATTTCTGTCCCCAGATGGGATCATCCAGGTCATTTGCTTTAAAGCTATCTATATGCTAATTACTTCCAAATTTATACATCTAGCTTAAACTTCCTCTTTTTGATTCCAGACTCATTTATCCAACTGCATACTCCACATGTCCCTCTGGAGGTCTAAACTTGTCAAATTTAACAGCTGTAAAAATAAACTCTTGGTTACCTGCCAAAACTGCTCCTCTCTTAATGATCTCATCTCAGTAAATGGCAATTCTATTCATCAAATATATCAGGCCAAAAACTTAGGAATGATTCTTCTTTTTTTCTTTTTTTTGAGGAAGATTAGCCCTGAGCTAACATCTGCCGCCAATCCTCCTCTTTTTACTGAGGAAGATTGGCCCTGGGCTAACATCTGTGTCCATCCTCTACTTTGTATGTGAGATGCCTGCCACGGCATGGCCTGATAAGTGGTGCATAGATCTGCACCCAGGATCTGAACTGGCAAAACCCTGGCTGCCGAAACAGCTCACAAACTTAACTGCTGAGCCACTGGGTCGGACCCAGGAATGATTCTTGATTCCTCTTTGTCTCATACCCTGTTTCCAATATATCAGCAAGTCGTGTCTGCTCTGTCTTCAAAAATATCTCCAGAATCTGACCTCGTCTTACCACTTCCATCACCACTAATGAAAACCAAAACCAACTTTTAGTCTGGTCTACCACAGTGGTCTGCTATCTGGTCTCCCTACTGCCATTTTGCTCCATACCATTGATTTTCTACAAAGCAGGCAGTGAGGGTTTTTTAACTTGAATTCATTAAAAATCCTTTTAGTAACCTCCTTCCATGCTCAAAAGACGGCTTAAAATTCTTACCATGATCTACAACAACTACCTACATCGCCAACCTTATCTCCTACCACGCTTCTCGTTGTCCATTCTCTTCTGATAACGTTGGCTTTCTTGCTGTTGCTCACTTGCTAAGTTCCATGAGAACCTTTATGTTGTATACCTTCTGCTTGAACACTCTTCCCTAATTATTGCATTGCTCACTCCCTCATTTATTCAGCATCACTTCAGATGCTGGGTCCTAAGAGAGGCTTTCCTTGGACTAACCTATTTAAAATCCCTTGCTTGTTTATTACTTTTTAAAAAATTTATTTATTTATTTATTTGGTGAGGAAAATTGGTCCTGAGCTAACATCTGTTGCCAGCTCTTCCTCTTTTTGCTAAGGAAGATTAGCTTTGAGCTAACATTGGTGCCCATCTTCCTCTATTTCGTGTGTGGGACTCTGTCACAGCATGGCTTGATGAGTGGTGTGTAGGTCCACACTTGGGATCCAAAGCTGGGAATTGTGGGTCACCGAAGAGGTGTGCATGATCTTAACCACTACACCACTGGGCTGGCCCCATCCCTTTTTGTTCAATAGCTTTACTGAGGTATATTTTACATATTATAAAATTCACTCTTTTCAGGGCCAGCCCTGAAGGCTTAGTGGCTAAAGTTTGGCTGTCTCTGCTTCTTGGCCCAGGTTCAGTTCCCAGTCACAGAACCACACTGTTTGTCAGTAGCCGTGTTGTGGCAGTGGCTCACATAGAAGAACTAGAAGGATGTACACTTAGAATATACAACTATGTACTAGGGATTTGGGGGAGAAAAAAAGAAAGAGGAAGATTAGCAACAAATGTTAGCTCAGGGTGAAACTTTCCCCCCCCAAAAAATAATAATAATTCACCCATTTCAAGTATACCATTTGATGATTTTTAGTACCTTTATTCAATGTTGCAACCATCACCATAAATATGTGTGGAATATTTTTTTCCCCTAAATAAGATCCTGAATCCTCAATTACATTGATCTCCTTTTCCATCATGAGCCCCAGGAAACCACTAATCTACTTTCTGTCTCCATAAGTTTGTCTTTTCTGGATGTTTCATATAAATAGAATCATAGGATATATATTCTTTTGTGTCTGGATTATTTTACTCAGCATGTTTTTGTGGTTCATCCATGACATAACATGTGTCAGTAGTCTGTTCCTTTTTAGTGTTAAATAGTATTCCATTCTAAGGATACACATTTTGTCTATCCATCCACCAGTTGTTTCCAGTTAGGGGCTATTTTGAGTAGTGTTGCTGTAAACATTTGTGTGTAAGTCTTTGTGTGGGTATGTTTTCATTTCTCTTGGGTAGACACCTAGAAGTAGCATTGCTGGGTCGTATGGTAGTTTTATGCTTAACTTTTTGAGAAACTGCCAAACTGTTTATCTAAAGTGGTTACACCATTTTACATTCCCACCAGCAATGTGTTACATTCTTGTGTCTCTGCATACTTGCCAACTTTTATTAATGTCTCTTATCTGCTATAGACATTCTAGTGAGTATGAAATGGTATCTCATTGTAGTTTTAACTTGCCTTTCCTTCCTCTGTTGTTATCCATCCCCTTACTTTGATTATTTTTCCTTAACACTTATCATTACCTTAGATTTTTTTACGTATCTATTTATTTGTAGTCAGACTCTCCAATTTAATGTAAGCTCCATGAAGGAAGGAACATTGTGTTGTCCTTCTCTGTGTCCACAAGCCCTAGAATGTTTGTTGAGTACATGAAGAAACATACCCTCTTCATGCGTTCATATTCCTCAAGGCTCAGCAGCCTGGAAAGATACACCTGGTAAGTGTCCTGTCTAGGATGAAGCAAAGCTTCAAGCTTCCTTAAGGTTTTATGGGCAGACAAGAGTTATAAGGTAATAATTTTAGTTTTTACATATGTATATGTATGTATAAACATATACACAAACACTCATACACACACATCCTGGCATTTCTTTCTAAGGCTTAATACATCTGATTGTCAAAAGGACAAAGTTCAAAATGAATGCAGAAAAAATGAACAAACATCAATGAATACAGAGTTGTCAGGTAAATGTTATGGTTATCTGAGTATTGAAAAATGTCAATACTAGGAGCAAATTGATGACAAGACTTGACATAGATATCACTTGAATAAATCAAATAGGGTTATTTATTCAAAGGGCACAGAATAAAGTCATCTCTCTGAGAGAGATGAATAAATTTTTCCAATTCAGACAGAAGTACAAACATCTTGACTCCAACATCTTTACCAGAAGGGAGAATTGTTCCTGAAAACTGTAAGTAAGTTACGGTCATATTAGACTTTATGGAAATATAAGAATCTCTCTCAGTCCAGTCTAGTTGTACTCAACAGCAAGTGTGAATATGCTCAGAGCCCAACCTTGGACAGATGCACTTCACCTGTCTAAGGGTCACACAACACACAATACAACTGCCAGGTACAGTTTCGTTCTCTAAGGCATCTCTCTTATACTCTCTAGGCTAGTACATTCTGGTCAGATAACATTCCTGAACTCAGTGTTGTGGAATCATAACAGATATCCATTTCCTAGATCTTTGGGAGTCCTGCTAACAAGCCCTTAGACCAGCCATAGAGCTATCCTGAAGTGAAATTTGGTGAGCAGAAATATTTTAGAAGCTAGCCAGCCACAAAAAATGGCAGATTGGGTGACATAGCATCATGGTGGCATGAGATGTTCTCTTTGTCTCTCCCCTTCAGTCTACAACTAGTAAAACATGCAACTCAACAAAGGTTTCTTTGCCTAACACACTAGGACAAGTAGAGATCCACACATCAGTACATCTGAAAGTGGGTGGATTGGAAAACACAGAAGATGTAAGCTTGGGGAAGAGCAGAGGCTATGTCCATGATCCAGTCCCTGCTTCACTAGCTGAGGCCACAGCCCCAGGGAACTCAGAGCAACAACAGAGGAGGTAAACAACAGACAGGCCTCCAAGTTGCCATGGCATCCTCAGCCACAGAAAACCAAGGAGCAGCAATGACGGGGCCAACATCTTGGTCCCTCCAGCCAGAGTGTCACCTGTGACTCCGGGCCCTGCACCCCTGGCAGTGATGTCTGTGAATCCAACAGTCCCAGATGGAATACCAGTGCCAGTGACCCTGGCACCCCCCCACCACCACATGGCAGAGCCTGAAACACAGGCAAATTGACATAATCAAAACAGTGCACATCCAATTTTGGCAAAAGTATACTTTATTGGTTTAAATGTGGTTATAGACTGTGCAAAACCAAATTCTTATATGCAATATCTCTGCACACTGAATGAGTCACCAAGCTAGCTTTCTGCCAAAGACATGTTCTCCTTTTTGTTTGTAATTTCAGCATGTGATGTAATTCTCGATGACTAAACCAGAGAATTAATTTCTAAATGAAGTAATTAACACTTAAAAATGATATAGTTTAAGTTTTCAGAGTGTGAGGTTTTATACCAGTGTAAAATGAGCCTGAATTTGGGGTCAAGATGTTCAGATCCTGATCCTTAGCCTGACAATGACAGTATGCCATGGGGCACCACTTAGTTCACTGAGCCTCAGTTTCTCCACCTCTAAAGTGAGAATCTTAAGCTTCTCTTGTCTATCTCATATGATCATTATCAGAATCAACATAGGTAAGGTACATGAATGTTCTTTCAAAGCAAAAAGCACCACCCAAATGCAGGCTGTCATTATTCTAATGGGCTTGTCTAATGTGTCACAATACAATGGAAATTGTCATCCAAGATGTTATGCAAAACACAGTGGAAATAAAGTGAAATCTGCTTTGTTTCTCAAACTGATTGGTAGGTTTGGAAAATAAACAGAATATGATTGAGCAGAGACTTTGAAAAGAATAAATAGTAATTTCTGGAAAACAATGAAATAAACAGAAATTCTAGAGCTGAAGAACTCAATAAATGAAATGAAGAATGCATTAGAAAGCGATGCGTGGTCAGTGAGCTGAGGAGTCGAAAGAAAGATTTCTTGTACTCTCAAGATCTGGCAGTAGTGCTCTTTTATTTAGAGAATAGTATGGAATAGCATGGGGACAGGGCCCATGGGCAGTCAGAGCTTCTGCTGCCACCGCTTCTGCTGCCCCCGCTGGCATGGGGACAGGACACTTGGGCAGGCAGAGCTCCGGCTGCTGCCCCGAGTTGAGGGTTAGGGCTAATTTTATAAGGCATAGGTATGTGAATCATTTCTTTACAAGACAAAGGAAAGAACATGAAAAAAAGTTAAAATGGTATCAGTGCAGGTGGGGTCTGGTTGTTGGGTGATCCCACGACTTTTAGACAAGAATCAAGTCGGATTAAGTAAAGGACAGAAGCCACCACCCTAAATCAGTTACATGAGATTGCCAGACAGCAATCAACTTAAGTTCTTGCCTTCCCCATTAAGAGTTTCTAGGGATAAGGTCATCTCTCTTCTTCTGGTACAGAGAGGGAGGCACCTTTTACAGATAGAGATTTACCTTACAAATGTA
Organism: Equus quagga; assembly: GCF_021613505.1. Lineage (NCBI taxonomy): Eukaryota > Metazoa > Chordata > Mammalia > Perissodactyla > Equidae > Equus > Equus quagga. Next base: position 28,585,389 of record NC_060268.1, on the reverse strand, counting down.
AATATGTCCCAACAAGGGCAAGTTCCATTCTTCAGAGCCTCCTTCCCTGTCCCAGTTTATCAAAAGCAATCAGCCCCAAAACAATCCCGATGCCAAAGAGACATATCTTGGGGTGGCCAATTTCAGGTCCCTACAAGGTCATCCCCCTTCCTTCACAAATGCAAATGTCTCTCAAAAGGGCAAGCAAAATTCCAGTCCTCGGAGCCTGCTTCTTATCTGTAGTTTTAAAAATAACCAGCCTAAAATCCTCATCAGAAAGCACTGGAAATAGAGCAGACCAGATGAAAGAATTTGTGAGCTCAAAGACAGAAATATAAGAATAATTCAGGGAGAAGAGGAGAGAATACTAAGATTTTTTTTTAAATTAGGTAATTCTATGAGAACTATCCAACTCCATTAGGAAAGGCAAAATAAGGATGATGCGTATCCAAGAAGGAGAAGAAAGGAAGAAGGGAGCAGAGAGCATACTTAAAAAAACAATAGCTGAGAACTTCTCAACCCAGGGGAAGGAACTGGGTGGACTTGTTCCACCAAGTTAATAGAACACCAAATTATCTCAATGCAAAATGACTTTCTCCAACACAGATTATATTAAAACTGTCAAAAGTCAAAGATAAAGAAATGATTTTAAAGGCAACCAGGGGGAAAAAAGATGGTAGCCTACAAAAGAAACCTCATTAGGCTATCGGCAGATTCCTTGGAAAAAACTCACGGGGCAGGAGAGAGTGGAATGACATACTCAAAATACTGAAAGATAACAACTGTCAGCCAAGAATATTCCATCCAGCAAAGTCATCCTTTAGATATGAAGGGGAGACAAAAGCTTTCCCAGAGAAAGAGGACCTGAGAGAGTTTATCACCACTAAACCTGACTTACAGGAAATGCTGAAAGGAATTCTTATACCTGAAAGAAAAAGACAGAAGTCCACAAAACTTTGAGTAAGTTCGTAAACAGACATACAGAATCAGAAAATTGTAACTCTATAGCAGAATAGCCTAAAAGTTAAAGGGGAGAAAAGTTTTAAAAATAACCATAGCTACTTCAATTTAGTAATGAACTCACAACAGACAAAGGGATATTTGTGACAAGCAGAACAAAAGGGGAAGAGAAAAACAGAACCTGTATGGGGAAATGAGGATAAGATGATATCAGCAGAAAAAAAGTCTATCTCATCTATGAGATGTTTTATAAACTTCATGGTAATCACAAAACAAAAAGCTAGCATAGATGTGAAACACAAAAAAGAGGGAACTGAGAAAAACAGCACTGAAAAGTACCTAATGGAAAAGGCAGACAGAAATACAAGAAAAAGAAAAAATTGGAAAAATATAGCAACCAGAAAACAAAAGATAAAGTGGCAGTATGAAGCCCTTATGTATAAATAATTATCCTAAATGTAAATAGATTGAATTCACCAATCAAAAGACACAGCATGGCTGGATGGATTAAAAACAAGATCCAACTATACGCTGCCTCCAGGTGACCCATCTCACCTCTAAAGAGAAAGAAAGGCTCAGATTTAAGGAATGGAAGATGATATTCCAAGCAAATGGTAACTAAAAAAAAGTAAATGTAGTCATACTCATGTCAGACAAAATAGACTTCAAGCCAAAAAAGGCAACCAGAGACAGATAGACATTATCTAATGGTAAAGAGAACAATCCATGGGAGGATATAATATTTATTAATATATAGACACCCGACATAGGAGCACCAAAATATACGAAGCAATTATTAACAGACCTGATGGGAGAAATAGGCAGCAACACAATAAGAGTAGGGGACTATATCACCCCTCGTACATCAATGGATAGAGCATCCAGACAGAAAGTTAACAAGGAAACATAAGCCTTAAATGAAACATTGGACCAGATGGACTTAATAAGTACATACAGACCATTCCAACCCAAACCAGCAGAATACACATTCTTCTCGAGTGTACATGGAACATTCTCAAGCATAGGCCATATGTTGGCACACAAAACAAGTCTCAATAAATTTAAGAGATTGAAATCATATCAACCATCTTTTCCAATCACAATGGTATGAAACTACAAAACAAATGCATGAAGACTGCTGGAAAAATCACAAATGCGTGGAGATTAAACAATATACTATTGAACAATTCTTGTGTCAACAGTCAGAGGAGAAATCAAAAAATACCTGAAAACAAATGAAAAGGAAAATATGATATACCAAAATGTATGGGATGCAGTAAAAGAGGTACCAAGAGGGAAGTTTATAGCAATACAGGCCTACATCAAGAAACAAGAAAAAAATCAAACAATCTAACCTTACTTCTAAAGGAACCAGTAAAAGGAGAAAAAGTGAAGCCCAAAGTCAGTAGAGGGAGGGAAATAATAAAAATCAGAGCGGAAATAAATGAAATAGAGACTAAAAAGACAATAGAAAAGATGAATGAAACTAAGAACTAGTATTAGTAGTATATTAGCAGTATTGATTGGAAGAGGCATTTGGTACAGAAAGCTTAGAAAAGTCTTTCAAATGATCCCTTGTTTGATAACTGACCTACTTATTGAGCTCTGCACTAATAAAAAGCATCCCGGAGTGGCCCTGTCACCATTCTTTCATCAGTTCTTTTTACCTCCATCCAGCTCTAAAACCCTACCTGGACCTTTAGGCAATCTGCTAGCATCTGTCATTTGTCTCTCAGAGAGCTGGTTTAGAGGGAAGCACTGTACATCCTTTAGATGTAAACACAACTATATCTTGTTTATCTAAAGAGATGACTTATAGACATTTCTATTTAATCAAGTTATTAAATATCTCTGTATAACACTCTCAGCTCAGAAAATGTTAAATTGAGAATATAAAAATGGTCATTTCTCTCAAGGCCTTTACAATCTTAAGAGATACATTTGTAAAGCCATGAAGTATTCATATAAGGTGGTATAAAACAGGTACAAGTCACACGTGATGGAGTCCAAAGGATGGACAGATTGCATACACCAGACCCTGAGGATTGGGTGTTTAGGGAAAGTTTCGCAGAAAACTTTGACTTAGTCTCAGAGGATGGAGGGGAGGAAGATTTTGCACCAGGGTATGCCAAAGCACAGGGCTATGAAAAGTACTAGGCATGTTCATGGGTCATTGTCACAACAGCTGTGACTAGACCAGAGGACATGAAGGGCTCTAGTGAGATGTGGGCAAACAGGTATTTGCAGGTTGGAAGAGGGCTGCATCAGGTGCTTGGCTTTCTTACCCCTGATCTGCCCTTTGGTGAGATGAATCAGGATCCGGAATGGTGCCACGTGAAAAATATGTCCCAGAGAGACTTGAGTGGAATACTGAAGGGCATTCTAGCTTTATAGATTTAGGAAATGGATTTACCCATTTACCCTGTACAGGATGTCATATATTTCATGATAGAATACTAGATTCAAGAATAAGGTTGTGAATTTGATATCTTAATTCAAGAGTCTAATTCTTTAGTTCTAAGTTAAAGTACAAAAATTAGGACTCACCTGCTTTATTCAAATGTATATTAGTATATTCACATTAGTGCATTAAATGTACCTCCATGGTGACAGAAAACAAAATTGTAAATTCTTTATATTCCAAACTAGGAGGTACCCCAAGGAAAGTAGCTATAGGCCAGTAATAGTCATTTACTAAGAAGTATCAATTTAATAATAAATGATAATTAATTTTAAATTCACTAGAATTCTAGGTTCAGGGGTATATGGATTAGGGAAAGAAAACATGAACACGTAAAATGTCTTCTTTTTTTAAAACAGCTTTATTGAGATATAATTCACATATAATAAAATTCATCCATTTAAACTATATAATTGAGGAGTTTTTAATATATTCACAGATAAGTGCAATTATCACCACAGTCAATTTCTGAATATTTTCATGACTTCAAGAGGAAATCTGGGGGCCAGCCCCATGGCCAAGTGGTTAAGTTCGTGCGCTCTGCTTCGGCGGGTTTGAATCCTGGATATAGACACGGCACCACTTATCAGGCCATGCTGAGGTGGCACCCCACATGCTACAACTAGAAGGACCCACAACTAAAAATGTACCAGACAACCATGTACCAGAGCTCTTGGGGAGAAAAATGAAAAATAAAATCTTAAAAAAAAAAAGAAAGCCTGGTACCTTTTAGCTATCATTCAGTCCACCCACCACACCTCCCTGGCCGCAAGCAGCCACTGATCTACTTTCTGCTCCACAGGCTGAATTACTTTGGACTTCATATGAATGGAATCCCATATGGAATCATGTGGACCTTGTGACTGGCTTCTTTCACTTAGCATAGTGTTTTCAAAGCTCATCCAAGTCGTAGCATGTATCAGTACTTCATTCTTATTTTACAACCAAATAATATTCCCGTTTATGGATACAGCACCATTTGTTTAAGTCTCGTGAATTTCAAAGTGCCAACCAACCCAGCCCACTGAATGTATCAGTTCACATGAGCAAGAGAATAAAAGCAAAAAGTCAAGGGACATCATCCTGGGTGGGCCACCTAAAAAGGGTAGTTCTTGAAAAAAACTAGTAATGAGACTATTCTTCTCCAGAGGGGCCTGCAGAATGCCTGCAAAATGGATTGATTTTCTTGAGTCTCACGATAGGTGTCAAAACACACACATTTCATCAAGTCAGGCTTTCTTCCCTGAGCCTATCATGGTCATCTGTATCAACACCAATTACGTTTATTAATCATGTACCTTGTATAGAACATTGTCCTAAAACTATGATACAAATTGGTAATAAGACAAAGTGCTTGCAGTCTAGATGGAGACAGGAAATATGCATAGAAAGAGAAAAAAGAGGCTGAATTAGTTGTGCCCTCTATGCTCATTTCTGGTCTTTTCAGATATTATATTGTCAGAGTTTAGAAAAAGGAATATAATATGTAATGTGTGAAACGTAGCATATGCTAAGTGCTGATGATAACATGTACTGTAGAACTTCTGAGAAGAGAACCAATGCAGGGGATGGGGAGTGGGAAAAGGACTGGGAGACCTGAGTTAGGCCTTAGAGGGAAGACAGGTGGCGAGGATGTGGCAGAAGGCACCACCTGCAGGTAAATTCAGGAATGTTTTATCATTTAACAGACAGAACTGGTTAAATTGAAGAAGTCATGAATGGGAGCAGTGGGAGATAAGGTGGAGAGGGGCTAGATTGCTTAGGGCTCTGATCCCAGGCTGAGGAGTAAGAACCTTATTTTCTAGGCAAGATGGGCAGGCATTGAAGGCCTTTTACCTAAGTACTGACAGGTGGAAACATACTGTAGTATTTTGATGGATTGAAGCCTAACTAGAACCAGGGAGGCTTATTTTGATGGTAGAATTACTTTCACCCCAAATTAGCTGTACAGAATAGCATCATTGGTGGTGTTAAGAATTTAATTTTTAATCAGGTTGAGATCTTTTGTGGTGTTTTAAAGAATATGCTGTTATAAAATAAAATGTAAAGGTAAGGGTTCAAGTAATTTAGAAATGTAAATTTACACATAAGTCAAGTTAGCAGCTTTCTCTTCTTTTTACGTTAAAATTTTGAATAGGTGATATAATCACATAGTTAAAAAATTAAACAACATAAAATGCATATAGTGAAAAGTTTTACCTCCATCCTTTCTTCTGTCTGCCCTTCCTTCCCCACCACTCTCAATGACACAAAATAACCAATAACTGATAATCTATAGATAGGAGAGATAAGGTGAGTTTTACCTGATCCAAACTGAGGATTATAACCCAGGAGGGCCTTTTCCAGAAAGGAACAATGTGTTCTGGAGAAGCCTGGTTTTCAGTATAGTCTTATACATTTTTAGAACAAAGAATCATACATTAAACACACCCGGGATACATATTCATCAAAATTTCAAAGATGTAAGGCCAGCCCGGTGGTGCAGCAGTTAAGTTCGCACGTTCCACTTCTCAGCAGCCCAGGGTTCGCCGGTTCGGATCCCGGGTGTGGACATGGCACCGCTTGGCACGCCATGCTGTGGTAGGCGTCCCACATATAAAATGGAGGAGGATGGGCACGGATGTTAGCTCAGGGCCAGGCTTCCTCAGGAAAAAGAGGAGGACTGGCAGTAGTTAGCTCAGGGCTAATCTTCCTCAAAAAAAAAAAAATTTCAAAGATGTGTTCAGTTGCAAATTAGCAAGTCTTCATGACCCTGAAGTCGGAAAAGGGAATTTATTTTGGGGGTACTAAGAGGGGTGTTACCCATAGGGCATTACCAATAGGGCATTATTGGCTTTGTAGGAGGGGAAGTATACATTCTTATTTTAATAGTTAAAGCAGATGTACAATGTATGTTTGATAGGCCATAAATCAGGCTTTTTTTTTTTAGTTCAAGGCAAGTCAGTTTTGATTCACAATACTTACCCCATATACTCCAATATGTGAAAATGTCATCACTACTAAGTAGTTTCCTGTGCCTTCTTCCAAGTTTAATACAAATATAAGTAAATACAAATAGATATTCTTATTTTTCTCCTCTTATTATACACAGAAGTTAGTCTGCTGTTGTACTGCTCTGCATCTTATTTTATTTTATCTTAATATATCTTGGATATCTTTTCATATTTACTGTTTTTTCATGATGAATCTTGGTCAGTGCCGTAAAGGGTACACATGTCTCACCCCAAATTTTTTAGAAGCAAAAGAAGAATATGGTCCTAATTTTTAAATTGTTTTTTTAGTCATTTCCCAGTCTGTTTGTTGATTACTAATAGAAAAAGAGACAAAGAGATAATGCCACTTGACGTTCCTTTAAAACAAGAATGGGGAGGAGCACAGAACTGTTCATTTTGTGCTGTGCCTTCTGTGTAAATTTGATTTAGCTTAGATTTGCATTGACTTTTTCCTTCTAAATAGGCCTCTTCTTTCCATAATTACTTTTGGTTTCTAAGGGACATCTTTAGAGCAAACACTGGCTATCTGCCTGGTTTTCCTGTTTTTGTAAATGTGGATTTTAATAAAAATGGAAAATTTCCTGTCTTCAATCCTTTTGCCAGATTTTCAGTTGGGGCATAAATTAGATTTGATATTGTTTGGGATTAATCCGTCTTTGTTCTCTTGTTCTAAGGTCAAAGAATCCCCACCCTTCCATTTGCTTTTTCTTTTCACTTCCATTCTGACTTGGTTCATTTTAGGAAGCTGACTTTATCCCACTTGCCAATCTCTCTTTTTATCTTGCTCTCTTTCTCTTCTGTCAAGACATATGGAGGTATATGGGGTAACTATTTAGGTTCAAAACTACTTCATCATGGACCAAAGAAGCCTGACTTATGGCATATGAAACACACATTGTACATCTACTTTAACCATTAAAGTAGAGAATGCACTCTCAAGACAAGAATGCATACCTTCCCCTATTGGTAACATCCTATTGATAACGACACTATTAGTACCTTTGCTGAAGTGAGGGTCATGATAACCTACTAATTTGCAACTAAATACCTCTTTGAACCTTTGAAAATGTCCTGGGTGTGTTTAATGTATGTTCCTTTTTCTTAAAAGATATGACTGTACTGAAAACCATGCTTCTCTGGAACTCTTTCTAAGGCCTTCCCATGCATAATCCTCACTCTGGTTCAAGTAAACTCATCTTATTTATCTTATCTATAGAATGGTTATTGGTTATCATGCATTGACACTAGAGGCTACTGTTTTGAACATGGCAGGATTAGAGTCGGTGTTGTTGGGCTGGGTGTACCTCTAGTTTGTCTTCTGATCCAATTCATGGTTAGGTGGGCCGGGAGAAATAGAGACAATGGGGAATAATAATAGCCAACATTTACTGTGTGCTTACTATAATTCCAGGCACTTATCTAAACACTTAACAGGCATTTTATGTAATCCTTGCAACAGCGCAAGTGCTATTATTGTCACCATTTTACATGTGAGAAAACAGAGGCACAGTGAGAATTTTACTTGTGTGGGATCGCACAGCTGATAAGTAAGAGATGGAGATGGAATTGATACACATGTAGTTTGATTACAGAGTCCCCTCATTTACACTACATAAATTCAGGAATGAGGTAACATGGACTAACTCTGGCCATAGTTTCCAAACTTTGTGCTAAGGTGCAAACTTACTGGACATAATGAGATATTTTAAAATTTTGAGGGGAACACAGCAATATTCAACATCTTGTATGCCATGCAAACTATTAGCTCAAGGTAATTCACAATTTGAACATTAGGTTGTGCTACGTTCTTTTTGATGACAATACCTTTGTGAAGCTTTGTTTTACGAAGTCCCTCAGATAAAAGAGTACTGTGTGAAAATCAGCACAGAACAGGAAATGAGGGTAGCAGTGTTGGATTCCAAGGTTTGAGAAGTTGTGCAGTGTACCACAGGTGCTTACATCCCATTAGAGACTATTTGTGGCTATTTAAGAAAAAACTTTAACATATTTTTTCTTTCAATTTGTGCGTATTATTTTTTTCAGATGGTTACTAAGTTGTTAGAAATCAACTACTTGCAAAGCAAAACTGTTAGGTATTTCTTTTGACCTACGGGTGCTCTGAAAAAATTGCTGAGATGTTAAGTACACTATAAACCAAAAAATTAGGAATCTCTAGACTAGGGTGTTGAAAACCGATCAAAATAGTCATACAGGAATATATTACAGGGACTTCCCTTGAGATGGCCTAAAGAGATGAAATAGACATTTAAGACATTTCATATATTTGACCATTAAGCATGTGCTGTATACCAGTGTTCATAGTACAGCAGATATACATACACAAAATGTGAAACCATACCCTTCAAAGGTCGAAAATCTGGGAGGAAAGCAGGAAGAGATGTAAACAAACCAACTTTAGGAATAGGACAGGGCCGAGGGTAAGGTTGGATGCAACCTGGAGCCTGGGCCCCCTTGTTGGATAGACCACAAGATAAAGATGTGGTCTCCATTGCTGGGAAGATGGCAGCATAAGAGGACTCTGAATTCACCTCCTCCCATGGACACAACAAATTTACAACTACCTTTGGAATAATTACCCCTGAGAGAGAACCAGAAACGGGATAAAAACGACCCCTACAACAGGGGACTACACTGACTGAGGTGTAAGAGGCAGAAATATGTTTCTGGAGAGGAAAAAAGCCACATTCCAGCTGAGGTGTATCACAGATGAGGAGCAATCTTAAGATATGAAGCTTTCCCTAGAGGAGTGGGGGATCTGAGCAGTTGATCTTTGCCACAATAAGCAGCTTTTGAACTCAGCACAACTAAGACAAATGTACTAATATCCGGCTTTGCTTGCTATTAACAAGGACAGGTAATACCTTCAGAAAAGCTATCAAAGATAAAGGAAAGAAACGTCCACTCTTAAAGGGCTCATGTACAAATTCACCCATTTCAGACAGCAACACAAAAATCACTAGAAAGAAAGGTTCACAGTCCCTTGGTGAAAAGAGACTCACTTGATAGGCTCTGGGCACATCTCAGGAAGGCAGGAGGTGGCTGGGACCACCCCCCAGGGATTGAGACATTGGTGGCAGCCATTATTGTGACCTAGTACAGGTGGGCTGACACAGACACTGGCAGAGGCCATTGGAGTTCTTCCTCTGGCCTGTTAGCACAGGGGCTTGCCTCACTCATGAGAGCACTGATTTAATCCAGCTCAGCCAGGGCAGGTAGCCTGCCCTAGGCACAGGTCCCACCCAATAGCAAGCCCTCAGGCAACTTGTGGGCCTGCATTGGTGAAGCATGTGGGGCCCTTGCAGTAGGGCAAGTGGGTCCACTTCAGTGGGGTGGGGCATGGGCATGGCACAGGGCTGCACTGACAGGCTGTGTGGACCTGTGGGTGGTGGGTTTTGTTAGCTGCAGTAGACTTGTGCTTCTCAAACAGCCATATAGGGGGATCTGCCCCAACTTCCAATGCCTGAAACAATCATATGCTGCCATGCCTGGGTCTCGCCCCACCCAGCTGTACTACTGAGAGAGCTGACAACACTCTTGCAGGCCAGAGGCCTACAGCAATTGTAAGCCTCTGAGCCTAGCAACCAGCCACACTGGGGGCCTACTCACTTAACAGAAAAACTTCAGCAGGAATGTGATATTAGACCTTGTAGCCAACTGTGCTTACTACCCCTACCCAATAAAGTGACTGGAGGGATCTAGCAGCTGCACACAGCTGAGCCTTACAAATAGCCAGCCAGGCAGACAGCCTAGCCTTCCTGTGCACCAGCAGTAAGAGAAACCCCACAACAACAGAAGGACACACATAGTCCATACAAGCAACACTCCTGGAACATTCGGAAATGGTGACAAGAGGAAAGCACTTTGCTGGGCCTCATAAGGCATCTCTTATATAAGGCCCCTGCTCCAAGATTGGGAGACATAGCTGAACTACCTAAAACATAGATATAAGCAAAGAGAAATAGGCAAATGAGGAGACAAAGGAATACATTCCAAATAAGGGAACAGGACAAATTCTCAGAAAAAGAACTAAGCAAAACAGAGATAACAATCTACCTGATAAAGAGTAAAAACTAATTGCCATAAGGATGCTCACTGATCTTGGGAAAAGAATGGATGAACACAGTGAGAACATCAACAAAGAATTGGAAAATATAGAAAAGAACTTATCAGAACTTAAGAATATAATAAGGGAAATGAAAAATTCACCAGAGGGAATCAATGGCTGAATAGATGATACAGAAAAATCAATCAGCAAGTTGGACAAAAGACTTAAGGAAATCACCCAAGCTGAACAGATAAAAGGAAAAAGAATTTAAAAAACGAGGACAGCCTAAGGGATTTCTGGGACAATATCAATCACATTAACATCCGTATTATAGGTGTCCCAGAAGGAGAAGAGACAGACAAGGGGGCAGAGGAACTATTTGAAGCAATAATAGCTGAAAACTTTCCTAACCTAAAGAAGAAGACAGACATCCAGGTATAGGAAGCACAGAGAGCATCAAATAAGATGAACCCAAAGAGGCCAACACCAAGACACATGATAATTAAAACGTCAAGGTCTAAAGACAAAGAGAGAATCCTAAAAGCTGAAAGAGAAAAGCAACATGTAATATACAAAGGAAACCCCATAAGACTATCAGCTGACTTCTCAGTATTGACCCTGTAGACTAGAAGAGACTGGCATAGTATATTTAAAGTGCTTAAAGGAAAAAACCTGCAGCCAAGAATACTCTACACTGCAAGGTTATCATTCAGAATGGATGGAGAGATAAAGAGTTTTACAAACGAGCACAAATTAAAGGAGTTTATTACCAATAAATCAACCCTACAAGAAGTGTTAAAGGGACTTATAAAAAGAAGATCACAAATAAGAATAAGATAATTATCAAAAAAATAATAAAATCCCTGGTAAAGGCAAATATACAGTAAAGGCAGCAGATCAACCACCAATGAAGCTAATGTGAAGCTCAAAGGACAAAAGTATTAAAATTATCTATTTCCAAGATAAGAGGTTAATGGACACACACACACACAAAGAGGTTAAACATGATATCAAAAACAAAATGTGGGAGGAGGGGAGTAAAAGAGTAGAGCTTTTAGCAAGAGGTCAAACTTAAGAGACCATCAACTTAATATAGATTGCTATTTACATGTTTTATTGTCTATGGACCTCATGATAATGACAAACAAGAAATCTATAATAAATACAGAAAAAAATTAAGAGAAAGGAATACAAACATTATACTAAAGAAAGCCATCAAATAACAAGGGAGGAGAGTAAGAGAAGAGGAAAGGAACAGAGAACTAAAACACCCAGAAAAAAATTAACAGAATGGCAATGAGTACCTACTTATCAATAGCTACTTTAAATGTCAGTGGACTAAATACTCCAATAAAAAGACATAGGGTGGCCGAATGGATAAAAAAACAAGACCCATATATATGTTACATACAAGAGACACACGTCAACCTAGACACTCAAAAACTGAAGATGAAGGGATGGAAAAAGATGTTCCATGCAAATAAAAATGAAAAGAAAGCTAGGGTAGCAATACTTATACCAGACGAAATAGACTTTGGAACAAAAACTGTTAACAGGAGACAAAGAAAGGCACTACATAATGATAAAGGGAACAATCCAATAAGAGGATATCACTTGTCAATACCTATCCACCCAACATAGATACATCTATATAAAAAAGCAATTATTAATAGACATAAAAGGAGAAACAGACAGTAACATGATAATAGTATGGACTTTAGCACTCCACTTACATCAATGGATAGATCACCCAAAGAGAAGTTCTATAGGGAAACGTTGGACTTAAATGACACAATAAACCAAATAGACATAGTAGATATGTACAGAACATCCCATCAGCAAACTGCAGAATACACATTTTTTTCCAATGCACATGGAACATTCTCCTGGATAGGTCACAAAACAAGTCTCAATAAATTTAGGATGACTGAAATAGTATCAAGCATCTTTGCTGACCACAATGGTATGAAACTAGAAATCAACTACAGGAATAAAGCTTGAAAAGCCACAAATACATGGAGATTAAACAAAATGCTACTGAACAATGATTGAGTCAATGAAGAAATCGAAGGAGAACTCAAAAAATCCCTGAAGACAAATGAAAATGAAAGTATGACATGCCAACATTTATGGGATACAGTAAAGCAGTTCTAAGAGGGAAGTTTAGCAATACAGACCTACGTCAACAAACAAGAAAAATCTCAAATAAACAATCTAACAATACATCAAAAGCAACTAGAAAAAGAAGAACAAACAAGCTTCAAATTAATAGAAGGAAGGAAATAATAAAAATCAGGGTGGAAATAAATGAAATAGAGACTAAAAAGCAATAAAGAGAATCAACGAAACAATGAATATCAATGAAAAAAATCAAGATGGATTCTTTGAAAACATAAATAAATGTGACAAACCTTTAGCTAGACTCAACCAAAAAAAAAGAAAAAAGAAAAAGAAAAAGGAGAAGGAGAAGGCAGAAATAAATAAAATCTGCAAATCAAATCAACATGATACACCACATTAACAAAATGAACAATAAAAATCACATGCTCATCTTAATAGACATAGAGAAAGCATTTGACAAGAAACAGTATCCATTTACAATAAAAACTCTGAATAAAATGTGTGTAGAAGGAAAGTACCTCACCATAATAAAAGCCATATATGACAAACCCACAGCTAATATCATGCTCAGTGGAGAAAAACTGAAAGCTGTCCCTTTGAGAACAGGAACAGACAAGGATGCCCATTCTCATCACTCTTAGTTACGATAGTATTGGAAGTCCCAGCCAGAGCAATCAGGCAAGAAAAAGAAATAAAAGAGACCCAAATTGGAAAGGAAGAAGTGAAATTGTTACTGTTAGCAGATGACATAATTTTATATACTGAAAACCCTACAGAGTCCACCAAAACACTGTGATAAGTAACAAATGAATACAGTAAAGTTGTAGGGTACAAAATCAACATACAAAAATCAATTGCATTTCTATAACTAACAATGAAAGAGCAGAAAGAGAAATTAAGAATACAATCCCATCTACAATTGCAACACAAAGAATAAAATACCTAGAAATAAACTTAACCAAAGAGTTGAAAGACCTGTACACTGAAAACTATAAAACATTGTTGAAAGAAATTGAAGAAGACACAAAGAAATGGAAAGATATTCCGTGCTCTTGGATTAAAAGAATTAACATAATTAAAATGTCCATACTTCGCGAAGCAATCTACAAATTCAATGCAATCCCTGTGGAAGGTCCAATGACATTTTCTACAGAAATAAAACAAAAAATCCTAAAGTTTATACGGAACTACAAAAGACTTGAATAGGCAAAGGAATCCTGAGAAAAAAGAACAAAGCTGGAGGTATCACAGTCCCTGATTTCAAAATATACTACAAAGCTGTAGTAATCAAAGCAGCATGGTACTGGCACAAAAATAGACACACAGATCAATGGAAAAGTATCAAGAGCCCAGAAATAAACCTACACATCTATGGACAGCTAATTTTCAACAAGGAAGCCAAGAATATACAATGGAGAAAGGAAAGTCTCTTCAGTAAATGGTGTTGGGAAAATTGGACAGCCACATGCAAAAGGATGAAAGTAGACAGTTATCTTACATTAACTCAAAATGGATTAAAGACTTGAATGTAAGACCTGAAACTATAAAACTCCTAGAAGAAAATATAGACAGTACATTCTTTGACATTGGTCTCAGCAATATATTTTCAAGTGCTATGTCTGACCAGGCAAGGCAAACAGTGGGAAAAATAAACAAATGGGACTACATTGAACTAAAAAGCTTCTGCACAGCAGAGGAAACCATCAACAAAATGAAAAGACAACCTAACAATTGGGAGAAGGTATTTGCCACCCATATATCTGATAAGGGGTTAATACCCAAAATATGTAAAGAACACATACATCTCAACAAAAAAACAAACAACCTAATTAAAAAATGGGCAAAAAATCTGAACAGATATTTCTCCATAGAAGATATCCAGATGGCCAACAGGCACATGAAAAGATGTTCAACATCACTAATTAGTAGGGAAATGCAAATCAAAATTACAATGAGATATCACCTCATGCTGGTCAGAATGGTTATAATTAACCAGACAAGAAATAAGTATTGGAGAGCTTGTGGAGAAAATGGAACTCTCATACACTGCTGGTGGGAATGGAAACTGGTGCAGCCACTATGGAAAACACTATGAAAATTCCTCCAAATATTAAGAATAGAACTACCATATGATCCAGCAATTCCACTGCTGGGTATTTATCCAAAGAATGTGCAAACACAAATGCATAAGGATATATGGACCCGTATGTTCCTTGCGTTATTATTCACAATAGCCAAGACTTTGAAACAATCTAAGTGCTCATTAAGGGACGAATGAATAAAGAAGATATGGTATATATACACAATGGAATACTACTCAGCCATAAAAAATGATGAAATCTGGCCATTAGTGACAACATAGATGGATCTTGAGGGTATTAGGCTAAGTGAAATTTGTCAGATGGAGAAAGTTGAATACTGTATGATCTCACTCCAAAATAGAAGATAAAAACAACAACAAACAAACACACAGACAGAGATTGCGTTGATGGTTATGAGAGGAGAAGTGGGGTAGGGAGGAGGGTAAAAGGCGCACGTGTGTACACTGATGGATGGTATTTAGCCTTTGGGTGGAGAACATGATTACTCTACACAGAAATTGAAATATAATGATCTATAACTGAAATTTATATAATATTATAAACAAATGTTCCCTCAATGAAAAAATAAATAAAATAAAAAGATATTCACCAAAAAACCCCCCACAAAACATGTAGTCTCAGGAAGCCTGCTGGGTAGACTCCTCTATGGGCCATTGGTGAATCTCAGATTAAAGAGATTGGGGACCCAAGTAATTATTTGGAAGGCTGGTTGCTGAACCTGAATTCAGAATAAAGTACGCCATGAAGTTCTGAAGGTTATGTTACCCTGGCCAAGGTGTAGTCTGGTAAACTGCCCTTGCCTGTCACATGATTTCTTCAGTGACCAGAATATTTATATATACATACTGCAGATTCTTCCCCACATGACACCAGAGAAACATTACAGAAGAGTAAACATTGTCACCCAATTTTGCTTCTGTAAATATATTGCAGATCATCTCCTTTTGGTTTACATACGCTTACTTTAGACAGATTCCATTAAAATTAATTAAGTTTGCACTTGTTAAGTTATAATCATGTTCTTATCTTTTGCGTAAATTGGACTGCATTTGGGGTGTTTAAAAAAACCTTTCAGCGAACAAATAGGATACATACTTCCTTGGGCTGATTTTTACTTATGACTGACCTTATTCATCATTTAAAATCATGCTTCCAATGTTTCAATTGTTCCCAGTCTCATTACTAAGATCTCTAAGATTTACTTTCAGATCGTCCTGTTGTTACTTTTGCTAAAATTACCGGATGATTAAGGATAGTGATAATAAACAAATAATAACAAATTGGTTTATTTTATATAATAAAGCAGTAATAATAAATCAATAATAATAAACCAATAATAACAATAATGATGACTGAATAAACTGTTCATATTAATGAGGACTGAATAAACTAAACTCGGCTCAGTTCCTTATCATTTGTTTCTTTACATATATTGCCGTTACTCCTCTGTCTCTAGCACTAGAACATTGCAGGTACATAGTTGAGGCTCAATAAATATTTCTCCCAGGACTGAGATAGAAACAGGGTTGGGAAAGAGTGACCTGGGCCATGGTGGTGGGTGAAATGGCAAGCAGCAAAGATGAGGTTTCAGGAGATTGGAGACAGGTAGAGGATTCCAACAGCTAGGCACGGGCCAGTGAGTAGCGATTTCATGTGAGGCTGGTTAAACTTGTAAAGTGGAGAGAGGAAATAGCTGAATTCTTACAAAGAAGTTATGTTGTGTAGTTCTGTTTCAGGAATTTCCATATTGGGAGGAGTCCTCCAGCTTTCCGAATTGCTTTGGTCCAGTATTGCGTAAATCAAGGGATTGTCTGGCTTTTTCCACGTCATCCCCACTCCATCCCCATCCTTTCTCTGTCGATGTCCAGGATCCAGGAATTCTTGCCCCTGGAACTTTCCTCTTCTCCCCATCTGGACCTGGATTTAGACCCCCGATATGTGCTCCTAAAGGCCGTAACCTCTTGGTCGACCCTGTTTCCTTGTTCAGGAAGCAGCTCAGACACAGGCTCAATTCAATTTTATTCTGAGGTTGCATGATCTAAGGTTTCAAATTTTCAACTTTCCAATCTCTCACGGTTCGCTGTAGACACAAGCAGGAATGGGGTTGGAGACAGACGGTTCGGGGGTCTCCTCCTGGCTTCTAGCCCTCTTCTGGCATAGGCATCCTCGCCAGAAACCCCAGCTCTACGGACTGGAACGGGCGCAGGGATGAAATGCATCATGGCCCTCCGGGGGTGGAGAAGCAAGGGGAGGTGGGGCACAAGAAAGGATCCAGCCCGGGGAAGAAGTCAGATTAGGCTTGTAGCCAAGCCTGGGACGATTGAAACAGAGTGTGTCACCATGGAGACAGGACCGGCCAGCGTGCTCTGCTGCCGTCGGCTGGGGCCTTCCGGGCTGAGGAGCAAACAGCGCGCTAAGTGTGCGGCACTGACCGGCGGCGGCAGCTCAGCTCAGCCGAGCAGATCCAGGCAGTGAAGGGCGGGCTTGCTCGGAGAACGTCAGCGGCACCATGGAGACCGGGTGAGGTGGGCACCTTGCCCGGGGAACCCTGCCGCTCCTAGGGAGGGGAAATGGCTGTTACCGAGACCTGGAAACCCGGCTCCGGGCCCCGAGGGAGAGGGAGCGGGGGCCCTGGAGCTGCAGAGAGGCCTGGCAAGGAGCCTGGGGTCAGGGCCAAGGCGCAGAGCAGGGACGCACTTGGGAATCGAGCCAGGGTGACGCCAGTGGAGCAGGAAGGGGAGAGGTTAGTAGAGTGTGGTGTACTCGGAAAAGGAGCCGGTGTGTTTGTGTGTATGTGTGCACGTGCACGTTGGGGGTGTAAGTCTAGAGGGGGGCGTACTCCCCTACCCCAAATACAGGGCAAAGGTCTTCCCACTGCACGCTCTTCACAGATTCCCATTCTAGAGTCCAAGTAAAGCCGCGAGATAGTTTTGCTGCCCATATCTAGAGTTCCTCCTTCAGAGGAGAGATTGCTCAGGTCCTTCGCCAACGCCACTCTTCCCTCGAAATTGGAGGTCCAATTTAGTTAGGGATGGAGTCTCCAAGGAGAGAAGGAAACCGTTATTCATTGATCCAGGCAACATATCCTGCCCACTGACCCCCACTCCTACCTTTGAAAACCTCTTTCTCTGCTTTGGTCCTGGAAATCCCAGTCCAAATCTGCAGCGTTAGGGATCGCAATGGCTTTCGGATGCTCAGGGATGTAGCTGTCCTCAGGGCACTGATGGCCAATGAGGAAGTCCTATGTCTGTGGCTAGAAATGCTAGGTGGCCAGGGCTTCACACTTCCTTCATTTCCTTTGCATCTCTTGGGGATGCTGTTTGGTTCACTTCTTACCATTTCATTGCTTCTCTTCCCCAGCCTCCTGTGGCCCTGGCTCTAGCGCCCCTGCCCTGTCCCTTTCTCAGCTACTTCCCTGAGGGAAGCCTGGTGTATTGTGGAGTGATTTGGTTTCAAAGGCTCTGCTTTTGAGGGAAAGAATTTCCTCTGGAGGCTTGGTTAGCTGTGTGCATGGGTGTGAGAGAATTGGACTAGAATTGTGAGAAAAATTCTAGGTTGATTCTTGGGATGTATGGGTTCTGGATGAGTGTATGTCCTTAAGTCTGTGAGGAGCAAAGAACCTTGGTGAAGAGAAGGGAAGATGGGGGAAGGCAGGGAGGAGAACAGAGACATGGGGGCAAGTGGCAGACAGGTTCACGTGATGGGGACCTGAACCGGTGATTTATGGAGTTAAAGATCTTTGGAGCTTGTTAGCAAGTTTTTAATTCATTTTCAAACTGAGCCTGTAAGATAGGCAGGGCTGATCACATTCCTTTGGTTTCTATCTCAGGAAAGAATTTGAAGCACAAGTTACTTGCCTAAAAAGGCAAAATTGGGACTAGACACCAGGTTGATTTCTGCTTCCCTCTAGACCAGAAATTCCCAAACCTGGTTTTTGAATCAGAATTACTTGAGGCACTTTTGTAAAAAATACAGATTCTAGGGTCTCTCTCCAAAATTATGAATCTGGAGGAGTGGGCTCCAGAATCTATTTTTAACAACTGCTGTGAGAAATTTATGCAGTCAGTTCTGCTCCAGCGCTGACAACCAGAGTGCAAATGGGGTCTGCTCTTGGCATTCCATGTGACAGTACTCTGTTTGGGTCTGGGGACCCTGGAAAGAAGGATCCAATTGAACAGACACATAGACTTCCACTAGGAGTGTTCCTCTCACTTTCTTTGTCAATCAAAAATTTAGCCCCTAGGGCCCGGTGGCATAGTGGTTAAGTTCGCAGGTTCTGCTTTGGTGGCCTGAGGTTCACTGGTTTGGATCCTGGGTGCGGTCCTATGTGCTGCTTGCCATGCTGTGGTAAGTGTCCCATATAAAGTGGAGGAGGATGGGCACGGATGTTAGCTCAGGGCCAGTCTTGTTCAGCAAAAAGAGGAGGATTGGCAGCAGATGTTAGCTTAGGGCTAATCTTCCTCAAAAAAAAAAAAAAAAAATCAGCCCTTAGTATTTGTCTGAGGGGAGAGCTAGAGGGTGAGGGTCCAGAAGGAAATTGGATTCATCCCCTGCCCTCATGGTAGTTAGTCTTAACCACATTTTGAGCGTCCTGAGTGGGTACTAAGGAGGGGTGCATTGGGTTTGTCACTGCCCTAAGGAAGGTCTTAGTTCCTTTTTGAGTGTACTTCTGGGCCGGCCTCCTGAGGCCCAGCACTTTTACCCTCCTCGATTTGATTATTTCGCTGTATTTGTCTGTATACTAGATGGTCCTTCCTCTAAATCTTTGTCACAAGAGAGAGGTTAAACCTGCCAGTGGTGGCTGAACTGGAGTTGGGGCTGCTGGTGGAGTCATAGGCATCATTAATATTTGCCAGGAATGAGGAGGGAGTTTCATGTCAGACTTTTAGTGAGTCTGATTCAGAAAAAGGAGTGTGTGGGTGGGTGGGTGGGTGAGCTTAGTGCAGCCTCTCCTGAGAGAGAGGAGCCTCCCCTCTGGCGCAGCTCTTTGACCAGATTTTCTGTCCCCTGTCACCTTGGCACACCTGCCAGCCTTTGTGCGCTGAGGGTCATTAGTCTGTGATGTGCTTGGGATGGGAGTGAAACTCACCTTGATTTTCCCTTTCTCCTAGGTTCACATATGAAGATTATCAGACCACCGCACAGTGGCTTCTGTCCCACACCAAGCACCGCCCTCAAGTGGCGGTGATCTGCGGTTCTGGGTTAGGAGGTCTGACTAATCAGTTAACTCAGGCCCAGAGCTTTGACTACAGTGAGATACCAAACTTTCCCCGGAGTACAGGTACTGGTCAGGGGAGGGAGGGATGGGACTGAGGAATGTTGATGGGATTCTGATGGGAGGGCAATGCTTCCATGCCTGGAGCTGGTTATTCTCTATAGCATTTGACTGGAGACAACTGTTGTGATGGAGGAGAGAAGACGACAGGAATCAGAATGACTTTATTTTTATTTATTTATTTATTTTTTTTAAAGATTTTATTTTTTCCTTTTTCTCCCCAAAACCCCCAGGTACATCGTTGTGTATTCTTCTAGTTGTGGCATGTGGGACGCTGCCTCAGCGTGGTCTGATGAGCAGTGCCATGTCCGCGCCCAGGATTCGAACCAACGAGACACTGGGCCGCCTGCAGCGGAGCGCGCGAACCCAACCACTCGGCCACGGGGCCAGCCCCAGGAATCAGAATGACTTTAGAAGGAAATTTCCCCAGTAGGAATTTCAGAATAGACAGGGCGTGTGTGTGTCATGTACTATATGATGACCTGTTTCATATGCTTGAATGATTCAGAGCTCCTTAAAGCTCTTCAACACCTCCCTCAACTGCTCCCCCATATACCATGGTCACCACAGACTCACGCACACTGTTATTTCTTTCATTCTCATTTCTTTTCTCTCATTTCTTTCAGTCTGCAGCATTAATGGAAAAAACAGTGCCTGTAACTGCTCAGGACAAGATCAGGCCATCCCTGTCCCATGTCCTCCTGCTATTCCCAATCTCCCAGCTCTAGCTCAGGCCTAGGATATGGCAGACACTGGTGCACAGCAGCAAATGGGTAGACTGCCATGTTCCTGCAGACAAATGCACAGATGCTGCATGAATACACAACTTCTCATTCACACTACCCTTTGGAGGGGAAAGGAAAGGGGCAGATGCACCCTGTGCACAGTGGAGCTCTGAGGTATCTGAGAATAGGGTATCCAGCATCCCAGTAGCATCCAGAAAGCTCTAAGGCTAACACTTGGAAAAGGGCCAGGTAAAATAGGACAAAGATAGTTTATTTGGTTTACTGATTCATTTCTCAGATCACTAACTTCTCTTGATTTATTTATAAATTTTTCGGCAATCTGCCTTCCTGTTTTCTCTGGAGAGTTATGACTTTTCACAGATATTTTTCAAATCCTTTGGAGCAACTGGGAGACTAGAGTGGGGAGGTGGGAATGGGGTAGGAGAAGGAAATATTAAGAAAAGAGAGAGAAGGCAAAGTTTTCTAAGGAAGATAGTGGCATTGGCTCTACCTGTCACTCCTACTCCCTGAAGAAGGGCATTGCACTTAGTGATAAGTGGATTAATTTTTAAATTTTATCAACGTGTTTTTTTGTATTCCACTTGAGTTTTTCAATCTCTGACACCTCTGCTCTATTACTGGTAATTTTTTTTATAAGCTGCTATATCTCTGTGTGTCCGTCAACTCTTCCTCTTGGTTTTGGTGCGTCTCCTAGAACATCCATTCCAAGGGATAGGGTGGCCATGTCCATTAGAGGAGAAATGCCAGATAAGGGTATGGTAATGATGGCTATGATGTCTGGGTGGGAGTTACCTTTGCACTCCCGTCCCCTGCCTGCCCCATCCTGGGCATCTGCTCCCACAGGACTGTTATGTGGGTCTAATGGAGGAGACTTGTATGGATCCAAGCTCTGCCCATTTCCCTTTGTTCAGTAGACTCTTTAGAAAGCTAGGATATGCCTTTCAGGAGCGAGGAGGCATATAGTTAGGGTAATAAATAAGAATATACATTTTGAGAATTTTGAAAATTTTGGAAAAAAGTTCTATAGTTACTGCATTCACTGTTTCATTATTACCCATTTATTCTACTTTTTATTCCTATTCTCTTGCAATATGGCTTTGTCATTCTTAGAAATGTCTTTAAAAAGCCTTTCCTTGTTTTGATATATGTTTACACCGAACATCCTTGTCTCCATAGCTTTAATCTCAAAATGGACTTATATACTTAATTGTAAAATTGTGATTAATTTCTGCCGCCCCCACTCAACTTAAGCTTTCTGAAAGCAGAGATGGTAATGTCTTCTTTTGCTTCATTATGCCCTCACGTGTTGAGCACAATGAGTTGCCTCACAGTAGGTGTTCATGGATATGTGTTGTATGAAAGCATCATCCCATTCGTTTCCCTTTCTTGTTTGTATACAGTGCCAGGTCATGCTGGTCGACTGGTGTTTGGGTTCCTGAATGGCAAAGCCTGTGTGATGATGCAGGGCAGGTTCCACATGTATGAAGGCTACCCGCTCTGGAAGGTGAATCAGGGGCATCAGCCTAGATGAATCTGGAAGAAGGGAGAGAGCCATCTCTGCTATTCTATTACCTAGCTACCTGGTCTAGGTAGATTTTTGATCCCCTCTTTTCTCTTTCATGATGTATATCATGCATGTCTGCATGGATGGGTTGGTGAAATTTTAAAGAACAGTTTATCATCTTTTATCTTTTGCTTCTAAGGTGACCTTCCCAGTGAGGGTTTTCCGTCTTCTGGGTGTGGACACCCTTGTGGTCACCAATGCAGCTGGAGGGCTCAACCCCAAGTTTGAGGTTGGAGATATCATGCTGATCCGTGATCACATCAACCTGCCTGGTTTCTCTGGTCAGAACCCTCTCATAGGCCCCAATGATGAAAGGTATGGATCTTGTTCCTTTATTTATAGATGGATAGATTGTAAGGACTGGCCTGGGGGTTTGGAGAAATCTTGCTGTATTCCGTTAATCTGAGATAATTGAACCTGTGCCCTAGGTTTGGAGTTCGTTTCCCTGCCATGTCTGATGCCTATGACCGGGATATGAGGCAGAAGGCTCACATTGCCTGGAAACAAATGGGGGAGGAGAGAGAGCTACAGGAAGGCACCTACGTGATGGTGGTAGGCCCCAGCTTTGATACTGTGGTAGAATCTCATCTGCTGCAGAAGCTGGGAGCAGATGCTATTGGTGAGAAGGGGAATGTGGTTGGAGGCTTGAAGCGGGAGGGATCTGGTAAAATAGGGAGGGCAGGAAGTAAGAGATTGCAGATTTGATGGTGGATTGAGAGAGAATCTGACTTAAAGGTAGATTGAATGAAATTGACTTCTAGAAAGATACTAAGATGGTGAGGTTTGGTGTATTGTCCCAGCAAACCTCCTCATCCAGCATCAAGGGCTTAAACAGCTGTAATGCTAATGACCTATCCATGATTTGATAACTATGTCTAAGTGTTATTCTAATAAATATCATTATATGCACCTTCTGTACCTTGCCTGGAAGATGGAACTGCATCATTACAACTGACTCCAAAATTGCCACAGACAGGGGCGGACCCGTGGCCTAGTTGTTAAGTTAAGCACACCCCACTTCAGAAGCCCAGTTGAGGTTCCCAGGCATGCATCTATACCACTCATCAGCAGCCACGCTAGGTGGCGACCCAAATACAAAATAGAGGATGACTGGCGTGGATATTAGTTCAGGACGAATCTTCCTCAAGCAAAAATGAGGAAGATTGGCAACAGATGTTATCTCAGGGCAAATCTTCCTCGGAAAAAAAAAAATTGCCACAGACAGATACAGAAATAAAGTATTGCAATGGTAATATTTATAAGAAAAGTGTAAGGCCCTCTGAGGGCCCACTCCTTTAAACAATACAGAACAACCTAAGCTCAACTCTAATTTAGCTGCTTCTTTGGATGTTTTCTGACATGTTAAATTTTCAGAGAGGTGATGAATAGCTGTTAGGCCAAGGGGTGAGGAAAAGAGTTACTTGAGGATCCTGACAGTTGGTGTCCCTCTTTCTCCCCATCAGGCATGAGCACAGTTCCAGAAGTTATAGTTGCAAGGCACTGTGGACTTCAAGTCTTTGGCTTCTCCCTCATCACTAACAAGGTCGTTATGGATTATGAAAGCCTGGAGAAGACCACTCACGAGGAAGTCCTAGAGGCCGGGAGACAAGCGGCACAGAAACTGGAAAAGTTTGTCTCCATCCTTATGGCTGGCATTCCACAGCCTGGCAGTGCCAGTTAAGCAGGCCTGGAGTGGTCTGGCCTCTCCATTATGGTATACAAGTAGCTGCTACCTGCTTTGGCCCCTTGGTGGGTCATGTGCCTCTGCTCTTAGGTAGTAGCAGAAAAGAAAGGAAGATCCACATCCTCCACCTTCCTCACTTCTCCCATCAGACCCTTCTGGTGCCAGGTCCTCTTTTGCTTCATTGTCTTCTCAAAACAGTCCTTCCCTGAGAGCTGAAGCCCAAGCCCTGCCACACATCCATGCAAATGCCCAGGATGTGGCTTAGGCTGTTGCACTTGGCATAGTAGCTACTCCAGCTTTCTGAAATGATGCTCTCAAATTCCTGGGGTCTCAGTTCTGAGTCCCCTAAAGCACTAGATCCCACGCAGGGACCAGCCCAATGTCTCTTGTACTGTTATACTATCATACTTTGAGAATAAAGAGAAAGATAAAATAATTTGTTCATTTTTGTGCAGTTTGTTATAAGGCTGGGGCACAGGCAGAGACTGGTATGAAAGGTTGCGAGACCACATGTCTTATGTGACTGTCTCCTTCTCAGATAAGTAGCTAAGAACTGAGATGAGGTGGTAGGTGAATCCAGGAAAGAGGAAGGAAAGGCAAAATGATGAGAGACAAAGTTGTTGGAAGATGATGAGGATGGAAGGGCTAGCTTCTGGCATGTGAGGCCACTTCCCTCAGACCAGTCTGCTCTGTCCCTTGCCTTCCGATTGTGTCACCCCGTCTGCTCTCTCATGAATACCTGACTGTTCACTGATCTCAGCTTCTGTTAACAGTTGCCACCTCCCCGTTAAGTCCTAATTATATTTCCTCTTGATTTTCTTCTCTCTCCTAGTCTACCTTCTGCCCTAATTAGTGGCAACTATACCCTCCTTTGCTCTGATAGTGCAGCAGATAATACCCCGTTTTCTGTGGCCAGCCACTACACTGCTGGTTAGAGTCCTGCCAGCCCCAGGCAACTTGTGAAGTGGGCTCATCCTCAGCTTCTTGGAGCTCTTCCTTCCCTCCTATTGCTGCCTGTCTGGGCTCTAGTCTCTCTTCACTTTCGCTTGGTCAGAACCTCCCTGTGACTGGCTCGAGGCACTAGTGGTTATCAACATGCATTCAGCTGGCTGGCATGTTTGAAAACCACACTACCCTCGGGGCCTCTTTGCCTTGTCAGGAAGGGTTGTGCTGGATGAATCTCTAATAGTGGTGACATTCCAAGTACTAGTAGTATAAAATAGAAGAGGCATGTTGGACAGAAAGCTTTTGAAAAGTCTTTCAGGGGGCCGGCCTCTGGCGTAGCGGTTAAGTTCTCGCGCTCAGCTTCAGCAGCCCCAGGTTGGCCACTTGGGATCCTGGGTGTGGACCTGTGCACGGCTTGTTAGCCATGCTGTGGCAGGCATGGGCGTGGATCTTAGCTCAAGGCCAATCTTCCTCAGAAAAAGGAGGAGGATTGGTTGTGGATGTTAGTTCAGGGCTAATCTTCCTCAAAAAAAAAAGTCTTTCAAATCATCATTGTATGGTAAGTGACCTACTTAGCTGAGCCCTGCACCAAAAAGCATCCTGGAGTGGCCTGGTCATCATTCTTTCATCAGTTCTTTGTACCTCCATCCAGCTCTAAAACCCTACCTGGACCTTTAGGCAATCTACTAGCATCTGTCTTTTGTCTCTGAGAGAGCTGGTTTAGAGGGAAGTACTATGCATCCTTTAGATAGAAACACAACTTTACTTTGTTCACCTAAGGAGATGGCTAATAGACATTTTTGTTTGATCAAGTTATTAAATATCTCTGTATAACACTCTCAGCTCAGAAAATGTTAAATTGAGAATAAAAAAATGGTCATTTCTCTCAAGGGCCTTACAATATTAAGAGATACCTTTGTAAAGCCATGAACTGTTCCTATAAGGTGGTATAAACTAGGTACAAGTCACACATGATGGAGTCCAAAGGATGGACGGATTGCGTACACTGGCCCCTGAGGATTGGGTGTTTAGGGAAAGTTTCACAGAAAACTTTGACTTAGTCTCAGAGGATGGAGGGGAGGAAGATTTCACACCAGGGTGTGCCAAAGCACAGGGCTATGAAAAGTACTAGGCATATTCATAGGTCATTGTCACAACAGCTGTGACTAGACCAGAGGACATGAAGGACTCTAGCGAGATGGGCAAATGGGTATTTGGAAGTGGGAAGAGGGCTGCATCTGGTGCTTGGCTTTCTTACCCCTGATCTGCCCCTTGGTGAGATGAATCAGGATCCGGAATGGTGCCACCTGAAAAATATGTCCCTGAAAGACTTTGTGGAATTCTAACTTTATAGATTAGTAAATGGGTTTACCCATTTACCCTGTAGAGCATCATGTATTTCGTGATAGAATACTAGATTCCATAAGATTATGCATTTGATGCCTTAATTCAAGAGTCTAATTTCGTAGTTCTAATTTAAAGTACAAAATGTGGGACTCACTTGCTTATACAAGTGTATATTAATATATTCATATTAAGGCATTAAATGTACTCCTAGGGTGACAAAAAAAAATAGGTTGTCTATGGTCAATTCCGGCTCACAACGTTAATCCCTACTGCTCCCCCGTATAATAAAATATAGCTCCCGCCATTGTTAGTATCCTACCAACTCCATCAAAGAAAGTATAAAAATAATTGCCATCGAGGGATAAAGTCAATATTTGGCACAGTAGTTATTTTGATATACTTATTTGGAGTGGGAAAGTTATCACTCTGGACATCAATAGATAGGATGTTACACAGCCTGTGAAGCCCCTGAAACGCAAGATTACAGGTGTGTGAATTTTTGGAGGCAGGAGAAAGTCATATCCTTGGATGCGTCCTCAGCTACCTTTCTCTCTTCCCTCACAAATGGATAGGAGCCGCTAGTGTTTAAAAAAAACAAAGATAGAATTATGGTAAGAATAATGTTCTATATTTTCTGGCCAATCTGCCATTCTTTTTTTTTTTTTTTTGACGTTCAAAATAAAATTTTTATAGCTTTGTTGGTATATAATTGAAAGACAATAACTGCGCATATTCCAAGTGTACAATTGGGTAAGTTTTGACAGGTATATGCATCTGTGAAACAGTCATCACAATCAAGACAGCAAACATATTCATATAGACACATGAAGTCATACGGTATTTAACACGTGTTTCGTCTGGTTTCTTCTACTCTGCATAATTGTTTTGGGACTCGTCCCTGTGTTGCATGAATCAGTAGTCATTCCTTTTTATTGTTGAGTAATATTCCATTGTATGGATATTCCACAATACATTTACCCACCAATGGACATTCAGTTGTTTCTAGTTTTTAGCTATTACAAATAAGCAGCTGTGAATATTTGTGCACAAGCCTTTGTGTGGACATAAGCATTCATTTCTCTTGAGAAAATATCTAGGAATGAAATGGCTGGGTCATAACGTTGGTAAATTTTTATCTTTTTAAGAAACTGCCATACTGTTTTATAAAGTAGTTGTAATATTTTATACTCCCGCCAGCAGAGTATTGGAGTTCCAGTTGTTCCACATCCTCACCAACGCTTAATATGGCCAGACTTTATAGTTTTAGCCATTCTAGTGGGTGTATAGTGATATTCCATTATGGTTGTAATTTGCACTTCCCTAATGACTAGTGACATTGAACATAAGATTTGTAGCAAGACATTATCCAAACTGGCCTGGCTACTGCTTGGGGAGAGGATTTTCTAAGTTCTTTTTATATTGAAGCAAAATAGCACAGTGGTTAAACACACAGACGTGGCATGTCCCTAATAACGTATATACAAAGATATTCATTGCAGCGTTGTTTGTAATAGCAGAAAAACGAAAACACTAAGTATCCTTTAATAGAGGCCTGGTCAAATAGGTTATAGCATCGTATTAGGTTCTCCAGAGAAAAGGAACCATAGGAAGTGTCTGTATATAGTTAGAGATTTATTTTGAGGAATTGGATCATGGGATTGTGGAGACTTGGTGAGTCTAAAATCTGATAGGGGTAGCTGGCAGCCTGGAGACTCAGGAAAGAGTTGCAATTGAAGTCCAAAGGCAGTCAGGCTGGAGACCCAGGAAGGAGCCGATGTTGCAGCTCAAATTCAAAAGCAGTCTCCTTGGAGAATTCTCTCTTGCTCAGAGGAGGTCAGTTTTTTCTTCTATTCAGGGCTTCACCAGTTTGGTTGAGGCCCACTCACACTATGGAAGGCATTTTGCTTACTCAAAGTATACCAATTTAGACCCTCACAGAAACATCCAGAATAATGTTTGAACAAATATCTGGGCACCCTATGGCCCAGCCAAGTTGACACATAAAATTAACCATCACAAATATGAATGAAATACTATGCAGCCATTAAAAAGGAAAGACTGCTCTATATGTTCTGAAATGAATATATATCCAAGATATATTATTAAGCAAGAAAAGCCAGATACAGATGGCATGTAAAATATACTACTGATATAAAAAATTTCTTAAATAATATACATGGTTATGATTGTAGATGCATAGTATATAACTTGAAGGACATATGAGACATTCATATGGGGGAAGAGAAGTTTACTTCTGAAGAAGGCAACTGAGTGGCCAGGGAATAGGGAAGAAAGGAAACTTATTTTCGAATTTACACAATATCTTTTTTAATTTTGAAATTTTATGGCATGTTTAGAAGAAGCCTTGGCTTTGAATCTCAGCTACGTCCATTAAAGATGTGTCCCAGCCATCCTTTTTGAGGACTGTAGGCACAAGGACAACCACTTTAGAGCAAAAGTGATGGCAAGTTGGAGGGACAGGGATGGAGGCAGAGAGTGCTCTAGAGTGCCACAGACAGAATCCAAGACTGCGGCTCACCCCTTGCTGTGGGGTGGACAGCCCAGCCCAGGGACTGGGGAAGGTGGGGCTGGAGCCTGGGGGGACCTGTGAGAGCTGGGATGAGGTTGAGTTGCTCAGGGAGCACCATGGCTCCACCAAGCAGTGCTTTTTGCTTTGTAGGGAAGTCGGACTTACTCACTTTTTGGTCTGAAGATGGGAAAGATGACGTGGGTCCCAGGGGCCTTTAACCCCATCCAGAGGCAATCTTTTTCTGTTACAGACCAGACTCTGCCCTGACACTTTAAGTGTACAAATCTGTGGAGAGACCCCTCCTCACAGGGGGCCTGCAGAGGAAATCCCTGCACAGGGTGGACAGGTGAGCCCTCTGCTTTGCCAGCTCTTTAAGATTTGGACTGCACAGTAATAGAGGTTTGCTTCAAAAAAAAAAAAAAAAAAGCAGCATGTGTTGCAACTTCGTGATCAACACGTGGTCTTAGCTGATAGCGTGCGGTTACTTTCTGTGTAACTCCAAGTCCCTCCTGCCCTCCTCCCTCTTCCACATGCTCCTACCTCCCTATTCCCCTCCCCCCACTTCCCTTGATTTTCCCCAAACTCTAGGCTGACTTGACTCCCTACTTCCCCATCTCACCCTGACCACCCCATGCGCTCCTTGGTTGGATATCTTCAAAGGAATGAGCGGGTCCCCAGCCCCAGCTGCCACTGACTGAGTTGACCCATGGGCACATTTTAAAGCTGACCTTTGGCTTTTTGCTTGTTTTGTTGAAGTTTCTTTTAGGAGGTGAGGGGAAGGGTACTCTTTTTTTGTTTAATTGAGCTAACATTGGTTTATAACATTAAATAAGTTTCATGTGTACAACATTATAACTTAACATCTGTATACCCTACAGTGTGCTCACCACCAAAATCTAATTTTCATCCATCACCATACAGTTGACCCCCATTATCCATTTTGCCCTCATCCCACCCCTATTTCCCCTCTGGTAACCACCAATCTGTTCTCTGTATCTACATGTTTGTTTTTGTTTTGTTTGTTTTGTTTTTTTATATTCCACATATGAGTGCAATCATACCGTATTTGTCTTTCTCCCTCTGACTTATTTCACTAAGCACAATATCCTCAAGGTCCACCTATATTGTCACAAATGAAAAGATATCATCTTTTTTATGGCTTAGTAGTATTCCAGTGTGTGTGTGTGTGTGTGTGTGTGTGTGTGTGTGTGTATCTCACATCTTTATCCATTCATCTGTTTGCGGGCACATAGAGTGTTTCCATATCTTGGCTATTTTAAATAATACTGCAATGAACATAGGGGTGCATATATCTTCTCAAATTAATGTTTTCATGTTCTTTGAATAGATACCATGCATTCTTAGTTTCTTGAGGAATCTCCATATTGCTTTCCATAGTGGCTACACCAATTTAGATTCCCACCAGCAGTGTGTGAGGCTTCCCTTTTTCTCCATGTCCTCTCCAACATCTGTTATTTCTTGTCTTTTTGACAATAGCCATTCCAATAGGTATGAGGTGATATCTCATTGTGGTTTTGATTTGCATTTCCCTAATAATTAGCGATGTTGGACATTTTTTCATGTGCTTGTTGGTCATCTGTGTGTCTTCTCTGGAGAATTTCTATTTAGTTCATCTGCCCATTTTTTAATCAGTTATTTTTGTTGTTGTTAAGTTATATGAGTGTTTTATATATTTTGGATATTAAGTCCTTATCAGATATATGATTTGCAAATATCTTCTCCCGTTCAGTAGGTTTTCTTTTTAATTTCATCGATGGTTTCCTTTGCTGTGCAGAAGTGTTTTAGTTTGATGTAGTCCCATTTGTTTATATTTTCTTTTGTTTTCCTTGCTTGGGGAGACATTTCCAGAAAAATATTACTGAGACCTATCTCAAAGAGCGTACAGCCTATGTTTTTTTTCTAGGAGTTTTATAGTTTCTGGTCTTACATTCAAGTCTTTATTCCATTTTGCGTTAATTTTTGGTTTTGTTGCAAGATAATGATGTAGTTTCATTCTTTTGCATGTGGCTGTCCAAGTTTCCCAACACCATTTATTGAAGAGGCTTTCCTTTCTCCATAGTATGTTCTTGGCTCCTTTGTCATAAATTAGCTGTCCATAGATGTGTGGGTTTATTTCTGGGCCCTCAATTCTGTTCCTTTGATCTGTGTGTCTGTTTTTTCTGCCAGTACCATGCTGTTTGATTACTATAGCTTTGTAGTGGATTTTGAAATCAAAGTGTGATTCCTCCAGCTTTGTTCATTTTCCTCAGGATTGCTTCATCTATTCAAAGTCTTTTGTGGCTCCATACAAATTTTTGGATTTTTTGTTCTATTTCTGTGAATAATGTCATTGGGATTTTAATAAGGATTGCATTAAATCTGTAGATTGCTTTAGGTAATTGGATGGTTTAACAATGTTAATTCTTTCAATCCATGAGCACGGACTATCTTTCTATTTCTTTGTGTCTTCTTCAGTTTCTTTCAACAATGTCTTACAGTTTTCAGTGTACAGGTCTTTCTTCTCCATGATTAAATTTATTCCTAGGCATTTTACTCTTCTTGTTGTTATTGTAAATGAGATTGTTTTCTTAATTTCTCTTTCTGCTAGTTCATTTTTAGTGTATAGAATCACAGCTGATTTTTGTATATTGATTTTGTATCCTGCAAATTTACGGTGTTTGTTTATTATTTCTAACGGTTTGTTTGGTGGAGTCTTTAGGGTTTCCTATACATAAAATCATGTCATGCACAAATAGTGAGTTTTACTTCTTCCTTTCCAATGTGAATGCCTTTCATTTCTTTTTCTAGCCTAATTGCTCTGGCTTGGACTTCCCATACTATATTGAATAAGAGAGGCAAGAGTGGGCATCCTTGTCTTGCTTCTGATCTTAGAGAGGTACCTTTTAGTTTTTGACCATTGAATATGGTGTTAGCTGTGGGTTTGTCATATATTGCCTTTATTCTGCTGAGATGTCTTCCTTATATATTCATTTTACTGAGAGTTTTTATCATAAATGTGTCTTTGCTCTTGTCAAATGCTTTCTCTGAATGTATTGAAATGATCATGTGACTTTTATTCTTCATTTTGTTAATGTGGTGTATCAGATTGATTGATCTGGGAATGTGTAACCATCCTTGCATCCCTGGAATGAATTCCACTTGGTTGTGGTGTATGATCCTTTTAATGTATTGTTGTATTTGGTTTGCTGATATTTTGGTGAGAATCTTTGCATCTATGTTCATCAGAGATATTGGCCTGTAATTTTCTTTTTTTGTGTTGTCCTTATCTGGTTTTGGTATCAGGGTAACATTTGCTTTGCAAAATGAGTTAGGAAGTGCTCCCTCCTATTCAATATTTTGGAAGAGTTTGACAAGGATAAGTATTAAATCTTCATTGAGTGTTTGGTAGAATTCACCAGTGAAGCTATCTAGTCCTGGACTTTTGTTTTTCAGCAGGTTTTGATTACTCTTTCAATCTCCTTACTAGTTATCAATGTATTCACAATTTCTATTCCTTTATGATTCAGTCTTGGAAGTTTGTATGATTCTAATAATTTCTATTTCTTCTAGGTTATCCAATTTGTTGACACATAGATGTTCATAGTAGCCTCCTATAATCCTTTGTATTTCTGTGGTATCCATTGTAACTTCTCTTCTTTCATTTCTGATTTTATTTATTTGAGTCTTATCTCTCTTTTTCTTAGTAAGTCTAGCTAAGGAGTGGTCAGTTTTGTCTTTTCAAAGAACCAGCTGTTAGAGTCATTTATCTTTTCTATTGTCTTTTTAATTTTTATTTCATTTAATTCCACTCTGATTTTTATTATTCCTTTCCTTCTGCTGACTTTTGGCTTCACTTGTTCTTCTTTGACTGGTTCCTTTAGGTGTAAGATTAGATTGTTTGAGGTATTTCTTGTTTCTTGATGTAGGCTTGTATTGCTATAAACTTCCCTCTTAGTACAGCTTTTGCTGCATGCCATAGATTTTGGTATATCATGTTTTCCTTTCCATTTATCTTCAGGTATGTTTTTATTTCTCTTTGATTCCTTCATTGACACAAGAATTGTTCAATAGCGTGTTGTTTGGTCTCCACATATTTGTGATTTTTCCAGCTTTTTTCGTGTATTGGATTTGTAGTTTTATACCACTGTGATCAGAAAAGATGCTTGATATGATTTCAGTCTCTTAAATTTACTGAGACTTGTTTTGTGTGCCAACATATGGCCTATGCTTGACAATGTTCCATGTGCACTTGAGAAGAAGGTATATTCTGCTGGTTTGGGATAGAATGGTCTGTATGTACTTATTAAGTCCATCTGGTCAAATGTTTCATTTAGGGCTGATGTTTCCTTGTTTACTTTCTGTCTGGATGGTGTATCCATTGATGTAGGGGGCTGTTAAAGTCCCCTACTATTATTGTGTTGCTGTCCATTTCTCCCTTTAGGTTTGTTAATAATTGTTTCATATATTTTGGTGCTCCTATGTGAGGTGCAAATATATTAATAAATGTTATATCTTCAGATGAATTGTCCTCTTTATCATTATATAATGTCTATCTCTCTGTTTCCTTTTTGCAGCTTGCAGTCTATTTTGTCTGACATGAGTATGGTTACATTTCCTTTCTTTTAGCTGCCATTTGCTTGTAGTATCATCTTCCATCCCTTCACTCTGAGCCTATATTTCTCTTTAGAGCTGAGATGGGTTTCCTGGAGGCAGGATATAGTTGGGTCTTGTTTTTAATCCATCCAACCACTCTATGTCTTTTGATTGGTAAATTCAATCCATTTACATTTAGGGTGAATATTGATATATGAGGGCTTAATATTGCCATTTTATCCTTTTAAAAAATTTAAAAAAAATTTTTCCTTTTTCTCCCAAAGCCCTCCAGTACATAGTTGTGTATTTTTAGTTGTAGGTCCTTCTAGTTGCATGTGAGATGCTGCCTCAACACAGCCTGATGAGCAGTGCCATGTCTGCACCCAGGATTTGAACCAGCAAAACCCTGGGCCACCATGGTAGAATGCACCAACCCAACCCTTTGGTCATGGGGCTGGCCCCCATTTTATCTTTTATTTTCTGGTTGTTCTATATTTCTATTTTGTCTTTTTCTTTGTAAGCATACTCTCTGCTCACTTCTTCCTCTCTTCTTCTTCTGGCATGCCCATTATCCTCATGTTGCCTTTCCTAATGGAGTTGGATAGTTCTCATAGAAATACTTAAATTGTTTAAAAAAATTTTATTTTTCCTTCTTCTCCCCAAAGCCCCCTAGTACATAGTTGTATATTTTAGTTGTGGGTCCTTCTAGTTGTGGCATGTGGGACACTGCTTCAGCATGTCCTGACAAGCAGTGCTAGGTCTGCGCCCAGGATCCAACTGGCAAAACCCTGGGCCACTGAAGCAGAGCATGCAAACTTAACGAGTCAACCATGGGCTGGCCCACAAATACTTAATTTTTTAAAAATCTTCATTTTCTTTCCTCTTATACCTGAATCATTCCCACATGTCTGTCTTTGAGCTCAGAAATTCTTTCATCTGGTCTGCTCTATTTCCAGTGCTTTCTAATACATTCTTCATTTCACTATTCAGTTCTTCAGCTCTAGAATTTGTTTCTTTCATTTTTCCCCCATAACTTAACATTTATTCTTTTCAAATTCTCTGCTAAAGCTTATTCATTTTATTTTCCAACTCTACCAAAGAGTTTGAGAGAGAAAGCAGATTTCACTTTATTTCCATTGCGTTCTGCATAAAGCCCTTTGGATGCCAGTTTGGATTGTACTGTGACATATTAGACAAGCCCATTAAAATAATGACAGCCTGCATTTGTGTGGTGCTTTTCCATTTAAAAGAACATTCATGTACCTTATGTATTTTGATTCTGATAATAATCTTATGAGATTGACAGGGGAAGATTAATAGCCCCACTTAGAGGTGAGGAAAATAAGGCTCAGAGAGCTAAGTGATGGCCCAAAGTCACTGTGTCTTTGGCAGGCTAAAGACCAGGATCTGAGCATCCTGACTCTTAATTCAGGCTCATTTTACATGGGTATAAAACCTCACACTCTTTGGGGCCAGCTGCATGGCTGAGTGGTTAAATTTCTGTGCTGTGCTTTGGCGGCTCAGGGGTTTGACAATTTGGATCTTGGGTGCAGACATGGCACTGCTCATCAAGCCATAGTGAGGTGGTGTCCCACATGGCAGAGCCAGAAGTACCTACAACTAGACTATACAACTATGTACTGGGGGGATTTGGGAAGAAGAAGAGGGGATAAAAAAAGAGAAGATTGGCAACAAATGTTAGCTCAGGTGTCAATCTTTAAAAAAAAATTTTTAAAAACCCCTCACACTCTGAAAAATTAAAGTTTAGCCCTCTCAGTGAAGTAGGAGTCAAAGAGTCCTCCATCAGTAATCAATTAAAGCTGTCATTGAATTCCCAGACAATAGTACAAACCATCTTATCTCCTCTTTCATATCACACCCAGTTCCCATTTGGGTTCTTTCCATTTCAAGATGTCTCCCATAATTAAAACAATTTTTAAAAATAATTGTAAGCCTCTTCCCTTGACCCCACATGCTTCCTCCAACCACCACTCCCGTATATAGAAAAATTTCTTAGAGGAGTTGTCTGTATATTCTGTCTGTACTTTCTCATCTCTCATTCTTTCTGTTGTCATCTTTATTGCTCCACTGAGACTACTTGTCAAGGTCAGCAGTGAACTTGACACATGCCCTCCAAGACATTCTACTTCATATTTGATGAATGGAGTTGCTTTTTACTGAGATGAGACTCTTAAGAGAGGAGCAGTTTTGGCAGGTAACCAAGAGTTTGCTTTCACAAACTCTTTTGCTGTTAAGTTTGACGAGTCTAGACCTCCAGGTGGACATAA
Organism: Equus quagga; assembly: GCF_021613505.1. Taxonomy (NCBI): domain Eukaryota; kingdom Metazoa; phylum Chordata; class Mammalia; order Perissodactyla; family Equidae; genus Equus; species Equus quagga. Next base: position 28,549,735 of record NC_060268.1, on the reverse strand, counting down.
TGAGTATGCAGTTGGGCAAATGAGTCTGCAATCAAAGAAAAGAGATTTAAGCTAGGTATATAAATTTACTCTAAATAAGACTATAACATGCTAACTAAAGCTAAGTTTATTTGAACTATATCAGTCCACTGTGGAAACCCTGCTTATCTCATTCTTATCAAAACCTTTTTTTGGTAAATTTCTTTTTAAATTAATGCAAATGGGAAAATTAAATTAATTAAACTGTGGTGAATCATGAGTATAATAGCAAAATTTCCTCAAAACTTGAAATTTTTGGTACCATTGATGCAGGCTTGGTGAGTCGAGGAGACAAAATAAAGATTTCTTGGACTCTCAAGGTCTGGCAGTAGTGCTCTTTTATTCAAAGAATAGCATGGAGTAGCATGGGGACAGGACCCATGGGCAGTAAGAGCTGCAGGCATGGGGACAGGACTCATGGGTAGTAAGAGCTGCAGGCATGGGGACAGGACTCATGGGCAGTAAGAGCTGCAATGGGTTGAGGGTAGGGCTCAACTTATAAGGCATATGTATGTGAGTTATTTCTTTACAAGACAAAGGAAAGATCACGTAAAAAAGTCATTCAAATGCTATCAGTGTAGGTGGGGTCTGGTTATTGGGTGGTCCTATAACTTTAGATAAGAATCAGATTGGATCAGGTCAGGATGTCCTATGCTTCCCAGAGGATGATATAGATCAGTATGTAGGGCAGGAGGCCTTGGGCTTCTCCCTGGGGAAGCCTCGATCCTCATCATAAGACCCTCCCTGAACCCATTTGGCTCCAAAATCTTTTGGGGATATGAATGATGGTCAATCTTCTGTAACTGCTTCTGGCTGTACAAGGTCGTAAAGCTGTCCCTAAATGGGGCCATAGGGGAAAAGGTAGGAAGTTCAGGGGACCAGAAGGTTGCACCCGCAGAGTCCAAGGCTGATGAGGTGTACAGATCCTCTGGAAACGAGAGAATCATTTGACGAGAAGTGGTCGAGGAGGTGAAACTTCATTGACATGTGGAAGACGAACAATGAAATAGACAACAAATTTTAATAAGAAATACAATCAATATGATTAACCCAATGAATAAGGCTTTGATACTAGTCAAGAGACCTGGACCTGACCAGGAGTCCAACCAATCATTTAGGGAGGGGGTAGGGTCAGACATGGATTTAATTTGGTGGCTCATATCAGATAGGAAGCCAGAGATATTTTGATGGTAGTCAGGAATATAGACACAACATTCGATTTTTATAATGGCACAAGTGCCCCCCTGTGCTGCCGTCAAGACATTCAGTGCCATTCGGTTTTGGAGGACCACCTTACGCATTTGGGATACTTCTAAATCGAGCAGTGAAAGGCTATGTTGTGTATCATTTAATGCCTTCATGGTGAATTTGTTTAGGGCTTCCATGTTCCAGATGACACTTTCGACTCCTAATTGGGGAAGGAAAATTGAGGCAAGATGATCATACCAGTGGAAGACAGAATGGTTCCAGCATTATTGCAAGTTGAGTAGGTTAGCAGGAGGAGATGTAGTAAATGTAGCTCTACCTTGTATCCAGACAAAACCTAGGGTGCATCATCCAATCCATCCAGGCGGCAGCCAAGGCCATAAGTCAGAGCCACATAACCATTGAGTGCTGTTAGTGGCTAACCAATGTATGCTGGGCTGTCTATCCCAGTCAGTCCCAAACCAATCAGTATTTCTTAAGGCTATGATATGAGAACACATATAATGGGAAATTTGTCCCATAGGTCGGGCGCTATTAGGCCACATATCTCAAGTGTGATTGCTTTATTCCCCACACAGACTGGCTTTTGACTGAGTTGACCACTAGTAGGAGTGAGCCAAATATTTTCATCCCAAATTTGATATAGTCCATCCTGTGTGTATCAATAGGTTGAGGACTTTACCTTTGGAACTCATTGTCTATGATCCATCTGTGACAAGGCAAATCTAGTTAGTATTTGGGCAGTAGAATTGAAGGAAAAGTTTTGATTGTGGCCAGGGAGCTCCCAGGTATCAGAGACGGATGGCCACAAGGAGACATTGTGATTACTAACAGATGAATCTTGTCGAAGGGAAAAGCTAGAAGTATATCCATGAATGTGTACTATAGCTTCTACTGAAACATAATTTTTCTCTCTAAAGTCACCCTCATTTTTACAAAAGACAGCCAAATTAAGATAAACTGGTTTGCAAAATAAGTGTAGTTTCAATAAAATTTGGTCCAAGTATTTACATAAGTGCAGCAAGAATAGCAATTGATCATATAGGCTCTTTTAAATCTGCTTTGCTGGAATTTTTTATCAGAAATCTCAGATTGAAATTTAAAGACCTCTTGAGGCCCGAAAGCCAAGCCAAGGACTTTCCATCAGACTTTGCCTGCAATACCTACAGATTTGGGTTGATTCCTCTCTTTTCAAGGTCCCCCCAAATATTGAGGTTCCTTGCACCTGCCAGATAAGCCAGCTTCCTTACTTACCAGGTAAGATTGCTGGAATCTCTGTAAACAACGTACCAGGCCAATATTTCCAAGTGGCTTTATTCTAGAAAGTCCAATCTTTGTTCCTGAAAAGCTGTCTTGTCATATCTAAGCCTCTATGTTTCTCTCAAATATGACATTCCAGTCAAAGCCTTGGTAATATAACCAATGTGCCCTGTTATAAGGAGAACAGATTCTCATTGAACTTATGCAAATAGCTATATTGCCATGAAATAACCATACTCACTCACAAAGAGTTTCCTAATTCTGGAGGGATCAGGTAGGGAGAAAAACATAAATGTTTCAGTTCTGCTCATAATGGTATAATTTCACTAAATTGCTTTAAGTCATAGTTAGCATAAGCTTAGATCTGAGAAAATAAAACAAAACATCAAGAACAATATTTCAAACAAAAGTCATAAAAATTATAATCATCCTCATCAGTTCATACGGTCCTGTATGATCGATTCTTGATCTTAATCTTCTGTTAGCAGTTTTATGAGGTCATCAGTTTCTCTGTTAGAATTCTGTAATTTCTTACCCAGTTCAGTTTTATAATCTGAAAGTTTGTCAGAAACCTGTAGTTTAGAATCTTGTGTCAGAATCCTTTCCAGGAATTTCTCTGAAGATGGAACATATTTGCAAAAGCAAAAAGCATCAGAGTAAAACAGCAACTATCTGCAAATGACAAAAGACTCAAAAGGGCAATTGACAAAGAAACTTGGCTACTTCTGTGACATACAACACTTCTAGATGATAACTAGAATTATGACTGATAACCAGGACAGATCAGAATTTTAGGAATGTTATAGAATTTTAAGACATCTATATCAATAGCATTTACTCATATAATACCACCTAAGAAAGTTTATCATCGCTTATTTGACAATGCTTCCCATGTAGTTTAACAGACTAAATAAGCCTAATTAGTTTAGTATTTTCCTCCTTATAGGAAGAGAGAGCAAATTTCTTTGAGAAGTCTCAGGGGCCCTCTGAAAATCCCAAGAGAAAATTTCCTCCTTTTGGGTCAAAAGAAAGCCTTCATTCAGGATTTGAATATTCTTTTCTTTCTTTTTTTTTTTTTTTTTGATGGAGAAGCTTGTCAAAAATATCAAAATGTTTTAAAACACTTGTTCAAATAGGACACAATGCTCACTGTGAAACAATGCTCAGGTTTCCATTCAAAACGACAACAGAAACAGTCAAGAGCAGTTAAAATAGTCAAAAAATCTTAAGAGAGACCTCTTTCTTTCTGAATATAGGAAATTATTTTAACAAAACATAGATTTTGTCTTTTACGTACAGTTAGAACAGGCCAAAAGTTCAAGAAAATTATCCTTTGAGAGAAAAACCAAACTTTAATTTCTGCACCAGCTTATTTTTAACATTAAAACTCATTTACTTAATTGGATTTACTTTAATCTTAGCCAACTTGACCAGGTATAAAACCTCTTTTTGAATTTCTCTTTCACAAACCTTAAACTTTCTTTTTACATTCAGAATTTGTCCCATGTTTTCTTTGTTCCCTTATAGTACATTAGGACAAATTAATTAGAACTTTTAACCCTTAACAGACTCTAGTAAACACTAAAAAGGTAAGCAATTATGAATTGTCTTTTATATCAGCATTCTAAACACTTTTCATAATTTCTAGAAACACGTCACTACAGTAATAGACCCAAACACTTTTAGCCTCTCTGCAACAAGAAGCCAAAGATAGATAACTTAGATATATTTAGCAATAATGTTTCAGTGTTCTATCCAATCCAAAAATGACCCAGATACTCAATAGATTTTTATCATTTAACTTAACTTGGCAAAACTCAAGATTGTTACCAAAAAGAATTTGGAAGCTGTTTTTCCCCAAGTATACAGACCATAAAACAGTTATTGTACCCACAAACTCTTATCCATTTTCATCTATCTAAATCATTTGTTTCCAACAATTATGTTCATATCACCCATGAAAACTTCTTGAGATATTAGACAAAATTAGCCATCACTTAAAGCTATTATTTTGCTGACGAATTTCTAGTAGACAATGTGAGCTTACTTGACTAGTAAACCCAGGCTGCATGCCTGCATCATATCCCAATACTGACAGCTCTGACAAGACTATTTCAATCAAATGAACAAACTTAAATAAGCTTTCATTTACCAAAGGTTAATTCACATCACGTTAGCTTGAAAGACATTGGGTTAATTTCTACTACGTTTAGAATTTATGTAAATGCTTACTTTAAGCCAATTAAACAGAGGTCTTAAGGTTGGCCATACCATCTGGAGGTAAAATACCACACACATATAACATACATCTAGACACACATACACAGAGTCTCCACAGCTATTGTTTTAAAATTACTGCCAAGAATCAGGTACAGTAATACAAAGCTCACTAGTTTTGAATCCAAATTTTTTTGGGGCCTTGTTATCCATATCTGTGGAGAAGACACTCAAGATGCTAGGTTTTTGGCCAGGACACTCTTTTGGTCATTTTTCCTTTTTTTTTTCTTCAGTCTTCGGAATTAGTGGTGGGCTAGATAGTCCCCAGAGGATTTGCAAGCTCTTTGAGATAAGGGAAATGGGTGGAACCTGAATGCATCTAGAGCCGCTTTCCTAGCCTTACAAGGATTTTCCAAGGATGGTTGCTTTGATTTCTCAGAAACTGGGTTGTAACTCAAATGACGTTATAGGTTGATCTACCTGTCCAACTGAATCATAAAGGCACAGAGAAACCCCTCAAGTTTTCTCCCGGCTGGAGTTTCTGGGGCATAATACATCCAATTGAAAGTGTTTCCAATTAGTTAAAATGCACTTGAGTGGTGAGTCTCCAGGGATGATTAGGGCATTCCCCATGACAGTAAAGCTGGTGTGCAACTGACTGAGGCTGGAGAAAGGGTGCAGAGCCTGACAGTGGGTGTCAATATGGTTATAAGATTTCATCAAGTCCCACTTAGCCAGAGCGCTTAGTCCCTGAGCCAGCACAAGGGGAACCAGGGAAGCAGGAAGCAAAGGCCTGGAACTTGCTGGGGGCTGAGACTCCCAGCGCTGGGGTTGAGAGTTAAGTCCCTGGCCAAAGGTTTTCAATTTTACAGAAGGTCCAGGTTCTGCTCAGGTCCAGCCTGAACTTAACCTCCACTTGGAGACAACAGAGGAAGTGATGAACGAAACAGAGAAAGGAAAAGAAGAGATCAGGCCTCGCCCTCATGGCTTCTTCCAGAGGGTTATCAAGATAAGAGTCACACAACAGTTCCCATGCCAGGGCACACAACCCAGCAGGACAGTTCACAAAATAAATCACAGGTCTCCTGTCTGCATAACGGACTCAGTAGGTGCCTAAAATACTAGAGTCAAGTGCCAAGAGAGAGGATCCCACTCGGGGTCGCTGGAGTGATCAGGCCCAGAACCTAAAGTTGGGGCTCCCAGGGGTGGAGCCTTTGACTCTTTAAAGATTTCTTGTTTCCCAGTTGCAAAGCTCAAAAGGAGACCAAAATGGCCACTGTAACTCTAAGAGAGATGAAAGAAAAAGGTCCATTACCTTGAAAATCCCCCCTGAACATAGGGCAGCGTCCTACCAGTTTTTCCTCCTATGGGATTCCTATGGCAAGGGATGATGGGGGGTCCCCCTGCATGGCATCCCTTGTATACCTTCCCTATTATGCCTGGAAGTAATAGGTGCCTGGTGAATGGTCCCAGAGGTAAAAGAATAGAGAAAAATGGTGAGGAATTTTCCACTGGTCTGGGGGACATTCTACCCAATTGCATCCTGGAGCCATTCTCCCAAGAAGGAGTTCCCATACTCAACCAAAGTTAGAGTTTGGTACATTCCTTGAACCGGAGTCCTGATTGGGACTTTCCCGGTTCAGAGTGTGTTCAGGAGCCACAGGGAGGGATGCCAATCCAGCCTTAGGAAAAGAAACCTGCCACGGGAGTCTTGGAGATTGGTGACCATTGTCATGACTTAAGTGGTCAACCCGTGCCCATGTAAAATTTATATATTAGAGATAAGATTAGGAAGGAATGGATTAATTCATTCTCCATCACCCTCAGGCTTAATGTACTGATTCTCTTCAAACTGAATGCCATGGTTTGCCGCATAGAGTAGCCATGGGCAGCAAACATGGATTCATACAGCTGTCCAAGAAAGTTCCTGATGGAGAAGTGAATTTAGATCCACCTTTGAAAAAGAGGAAGGCACAAGAAAGAAAAGGGCACTTACCAGAACTTCAGCTCACAAGCCAATGAAGCAAGATTCCCGTAAGGGCCACCAGAAGAAACGATGAGGGCTTGGTGAGTCGAGGAGACAAAATAAAGATTTCTTGGACTCAAGTTCTGCTGTTTTTTTCAGAGAATAGCAGGGGGACAGGACCCATGGGCAGTAAGAGCTGCAGGCATGGGGACAGGACTCATGGGCAGTAAGAGCTGCAATGGGTTGAGGGTAGGGCTCAACTTATAAGGCATATGTATGTGAGTTATTTCTTTACAAGACAAAGGAAAGATCACGTAAAAAAGTCATTCAAATGCTATCAGTGTAGGTGGGGTCTGGTTATTGGGTGGTCCTATAACTTTAGATAAGAATCAGATTGGATCAGGTCAGGATGTCCTATGCTTCCCAGAGGATGATATAGATCAGTATGTAGGGCAGGAGGCCTTGGGCTTCTCCCTGGGGCAAACTTGATCCTCATCACTATCTGAGGATTAAATCAGCTCAGATCAGCCTTTGGTAAATAGTACTCACCATTTGTGAAATCAAACTCCTAATCTACCCAAACTCATAATCTATCAATGGGGGGAGGCTCCAAGAACTCACAGACTCCAGCTCTGGGGACAAAAATGCAGGCTTAGGGAAGTATAGTGATTTTAACATCCTCACAACTAAAGTTCAACCAATCAAACTGTATCCTACTTCTTTCCTCTTAACTAAATTTGATTTGGGTTATCATTTATTGCAGATAGTTTTGCAAGATATCTTTAATCCTATCTTGGAACAAGGTGGAGTATAAAACAATACAACCAACAAGCCTACTAATATATTTTAACAAAGAGATGGGGAGGTTGGAGATTAGAAAGGGAAATTCTAAATTTTGGAATTGCTTCCTTGTGAACCAGCACTGCTCAGCGGTAAGATGCTGGCTCAGTCCTTAAATCCCAGTCAGGAATGTCTCCCCACACCCATCCTGCCTGACTGAATCTCAACACTACTCCCACCCCTGCTCGCTAAGCAAACATCTCTTCATGGTTTGGTCTCCTCCCACTTAAGTGAGAGAGAGACTGTGTGGGGCAGGGGTATTTCCCACTGCACATAGTTTTCAATGTAGCTCTTGTTTATAGTGTCATTTTGGGATTGGTTTGTATGAGTCAGTCCCATGAGACTGAAAAACTCCAGATGCACAGACAGAATCAAGTGTGGGCCTGTGAGCTGAGGACGGGATCCAATGTGCTGGGGTAACGGTGCTGCCTCCACCTCCTGAATCCCTTCCTGAGCGGATCATCTGACCTTTCTGGATGACTTTGTTATCTCAGTCTAAGCAAGAGAGATAACTGTAACTTAACAAATGTAGCTTACAGGGACCCAGTGGGACTGCGAATAATGAAAAGTGTCCACGAGTTTAGCTGGTTTATCTTCTACCTTCAGTCTTTTTGCCAATTGAATTAAATGTGGTTCCACTAAAACTTGTTTGACCACTACCTCAAGTTGAAATACTACATAGTGACGATTGTTTGAAAGCCTTTCTCTATGAGGTTCACTATTTCAGCATTTTGTGGCTGTTCTAAAAGAGTATTACTATCACCTATAAACCATTTCACAAATGATCATCTCCCACTCCAGCAGACACACACACACTCACACATGCATTCACACACACATTTCTTTCCCAGTGTTTTCTCCTTCTCAGTCCTAGTGTCTAGTACCATTATGACCTCAGGGATTGCCAAGAATCCCCAACTGACCCAATAGTCTATCTCCATACTTTTTCCTGTCTACACTGGAACTTCCAAGAACATGGATTTTTAGTCAGACAGATCTGAGTTCAAATGCTGACTCTGTCATTTACTAGTTGGATGATCTTGAGTATTTCACTGAAAGTTCCTAATGCTTTGTTTGCACCTTATAAAATGGGGCTGTACTGTAGTATCAGTCACCTCACAGTGTTAGATGAGATAATGTAAATATAGTACTTAACACAATTCCTGGCACTTAATCAGCACTTCATAAATGCTGGCTGTTATTTCTTTTCATCTCCTGGGGCAATGCATTCTGTTATAGGAAATCACACCTAATTGATATTGACTACAAGCCCAATTAAATGTGCCAACGATTTTGAGGATCATTTTATTTTAAAAAAAAAAAAGGCAAAGAAAGAAGATAAATGTTAAAGGAATGTCTCTCAGACCATGGAATCTTATACAATGTGCAGCTATTAGGAGAGAATTTTGGGGGGAATATAATGGCAAGAAACCTCAAGAATCATATGTGATTAGGTGATTTTTATTCTGTGTTTATCCATAAGGCTGGCTCAGTGTGCAGCCATGGAGACCTGATTGTGATCTGAAGGAACGTTTATAGTCCAAGGCAAGTGAGCAATGCCCATTCTCACTCCTGTTTCCTCACTCCCAGGGCCAGGCTGACTCCACTTGTTCCTGATTCCCCCCAGGATCATTGTTGGGGGTAGGGACTGATAAATAGAGGGAACAGTGCTACCCACCTTCCTTGGGTCTCCAGCACTGATTCCCTCTACACATATACACCCCTCTCCTGCCTCCTCCTCAGCCCTTAGATCATTCCATTCCCACTCTACTTGTGATAGTATCTGGCCACTGCTCAGTCTCAGACCTGATATGTCTGTCCATACGAATAATCCATAATCAATCTATAAATCAAAATTGGGGTGAATTTATTATGAGCCAGATTAGAGGACTAGCCCAGGGCCTTCCTTCTCCAAGGAAGAAAGGGCACCAAAGAAGTTGGGTGTACAGAGTGATTATATACCATCTTGGAACAAAGAGCATACATTACATATGATAGCAATGTCTCTCTTACAATAGTCATGAGATTGTGTTGCTGGCACAGCAGATAGGGGAGCACAGCACTTCAGTGGCCACAAAGTCACAAGCAGGTCAGTAATAAATCCTTACTTTAGGGAGAGATGCTTATCCTAAAGGAAATGCCAATACGGGAGAAGTTACATCCCTATCTTTAAGGGCATCATTCTTGTCTTTGGGACACAGTAAATATTTAAAGCAGATGTACAATGCATGCTCAACAGGCCGTGTCAGGCCCTTGCAGAAAAACAAGGTCAGGCCGAATTAGTTTTAAACCAAATGGCTTCCTGATATACTCCAATATATTTTATTGCTTTTCATTTATTTATCATAGCCAAAGGACCAGTGTGTAGAGTGAGGCCTGCCAACACTCAGGGCTGAAACAATGCCAGTTGAGTGCTTCCCTCTCTAGCTTCAGTATTCCTGGAAACTCTGCTATTTTGCAGATCCTTTCCGAGAACTGGGCGGTCAAAGAGGAATGTAGAAGCCGGTCACGGGGCTGTTTGAACTACCGGGTGCCAAAATCCAAAAACAAAACAAAAAACTGCCTGAACTTGCTTATCCTTCACTTCCTTCCTCACAAAGCCCTCAGAATTCCTTTCTGTAATTTCCTTCCCCTTTAAGGTCATTTTTAAAAAACTTTTTATTATGGAAATTTTCAAACATGCCCTGAAGAAGAGAGAAGAATATAATGAATCCCCACTTGCCTACGACATGCAACTTAAACAGTAATCAACATTTTGCCCATCTTATTTCATCTCTCCTCCCTCTTTATTAGTTTTATTTATGTGTTTCTTTATTGCTAAAATGTTTTTAAAGCTAATTCTGAATTTATTTTTGATGAATTCTCCCTCTCTCCCGAGTCAAAGCTGGGAGTTGGTCAGAGACCCAACTGGTGAGCTCAGCCCCTCCCCCTGCCTCCCTCGCTCTCCATCACTGCCTCACAGTGGAAATCAGGTGCAAATACAATTTCATAACTCGGTATTTATTCTTCTAATCAATAATCTTGATTTCCTTCTTTATGCCACACACTGTGATAGGCACTGAGAATAAGAAGAGCACCAGGATAAGAAACTCTCAGTTCAGAGGGGAAAAAAGGAAGCAGAAAAACAATATTGTTGGTTTGGCCTGATAGTTTATAAAGGTACAGCGAGAGTGTTAATTTACTATATAGGCCTCCTTAAGTTTCCATTGTAACTCTAAAGCCATATATTATCCACAAAGCTACAAAATTAACTCCTTTCTGGAAACTTCCTTAAGGAATCTCAGATTGGGCTTTTAAAAGCCTCTACTACTTGCTATGTTGAGCTTAGAAAAATGAAGCCAAAGAAACCCTTTCTGTCAGATTTCACCCGTAGTACCTACAAATTTGGGTGAACTTCTTTCTTCTCAAGCACCCCACAATTTCCTAAATTTCTTGGCTTGCCAGGAGGTGATGTTCCCTTCCTCCTGCAAAGCTGGAACCTTGTAAGCCAGGTCCTAGGCAAGTTTTCCTGAGAGGACATGCAGGCATTTGTCCATCATATGGGATTAAATGAGCATCAATCTCAAAAATGATGTTCTGGGCAAGGTCTGGTTGCATAACTTATTTTTTCCATTATATCCTGATAAAAAGGAAGATAAACTTTTACTCAACCTATGCAAATAATTTACTAAAAATAGGGGACTTGGTAAGAGTTTCTGAATTCTTGGCTGAGTGTGTGAGTCAGTGAGAATCAGGTATCATTTAAAATTATTTATTTCAGTTTAAAAAAGCAGAATCTAGTAATTTGTTATGGATTATTGCGAATTTAAGAGGAAAGAAAAAACCTTCTTTAAATATTCAGAATAGGACATTAAAACAACATTAACATTAAGGTAGAACATTAAAATTATATTCCAAACAAATAACCACAAATTTCCCATATCAGTTCATTTGACACAGCTAATTCTTGCTCTCGTGGATCTTGAGTTAGCAGTCTCATGGAGCTGTCTGCTTTTTGACCAAAAAAATTTCTGGAAATCTTGACTCAGTCCACTGGTTTGGTATGAAAATTGTCTAAGTGACTTTAACTCAAAAGCCTGTACTTAAGAATCTATGCTGCAAAGTGTCAATAGATGGAAGTATCTGGTACAGCCTTTTCACGAGGCTCTGAGACTGTCTTTCTTTATTGAAAACACAAATTCTGACTTGTGGTTTATAGCAGAGGCTTCAGGCAAACAGTAGAATAAACTAAAAACTACCTGCAGGTGACAAAGCTGTAAAATGCCTGTGGTAAATTTACATCTGATAATTTTCAAATTTGAAAATTTATGAAGATTCATAAAAAGAATAATGCAACTTTCAAGGAAATCTAGTTGTTCAAAACCAGATAATAAAGCCATTTCAAAAAAGTTTTCACACAAAATGTCTCTAGAGATAGTTATTAAGCCTATTTCAAAGTCAGCGAATGTTACTTGTGCTGCTTGACAACAATGAATGAACATAATTTTTATAGAGGACACAACTCAGATTGTCAGTGAGCTGGCTTCTTTCCTAGCAGAGGTGTAGGCTGTGAGAAGAAGAGAACTTGGCAAGAGGGATCCGTGGGCTACAGGTAATCTTTGGGAGCAGCTTCTGTAGACTTTGTTGGTTCTGGAAGTTCTTGTTGCAACAGAGTGGGGTGGTTGTGGTCTGTTTTACTGATCATATGTTATTAACAAAACTCCTCCAACATTACAGAAGCTGCCAAAATCACTCAGTGAGAAAGAACAAGACATAGTGTGATAACTCCCCCAGAGGGTCGTCTGCCAGGTGGAGCCGGGGCTGTGCAGAGCCTGAACAGGTAAGGACCCAGATCTGGGAACTGCAGTGATTAGAGAGGGGATGAAAGGATTCTAAGAGTCCAAGATCTCACAGAGGTGAGAAGGGTCTGTTTCTATGGATTGTGAGCAGGTTTATGAGAGTTCATTTTAAAAATATGAACTGCTATGATTCTTAACAATAACTAAAAGATCCATCTTATATGTGCAAGATTGTTTTGGACATAGACGGTAACCAATACTTCTCTAGATCCATGAGAATCGACGTCAACTGGAACAGACTATCAGGGGCAAGGCAGAGAGAAGGAACAGGGGGTGGAGCCTGTAGACTAGGGTCACATTCCTGTTTTGCACCCAGGACCTATGAGGCCTTACGCAAGACATTTAACAACCTGAGGCCTCGGTTTTATTGTAAAACAGGAGAAATAGTTGTAGTTCCTCTTATTTGGTGGAGAAGTTATAAGGGTCATATGAGGTCATTTATGTGAAATGAACTAAAATGTGAAGCCATCTATTTAGGTCCGCAGATGGCCTAAACTACACCTTTGTGTGGATTGGAAGAAAACCCCGTCCTCTGGGTGAAGTCAACCCTGTGCCATTTTGTACAGTTTGTTGAGCAGATCAGGGGTTAAGTTTCAGTTTCTACTCACCCTTGGCTGGCCACTCTTGAGCAGAGCAGAGACATCAGAACTGTTTCTGCAAGAATTGTACCACATAATACAAGGAAGCATTCACTATCAAGATGTTTGCCAAATACGGTTAATAGGCCAGGTCCCTTTGTCTTTGGTGGGTAAACTGATGCTGTGCTCTGCACACAATTGAGCACTCTGGGATCCTAACAGAAGTCAGTGTTTAAGTGTTGAATCATGTCGAATAACAGATCTCTCTCTGAAAAAATGCCTCCCCCTACTGCTCCCACCTTGGACTTTAGTGTATCTGGTGGGCATGTGAGTGACAAAAACTCTGGAAAAAAAGCCAAGGGCTTATTGGGGACCCCCAGCAGAGTTGGATTCCTTATTAGTAAAACATTATTCAGTATCCTTTCCGCTCTTTTGTTTCTGTGTCTCCCATCCTAAGAAACTCTTCAAAGCTGGGGAGCCTCCTCCCCAAGGTTGACCTGGATTCTGATATCCAGTCAATTGTAATTAGGCAGTGGGAAAGCTACTCTGTGTACAGAATAGCAAGACCCCTGACCATTACTAATTCTTCTAAACCAATGGTTCTCAACCATGTCACCAGATCCAACCTTCCATAGCAAGCATGTGGTATGTCCCCTTTACCATCTTGATGTGTAATTCATAGATAAAACACATTTACCCACATAAACTCAAGCAATTCATCTGCAGAGTCTGAGGACTCAAAATCATTCCTCCAAAGATCCTCTCCTGTCATATCAGTTTTTCCTCTCTACTTGGTCTTTATTATCAGTAAACAAGTGGTTATTTTTCCCATATTAAAACAAAAACAAAAACAAAAACTAACCTTCTTTTGACACTCATTCTCATGCAGTCTCATGACTTTAGATACCTAGTCATATGCTGATGTCTCCCAAATTTATTTCTCCACCTCAAATTCTTCTGAACTCTAAACTCCTATATTCACTATATTCAACTGCCATTTGACACCTCAACTTGTCATTTTAACATATATGTTGAACCTAACATCAACACAGGGTTATGTGGGGTGGGAGGAGACTGCTAGGATATGCACTAAAATGTAAGTAACAGTCTCAATGAGAGTCTTGTGTGTGTTTCTCTATACTATTATGTAAAACTTCTGTAATGAACAGTAACACTTCAAAAAAACTCATTTTATTTTTAAATAATTATTGAAGCGTTGGAAGTTGCAAAGGCAGTACACAGAGGTCCCATGTACCCTCACTCAGTTTCTCCTAGTGGTTATGTCGTATGTAACTATAGTATAATGTCAAAACCAGGAAATGGACATTAGCATAGTGTGTGTGTGTGTGTGTGTGTGTGTGTGTGTGTGTGCATGTAGTCCTATGTCATTTTATTTCTAGTGTAGATTCATGTAACCACCACTGCAGTTAAATACAGAACTATTCCATCACCATAAAGATCTCCCTTGTGGTATCTCTTTATAGTCATATCTGTATTACTATCCCCGCCATCCTAACCACTGGCAACAGCTCCTGTGTTTTCTGTGTTATATAAATGGAGTTATAAAGTACATGACCATTTCATTTTTTTTTTCCACTGGGCACAATGCCTTTGAGATCCATCCAGTTTGTTTCGTGTATCAGTACATTCCTTTCTATTGCTAATATTGCTTATCTGTAGTGTCTGAGACATTAACCTCTTCGAGTCTCTTCACTTGTAACATAAAGTGTCAGTCTATATGAGCCTTAATTCCTTCTCTGAGATTCTAGGGTATATGTTTGACTTCTGGAAGAAGCAGTGAGCAATGTTAGTAGCTGCAGTTTTCGTATATGTTATTTCTAAATAGGAAAATAGCATTGATTAGCTAATGAGAATGTTTTGGTAAGTGCTATGCAATAGCAATAATAGTAGGAATAACAACAGTAGCTAATACATTTATCCTTTTACATGCAGTTTCCTTTTCTTAAAATTTTTTTATTGTAGTAACATTGGTTTATAGCATTAAATAAATTTCAAGTGTATGTCATTGTATTTCAATTTCTATGTAGATTACATCATGTTCACCTCCCAAAGACTAGTTACAATCCATCACTATATACATGTGCCTAATCACTGCTTTTTCCCTCCTCACTCCTCCCTTCCTCTCTGGTAACCACCAATCTAGTCTCTGTTCCTATGCATTTGTTTATTGCTGTTTTTATCTGCTATTTATGAGTGAGATCATAAGGTATTTTTTATCCCTCTGACCTATTTCACTTAGCATGATATCCTCAAGGTTCATTCATGTTGTCACAAATGGCCAGATTTCATCTTTTTTATGGCTGAGTAGTATTCCATTGTATATATATGCCATATCTTCTTTATCCATTCTTCTCTTAGCGGGCTCTTAGGTTGTTTCAAAGTCTTGGCTATTGTGAATAATAACGCAAGGAAGATGCGGGTCCATATATTCTTATGCATTTGTGTTTGCACATTCTTTGGATAAATACCCAGCAGTGGAATTGCTGGATCATATGGTAGTTCTAGTCTTAATTTTTTGAAGAATTTTCATACTGTTTTCCATAGTGGCTGCACCAGTTTCCATTCCCACCAGTAGTGTATGAGAGTTCCATTTTCTCCACAAGCTCTCCAATACTTGTTATTTCTTGTCTGGTTAATTATAACCATTCTGACAGGCATGAGGCGATATCTCATTGTAGTTTTGATTTGCATTTTCCTAATAATTAATGGTGTCGAACATCTTTTCATGTGCCTGTTGGCCATCTGCATATCTTCTCTGGAGAAATGTCTGTTCGGAATTTTTGCCCATTTTTTAATTGGGTTGTTTGTGTTTTTTGGTTGTTGAGATGTATGAGTTCTTTACATATTTTGGATATTAACCCATTATCAGCTGTAGGGTGGCAAATATCTTCTCCCAATTGTTAGATTGTCTTTTCATTTTGTTGCTGGTTTCCTTTGCTGTGCGGAAGCTTTTTAGTTTGATGTAGTCCCATTTGTTTATTTATTTTTTCCATTGTTTCCTTTGCCTGGTCTGACATGGTACTTGAAAATATACTGCTGAGACCAGTGTCAAACAGTGTCCTGCCTACACTTTCTTCTAGGAGTTTTATGGTTTCAGGTCTTACATTCAAGTCTTTAATCCATTTTGCATTAGTTTTTGTGTATGGTGTAAGTTAATGATCTACTTCATTCTTTTTTTTTTTTTTGAGGAAGATTAGCCCTGAGCTAACATGTGTGTCCATCTTCCTCTGTTTTATATATGGGATACCTGCCACAGTGTGGCTTGATAAGTGGTGTGTAGGTCCGTCCCTGGAATCCGAACCAGCGAACCCTGGGCCACCAAAGTGGAGGGCACAAGCTTAACCACTAAGTCACCAGGCCAGGCCCCTCTACTTTCATTCTTTTGCATGGGGCTGTCCAGTTTTCCAAACGTTATTTATTGAACAGCCTTCCCTTTCTCCATTGTGCATTCTTGGTTCCCTTGTCAAAAATTAGCTGTGCATAGATGTGTGGGTTTATTTCTGGGCTCTCGATTATGTTCCATTTATCTGTGTGTCTGTTTTTGTGCCAGTACCATGCTGTTTTGGTTACTATGGCTTTGTAGTACATTTTGAAATCAGGTAGTGTGATACCTCCAGCTTTGTTCTTTTTTCTCAGGATTCTTTTTGCTATTCGGGATTACATGCAGTGTCTTTTATAATGTTCCCAACATCCCTATGAGGTAAGAGCTATTATTATTCAAATTTAGAAGATAAGAAAACTGTAGCCTGAAAAAGGAAAAAACAAAAATAAAACCTGTGCAGTCTAAAGGTTATATTTGGACCACAGACTTAGGTCCTTTCTTCATATTTAATCAAGCATTATTTCAAACAACTGCTAATAGTAACCAAACACCCCAATAGTAAAGAAGCAAGTGAATTGTGTAGTTGAACATATTATCATTGCTGACTCTATCCCGCTGCTAGTTTTAATGGATGATTCGTTATTTCCTCCTCATGTTGCAAATAGACCTCACCAGAAGGAATGGGCAGAATAGACACCAAAGAGGGATAACACAAGCAAATCGCAAGAGTGAAATGCAATAAATGCCTACCACAAAGTGAGAGCTCAATTTTGGTTAGTTGTTGTTATTATTAGTATTGTAAATCGTCAACATGAGCACTGCAAAGGGTCAGCCTGATAGACTTTGCACATCATGGAAGCAGTTCCCAGACCACCATTTGAAAATTCCAGCCTGAATGACGAAACAAAACATCCTCATAAAGGGTATTGTTTATGTGTAGAGAGGGTTTTTCTGGTGCTTTAATAATCTGCAGAGTGCTTTTAAAAATATTATCTCATGATGTCACTTTTAGCTAAAGAAGTGAATAGAATCAACATTGGAACCCTTCTGGTTTTACTCACCCAGGCTACAGGACTGGTGGTGATGGTGCTACCTTGGCTATTGTCTTATTTAGGGTTAAGTTATCAGGTTTGCAAAATCTGAATATTCCTATGGGAATGTGGTTATTCATTGGGGTTGGAAAGATGGAGTGGAGAGTGGAGGGCTGGGATAGCCTTCATAGGTAAAGATAAGTGGAAATTTGTGATTGACTCAGATATTCCAAATCTTCAAATGAAGACATGATACAGTTCTAAAATGTGACAAGCAAAATGACCACGTTGGAGAGATGAACTAAATAAAAGACCAAGATCTTGACATTCCAGAAATGATAGGAAAGGGCTGAAGGAAGTACATGTGGAGAATATAAGGAAATGATTTGGTTTTAAAGTCACAGGCAAAAGCAGGCTGTATAAACCACAGGATAGTGGGTGTAACTCAAGAGAAGAAGAATTGATTGCCAAAATAAAACTATCTGCAGTTTCCCAGGCTGGAGACATTTCCTGTCTTGGATGTCTGGATCTACTTCAAAGTGTTTGTGGGTGCAGGAAGGAGAACTGGCTGAGCATGTTTATTCAGTGCTGGATAGGGAGAGTGGAAGGGAGCGTGGGCTTAGGAAGTAAGCCTGGGTTTAAGAGTACATGGACCACAAGGAGCTAACCATTCTTCTGCGGACCAGCATCCAGGGCACTTTTCAGAGAGAAGGAAACCCTGGGAGGGAAGAACTTGTTGAACAGGAAGCCACAAGAATCTTTGAAGCTATTTGGGTATGTAGGTAAGTCACAGTGGGTGCCCCAGGGAACAGCATGAGAAACTCTCTCCCTTTTTAAAAAGTTTAAAAAATTTTTTTGAAGTATTTTCAACTTTAGGGAAAAGTTACAATAATAACACAAGGAACTCCTGAATACTCTTTACTCAGGTACATTATTGTTAAAGACCTTTTCTCACATTTTTTTGATCATATTCTTTCCTTCTCTGTAAACACACATGTACACACATACATATAATCAATATTTTGAACAATTTGAGAGTAGGTTGCATACATCATGCCCCTTTTCTCTGTAATATTTCAGGGTTCATTTTCTAAGAACAAAGATATTCTCTTTAATCATAGTACAATTTTCACATTCAGTATATCAAACATTGATACAGTACTCTTATTTACTCCATAGACTATAATCTAATTTTATCAATTGCCTCAATAATGTTTTTTAATAGTAATTTTTATTTTCTAGTAGGGAAGGGATTTTTATTTTCTTTGATAGGGGGATGAGACTGGCCTAGCAGGACAAAGATGCATGGTCCTCTCAGCTCTCATTAGGATCTTTATTAGTAAAGGAATCCCAGTAGATCAAGTCAATCGTTTGGTTTTCTTCGGTTTCATTTTTATTCTATTTTTTCCCTGAGAGTATAAAACTAATCAGCAGGAAATACCCAAGTGCTGAGAGATCTTTAGTAGTAGAAAGGATCTGGCATGAGAAGATGTAGTTTTAGCAGGGTCCTGAGATGTGAAATTGGGCATCTCCCCATCTCGCTTGGCCCCACTGGCCTCAGCTTAGGAGTGAGAATGGACTATAGCACATTTTCTATTCCTTCTGTGGGAAGGATAGGGAGAGTAATAGATACTTGAATAAGCAAAAGTGAATTTGGGCTAAAAATAGAGAAATGGTCTTGTGGTAAACCTAGTCCTTTATTGAGAAAAAGATTTTCTACAAGAATTTCTCTCAAGGAAAATGTGACACTATACTTGCTTGTTTTCTCAACCATTCTCTTGGGTTATTTGGAACTAATTTTTATTTAAGAGGCAACTGATATCAACTTTCTTAACTGATTCCTCATATGTGAACCAGTTTCAGAACTGCTTTCCCTGGTCATCTTCCTATTCTGCAGGATCCATACGTTATTACACAATGACAGGGAATGTGGTGGGGAGGACAGGAGAAGTGGGAAAATAATGAGAAAGGACCTTTGCCTTGAGGGGGATGGAGAAATGTGGCAAAGGGAGAGGAGACTCCAAAGACAATGCTGTCAGGGTTTAGGGTGTCGAGGGTCTCTACTGGAGCCAAGTTTCATCTCATAAGTCAGTCCTTCCATTTCCTTCCTCCTCTCTAGGTAAAATGAAGCTGACTTTGGTGCAGATCTTTTTCATGATGTTGCTGCTGTTGCTGGGCCTGGGGATGGGCCTGGGGTTGGGGCTTCAGATGGCTGCAGCAGTCCTGGAGGATAGTGATCAATCACTGAATGACTTTTGGTCCAGTGACTCACAGGAGAAGGCCGAGACCACTAAGGAGGGAGATGGCCCCCGAACCACAGAAACCCTGCTGCTTAGCAACAAAGGAGTGGTTCAACCTGTGTGGCCAGAAGAGACTATCCTCGCTGAAGATGAAGTTGGAGGAAACAAGATGCTCAGAGCTGATGCTCTCTTTCAGAGTGACAAAGACTATCTTAGGCTTGACCTGATGAACAGGGAATGCAATTCCCTAATGGCACATAAGGTGAAGAAGCGCAACCACACATGTATACCTGAGTACACATTCATCCATGAGGAACTAGACACAGTCAAAGCTGTCTGTAAGAATCCTGTTGTTGCCTGTGATCTCAAGGGAGCCAAATGTCACAAAAGCTCCCGTCCTTTTGATTTGACATTCTGCAAGTTATCCAAACCAGGCCAAGTCACTCCTCACTGCAATTACCTAACTTTCATTTTTGAAAAGTTCATTATTATATCCTGTAATGACATGAAGGTCAAGATAACATGAAGGTCTGGACAATGAAGCAACTTCTCCTCCTCTTCCTCTTCACCTTCTCTCCTTCCTCTTCCTTTCCACTTCTTTCTCACATTGTTTCTTCCTCTTAGGTATTCTGCAAAAAGGTTCTGGGAAGAGAAACCAGCCTATTCTTTATCATTTTCTTCTGAAAATATTATTCTTCTTTGCTCTCGGGTTCACCCAACTTGCATTTTGTTCCTGGAATTATAGGTGGCAGAAGAAAGTAATGATGTCTAGTCTCTCTAGGTTCTCCATCTCTTGGATCTTATCTCCTGCCCTGGAAAGAGATAAGTAAAGAACTGCTTGGTTTCTCCTGTGATCCTGGTCATCAGTCTGCTCCTTGCTCTGTTTGTCTTTGGGTATGGATTACATGAGTTTAATGCATCCTTTACCCATGTTCTTCCCTGCTACCCGCCGTGAGCCTCTAGGATAATCACATCAGCCTCCTGGGCTTTCCACACAGCACTTCTCTGCTATGGATGCAAATTAAAATGATTCTATCTGTGACTGCATCTGGAGAACCATGTGAATTGGGTTTCTTTTTCTGAGTTTGAAAAAAATGTAGGGCCTAGGTGTAGGGGTCTGCTGGTAAGGTGCTGTGGTGCTGCAGACCATGATAGAACATGTGCTGGGGCAAGCCCAGCACTCTTTTCCTTGAGCCTCCTCAATACTTTTTCCTTTCCTCCCATTTTGTACCAACTGCCTCTTTCCTTTCCTTCTTTTCCCCCTCTTCCCTCTGTTGTCCTTTTCCTCTTCTTCTTGGGCCCCATCTGTTCTTCTTCTGGATCTGTTTAGAAATTCACTCAGCCAACACTGATCATTTATGCTATGCCAAGTAAGAAGATGTTGGTCCTATAGTCAAAAAGTCAGGCATAGGGGGTTGGAGGGAGAGTGGGTCAAGGGAGTGATGAGGATAGACATTAAGAGAGAGATCTTTTTTTCCAAATTAGGTCCAGAAAGTAGAATAGTGCTCACATTAGGTGCTCAATAGATGTAGAATGAATGATATTGGAGGTAGTCTTATTCTCACTCAGCCTCTCCCACTTTTTTGCACTGAAGAACAAGAAAGTCAGTGAAAGAATAATTTCAGCAGAGAAGAGATTGGATCTACTCAAGCTATGGATTTGAATAAATAGAGGATGTAAGTGGCTGCCCTCAACTTATTTCCTCTGAATTCAAATCTATCAAGAAATGCTGTAGTTAAAGATGTATGGGCGCAGGAGGGAATCAGAGAAAATGGCAATGGGGATTCACCGGGTGACCGACTTTGAGATTTCCTCCCCATTGAGATTTTTCTCTGTTTCACCCTCCTAGACTGTAACACACTTGAAAGTTAGGGACATACACAAATGGGAGACTGGTTGGAAGAAAAGGTTTGTCTTACTCTGACCTGCCTTTTACTTTCCTGTTCTTTCTTCATTCATTCCCCAATTTTCTTTATCCTCCCTGTTCTCACAGGCAAGTAACCACTTAAAGGTGCTGCCTCTCAGACTCCCCTGATTCAGCCTTTCCCTTCATACCTCTGACTCACCTCTCTTGGCAATGATCTTTTAGGAACAGTGTTGTTGGGAAGGAAGTGTGTCTGCATCTATGGGCTGCCCTGACATTTTAGAGGTGGATGGAAGAATGGTGGGAGGTGAGGACCTGGCCAAGTCAGATTTCTACTCTTCCTGATGGGGAGTCTCTTTCAGGAGAAACGGACAAAATATTATCTAAGGCAAGGGAGAAAATGAGAAGTGAGGTGAGAGGAGAGGAAAGAAGAGTAGATGTCAGAGAAAATCAGCCATATGAGGAATTTGTCCAGTAGGTAAACCAAAGGCATTTAAGGAGGGGAATGGAATATGAAAGAGTTCCAAGTCTGACTTCTTAACCAAAAGCCAAAGGATCCATTGTATGGAATGAACTATTAAGAGGCTGGAATTACCAAGGAATTGAAGCCTACATCTCTCTCTCAGAGAAAAGACTACATCCTCTTCTAGGTTCCCACCAGTGTCTCTCCTGTAGGTTCTCACACTGTCCAGTGAATACTCCTATCTCCTCCTTCCGGTCATCACTTTGGACAAATCTTAGTGGTCAGGCTTTTATCCAGCTATGGAGACTAACTCAGGATAGCAACCTAAAAAACACGCTGCGGGCTCCTAGCAGCTCAAGAAGAAAAACACAGCTTTCATAGATAATGTAACATGTAGATGAGATGTTGTGGATACCTCACTTACCAGGGACAGAAAATTAACTCATTATAACCCAAATTCTGTCTCATTCACAAAACTTTCACCAAATCCTGCAGCTCTGATGTAGTTCCCTCTTTGTACTTCCAGTGAATATGCTTTAGCCCGTACAACAGGTCCTCAGTCCCTCATCCACTGTTCCTAAATCCCTACAGCTTGGAAAACTGAAAAGTTTTCTTTCAAAGTGGCTCCAAAACTCATTTAGATGTGAAATCTGCCTGCATGAATGATGCAAGGCTATTTATCTTCATTAATGCTTTATTCATGCTATCTGCCCATTACACCTCTCACTGAGAAAATATCAATGTGTTTGGTTATGAATACTACCTCAGATAGACTATTCTAGAGGTGTTTAAGTAATATGTGACTCACGCAACGTTGCATTTTAAAATCTGAAAAATTCTAAGTTTCAAAATGCACTGGGCCCAAAACTTTCAGGTAAGGGATTGTGGACCTATATATACTATTTAATTAGCCCATAATTAATTTGAGTACATAATATATGACCCACGTTAGGCCATAAGCATCTTTGTGGAAGCAACTAATTTATAAGTTTCTTCTATATTCTTCGACACATTTATTGATCAATGATGACCTGCTTATTGATTATCCAGTACCTCCTCAGAATTTATAAAGATTGTGTGAAACATAAAATCATTTAAGAGGAGCATGTTTTCTGACTCCTGTCAAATACTGCACAGTCTAATAAAAACAGCTAAGTAGGCTAATTCATGTTTCAGAGGGCTCAATATGAATTCTTTTCTTTTCAAGACAAGCAGGAAAGAAGATATCATTGTATGCTGGGCACTCTACCTGATGCTGTCACATATTTGGTTCTATGTAATCCCCGTAAAGATTTGGAGCCAGGAGTCTGGATTCTTTGTGTCAGTCAAAAAGCATTTATTGTGCTCAGCACATATCTACTAGGTACCCTAGAAAAATGAGAGAGACAGCGAGAAAGAGAGAAAGACAGAGCCAGAGTGACCGCCCAGGAGAATCTCTAGGTTCTGGGTCCTTCTCTCAGGACATTAACACTGGCCAGAGTATGACTTCAGAGGCCCAACATTCTGGATAATTATGGACATTGTCTAACATAATATTTAAAAAAAAAATCACCAACCCAACTAAATCATACTATATGTGTAAGAAAGTTCAACAAAGTTTGGATTTTTACCAGGATGACTACTTTAGTCCTTTTGAAAATATGAAAGATAATTTTTTTCAAAATCAATCTCCTTCTATGTCTCACTATCATTCTCACTCTTTCTGGCCCCTGCTTTGCTCACATCCTTCATCTGCCTATTGGGTAATGCAGCACTGAGCATAGTAAGGGTAGCTGGGAGGGAGGAACCAAGGCCAGAAAATGACCCTTTACCATCTGCAAGGCACTCAAATGTTGTCTGCAGAACACTCTGTACAAGTTTTTCCTCAGTGTTGGCTGCTCATTAGAATCACCTTAGGGAGCTTTAAAACTACAATAAATATAATCCCAGAGTCCTTCTTCCAGAAATAGTGATTTAATTAGTCTGAGTTGGGACCTGAGCTTCAGGTGCAGTCTAGGCACCTTGGGGCTTCCATTACTAGCCCTTTGATGTCAGTTTTTCTGTGAATTGGGTTTCAAAGACTTTTAGCAGAGATGTTAAAATGATTAGGGAGATACTGGGTTAAACAGAGTTCATCAGGTTTCTTTTATGCAAATCTCACAACCTTTAATATTAATGTGCCTTGTGAATCTCTAATAGGTAGAGATCATAATCAGCATTTCTAAGGTTATTTCAACATTAAATTCCTCCCCTTCCCCTCTTTAATCATTTAATAACATATTCTAGAGCTAGTGTTTCTAGTTGGGAAAAGCTGTTCTAGACCTTTCTAAGCCCTTCTCCTGGCTGTGTTCATCTAATAAAGTTATCATGGGGCGTACCTTAAAGACTAACATCAAGATTAAGATTATAAAGTAATCTACAGTCAGATTATCAACTAGTCTCATGTGGTATGATACAGGGGGAAAGAGCCTGGGAAACAGACATAGGACAAAATCAAAGCTCTGCCACTTAAAGGCAATTTTGACCATGGATAATAGCTCTTGGTACTCAGAACCTCAGGTTCCTATTTATAAAACGAGATAATGATAGTATCTACTTTATAGGGTTGTTTTGAGGATTGTATGGGATTAAATGGCCCACAGTAGGGCTCAGTCCATGCAGCTGCCTTGGGTGGTGATGTTGCTGGGCTCGCTGCCTATAACACACGAGTGTTTTGACAGAGTCCTTCTGGAAGCAGTACTATGATACAAAGTACAATACCATTACCATAGATTTCAGTTTTGGTCACACTGGCTAGTATGTGAATATGTGGGGGGTCTTATAGAACTCCTTAAATTCCATCCCTCGGATGGCCACAAAATTTATATACCTGAGGCCAATGCAGTCCTTAGAGCTGAGCAGACAGGGCCCCTTCCCTGGGACTAAACCTCAGGGGTCACCCATGCTTTATAGTGCCTTTCACATGTGAAGTCCCCCTCTGGTGTCTGGGACTAACTAGGGCCAACAGTGCCATCTGAGTCAGGTACCCTAAGTTTGGATTGGGACTCCTGTGGGCCTGAGTCCCATTTCTCCCCTTCAGGGCACTACTCCCCTACCCTATGTGTGGGGCCAATCAGCTGCCCCAAAAGAGTTCTGAGACTTGTACCTATAGGGTCATCCTAGGGCCCTGAAGTTAGGCCCTGGTTCCAAGAAATGACCTGGTAAGTGGATAGTTCTCCCTGGCTGGTGTGGTATTTCCTTTGTGGGAACATATGACAATAGATCACACGAATGGTCCTGATATATTGATTTTGGGTGACTTAAACACTTCCTAGACACAAGGAGAATTTAGGACTCTGGGTTACCAATAGTAACTATTGACCCTTGGACTTGAGCGCATATGTGGGAGGCTTTCACCCAACCGTGTTCTTACTGCTCTGCTACTTCTGGTCTGTACCATTTGAGGGTGGCAGGGGTAACAGAATATTTTCCTTACCCTGTGAGCCTCTCACTGCTGGCACCCAGGGTATTTACTCTACCCCTTTGCAGTCTCAATATCATATGGTGCTATGGGGTGCTGCTGCTGTCTCCTATAAGGACTTTCGAGACCATTGCTTTTTGGTGCCAATGGGGCACTTCTGATCAATGTCCTCTGTTGCCTCTGAGTGATGGGTGGTGATATACTCTCTTGGTTTAGTCTTAATCTGTGCAAGATGAAGGATAGTCATTCCCTGAATAAATGATACCGCTCTTTTCACTCTGCCCATGGACCTCTTGCCTATCCTCCTGGCTGGTGGCAATGTGTGAAATGCAGGAGTATGATCTGGTCAGTTATGAAAGAGTTTGTATTTTAGGAATGCAGTAATTATGGCCTAAAGAGTTCAAGAGAAGATACGTTTGGAAGATGTGTTGTTTTATGTTTACACTACAAAATTCCAAATGGCAAATTCCACAAGGCCAGAAAGTGAGTTATCATTCTCATTTTTCTGCATACTCTGAGTGCTATGGTCTGAATGTGTGTCTCCCCTAAAGTCACATGTTGGAATACTAACGCCCAATGGGATGGTGTAAGAAGATGGGGCCTTTGGGAGGGGATTAGGTCATGGATCCCTCATGAATGGGATACATGCTTTTATGAACAAGATCCTTCAGAGCTCCCTAACCCCTTCTGCAGTGTGAGGATACTATAAGAAGTCTGCAACAGAGAAGAGGTCCCTAGCTGACCATGTGGGCACACTGATCTTGGACTTCTAGCCACCAGAACTGTGGGAAATAAATTTATGTTGTTTATAAGATACCTAGTCTGTAGTGTTTTGTTATAGTAGTCTGAATGGGCAAAGACACTGGGTAAAACTTGCATTTGTGGTCATCATCAACAATGTAAAGTAACAAAGTAACATTTGAGAGAGTCATTGGAAGCCAGTATTCACAAGCAGCCCAGCGGATGATTCAATGTCATGAGCTGTGACATAGCCAGCATTAAATAAATTGCATTAGGAAACTGTAGAGGCAAGAAGATCTATGTTGTTTCAATTCAGAGAGGCTTTGAAGAGCCATGACATTGCACGACCTTTTCCTTGTGGTGGGAGATATGAAATTATCCAAGAATGATACATTTGACAATAAAGAACACAAAGAAGTGGTTCCTAGATCTAACAGGGAGACATGGTGCCTGAATACTGCAAAGAATCTGCTTGCGCATTGATTGGACAATAAGCAAATATGTAAGTATCTTTTCTTCACCCGTAATTCTAAATCTTCATTGATAAATCACTATACTTCACTTGGACACATGAGTTTTAAGATATATTAAAAAATCAACCAGAGTGACGTTAGATCATGGGGAAGTGAACCGATCCCTTAGGCTCTCCCCTCTAAGATAAAATGAAAAAGACATTCATTAATCAACAGAGGACATTCACACAACACAATAGAAGTCTGAGAGATCCACACAGCCATACATCTGAAGGTGGGGATGCTGGATATCCTGGGAGGCAATGGAAAGAGGTAAGCAGATCTCCTCCCACTCCCCAGTGGCAGTGTTCTAGAGAGTAGGACCTTGCACAGTGGCTGGCATGTGACTCTTGAGAGGAGAAGGGGAAGAGGTAACCCTCTGCAGGAACATTTTCACTCTTGGAGTTGCTTCCCAGCCTGTGGGAGCACTCCACACCATGGTGGCTCAGTCACTGTGTGTGTGGGGGGTGCCTTGACCAAGCCAAGCAGCCCAGGAAGCCACCAGTGAGTGCAGAATGGGAGAGTTGGAGAAACAAGGCTCCCCCACCCCTCATCCCACCTGGCTCTTCAGCTTGGCTAGTTGGTCAAGGCAGGGGATCCCCACCAGAGTGCCTGTGCCTGAGTGTGCAAAGCAGTGGTGGTCAGACACAGAAAGCTCTATTGGCACAACTTCCAAATGACAAGCACAATGGCCAGAGGATGCAGCAGGCTCAGAAAACATGGCTCCTGTCCCCTACCCCCAGTGATGGCAGGTGGAATCTGTGACCAGATACTACCACTATGAACCGGCAAAGGTCCACTCCATCAAACAGAATGAAGAAATACATTAACACTCCAGACCAGAAGGAAAATGACAGGTATCCCAAAACCAATCATGAAGTCACAGAAATTTACAATCTAAAAGAGAGAGTTCAAAATAGTTATCATAAAGAAACTTAATGAGTTACAAGAAAACTCAGAAAGACAGTTCAATGAACACAGGAATAAAATTAATGAGCAGAGGAAATTCTTCACAAAAGAGACTGAAACTCTAAAAAAAACCAAGCAGAAATGTTGGAGATGAAGAATACAATGAAGGAGATAAAATTAAAAATCTGGGATCCTTAAAAAACAGAGCTGGCATTATAGAAGACAGAATAAGTAATTTAGAGGATAGAAATGCTTCAGGTGGAGCAAGAGAGAGAACTAAGACTAAAAAAAAAAATAAGAAATATGTGATTCAATTAGGAAATGCAACATAAGGATTATAGGTATTCAAGAGGGAGAAGGGAGGGAGAAAGGGTCAGAGAGCTTGTTCAAATAAGAGATAGCTGAGAACTTCCCAAACCTGAGGAAGGAGCTGGAATTACATGTAAATGAAGCTAATATAACTCCTAACTACATCAATGTAAAAGCACCCTCTCCAAGGTGTATGTTAGTAAAACTGGCAAAAGTCAATGACAAAGAAAAACCATTAAGGGTAGCAAGAGTTCCTACAAAGGAACACTTATCAGGCTTTCAGTGGTTTTCTCAACACAAACCTTACAGTCTAGGAGAGAGTGGAATGATATATTCAAAATACTGAAAGACAAAAACTTTCAGCCAAGAATACTCTATCCAGCAAAACTGTCCTTCAGATACCACAAGAAATAAAACTTTCCCAGATAAACAAACACTGAGGGAGTTCATTGCCTCTAGACTCCCCCTACAAGAAATGATCAAGAAGGCCCTCATAACTGAAAAAAAAAGGGTTACAACGCCTTGAGCAAGGAGATAAATAGACAGAAAAAATCAGAAAATTGTAGCTCCCTATCAAAACAGGTTAGCAAACACTTATAACATTATAGATAAAGGGAAGGAAAGCATAAAAAAAATATAGTCAATTCATTTTAATCACAAACTCACAACACACAACAGAACAAGTTGTGAAAACAATAAGTTAGATGGGGAAGAGGAAAGTGATGGAAACTGCTTAGGCTAAGGAGATAAGAGGCTTTCAGAAAATGGACTATTTCATCTATGAGATCTTTTATACAACCATGACTGTGACCACTAAACAAAAAATCAGAAGAGAGTCACAAGTGATAAATAAAGAGAAAACTCAGAAAACCATCATAGAAAATCATCAAACTGAAATGGTAGCCAGAAATACATGGGATAAGAAACAAGGGAAATACTGAACAACCAGAAAAGAAGAGAAGATGGCAGTATTAAGCTCTCATATATCAATAATCATTCCAAATGTAAATGGATCAAATTCTCCAATCAAAAGACACTGAGTGGCTGAATGGATTAAAAAAACAAGACTCAACAATATGCTGCCTCCAGGAAACAATTCTCAGCTCTAAAGAGAAGCATAGGCTCCAAGTGAAAGGATGGAAGACAATACTCCAAGGTAATGGCAAACAAAAGAAAGCAGGTGTTGCCATACTCATGTCAGACAAAGTAGACTTCAAGATAAAAAAGGCAATGAGAGACAAAGAGGGGAAGTATACAATGATAAAAGGGACACTCCACCAAGAGGACATAACACAAGTAAATATATATGCAGCTAACAAAGGAACACCAAAGTACATAAAGCAACTATTAACAGACCTAAAGGAGAAATGAACAGCAACACAATGCTAGTAGGGGACCTCAACACCCCACTTACATCAATGGATAGATCATTTGGACAGAAAGTCAACAAAGAAACAGCAGAATTAAAAGAAAAACTAGACCAGATGAACTTAGATAAATATAGAACACAGCAGAATACACATTCTTCCCAAGTACACATGGAACATTCCCAAAGATAGACCATATGTTGAGAAACAAGGCAAGCCTCAATAAGTTTAAGAAGATTGAAATCATATTAAGCATCTTTTCCAACCACAATGCTCTGAAACTAGAAATCAACTACAAGAAAAAAACTGGGAAAGTCAGAAATATGTGAAGACTAAATAACAGGCTACTGAACAACCAAAGGTTCAATGAAGAAATTAAAGGAGAAATCAGAAACTATCTGGAGACAGTGGAAAATGAAAATACATCACACCAACTAATATGGGGTGCAGCAAAAGTGGTGCTAAGAGGGAAATTCATAGCAATACAGGCCCAAGTCAACAAACAAGAAAAATCTCAAATAAGTAATCTTAAACTACATCTAACTAGAACTAGAACTAGAAAAAGAAGAACAAATGAAGCCCAAAGTCAGCATAAGGAGAGAAATAATAAAAATCAGCGCAAGAATAAATGAAATAGAAACCAAAAAGAACAGTCAAAAGAATCAAGGAAACTAAGAGCTGGTTCATAGAGAAGATAGACAAAATTGACAAAACTTTAGCCTGACTCCCTAAAAAAAAGTGAAAAGGCTCAAATAAATAAAATTATAAATTAAAGAGGAGAAATTACAATGTATACCACAGAAATACAAAAGATTAAAGAGAATACTATGAAAAACTAAATGCCAACAAACTGGACAATCTAGAAGAAATAGGTAAATTCTTAGACTCATACAACCTCCCAAAACTGAATCAAGAAGAAATAGAGAATCTGAATAGACCCATCACAAGTAAAGAGATTGAAACAGTAAACAAAAACATCCCAAAAAATAAAAGTCCAGGCCCAGATGGCTTTTCTGGAGAATTCTACCAAACCTTCATATAAGATTTAATACTGATCCTTCTCAAATTATTCCAAAAAATTGAAGAAAATGGAATACTTCCTAACTCATTCTGTGAGGTCAATATCACCCTGATCCCAAAGCCAGACAGGGACAACAAAAAGAAGGAAAATTACAGGCCAATATCACTGATGAACATAGATGCAAAAATCCTCAACAAGATACTGGAAAACTGAATACAGCAAAACATCAATAGGATCAAACACCATGATCAAGTGGGGTTTACCCCAGGGATACAGGGGTGGTTCAACATCTTCAAATCAATCAGTGTGATACACTGCATTAACAAAATGAGGAAGAAAAACCATGTGATCATCTCAATAGATGCAGAGAAGCATTTGACAAGATCCAACAGCCATTTATGATAAAAAATCTTAATAAAATGGGTATAGAAGGAAAGTACATCAACATAATAAATGCCACATATAACAAACCCACACCCAATATCATACTCAATAGTGAAAAACTGAAAGCCATCCCTCTGCAAACAGTAACAAGACAAGGGTGCCCATTTTCACCACTCTTATTCAACATACTACTGGCAGTTTTGGCCAGAGCAATTAGGCAAGAAAAATAAATAAAAGGAATCCAAATTGGCAAAGAAGAAGTGAAACTCTTGCTGTTTGCAGATGACGTTATTCTATATGTAGAAAACTCTGAAGAATCCATCAGACAACTATTGGAAATAATCAACAACTACAGGAAAGTTGCAGGGTACAAACTCAACTTACAAAATTCAGATTTCTCTTCTCTAGTAATAAACTAACAGAAAGAGACCTCAAGAATACAATCTCATTTATAATCACAACAAAAAGAATAAAAATCTAGAAATAAATTTAACCAAGGAGGTGAAAGATCTATACAATGAAACACATAAGATATTCTTGAAAGAAATCGATGATGACATAAAGAAATGGAAAGATATTCCATGCACGTGTTTGGAAGAATAAACATAGTTAAGAAGTCCATATTACCAAAAGCAATCTACAGATTCAATGCAATCCCAATCAGAATCCCAATGACATTCTTCATGGAAATAGAACAAAGAAATCCTAAAATTAATATGGAGCAAAAAGACCCTGAATAGCTAAAGAAATCCTATGAAAAAAGAACAAAGCTGGAAGCATCACAATCCCTGACTTCAAAATATACTACAAAGCCATAGTAATCAAAACAGCATGGTACTGGTACAAAAACAGATACAGATCAATAGAACAGAACTGAAAGCCCAGAAATAAAACCACACGTCTACAGACAGCTAAGATGTGACAAAGGAGCCAAGAACATACAATGGAGAAAGGAAAGTCTCTTCAATAAATGATGTTGGGAAAACTGGACAGCCATATGCAAAAGAATGAAAGTAGACCATTATCTTACTCCATACACAAAAATTAACTCAAAATGTATGAAAGACTTGAAGGTAAGACCTGAAACCATAAACTCCTAGAAGAAAATGTAGGTAGTACACTCTTTGACACTGGTGTTAGAAGCATCTTTTCCAATACCATGTCTACTCAGGCAAGAGAAACAAAAGAAAAAATAAACAAATGGGACTACATGAGACTGAAGAGCTTCTGCAAGGCAAAGGAAATCAGGAACAAAATGAAAAGACGACCCAAGAACTGGGAGAAAATATTTGCAAATCATATATCTGACAATGGGTTAATCTACAAAATATATAAAGAACTCATGCAACTCAACAACAAAAAAAACCCAAATAACTCAATGAAAAAATGGGCAGAGGATAGGAACAGATATTTTTCCAAAGAAGATATACAGATGGCCAATAGGCACATGAAAGGACATTCAACATTACTAATCATTAGGGAAATGCAAATCAAAACTACAATGAGCTATCACCCTACACCTCTTAGAATGGCTGTAATTACCAAAACAAAAAATAACAAATGTTGGCGATGACATGGAGAAAAGGGAAGTCTCATACACTGCTGGTGGGACTGCAAACTGATGCAGCCACTATGGAATGTTGTAACAGTAAGGAGAATTAAATTAAAAAGAGAAATACCATACAACCCAGCTATCCCATTATGGGTATTTATTGAAAGAACTTGAAATCAACAATTCAAAGAGAATTATGCACCCCTATGTTTATTACAGCATTATTCACAATAGCCAACACATGGAAGCAACCCAAGTGCCTATCAATGGATGAATGAATAAAGAAAATATCGTGTATTTATACATAATATACAATGGAGTACAACAGAATGCTACTCAGCCATAAAAAAAGACAAAGCATCCCATTTGCAACAACATGGATGGACCTTGAGAGTATTATGTTAAGTGAAATAAGCCAGACAAAGACAAACACTGCATGATTTCACCCATATGTGGAAGATAAACAAACACATGGACAAAGAGAACAGATTAGTGGTTACCAGAAGGGAAGGAGATTGGAGGACGGTCATAAGGGGTAAAAGGGCACATATGTATGGTGACTGACAAATAATCATGTATACCTGAAATTTCACAATGTTTTAAATGATTATGACCTCAATAAAATAATAATAATCTAAAAATCTAATTGTTTATATAGATAAAGGCCCCATTCCCCCTTCAAAAAATTTGGCCAGGGCCACACGCACCCTAGAAGCAGCTCTGTTTGTAGCCAAATCCAGGGTAAAGCCCCGTGTCTCATGTTCTTCTTAGGCTCTTGACATGGACTCTCCTAAGATCCCTCAAGTGCTCACTCTTGGAAGACAGAGTAGACTGAGCTGGCCCTCTTCATCCCTTCTCCTGGCAGAGACTCATTCCTGGTGAGACGAAAAGGAACTCCAAGGGACAGAGTTGTTGTTATTTTCAGCAATACTTTGATTTAGCACACAATTTGTTGATGTTTCTGCCTCTGTATCCTACTCACAGGCCTGCCCTTTCCCCTTCACATTTGCAGACTGGGCTTCATTTAATTTCCAGAAAGTGACTCAAATTACAGAAATGCCACCTCCAGGAGCAGCTGGGCTGGCTCTTTATTAGAATTATGATTCAGAAACCAGGTAAAAGTTGGATTTAGGAGGAAAATAAGGGGAAAGGAAGATGGTGGTGTTAAGGTTAAACAGAAAGGACAATAGAGAAATGTGAGTGCCCACGTCAAGGCATAATTGCCCTTTACCTATTTACATAGGATTTAAGGATTGGGATGCCCCAATGTTTGAAAATGTCAGCTTTCCAGTATTAGCATGAGGCTAGTGTTTGGAATCATATCCTTATAAACTAATTGTGTATCCCTATACACAATAATAGAAAAATTTTAACTTCAAAGAATGAGTGGGATTTTCAGCACCTTTATAAACTGACAAGAGAAGCAAAAAGCAAAACAGCACTTACTCTATGAATGCTTTTGCATGAGTTTGGCAGTGTGCTAGTTACTGGGTATGCATTTATTAAAAACAAAAAAACTCTAAAACCAACCATTGTATCTGCCATTGTAGCACATCCACAAATGAGATGCATAAGAGATAATTGTGATAGAAAGAGGGAAGGTGCTGTGATTAGATTCAGCACTTGGCACTGCTCTGGAAAGATGGTCTGGTTAGGATCAATATACAGGAGGCAACTGCAGTGGGAGACTGGGGTGAGAAGAATGTATTTCCAGGTTAAGGAAAGGATATCTAAAGGGTCAGCTGATAAAGATAGATTTCCTTTACGAAGCATGTGCAGCCATCCCCTAGCTGCTGTGAGTGCTACCTGCCAAGAATTCACAGGTGCACTCTTCTCCACAGTATCACTCCAATTTGAGGAGGCCAATGATCGACTGATACAGGTGTACAAGAACCTGGGCCTCTTGCCTTAACTTTATGTTAGTATTGTTCTAGAGCTCCCTGCGGGGTCCAGATTTGAGGCAAGACTTCGGCTAAAATTGCATCTTTGTTTAGCTTTTTCTTCTGCCCTATCCTGCTTCTGTTACTTCCTTACAGGTTTCTCCTGAGAGCACTCCCTCGATGAATCACTAGCTCAAGAATCTCCATCCTAGACTCTACTTTCAGGCCACCTGGCCTAATACCTTTGGTAAGGGCAAGCCTTGACAGACACTCATTCTTTAGGATGTACATATTCTAAGGAAGGAATAGATAAGTCATTTAACTTGAAGGTCTCCAAGGAGCTGAAGGGCAAGGGTCTAGGTTGGGTCACTTCAGGCAAGGCAGCAGGCAGAGTAGACTCTGGAATGTCAGTGTGGCATAATGGTTAAGCACATGGAATCTTGAACTACACAGCCTGCATTCAAAGCCTAGTTCTAACATTTACTAGCTGATTCTGGGTAAGCAACCTCTCTTGTTCTTGTTTATCAGTAAGTGAGGAATAGCCTCAGAAGAACTGACAGAATGCCTTGTACATATTAGGTACTTAATGTATATGTATTGAATTGAATTCATTTTTTTTAACATTCCATTCTCAAACATTGGCTAATATGCCCTGATTCTCCTTTTATATATAGTCAATACCACTCATGATAAAGATGGACTAGACCTCCTGGCCCTTTAATCAATAGTATTACCACTATACTCTGTTTCCAACTTTCTTGACCTGGGAACAGTCAGCTATCTTTCATTGATATCTTAGACTGAGGTTCCTTGATAAGAGCTTTATGGTTTTTAGTTGTTGTGGTGGCTTCAATGTTCACATATTCATTGGTTCTCTTCCCTTCAAAAGGTGAGCTGAGTTTCCTTCTCCTTGAGTGTGGGCTGATTTAGTGATTCACTTCTAATGAATAGAATGTGATCAAAGTAATGGCAGGCTGCTTCTGAGATAGGTCAAAGACAGCATTTGGCTTCCTCCTTGCTCTTGTTCTTGAATCACTTGCTCTGGTGTAAGCTATCTGCCACGTCATGAGGACACTCAGTCAGCGGGAGAGCCCCATGTGGTGAGGAACTGAGCTCTACTGCTCACATTGGCAAGGAACTAAGGCTTCCTCCAAAAGTCAGGTGAAGTGGAAGTGGATCCTCCAGCCCCAGTTAACCCTTCAGATCACTGTAGCCCTGGCTGACATCTTGACTGCAACCTCATAAGAGATCTTGAACTAGAACCTCCCAGCTAAACTGCTTCCAAATTCCTGACCCTTAGAAACTGTGACATAAGAAATATTTGTTGTTTTAAGCTGCTACATTTTGGG
The DNA here is from genome assembly GCF_021613505.1 of Equus quagga. Taxonomy (NCBI): domain Eukaryota; kingdom Metazoa; phylum Chordata; class Mammalia; order Perissodactyla; family Equidae; genus Equus; species Equus quagga. The sequence continues at coordinate 28,514,408 of NC_060268.1, read as the reverse complement.
GTAATTTGTTACACAGCAATAAGTAATCAATATAGTTATGAAATGTAAGATTTCTGCCCTGGAATGGCTCATTATGTTGTTTTCTCATTTCTCCATTCACGATCATTCTTTATCTGGGAACTAAAGAATGAGTATGCTTCCCTCCCATCTCAGCTAATAATTGACCTACCAATTTAGTTTAAAAATATAGAATGTCTATTATTTACAGGCAGGACTTTTACAAACTGTTGGAAGGTATTTGTTTATCAAGTTGTCTCCAGAAATGTTAAAGATTATTACTTATTCTAATTATATAAGTTCCTCACAAAGAAAAATATGATAATATTTAATGTTGTCATGGGCTAGGGTACCGAGCTAGTAAGAATATAAACTGGTACATACTTTCTAGAGGGCATTTTGGTAATATGCAGTAAAAGCTCTTAACATTTTTTCATACTCTTTGACCCAGGGATTCTCCTTTTTACAATTTATCCTAAGGACTTAATTTGTCAAGTGCATAAAGTTGTATGAACAAGGATGTTCACTGTAGCAGGGTTTATAATAGAAAAAAGTGGAAAATCCTAAATATCCAACACTACAGATTATTTCTATAAATAATAGTAGTCTAACAGTGAAGTACTATTCAGCCCCCTAAAGAGATAATAAAGATCTATATTTATTAACATGGAAGAATGTAGATGAGTTCAGCAAAAAAATTGATAGTGTGTTTATTATGATTGCTTTTTATGGAAACATGCATGTATTTACTTAAAAAACTATATGTGTATATTTGCATTGAAAATTCCTGGAAGGGTATATATCAAAATATCATCAGTGGTTAACTTTCAGTGATGAGATTTAGGGCAATTTTAAATGATTAATTTTTTTGTTTATCTGTATTTTCTAGTTTTTCTTCTAGTGATTTAATGAATCAAGAAAAAAAGCAATACAATTCATTGTAGAAAATTAGAAAAATGCTGAAGAAAAAGAAAGTCATGGTCAAACGTAGTTACACTATTTAAAATTACTCATTGTTTTGGTGCATATACTTTTAGCCAGAGTTTTTTTAATGGTGGTAAATATATATAAACATAATACTTGTTATTTTAAGCATTTGGAAGTATACAGTTTAATGACATTAATTATGTTCATAATGTTGTGCAACCATTGCTGCCATCTATTTCTAAGATGTTTTCATCATCGCAAACAGAAACTCTGTCTCTCAGGTCATATTTTGTATTTATCAAAATAATACATGCACACAGTTGAAAGCTAGTCCTTTCCCCACCACTTTCCAACTCTAGTCCAGTCCTAAGAGGCACTACTTCTAGCTCTTGCCTTGATATCTCTATAATAAAGTCTGTCCCCCTACTCGTTAACACAGCAAGTGGCTATTGACTTCATGTTATGACAGACTAAGGTTTAGCTCAATTCTACCTCACTCCCCTCTCCTCTTCCTCCTAATAAAGCTATATTTTAGTTTCTCTGCTCCTTACCTTTCTAACCTAACATACTAACCCTTTTAGTATCAGTTTCAGCTGTGCACTATATATTTTGAGTCCTTATTTTGTAAGATGAGAATATTAGCATCCTTTATCCATCTTTCCTTCATTCTCTTTGCCTCTATCTCCCAACTTCTCTCATCTGTAATTTAGTTTTACATTGTCATGATTGTTAATATTTCATTCTATAACCAAAATTAAGATTTAGCTTCATTGACTCTAACAATGAAAGTTGGTACAAAGTATTTATATTGTTTTGGATACAAAAATAGTGTTTTTGGAAAATCCAATAATGCTAATTTTTTAAACAACATTTTGTACCTCCTGGAGTTCTTTATTTTATTATTATTGTTTTACTTTATTTCTCTTTTTTTATTTTATTACACTTTTTGCAAGCCTCAAGTTTTCAAATCCTCAAGTTCATCCATCCTCTCAATCAAGTTGAGTTGCCTATGAAGTACTTGTCTTTGCCCAGAGATTTCTCTCCTAGAGCCTCTGCTCTGGTAGGTAGGCCTGTTCTTCAGCTGGAATCCTGCAATCACTGTTGCCTGGATCCCACATCTTCCTCTTTCTTGGTCGACTCTCTTCTTTTTATTTTTGTTGGAGCATATCCCCAAGTAAGAAAGTGTGCTTGGGAGGTACATTTTGTGAATTCTTGCATATCAGAAAATATATTTATTCTATTCTCAGATTTGATTGATAATTTGCCTGGGTATGGAATTGCAGATTGATAATACTATCTCCCCAGAATTGTGAAAACACATGGCTTCATAATCTTGTCACTCAGTGCTATTGTTGAGAAGCCTGATGCCATTTTGAGTCTTTGTAATTGGTCTTTTTATTTCTCTAACAAGCTGTTAGGATCTTTTTATGCCTGTGTGCTCAATTTTCACATGATGGGCTTAGGTATAGGTCACTGTATCCTGCACTGGGACAGGTGTGGTGATGGTGGTGGTGGTAGGGTTTAATTTGGAAACTCAAATATTCACATCTGGGAAATTTACTTCATTCAATTTTCAATTTTTCTTTTCCTCTCTCTTTCTGGAACTCTACTAGTCAAATTGTGGATTGCCCTTCTACAATTCTTATCTTTTGTTCTATTTTTTTCTCATATTTTGGAACTAAGTTCTTGGAAATTTCCTTGACTTTAACTTTTGACCCTAATACTGACTCTTTTGTTCCCCATGATATTTATGTATTTATGTTTCAAGTGTTTATTTTTTTCTATTGTTACTTTTTCATAGCATCCTGCTTTTGTTTTATGAAAGTAATAGCTCTTCAAGTAGCTCAGAATGCACAGATTCAAGGTCTTGATAACCTGCAATTATTAATTATTAAAACTTTATCCTCTGGTCTTTGCTTTGTGATATTTGCTTTTACTTTGTGTTTTGCACATGCAAGCTTCAAAGAGATATGGAGGCAATTCAGTATGTGTAGCGAATGGACTTTGCAAACAAATGAACTAATTTTGTAGACTTGGGCAAGTAAATTTCTCTTTAAAATAAAGATAATTCAAAGTTGTTAAAAGGATATATACATGTATATACATATGTATGTCTGTGTAAAATATCAGGGAAATGGTAGTTGCTGAATTGCTAGTAGGTCTAATTTTTCTTTTATGTATTCACTTCTCAAAAATAACAACCCCCCCAGCATCTACAATGTGTGTGAGATATACCAGCAGATGGTGCCAGTGCATTAGTCTCATGATTGGAACTGTAAAGTGGGTGCTTTACTTTCACACGTCTCAGCTTTCTCGATTAATTTAAGTAGTCCAGCACTCATTTTACAGAATAAAATCTAGGAAGATATATACCAATAAGTTAATCATAATTTTCTCTGGATGATGGAATCTGGTTCATTTTTGAACAGAACTCTTTTTTAGTCTTCAACAATTAATATGTATTATTCAAGTGATAAAAAAGCAAAATGATATTATCTCTGTAAATCAGTTGAATTTTAATATTAGATGTTACAATATATAGCTCTTAACATTTGGAAGGGAAAGAAATTAATATATAGGTACAAATTGGTGACACACTAATTATTTCCTGTCATTATTTTAAATTATCATTCCAAAGCTAATCTCATGAACAGACTCATCAGAATGTTTTTTTTCATCTACTCCCACTGAAAAAAATTAAGGACACTCCCCCTCCCCCATCTCCCATCTCAAACTTTAAGAACTCTATGATTAGGTCTCTTTGATTTCTTTAAAAATATGATAATATAAATCAAACATATGGAAGGGAATAAGAATAATAATATGACACGCCCACACACCTCCATCAATATTTTAAAATGTTAATATTTGGCCATATTTGATTCAGATATTTTTATTATTTTTTTTGAAAAGAATTAAAATGCTACTCTCCCATTCTTTTCTCTTCATTCCCCGGAAGTAACTACTAAAAGGATGTTGGTGACTATTTCTCTGTTGATGTTTTTGGGCTTGTATTAGCTACGCATATATCATAAAAAATATATATGCATATAGCATTTGTGTTTTTCAAATGTACACAAATTATCTCATGCTGCGCATGTCCTTTTGCCACTTACAGTTAACAATCAACATTGTTATTGAGATTAGCAACACTAACGTATGTAGATCCTGTTCATTGATTTTTTCTACTCTATTCTTTTTGTAAGTATATTGGGTTATTTATTTTTTCCTTTATATATGGGCATTTAAGTTTCCAAACATTTACTATACAAACAATGCTTTAATGAATTGTCTTATGCATCTTTCTTTGCCTATCTGTGTGTTTCTCTAGCATATATCCTCGGAAGAAGAATTCCAAATTATGATGTATATTCGGTTACATCTCATTGTCATAATAGTTTACATTTCCCACATTATCAGTGAGATTGAACATCTTTTCAAGTACTTAATGACTATTCACATTACTGCTTCTGCCATTACTGAGAATTGCTAGCTCATGTCAGACTTAGAGAAAATTTGCAAAAATAGTTAAAAAAAACTCGTACATACCTTTAACCCAGTTTCTCCAATTGTTAACATTTTACCACATTTGTTTTTATAATTCTATCTATCATCTTTGGAGGAACCATTTGAAAGTAATCATACATGATGCCTCTCTATCACTAAATACTTCCTTGAATTTTCTAAGACAAGGATAGTCATTGAAATATCCATAATTATCAAAATCAGGAAATTAACATACTATAATAATATTTTCTAATCTAAGGACCTTATTCATAATTCACCGATTGTCTCAATGATATTATTTATTTTTAATTTTCTAAATATCTTTGCTGGCAGTTACCTATGCAACCGATTTTTTAATTGAAGTAAAGCTCACATAACATACTATTAACATTTAAAAGTGTACAATTCAGTGGTTTTTAGTTCATTCACAATGTTATGCAACCACCACCTCTATGTAGACCCCAAGCATTTCACACCCCTAAAGAAAACCTTACTTCCATTAATGGAAGTGGTTTTAATTAATTCCACTCCTGATTCTTCCCTTCTCTCATTCCTTGGCAAACAAAAATCTGCTTTCTGTCTCCAAGGATTTACCTATTCTGAACATTTCACACAAATGGAATCATACAATAGTGACATTTTGTGCCCAGCTTCTTTCACTTTGCGTGTTTTCCTGATTTGCCACACTGTAGTATGTATCAGTACTTCTTTCATTTTTATGATTGAATAATATTCCATTGTATGCATATACCACAATTTGTTTTTCCATCATCAAAAATGACAATAATACCAAGTGCTGTCAAGGATGTGGAGAAATTGGAACCCTCCTACATTGCAGGCCCAGTTGTATCTATCTGCTTTCAAACTCATGCATTGAGTTGTTACTTTAGTGGTAGTTTTTAGTTCTGATATTTTGTTTATTTCTTTGGCACTGTTTTTTGTTGCCTGCCAAAATTCTCAATCCTATTGTATTAGTTATTTTATTGCTGTATAACAAATAGCTTAAACTTAGTGGCTTAAAACAATAACTATTTATTATCTCATAGTCCTGTAAGTCTAAATTTTGGCTCAACTGGGTTCTCTGCCCAGTGTCTCATACCCCAGGAGTCAAAACTGGGCTACATTCTTATTTGGAGGCTTTGGGGAGGAATTCACTTCCAAACTCATTGGCTGAATCCAGTTCCTTTTGGTTGTAGGACTGAGGTCCTTGTTTTTTAGCTGACTGTTGGCCAGGAGTCATTCTCAGCAATGTGAGGCCTTCTGCCGTTCCCTGCCATGTTGCCCAATCCATTTTAAAGTCATCAGTGGAGAATCCGCTGACATCAAATCCCTCCCAAACTTTGAATCTCTCTTTTTTATATATTAGGTGACCTAGTACAGTCCACCTAATCAAATCAGGCCCGCCAAGGATAATGTCCCATTCTTAAAGTCAACTGTTCAATAAACCACAACGTCATGAAGTGATGACTATCCCACCACATTCCCAAGTCCTGCCACACTGAAGAGGAGGAGATAATGTGGGGATGTATAACAGGAGTGGGCATCTTAGAGGTCATCTTGTGGTACTAGAACTGTGCTACTGCACTGTATTTGTGTATGGACATATTTTTATGTATTTGGATATATTGGTAATTTAAAAATTCCTGTTTTATAACTCCATTTCTAGATTATGTGGATATCACCTCTGTTCTCATTCTCTTTTGTTCTTGATTTTCACTGTCATGATTTGTCTTCTTGTATATTGATAACTTTTCATTATATATTGAATATGGCATATGAAAAATTGTAAAGATACTTTGAGGCTCTGGAAGATGTTATTTTCCTCCATAAGGTTTTCCTTTTGCTTCTTACAGGAAGTAGGGCTAGGACCATTAGCAATCCTACTTAAATTCTGCGTCAGAGTTTTAAGTGCTTCAAGCCTGAGATTTAGTCTTTGTGAGGGTACCTCTATATCTGGTTCATTCTTACCCCTAGAATGTCTCAGCATTCTAGCTAAAAGCCTGAGATATCACCAAATGGCTCTTCATTCTGAGGTATTAAATTTAATTTTTGTTCCCTCAGGCCTGTGATTCTGAGTAAAGCTCTTGGCTTCTCATATGCCACTTTTGAAATTGGCATTGCCTTGAGGGGGGAAAGTGACCCCGTATGCCAGACTCAGCTTTCTCCTTTTCTGAAACTTGGCCACACAATTCATCGCTAACTTGGCACTCTCTGATACCTTCAAAGAGATCTAAAAACATTTTTGTTCAGCTCTTCCAGTTATTTTAGTGAGGGGTTGGTGTGAAACCATCTATTCTACCATGCCAGAAGCTGAAATAGTGGAATTTCAAACTCGTAAAAGACACATTGGACTATCCTTTGAAAGTCAGTAGAGTTGGGTTTCTACCTCATATCATACACTAAAAAAGATTTCATATAAATTACATATTTTGAATGTAAGACATTTAAAAACCACATGATAAAAGCAAAGCAGAAAATATAGGAAAATGTATTTATAATGTTAAAGGCTATGCAAACCATCAGTCATAATTCAGTGCATAAATTTTAAGATATCTTGTTGACAAAAGATGTCATAAATAAATTTGCAAAAGAAATATCTGAATAGAAAAACTACCTGTAGCATACACTGGAAGGATTAGTATCCATGTTATATAAAGTACTCCTAAAATCAATAAATAAACATAACCCAGTGGAAAATATGCAAAGTATGTGAATAGGAAATTCACAAAAGAAAAGAATAAATTGCTAGTAAACACCTGAGATTTTTAACCTCATTAATAACCAGGCAAACAGAATTTTTTATCTGTTAGAATAGAATATGATGTATTTGGTAATAATATTAGAAGGATTTAGAGAAACTCTTTGTGAGAGGATGTATTGATATAGCTTTTTGGGAGAAAATTTGTCAATATGCATTGGGTTTAAAAATGTTATTTTGCTCCAATCCAGAAAAAATTCAAACATATTAAAATTGAAGTAAAACACATAGAAAAGTGCACAAAATATAAGTATACAGCTTATCAAATACTCATGCAATCCTTGAGGTTTATGTCTAGAATTCTATCCTTTGCAAACTTCCCCAAAGGGAAACAGAGAGGTTTCTGCAAGGATGTTAACTTCTGTATATTTTATTACTGTATGAATTTTTTTTAATTCCAATTTTCTTAAAATTTAATTTTAGAGGTGTTTCTATCTAATCATAGCTCTGCTGTGGGTAATCAAGGGAAGGACCTAAAAGTAAAGAGGAAGCAGTGTTCTCTCCCTGGAAGCTGAGGCAATGTTGGAAGCAACATCACCAATGTGGAGACAGGCCTGTGACACCCTCAGACAGGACAGTCAGTGGCCACGATCCCTGGACAAAGAGAGCCATGGGAAGGACCTGAAGAACTGTGAGAATGCACAAAGGCAGCACCACTGGGAGATTCAGAAGGTACCCAAGGACATTAAAGGGAAATTACATTCCTGTCTAGAGGCACAAGCATTTGAAATCTTTAAAATTTGTTTTTTAATGGAAGTATGGCCTTATTTTATACTTAAAGGCTATTGAAACTTAGATATGTTGCTTTCATGATTTTTATCATCACTATTTGAAATAAGAAGGAAATCAGTACCTGTTCCCACTAAGACAGAACAGTTGACCTCTGATATATCCTGAATAATGAGGCGAATGAGCTCAATATGTGCCTGGACTACACATATCGGAATGTGCTATATCTCCTACATTATTTTTTTTAACTCATCAACTCTCTCCTTTGATCACGCCCAAGGTGTGCTCTAGGGCTTTCTCAAGGTCTCCCAGTAAGGTCCAAAGTCATCATTCTACTTGTCTCGGCTCTCATCCAGGACTAGAAGGCCCAGGGCAGGCTCCAGGCCTAGCATCATTAGGATTTTTCTGTACGCTAAGCACTGAGCAACAATCACGGGCATGCGCATGATATCAGGCTGTTGAGGAACAGAAGGTGTGAGGGTTGATGTGAGTTTTATGGTGCACTTAAAACAGATTTTCCAGAGCACCTATTAAGAAGTTTGTTTTGGTTTTGGTTTTAACAATGGGAATTAAATTGGTTAAAATAAAGAACTAAAATCCATAGTTCTTCCTTAGGCTTTTAAATTTAACTTGCAAATTTTATTATTCAATTCATAAATTCAGCAGATAACTGACTGAATTTTGAATATCTCACAAAGCTTTCTTGTGACCTGTGGTCATAAATCATGAGATGGATACAGAGGATGTAGAGCTCTGGGAATCTCAGTTTGGATCTTGGCTTGGGGCTTAGCCAAAAAGTTGACCAAAGAGCCTCAATTCTACCTGTAAAAGTCTCAAGATAAGAAGAATCATCTGAGGCTAATGAAGTACAAAGAATTTCTGTGGTCCTTCAGGCTATAAATAGGTCAGCGATGCATCCCAAACTGTAATTCCCAACCTAAGAGTTGTTTCCATTAATCTTTATATTTGAATTTTCTTTTATTGTTCTTTCATGCCAGAACGTTTGAGGTAAAGAGTGGGAGTTGACAGTAGTTAGAAGAGGTTCACTATTTCTCTAATATAACATCACTGTTGTGCTTCTGTTTCTATAATTATATCATTACATATAATTCTTAAAATTTGCGCCAGGCCTATACTTGAGCAACTAAACCTCCTCAGGCCTCATTAGTCTGAGGTTATTGATGGGATCATTTACTAGTAACCACCTACATCTCACATGATTTTGCTTTCCCCTCCCTAGCTCCTGTATGTAGAAATTAGAATTGGTTTGACAGTGACAGAAACTTCAAATCACAGTGGCTGAAACAAGATAGGTATTTACTTCTCTCTCACATTTCTTTTTCTGAAGTTCAGGGATAATCAGTTCAGGTCTGGTATGGTGCTCCATTGTGTCACATTTCCAGGCTCTTTCTATTTTGTTGCCCTGCCGAACCTAGCATGTGCCATCAAATGTCAGGATCCAAGATGTCTGCTTTAGCTTCAGTCATGATGTCTATATTCCAGCCATTAGGAAAAAGAAAAAGAAAAATAAGGGCATTCCTCTTTCCTTCAAGGACACATCCCAGAGGTTTCATTCATTTCACTTATTTTTCATCGACATACCGTTGTTTAGAAATTAGTGACATGGCCAATTTTACTTGAAAAAAAACCTGAGAAATATCTATTTTACTTTGGATAGCTATGTGCTCAGGTAAAACTTGAGGTTCCTATTACAACCCCCAGAGGAAGAAAGGGATTACAGATATGGAGGGGCAATGGATAGTGTCTACTATATACCTTGCAGACACTTTTAAAATCTCACTTATGTCATATCTGTCATATCCAGTGTTCTCCAGGGGAGGTCTCAAAATGCTCCCAGACCAGTAAGTCATGTGTATCAGGTTCTTTTTCTTCACCTCCATTCCTTTTTGATGGTGTCCTTTACCCATGAAGACACTTGTGGGAGCTTGACGAATGTCATGGCTTCCCATGCCTCTATGACACTCGGCTTCTATACCAAGATGTGCTTTCTTCCAACAGCATCAAAACTGTTTAGGTGGAGGTCTTACAGGTGTATGGTTTTCCTTTGGGGAATGGAGAGGTTATGCCTTTATCACTCTGTGTTACTCTTCATCCCCTGACCACCAAAGCAGTATTGTTTGTTCCTCAGTCTCTCAGAGGCTCGCATCAAAATAGCTCTATCATATTCTACTTAAAGTTCCTCTCTCTATAGTGTTCAAATACTGGTCAGAAAGGCTAGGTGTGTGTTACTGTGTATGTGGAATGTGGGATAGGGAAGTATATGGAAGAGAAACATCAGTCTTGCTTCTCTGCCCCAGTTTTCATTTTCTTTTCTGTCACTCAGAATCCTTCCTGTTCAGCAATCTCTTCACATAACTAGAACCTTTTCAAACACTGCCTCACCAGTTAACCATGTATGTCTGAATCTGCTTGAAATCTGGTTTTAGGAACAACTTAACCTATAACCATATTTTACTTTGTGTGCCCAATAGCTGGCAAAGTCTCAATAAATATTTATTGAATAAATGAATGAACACATGTTTTAAGTAGGGTCAGAGAGGGATGCTTGCAATGTCATGGATAGTGGAGGGGTTAGCCACCCCTCGTAATCTCAGTTAGAGCACTATGCCATTCTCAAATAGACATACAGTCTAAGTTAAAGCGCAAAACAGAATAACGTGCTTCTTATTGAGGAAAATAAATCATCTCCAAAACAAAATGACAATTTCTTATTTTTTATGTCATTCTACAGTATTTTCTATAAATATGCTTAAATAAAAGCAGGCTGTACCTCTCACCAATTAATTGATCTTCATTTGTCACTCTGGATCCCTTTCTAGCACAGTATATTTGATTGATAATCACAATGATGGAGGCAAGGATGAATGACCATCTTTTAAGGTTAGAGGTTAACTTCAGAATCCAATAAGGTCTTATGATTTTATACCCCAGGAGAGAGGTTAACTCCAAAAGTGTTCACTTCTATAGCCCATTAGAGAGTAAACTGGATTGTGTTTAACCTAGCTATTTTTTTTAGGCATTCCTTTTACTAATAGTATTTATTTCTCCTTTCCCAAACTTGGGGAATCAAACTTTTTACCGTCTCTGCTAGTTCTCCATTAAAAAGTAAAATAAAACTTTGACATGTGCTCACTCTATATTTGTTGAGAATTTTGCTTTCACATTATGCAAATTCATCTTCAATTCAGGTCCTCTAGTTCCCCTTTCTAACCAGATCATAGCCTCTGAGCCCCATCTGCAGTGAAGTTCTGGGGCCACCAGCAGTGAGGTGCTATCTTTCCTGTATTCCTTTGGAGTTAAAGGAATTACAATGATGCAACATTTCATGGGGGAAAAACAGAGAACATTTTGAAACTGACAGTGTGGCTAAGTGTACCAAGATTAACAGCCATGAGGAGGACCTCCATTTCCAGGAGAATATCCTGGGAAGACTAAGGACTTATTTTGCCAAAGGACAAAATCAAAACAACTGTAAAATTATCATGAAAAGTAGTTTGTAGTGGCTGAAAAATGTGAATGATGAAGAATCGGATCAAATGCTCCTGTGTCCTTTTGCTTAATTTCTGAAAAATTTGTCTTCCTCCCCATTCCTTAATAGAGGGCCCCGTAGAACTGAAAAAGCAAGGCCTAACTTTTGAGAATCTAAGGACTTGCAATAACTTTGAAGTGAGAGCATTTAGGGTTGACTAAAAGAGCTATACTCACCTGATCCAGAAATTCTACTTGTGTAGGTAAAATCAATGAGGGACAATTTGTCACATATCAAATTAGCAGAGATTTAAGCAAAAAGCAGTTATGATGACATTCTTGAAAAAAGAGGCTCATATATTAATCATCAGAATATAAATTGATACAATTATTTCTGGAGAAAAATTGGCAGTGTGTCTGACATTTTGACATGAAAGACAATCTCATTTTCAGAAATTTACCTTAAGGAATTATTTTTGCAAGTGCACAAAGGTATGTGCACCAGGATGTTCACTGCCACTGTAGCACCAGGGAGCACACGGAGTGGCTGCATCAATTGGAACCAACTCTAGTCACTTAAAATGTACAATGTAGGCAATGCATGGTAAGAGAGCATTCTAAGATTCTTTCTGTTGATCGAGGTTGGGAAGATGCTACCAGGTTAGGGCAGAAATGAAAGCTGCCGATGACTCAGAGATACAGGATTATGAAATCAGATCTACGTTTAGTCCTAGAGTGCTAAAGAGAGGCTAGATTGTACCAAAGAGCTTTTGCTTCTCCCACTAACATCACTGTGAGACAGAGGATATACCTTGCTTTCTTTAAAAAAAAAAAATCCTGCCTTTTCTTCTATATTTATTTTTTCCCATCATTTTCATTGTGGTAAAATAGAGGTAACATAAAATTTACCATTTTAACCATTTTTAAGTATACAATTCAGTGGCATTGAATACATTCATGTTGTTGTGCAGCCATCACCACCCCCCGTCTCTCAAATCTTTTTGATTGTCCCATGCTGAAACTCTGTAGTATCCGTTGAACAATAGCTTCACATCCTCTCTTCCCCCCAAGTCCCTGGTAACCACTGTTCTACTTTCAGTCTTTGTGTTCTCTTTTCTTTCCAGTTTTAGGGGTTTCTATCGAGATTCCTCAAGTGCAGAGATTCTTTCCTCAGCCGTGTCCAGTCTACCAATGAGTCTGTCAAAGGCACTTTTCATTTCTGTTACAGTGTTTTTGATCTCTAGCATTTCTTTTTGGTTCTTTCTTAGGATTTTCATCTCTCTGCTTACATTGTCCACCTCTTCTTGTGTGCCGTCTACTTTATCCATTAGAGCCCTTAGCAAATTTCTGGTCTGATAATTCCAATATCCCTGCCACATCTGGTTCTGATGCCTGCTCTGTCTCTTCTAATTGTGTTTTTTGCCTTTTGGTATGCCTTGTAATTTTTTCCTGATAGCCAGACATGATGTACCAGATAAAAGGAATTGTTATAAATAGCCTTTAGTAATATGATGGTGAAGTGAGGGGGGAGGAGAAGCATTCTAGAGTCCAATGACGAGGTTTCAGACTTTTCGTAAGCCTATGTCTCTGGACTGTGAACTTCACAAGTTTTTTAAGTTTTTTCTATCTCCACCCTTAGGTGGGAGAGGATGGCTAGAATGGGTGGGAGTTGAGTATTTCCCTTACCCCAGGTCAGTTAGGCTCCAGTTAACTAGTTTCTCCTGAGGGCAGGGCTTGTTGAAAAGAAGAGAGTGCTTCTGTTAAGAAAATAGTGTTAAGAAGAACAAAGAAAAAAATGATTCCTTTCCTCCTCTCTCTGCCAGAAGCACTAGGGCACTTTTCTCCAATATTTACTGTGGGAACCTGCTCAAGCTTCTGGAGGTAAATCTCACAAAATTGTGGGCGCACATCTATGACAAGGTCTGCTGGAATTTTTAAGTCTCAGAGTTGTCCACACTGAGCCTCCAGCAATTCACTAGTTACAGTTCTGGTTTTCCTACCCAAGAGCTGGTTCCTGCAGTGGTTTCTCCTGTTAGAAGATGAAGTGACATATATTAAAATTTTTTTCCCCAAAAGGAAACCACAGCTTTATTAGCAAAAGTTGCATTGTTTCTCACTGATAAAAATTTCAGTGCTACATCAAGAATGTACTGACAGAACACACTGGGGGACACAAAAATGGTGACAGGGAATCCTTTCCATCTTGTTAAGAGACACAGGTTTACAAGAAATGTTTTTGGAAGGAATAATTCAGTGGTGTGAATGAACTTGAGGTTTAAAAGAAAAAGGGAAAGGAAGAAAGAAGGAAGACCTGTTCCAGAGTAGAAGGAAGGCCAGAAAGCAAGATAACCCTGGACACTCAGAAGGGCAGAGTAGGATTAGGGGACATGCCTGAAGTGGACCAAAAGTTAGAAAGGGGAAGCCGGAAATACTAAAAATAGACTTTCCTGTGAACTAACCCAATTAATTTTGTTTTATTGAGGTAACATTGGTTTATAACATTAAATAACTTTCAGGTTGTACATCATACTATATTTTGAATTCTGTGTAGATTACATTATGTTCACCACCCAAAGACTAACTACAATCCATCACCATGCACATGTGCCTTATCACCCCTTTTGCCATCCTTCCTTCTACTGACTTTGGACTTTGTTCTTCTTTTTCTAGTTCTTTTAGGTATAGGGTAGGTTTGTTTATTTGAGATTTTCCTTCTTTCCTGAGTCAGGCCTCTACTGCTGTAAATTTTCCTGTTAGTACTGCTTTTGCTCTATCTCATATGTTTTGGTATGTTGTGTTTTAATTTTCATTTGTTTTTAAGTATTTTTTGATTTCTCCTTTGAATTCTTCATTGATACACCAGTTGTTCAGTAGCATGTTGTTTAGTTTCCACATATTTGTGACTTTCCTATCCTTTTTCTTGTAGTTGATTTCTAGTTTCATATCATTGTGGTCAAAAAGGTGCTTGATCTGATTTCAATCTTCTTAAATCTATTAAGCCTTGCTTTGTTTCCCAGCATATGGTCTATCTTTGAGGTTGTTCCATGTACACTTGAGAGGAATGTGTATTCTGCTGGTTTTGGATGGAACATTCTCTCTATATATCTAAGTCCATCTGATCTATGTTTCATTTAAGGCCACTGTTTCCTTGTTAATTTTCTGTCTGTCTAGGTGTTAAGGTCCCCTACTATTATTGTGTTGCTATCAATTTCTCCCTTTAGATCTGTTAATAGTTGCTTTATGTACTTTGGTGCTTCTGTGTTAGGTGTGTATATATTAATATGTGTTATGTCTTCTTGGTGGACTGTCCCTTTTATCATTATATAATAGCCATCTTTGTCTCTATCTTTTTTATCTTGAAGTCTGCCTCGTCTGATATAAGTATGGCTACACTCACTATTTTTGCTTACCACTTGCCTGGAGTATCATCTTCCATCTCTTCACTCGGAACCTATGCTTGTCTTTAAAGCTGAGATGCATTTCCTGGAAGCAGCATATTGTTGGGCCTTGTTTTTCAATCCATCCAGCCACTCTGTGTCTTTTGATTGGTGAACTCAATCTATTTACTTTTAGAGTGATTACTGACATATGAGGGTTTAATACTGCTATTTTTTCTCTTGTTTTCTGATTGTTCTATATTTCCACTGTTTCTTTTCCTTTATATTTCCTGTCTGCCATTTCAGTTTGGTGGCTTTCTATGATGGTTTTCTCAGTTTTCTCTCTATTTATGATTTATGACTCTGCTCTGATTTTTTGTTTTGGGGTTTCCATGAGGTATGTATAAAAAATCTCATAGATGAGATAATCCATTTTCTTGTGTGTGTGTGTGAGGAATGTTGGCCCTCAGCTAACATCTGTTGCCAATCTTCTTCTTTTTGCTTGAGGAAGATTGTTGCTGAGCTAACATCTGTGCCAATATTCCTCTATTTTATGTGGGATGCCACCACAGAGTGGCTTGACAAGTGGTGCAAGGTCTACGCCTGGGATCTAAACCTGTAAACTCCAGGCCACTGAAGTAGAGCATGCAAGCTTAACCACTATGCCACTGGGCTGGCTCCACCCAAGATAGTCCATTTTCTGATTGCCTCTTATCTCTGTTGGCCTATGCAGGTTTCATCCCATTCCTCTTCCCCTTCTATGTTTTTGTTGTCAAATATTAGTCTCTTTTGTGTTGTGAATTTGTGACCAAATTAGTTATAGTTATGTTTGATGCTTTCTTTCTCTTTCTGTTTTATTTTATGATTGTTTGCTAACCTATTCTCATATACAGCTACAATTTTCTGATTTTTGTCTGTCTATTTATCTCCTTGTTCAAAACTTGGTAAACCTTTGCCTTTTTGTCTGGTAGGGGGGCTGCCTTTATCATTTCTTGTAAGGCATGTCTCGTGGTGATGAACTCCCTCAGCCTGTCTTTGTCTGGGAAAGCTTTCATTTCTCTGTCACATGTGAAGGATAATTTCACTAGATAGAGTATTATTGGTTGATAGTTTATCTTTCAGTATTTTGAATACATCATTCCACTCTCTCCTAGCTTGTAAGTTTTCTGCTGAGAAATCCTCTGAAAGCCTGATAAGGATTCCTTTGTAGGTTATTTTCTTTTCTCTTGCTGCCCTTAATATTTTTTCTTTTTCATTGACCTTTGGCAATTTTAAAATTATATGCCTTGGAGAAGATCTTTTTGCATTGAGGTAATTAGCAGTTCTTTTAGCTTCATATACTTGCATGTCCAATTCTTCCTCAGGTTGGGAAGCTCTTAGCTAATATTTCTTTAATAAGCTCCTGGCTCCTTTCTCCCTCTGGGATACCTATAATATATGGATCACTCAGGCATTCTGGTGTGCTGTGCAGGGAGTCCTTTGTTGGTCACTGGATGTCTGACTGGTCATAACTTTGAGAGGAGAGACAAAGGGAAAAACTCACTCTGCCATGATGCTGATGTCACTCTCTCATATTAAATCTTTTGGAGTTTATTTGAGCAAAAATCAATTCAAATTGAGAGGTAAACCAGACGTGGTTATGAGCTCTTCCCCAAAAGAAACTATGGGAAAGACTTTTATAGAGACAAGGTGGAAGCAAAGCAAGGAAAATATTTGATTGGCTGCAGCCTAAGTGTTTGCCTGATTTGGGAAAGCCTAATGGGCTGTTTATGATTGTTTGTCCTTAGGTTTTGATTTCTTTATCTTGAGTCATTTCACACTTAGATCTTGTTTTCCTTATATAGGCTACTAAGCCATTAAAGTCGCCTCAGTCTAATGGCCTCCTGGTTTAATTTAACACTCCTCATATAATAAGTCTTTCCTTTGATAAGTTGTTATTCTCTGTATTTGCCTGTAGATCTCTCCAATCTTAGGGGAAGCATTTGGCCTTGTGTCCTCACCTTTCTTACAGACCCTAGAACAGTTGTTGATTTTTCAGTCTGTTCAGCTTTTTACTTGTCATTAGAAAAAAATTGTACCAACAAGGCCCTTACATGCAGAAGGAATTCCTTGCAGCTGGAAACCGGAAGTTTACCATTATTCTACTTTGTCTCTATGAATTTGATTATTATAAGTATCTCATTTAAGTGGAATCATACAATATTTGTCTTTTTGTGTCTGGCTTATTCACTTAGCGTAACATCTCTTCAAGGTCCATCCCTGTTGTAGCATGTATCAGAACTTCATTGCTTTTTAAAGCCAAATATTATTCCACAGTATGTATATACCACAGTAAATATACCACAGTATGTATATACCAGATTTTGTTTATCCATTCATCCATAAATGGACATTAGGTTTTTTCCACCCTTTGGCTATGGTGAATAACAGCAATGAACATTGGTGTACAAAAATCTGTTCAAGTCTTTGCTTTCAATTTTTTTGCTGATGTACCCAGAAGTGGAATTGCTGGATCATATAGAAATTCTATGTTTAATTATTTGAGGAATACCATATTGTTTTCCACAACAGCTACACCATTTTATACTCCCTCCAGTAATTCACAAATTTTCCAATTTCTCCACATTTGTTGTTTTCTGAATTTTTTGATAATAGCCATCCTAATGGATGTGAAGCAGTAGTTCATTTGGTATTGATTTGCATTTCCCTAAGCATTAGTGATGTTAAGCATATTTTCATGTGCTTATTGGCCATCTGTATGTCTTTTTTTGAGAAATATTTATTCAAGTATTTTGCCCATTTTTGAATTGGACTGTTTGTTTTGTTGGTGGTGGTGAGTTTCAGGAGTTTGTTATATATTCTGAAGATTAATCGCTTTTCAGATATGTGATACACAAATATTTTCTCTCATTCTATGTGTTGGCTTTACACTCTGTTGATATTGTCTTTTGATGCACAAAAGTTCTTAGTTTTGATGAAGCCCATTTTGCCTATTTTTTTGCTGTTATTATCCTTGTTTTTGGTGTCATATCCAAAAAGATCATTGCCAAATCCAACATCATGAACCATTTCTCATTTTCTTCTGAAAGTTTTATAGTTTTAGGCCTTACATTTAGGTCTTTGATCCATTTTGAGGTAATTTTTGTATATGGTGTTAAGTAAGCATCTAATTTCATTCTTTTGCATGTGGCTATTCAGTTTCGCCAAGCCGTTTGTTGAAAAGACTGTCTTTTGAATGGTCTTGGCATCACTGATGGAAATCATTTAACCATATATGTGAAGGTTTATTTCTGGGATTTCTATTCTATTCCATTGATCCATATGTCTGTTCTTGTGCCAGTACCACACTGTTTTGGTTATTATAGCTTTGCAGGAAATGTAAGATCTCCAACTTTGTTCTTTTTCAAGATCATTTTGGTTATTTGGGGTCCCTTTATGATACATATGAACTTTGTGATAGATTTTCTTATTTCTGCAAAAAATATCATGGGCATTTTGATAGAGATTGCATTGAATCTGTAGATTGCTGTGGGTAATATTAACATCTTAATATTATTAAACCCTCCAATCTATATACATGGGATGTCTTTCCATTACTTATTTTTTAATTGATAAGACCTCTGAGGTTCAGAGAGACATTCTAATTTCCAGCAAGTGAGTGTTGCATCAGGATTGTAATTTTCTGACTCAAGAACTATGGGTTAACCCTTCGGAATCCATGCCATTATGAAGCTGGTTTTAATTTGATATGTCTTCATTGGCCTAAAGAGTGAAAAGACTGAGGGCTGGGACAGGGGTATGGGTGTAGGAAAGTTTGATAGGAAAGTAAGTTGATTTAAAAATCTACTTCATGCCAAAGATAAGATAAAATTGTATTTTGATATTTTAAACTAGTTTTCTCTCTTTCAGGGAAAAAAAAATGCATTCTGTGCTCAGTGCCTCAGAGAAGGCAGACAGCAAAAAAAATCTCTTCTACTTTGTGTTCCAAAAGCTAAAAGGAATATTGGGGACTTTCTAGAGTAGAAAAAAGAGAAAAGTAACTTACAGGCAAAGAGCTTTAGATAGAAATATGAAAATTGAAGAATGTCAAAGCAGGAAATAGATACCCCTTGGGATGGAGGGATGAGTGAAGAGGAAAATTTAATACCTATTCTTCTCAAACTTTTCCAAAAACAGAAGAGGAGGAAACCCTTCCAAACTTATTTTACAAGGCAGCATTACCCTGCTACCAAAACCAGAGAAAAACACTAAAGCAAGGCAAATTACAGGCCAATATCCCTGATGAACATTGATGCAAAAGCCCTCAACAAAATATTATCAAACTGAATTCAACAATATACGAAAAGAATCATACACCAGGATCAAGAGATATTTATTCTAGGGAATGCAAGGATGGTTCAACATCAGCAAATCAATCAATGTGATACACCACATTAATTGAAAGACAAAAATCATATGATATTCTCAATAGATGCATAAAAACTTTTGACAAAATTCAGCCCCCATTTGTGAAACTCTCAATAATCTGTATAAGAGGGAACATGGTTCAACATAATAAAGGCCGTATATGACAAAGCCACAGCTAACATCATAATCAACATTGACTAGCTGAAAGACTCACTATAAGATCAGGAACAAGACAAGGATGACCACCCTCACCATTTTTATTTAACACCTTTATTTAACTAAAAGTAATATTTTTATGTAACATGTAACTTTTACTTAACATATATTGAAAGTCCTAACCAGAGCAATTATGTAAGAAAAAGTTGAAATAAAAGGCACCCAAATTGGAAAGGAAGAAGCAAAATTGTCTCTATGTGCAGGTGACATGATACTATATATACTATATATAAAAAACCCTGAAGAATCCACCAAAAAACTATCAGAACTAATAAACAAATTTAGTAAAGTTGCAAGATATAAAATCCATATGCAAATAATTTGCATTTCAATACACTAACAAACCATCAGAAAGAGAAATTAAGAAAACAATCCAATTTACAATTGCATCAAAAAGAATAAAATAACTAGGAAAAAATTTAACCAAAGAGGTGAAAGATCTGTACTCTGTAACTATTAGACATTGATGAGAGAAATTGAAGACATAAATAAATGGAAAGATATTTCATGCTCATGGATTGGAAGAAATACTATTGTTAAAATGTCTTTACTACCCAAAACAATCTACAGATCGATGCCATCCCTATCAAAATTTTGATGCCATTTTTCACAGAAATAGAACAAACCTAAAATGTGTATGGAGCTGCAAAAGACCCTGAATCACAAAAACAATCTTGAAAGAGAGGAACAAAGCTGGAGGCATCACAATACCTGATTTCAAACTATATTACTAATCTATTTTAATCAAAACAGTGTGGTGTTGACATAAAAACGGACACATAGATTAATGAAACAGAACACAGATCCCAGAAACAAACCCATATATATATATGGTCAATTAATTTATGACAAAGGAGACAAGAATACTCAATGGGCAAAAGATAGTGTCTTCAATAAATGGTGTTGGGAAAACTGGACATCCACATGCAAAAGAATGAAACTGGACCTGTATCTTACACCATACACAAAAACCAACTCAAAAGGGATTAAAGACTTGAATGTAAATCTGAAACTGTAAAACTCCTAGAAGAAAACATAAGACCAAGCTCCTTGACATTGGTCTTAAGAATGATTTTTTGGATTTGACACCAAAAGCAAAGGTAACAAATGAAAAATAAGCATGACTACATCAAACTAAAAGGTTTCTACACAGCAAAAGAAACCATCAACAGAATGAAAAGGCAACCTACAGAATGGGAGAAAATATTTGCAAACCACATATCTAATAAGAGGTTAATATCTAAAATACATAAAGAGCTCAACCCAACAGCAAAAATAAAAAAAGAAAAATCTTATTAAAAAAATGAGCCAAGGAACTAGCCAACATTTTCCCAAAGAAGACATACAAATGACCAACAGATACAGAAAAAGTGCTCAGCATCAACAATCATCAGAGAAATGCAAATCAAAACCACAATGAGATACCATCTCATTCCTGTTAGAATGTCTACTATCAGAAAGACAAGAGATACAAATACTGTTGAGCATGTGGAGAAAAGGGAACACGTGCACTGTTGGTAGGAATATAAATTGGTACAGCCACTAAGGAAACAGTTTGGATGTTCCTCAAGAAAATAAAAATGAAACTACTGTATGATCCAGCAATTCCATTTCTGGGAATATATCCAAAGAAAACAAAAACACTATTTTGAAGAGATGTCTGCACCCACATGTTCATGGCAGCTTTATTTACAATAGCCAAGACATGGAAACAACCTAAGTGTCAATTGATAGTGAATGCAGAAAATGTGGTGTATATATACACAATGAGAGATTCAACCATAAAAAAGAAGGAAATATTTCTTTTCGTAACAACAAGGATGGACCTTGAAGCCATTACGCTAAGTGAAATAAGACAGACAGAAAAAGACAAATATCTTATGATCTGACTTATATGTGGAATCTGAAAAAAAAAAACCAAGCTCATAGATACAGAGAACAGATTGATGGTTGCCAGAGGTGGGGGTTAGGTGAAATGGGTGAAGGTAGTCAAAAGGTACAAACCTCCAGTTATGAAATAAATAAGTTCTAATGATGTAATGTACAGCATGGTGATCATAGTTAATAATACTATGTTGCATATTTGAAAGTTGCTAAGAGAGTAGACCTTAAGAGTTCTCATCACAAGAAAAAAAATTTTTGTAACCATATATGGTGATGGATCTTAATTAGACTTATTGTGATGGTCATTTCACAATATATACAAATATCAAATCATTATGTTTTACACCTAAAACTAATACAATGTTGTATGTCAATTATACCTCAGTTTAAAAAATCAAAAAAGAAAGTGTGAAATTAGAAATGTATAAAAAAGACTGATCATATCATGCTTTCATGAGGATGTGAGGGAACTGAATCTCTGATACACTGCTGGTTGGAATGTAAAATGGCACTAGGAACTTTGGAAAATATCTAGAAGTTTCTCAAAAATGTAAACAACTTACATCTACCATATGATCCAACCATTCCCTTCCTAGGCATTTTCTCAAGAGAAAAGGAAATGTGTGTCCATTTAGAAACTGGTACATGAATGTTCGTAGTAGCTTTATTTGTAATCACCAAAAACTAGAAACAATACAAATTTCCATCAAAGGAAATGGACAAATTGTTATATATTCATACAATGGAATACTACTCAGATAAAATGGAATAAACTGTTGATACACACAACAAAATAGATAAATCACAAAATAATTGAGTTAAAGACACCAGACAGAAGATAGCTCATAGCATAGATTCCTTTCTGTAAAACTCTTAAAAAAATACAAACATATTCTTTCAGCAAGCCCTCATCGTTTTTGGAATACTCCCGTTTTCTGGCACCACAAGAGGCTACAGACTCAACTCACATTCATCTCATATTTTCCTTGCCCCAATTCTGATATCAACTACTTCTCCACAGACACCTGGTTTCTTTTCTTAGAGGATGGCATTTAGAAACCAAGACTTGTGTGCTAGATGTCCTTATTGTTATTGAGGCATCACGACTTTTAGGTTCTCTCAGAGGATAAAAGCACATTCTCAACCAGATATACCAGAAAGGCTTGGGAATAATTATAATATTGCTAATTTCCTTACACTTTTGCTATACCATATGTTGCTACAATATTTGAATCTTGTGATATGATATAAATAAATGTTTAAAAATTGTATCTTCTGCATATGTAGTTATTTTATTGGTGGAAAATGCCTACTATGTATTATACTTAGAAAAATAAGCCCTCCCTGTCAAAATGATAATCCATTGAGGTTATTTTCTGTTAGAAAAAGTCTGACAATTTCTCCATTGGATTCATGAGAAGCCCAGGATGGCTAGGCCATGAGGCTTACTGCTATATGCAAGTAGGTAGAGTTGACAAAGACAAATAAAAGAAAGGCCTGTCCCATTTTCAGCCAAGAGCAGAGGGATGGTGGATATGAAAGAAGAGAGGGAATAAGAGAGCAAAGCCATCAGTCACATATTTCTCCATTTCTTCTGGTGAGGCTTAGGCTAGGAGATTAGATAAACTGAGGATGAGGTTGAAGACAGAGTTCCTAGGTTACACTCTCATCAGAGTAACCAATGTGATGCAGCCTGGACAGTCAGAGAGAACCCTGAGTCTTCCTGAGATGTATCCAGTCTCCATTTAGCCTAGATCATGAGTTGAGAGCAGGACCCCTCCACAAGCTAACTCTGCAGCCAAGTTTGAGAGTAGACTGCCATATGCGGAGACCACTCATGAATCTGCAGCTAGTGGGAGCCATGGTGAAACTGAGTGAGTGGGGAATATTACTGGGCCTGAATCAAGCCGAGAAAGAACAGGTTAAATGTTCTATCAGCCACACTGGGCAAGTTGCACCAGGTGGACAGAGGCTGCACTCTCCAGACCAAGGAAAGGAAGGAAAAGAATGCCAGAGGGCCCTGACTCTCTCCTGTCACCATCTAGGGACGTAAAACCCCCTCTCCCTATATATTTTCTTTCCATACAGAAAAGGAAGTAGGGGGAGGAGGGAGAAGTATTTGAGAGTTTGAACATACTGATCTCAAGGAAAGACTATTTACTAAGAGGCTGTTTAAATTATTGAACAAGTCTAAGTCAGAATTGTACCAGATATTTAGTTAATTTGTTTATCAGCTTCCCTGTGAGTCGTGTCTCATGATAATGGTGGATTAGTTATCAACAAAATAAAGACTTTGCCTTCTTTTCTACACATTTGAGTTGTAGCATAAATTTTTAGATTGTTCTGTGTGATTATTATTGCACTTAGGTTAGAGATATAACAAAAATATCCCTGGAAGAGGCTGGCTAGAATTACCTTGGTAAGATCACTGCAGCTGAGCATCTGTTCTCAGCTTTGCTCTATAGATGCTTAATTTTATTAATACTCCCAGAATTAAGCAAATTCAGATTTGTTTCTATTTGTCATGCATATATTAACTTATAATGACACTATATGAATTTATAATGAGAACTAGAACTGCCAAAAAGACTAATTCTCATCCGTTGGTCATTGTCCCCTGTAATCTTTCAATAGGTTAGGGTTAGAGTTAGTTAGATGTAAGATGTTAATGGCTTTTTCATCCATCTGTGATAGCCTGATGCATATATCTCTGGCAAAGGAAATTTCCTACCTTGGATATAATATTTTCTTGCTAGTTTGATTCAATCTTTAGGCTTCAGGCAAGACACTTGTCAGTGATCCTGAACTCTGGCTGAACCTTAGAATTGCCTGTGGAGCTTATTAAAAATGCAGATGGCTAGGCCTCATCTACACCTAGTAAACCAAATCTCCAGGAGCTTCAGCAATTTTGTTAAAGTTTTACAAGATATTCTGGTTCATTAGTGAGAGTTGAGAACTTCTGAACTCATCCTTTGCAGTTGAGTTTCAGCATCTACTCTAAGCTAAAATTGTTGATGATGGATTCTGTACTTCTGTTCCAGGTTGACTAAAATAAAATTCTGCACAAGGAGTCAACACTCTCTTACTCAGTAATAATCCTACATAGAGATGCTCATACCAGAAGACAAATGAGTAGTAAATATATTCCCAGAATTGTTATAAAGGTCTGGAGTTGGTCAAGGCAGATATTTAAAGACTGAGTAATAGCTACAAGAATGATGGCCAATGACATTGAGAAAAACATTTTCTTAGGTCAGATCAGATGTTTGACAGACCAATAATTGTTTCCTAGGATACATTTTCTTATTCTTCCTTGTAATACTAGACTACATTATCCAGATTCCTTGCCTTAAATGGGTCCTGGTCACTACATTCTGGCCAATGTGATGTGAGCTAAAGAAATGTGAGCAAATTCCCACCATGTTCTCTTCAGAGAAAGCTTGCTTCCCTTTACCTTTTTCTATTCTCTTACAGTGGAATACAGACCCATGGTGAGTTGGCTGCAGCCAACTAGACAAAGGCAACATCTTAGAACTGGGAAATGGTAGAGTGGCAATATGGAAGGAACCCTAGCCTGTCAATGGTCACATGGGGCACAGCCACCATACCACCCTGGACAAATTGCCTCCCCCTGGATGGTTACATAAGGGAAAAAGAAACTTTTATTTGTTTGAGGTACCATATTTTAGGAATCTTTGTTGTGTTGGATTCATCTGTACCTTAATTACAACAGAAGGCTATAGGACCAGTAGTCTCAGATCTTCACCTACTTGTTGAATTCCTTTCACTATAAGCTTCTCCAAAATTCTAGGGTCAGAATTTCAACAAATGAGACACTAACAGACTTCTGATGTCCATTTGTCTAAAATGCAACCTAATATCTTTAAGTTGGAGTTGATTAGGTGACTGTATCTCTCATTGAGTTTTCAAAACTCAATGATTAAGAAGGGAATGTGTGCCATTGGATCTGAGGCCTAGGTCTGTCTCCTTCTGCCATGTCTAGAGATACTCCTTCAGACACTCACATAAAGGCATAGAAAGCATGAAGGCACAGATATTGGATAACATTCACTGATGACTTAGTTCCCATGTACTAACAGTGCCCCTTAAAATTGCCCTTTACTGAGAGTGACGTCAACAACATGGCGGAGTGAGCAGTTTTCTATGTCTCTCCCCCTTCAAACTACAACTAATATGACATTCATAGATCAACAAAGGATATCCACGCAGCACCTCAGGATACCTGAGAGACCCGTGCTGCTATACATCACAAGGTGGATTGACTACCCCCAGTGAGGAGGTGGAGATAGGTGAAAACTCTCCAACACCCAGACAACCTTGTACCCATAAGTGAGTATCTCCTGGCTGACATGCTCATAACACTGCCACAGCACTGAGGGTGGGCATGTGCCTTGGTGGCATGACTATGGAAACAGTTGACTACAGCCTTCAGCCCCTCATGATTGCTCCTTAGTCCAGTGGGAAAATCCATGGTCCCACAGTGGCCATGGGGAAAGTCTCTGGTCAGCATTAGCAGAGAGGCTGCACCCAGCAAACACAAAGGCTGGGAGGCCCTGGGGCAGAAGGAGTTCATCCAGCTGAGCAACCCACCAGCTGCATTAAACACAGACAGCCCTGCTGCAGCTCTGAGGGGGCAAGGGAGACCCAGTGGATTCACACGAATGGGCAGTGATAATCCCGAGCCCCAGTGTGACTGCTTCTTGGTCCAGGGGGAAAATCCATGGTCCAACAGTGGCTGCAGTGAAAGTCTTTGGTTGGCCCTAGTGGAGAGGCCCTGTCTACCAAACACAAAGGCTGGGAGGCCCTAGGGCAGAAGTGGCACAGTTGTGTGAACTAACCACTGGCTGCGTTAGATACCCATACCTCTGCTGTGGCCAGGAGTGGACAAGTGAGATCCTGCAAGACCTGATGGTGGTAGACCTGAGAGTCTAGGTGAACCGCTCCTGGCTGCTGTGAAAGCCCATAACGCCACAGCAGACCCTAAGAAAGGAGCGTGTCTAGGTGGTCTGTGAAAGCAGGCACCAGCAACCCAAAGCCCCCTTGTGATTGTCCCCACAGCTGACAGGAGATGCCACAGGGCCACTGTGATGCTGAGGAGGGGTCCAGGCTCAGTCAGGAACAACTGACAGGGATCCTAGTCAGTGCAGATTACACAGCTGCTGCCCCCTCCCAACCAGCAGAAGCAAGTGGGAGCAATAACAGAACTCTATCTTTATGTGGAGGAAGAAATACACATCATCAAGCAGTATGAAAAAATATATTAAATCTCCAGAACAGAAGAAGAATGACAAGTATCCAGAAAACAATCCCAAAGACACTGAAATCTATAACCTAAATGACAATGAATTCAAAATAGCTATCATTAAAAAACTCAATGAGTTAAAAGAGAATCCAGACAGACAACTCAAAGAGTTCAGGAGCTACATCACAAAAGAGCTTGATACTATAAAGAAAACAAATCAGAAATGTTGGAGATGAAAAACACAATGGAGGAGATTAAGAAAAATCTGGACACTCTGAATAGTAGGGCTGATAATATGGAGGACAGAATTAGCAATTTGGAGGATAGGAATATAGAAATGCTTCAGGAGGAGAGAAAACTAAGGCTAAAAAGAAATGAAGAAATTCTGCAAGAAACATCTGACTCAATTAGGAAATGTGACATACAGATTACAGGTATCCAAGAAGGAGAAGAGGAGAAGGGGGCAGAAGGCCTGTTCAAAGAAATAATGGCTGAGAACTACCCAAACCTGGGGAGAGAGCTGGAAATCCATGTGACAGAAGTTAATAGATCTCCAAACTTTATCAAAGACCAACCCCAAGGCATATAGTAATGAAGCTTGCAAAAGACAATGACAAATAGAAAATATTAAGGGCAGCAAGGCAGAAGAAAATAACCTACAAAGGAACCCCTATCAGGCTGTCAGCAGATTTCTCAGCAGATACCTTAGAGGCTAGGAGAGAGTGGGATGATATATTTAAAACACTGAAGGACAAAAATTTGCAGCCAAGAATACTCTGTGCAGAGAAAATATCCTTTAAATATTACGGAGAAATAAAAACTTTCCCAGATAAACAAAAGTTAAGGGAGTTCATTGCCACAAGACCGCCCCCTACAAGAAATGCTCAGGAAGACCCTCATACCTGAAAAAAAAAAAAAAAAGAAAGAAAAGGGTTACAAAACCCTAAGCAGAGGAGATAAGTAGAAAGACAAAATCAGAAAATTGCAGCTCTCCATCAGAACAGGTTAGCAAATGCTTAAGTATAAGATTAAAGACAATAGGAAGGGAAACACCAAGAATAAATATAATCTTGTCATTTTAACCACAAACCCACAACACAAGAAGAAAAAAGATCTGACAATATCAACCTAGAAAGGGAAGAGGAAGAGAATGGCACTGCTTAATCAAAGGATATAATAGGCTATCAGAAAATGGACTATCTCATCTAAGAGATGTTTTATGCAAACCACATGGAAACCACTAAACAAATAACAAGAATAGAGACACAAATTACAAATAAGAAGAAAGCCATTATAGAAAACTACCTACCTGAATTGGTAGTCCAAAATTCATGGGACAAGAAAAAAAGAAAATGCAGGAAAACCAGAAAATGAGTGATAAAATGGCAGTATTAGGCTCCCACATTTCAATAATCACTCTAAATGTAAATGGATTGAACTCTCCAATCAAAAGACACAGAGTGGCAGAATGGATTGAAGAACAAGACCCAGCAATATGCTGCCTCCAGGAAACACACCTCAGCCACAGAGATAAACACAGACTCAGAGTGAAGGGATGGAAGACAATACTCCAAGCTAATAGTGAACATAAGAAAATAGGTGTCACCATACTTATATTAGACAAAGTAGACTTCAAGGCAAAACAGGTAAAGAGAGACAAAGAGCAGCAGTTTATAATGATAAAAGGGACACTCTACCAAGAAGACATAAAACTTATAAATATATATGCACCCAACACAGGAGCACCAAAGTATGTAAAGCAACTATTAACAAAACTAAAAGGAGATATCAACATCAGTGCAATAATAGTAGGGGACCTCAACACCCCACTAACACCAATGGATAGAGCATCTAGACAGAAAGTCAATAAGGAAATTGTAGAGTTAAATGAAAAATGAGACCAGAGGACTTAATAGATATATATAGAACACTACATCCAAAAACAGCAGGGTACACGTTCTTCTTAAGTGTGCATGGAACATTCTCAAGGATATACCATATGTTGGGAAACAAAGCAAGCCTCAAAAAATTCAAGAGGATTGAAATAATATCAAGCATCTTTTCGGATCATAATACTATGAAATTAGAAATCAACTACAAGAAAAAAACTGGGAAAGGGGCAAAAATGTAGAGATTAAACAACATGCTACTGAACACCCAGTGGATCACTGAAGAAATTAAAGGAGAAATCAACTATTATCCGGAGACAAATAAAAATGAAAACACACCATACCAACTCATTTGGGAGGCAGCAGAAGTGGTCCTAAGAGGGAAATTCATCACAATACAGGGAAATTCATCACCTCAATAAAGAAGAAAAATCTCAGATAAGCAATCTCAAACGACACTTAACAGAATTAGAAAAAGAACAAAAAAAGCCCAAAGTCAGTAGAAGGAGGGAAATAATAAAAATTAGAGCAGAAATAAATGAAATTGAAACAAAAAAGACAGTAGAAAGGATCAATGAAACAAGGAGCTGATTCTTTGAGAAAATAAACAAAATTGATAAACCCTCAACCAGGCTCACTAAGAAAAAAAATAGAGAAGAGTGAAATAAACAAAATTAGAAATGAAAGAGGAGAAATCACAACGGATACCACATAAATGCAAAAGATTATGAGAATAGTATGAAAAGCTAAATGCCAACAAATTGGACAATCTAGAAGAAATGGATAACTTCTTAGACTCTTACTACCTCCCCAAACTGAATCAGGAAGAAATAGAAAATCTGAATAGATCAATAACAAGTAAAGAAATTGAAACAGTGACCAAAAACCTCCCCCAAAATAAAAGTCCAGGACAAGATGGCTTCTCTGGAGAATTCTACCAAACATTCAAAGATTTAATACCTATCCTTCTAAAACTATCCCAGAAAATCAAGGGAGATGGAGCACTTCCTAACACATTCTATGAAGCCAACATCACCCTGATCCCAAAAGCAGACAAGGGCAAGACAAAGAAGGAAAACTACAGGCCAATATCACTGATGAACATAGATGCAAAAATTCTCAACAAAATTTTGGCAAACTGAATATAGCAATACATTAAAAAGATCATACACCATGATCAAGTGGGATTTATACCAGGGACACAGGGATGGTTCAACATCCGCAAGTCAATCAATGTGATATACCACATTAAGAAAATGAGAAACAAAAACCACATGATCATCTCAATAGATGCGGAGAAAGCATTCGACAAGATCCAACATCCATTTATGATAAAAAATCTCAATAAAATGGGCATAGAAGGAAAGTACCTCAACATAATAAAGGCCATATATGACAAACACATGCCAACATCATACTCAATAGGCAAAAACTGAAAGCCATCCCTCTGAGAACAGGAACAAGACAAGGGTGTCCACTCTCACCACTCTTATTCAACATAGTACTGGAGGTTTTGGCCAGAGCAATTAGGCAGGAAAAAAAAAATAAAAGGAATCCAAATAGGCAAAGAAGGGAAACTCTTGCTGTTTGCAGATGACATGTTCTTATATACAGAAAACCCCAAAGAATCCATTGGAAAACTATTAGAAATAATCAACAACTATAGCAAAGTTTCAAGGTATAAAAACAACTTACATAAATCAGTAGCATTTCTATACTCTAATAATGAACTAACAGAAAGAGAACTCAAGAACACAATCCCATTCACAATTGCAACAAAAACAATAAAATACCTTGGGGTAAATTTAACCAAGGAAGTTAAAGACCTATACAATGAAAACTACAAGACTTTCCTGAAAGAAATTGATGGTGACATAAAGAGATAGAAAGACATTCCATGCACATGGATTGGAAGAATAAACACAGTTAAAATGTCCATACTACCTAAAGCAATCTACAGATTCAACACAATCCCAATCAGAATCCCAATGGCGTTCTTTACAGAAAAAGAACAAAGAATCCTAAAATTCATATAGGGCAACAAAAGACCCCAAATTGCTAAAGCAATCCTGAGAAAAAAGAACAAAGCTGGAGGCATCACAATCCCTGACTTCAAAACATACTACAAAGCTACAGTAATCAAAACAGCATGATACTAGTACAAAAACAGGCACAGAGATCAATGGAACAGAATTGAAAGCCCAGAAATAAAACCCCACATCTATGGACAGCTAATCTTCAACAAAGGAGGTGAGAACACACAATGGAGAAACAAAAGTCTCTTTAACAAATAGTGTTGGGAAAACTGGACAGCCACATGTAAAAGAATGAAAATAGACCAATCTTTTACACCATTAACCAAAGTAAACTCAAAATGTATCAAATACCTAAAGGTAAGACCTGAAGCCATAAGGCTTCTAGAAGAAAATATAGACAGTACACTCTGTGGCATCAGTCTTAAAAGGATCTTTTCGGACACCATGTCTTCTCAGACAACGGAAACAGTAGAAAGAATAAACAAATGGGATTTCATCAGGCTAAAGAACTTCTTCAAGGCAAGCGAAAACAGGATTGAAACAAAAAAACAACCCACCAATTGGGAAAAAATATTTGCAAATCATTTATCTGACAAAAGGTTAATCTCCATACTATATAAAGAACTCACACAACTCAACAACAAAAAATCAAACAACCTCATCAAAAAATGTCCAAGGGACATGAACAGACATTTCTCCAAAGAAGATATAGAGATGGCCAATAGGCACATGAAAAGATGCTCATCATCACTGATCATCAGGGAAATACAAATCAAAACTACATTAAGATATCACCTTACACTTGTTAGAATGGCCAAAATAGCCAAAACAAAAAGTAACAAATGTTGGAGAGGTTGTGGAGAAAAAGGAACTCTCATACATTGCTGGTAGGAATGTAAACTGGTGCGGCCATTGTGGAAAACAGTATGGAGATTTCTCAAAAACTTAAAAATAGAAATACCATATGATACAGCTATCCCACTACTGGGTATCTATCCAAAGAACTTGAAATCAGCAATTACAAAAGTCCCACGCAACCCTGTGTTCATTGCAGCATTATTTATAATAGCCAAGATGTGGAAGCAACCTAAGAGCCCATAAACTGCTGATTGGATAAAGAAGATATGATATAGATATATAGATATATACACAATGGAATACTACTCAGCCATAAAAAAGGATAAAATCATCCCATTCACAACAACATGGATGGACCTGGAGGATATTATGTTAAGTGAAATAAGCCAGATAGAGAAGGACAATCTCTGTATGACTCCACTCATATGTGGAAATTAAACATGTGGACAAAGAGAACAGATTACTGGTTACCAGGGGAAAGGAGGGGTGGGGGTGGGCACAAAGGGTGAATTGGTGCACCTACAACATAACTGACAAGCAATAATGTACAATTGAAATTTCACAAGGTTGCAAACTATCATAATCTCAATAAAAAGTTGAAAAAAAATTTTTGATAAATATCTGTTGGCTTAATGAACAAATAAACAATGAATTGTTTAAAAAACTGCCCTTTACTGACATAACTCTTATTCCTAGTATAGAGGCCTCTTCATGTCCAGTCCTTATTTTCCTCTTCTCTCTCTACTCCCAGCTGGAGAAAAACACCTCTTTCTCTTACTCTTGTTTTCTCCTTGAAATTCTTCCCTTTCTTATTCTTAATGTCCACTCCCTCCCTGGAAGTGCTCTCTCTATTTTTATATTTGCTTCACAAGCTTCTAGTCCAATATCCATAACAGATTTTGCTTCATGAAATCCCAAAAGTCTGCTGCTGTTTTCTCTGCTCAGGCAGTACTACTAGAGCATATGTTGAAGTGGTAAATTGCTTGTCCTTACTTATAATCAATATATTTTAATAAGAGAAGGAAGATAATCTTCAACAATTGAATAATGTCAAATACTGACATTTTGAAATAAGGGTTAAGTAAAGAAATTTCTATATGTACTTATTATCATTGTATATAGTAATATCATCATTGTATATAATATGAATGTCCCTGTTCTCTTGAAGTTTATATTTTAGTGGTTGGAAAACATAGTCTCAGAATCCAGTCTTGTGGAAAAAGTGTTCCTAAATTCAAAATCTCATTTGTATAAAGCCTATCTTACTTCTTGTTTTGATAAGACTAGAGTCATTCTCTAGAGGCTCTAAATTACTGGAGGTGTCTCCTTTGATCTCTTAAGAAGAACATGATATTGTTTACTAACTTTTATAATTTTTTGACCATGAAATCTAGGGCAGAATATTTATCTCATACTCAATGCAAGTTATAGAATGCATCAAATCCAAAGAGTAAGGGATGAGTCATTTCTGTCTTACGTTTCTAAAAATGTGACAGTTCATAGATGTCAAGATCCTTCTGCCTCAGACATGTGAAAGAGATCCATATTAGGGAGAGAACAAAAAGAAAGATTTTGATAAAATGTGTGATCTCATTGCTGATCCTAAGTTGTATCTGATCAGGACAAGTGACCAAGCCTTTCTCTGGGCAAACTGTAGACAGAGAATATGACTCCTTTACTTGTGACACAGGGTTATGGTGACCAACAATGAAAGAGTACATGAAAATGCTTTGAAATCTTTATATGTAATATGGAGAAAATATAGGGGAAGTGTTATGTTTGCTCTGTATATAATGTTAGAAAAAAACTTCTTGTAGACTCTGAGTTAATCACAAATATTAATTCAATTTTTCACCAAAAATATGCAGGAACAAATGAATAAGGTTTAACTTGGCTCGTCAATTTTCTTCAACAAGGAACAGCACAGGGATAGTTACAAGCTTTGGTTCCATACTTTCCCTAGTGTTATTTGAGAATATTGTGCTAGAATAGAAGGGATAGGAGCAACCATGCTGTCTGCTTATTGGACTATACTCTTCTGCTCTTTACTTATTCAAAAACATCATGTACATCATAAATTTTCAAAGGAAAATACCGATTGGATTTATTTTGGTTAGGAAACAAATGCTGTGTCTATTTTTTTTCTTATGCTTGCAAATGCTGTTGCCTACATTCCTTCACTGAATAACTGAAATTTAAAATTAATGTTACGTCATCAACTCACACTCATTAGGATGGCTATTAAAAATAAAAAACCCAGAAACTAACAAGCGTTGGTGAGGATTAGAAAATCTGGAACACTAGTGCACTGCTGGTGAGAATGTAAAATGGTATAGCTGCCATAGAAAAGAGTGTGGTGGTTCCTCAAAAAATTAAAAATAGCATTGTCATATGACCCAGTGATTTCACTTCTGGGTATGTACCCAAAAGAAGTAAAAGCAAGGACTCAAACAGATATTTGTACATCCATATTCATAGCAGCATTATTCAAAATAGCCAAATGGTAGAGGCAACCCAAGTGTCCACTGATGGATGAATGGATAAACAACATGTACTATATACATTAAATGGAATATTATTCAGCCTTAAAGAGGAATGAAATTCTGAATCATGTTAACATGTGGATGAAACTTGAAGACATTATGCTAAGTGAAATAAGCCAGTCAGTCACAAAAGGACAAATGCCGTATGGTTCCACTTATGTTAGGCGCCTAGAGTAGTAAAATTCATAGAGACAGAAAGTAGAATGGTGGTTGCCAGGGGCTGAGGGGTGGGGTGAATGGGGAGTTATCATTTAATGGGCACAGAGTTTCATTTTGCAAGATGAAAAATTTCTAGAGATGGTTGTTGGTGATGATTACACAACAATGTGAATACACAGTGTCACTGAACTATATGCTTAAAAATGGTAGATTTTGTACTATGTATATTTTACCACAATTTTAAACAATTAATGTTGCATGATCTCAAAGGATTCTAACATAAAGAATAAATTGTGATGTGAGTAAGGTTATGGACAATATCCATCTTATTACTTTGGTATTATTGAAGAGGGAGCACTAATGGAGATTGGACAACAATCTTTTGAAATCTTACAATAGGTGGAGCTGAATATTACAGTTTTGACTTATCTTAGGGAATCCAGTGGGTAGAGGTGAGGCTCTGGATTTCTTATGCAATATTAGATAAGAGGAACACTCTGTAAATGATCGTTGTTCTGTTTCCATGACTCTAATTCTAGAATGTGTATGGATTAGATCATGTATCTGAAGATAAGGATACATTATGATTATTTCATGCTTTAGTTATTGTACTATACCATACTCTCATAAGTATATTGTGTGTTGTATAGCCCCAAGATAGATGAGATGAACATGGTCCAGATGAAATGATTCATGGCTTATACCCAGTCTAGCCTATGTGCAGAACTTCTTCAACTGATGTATAGAAGGTTAGCTTTTAGAGGTTTTCATGAAAATTACCAAAAAATTGCTGGGATCCTCATTCACTCAGACATTAAAATTAAAATTTATGAGTTTCTGAGTAAAGAGTGGTGTCTAGAGGCTTGATTTCTGGTCTCTTTTTCTTAGTCACTGAAATGGAGTCTGGCAGCCTTTGGCCCTCGTCCCTTATTTACATCAACTGATTGATAAATTAGGACCTTAGCTCCGAGTCTGAAGACATGGATAGCGAATGGGGAGGAGATGAGCAGATTGGATTGCAGTGAAATGCACAAGCGTAATAGACACTCTCCCTACCAGCCCCCATCACTCTTTATCCCTTTCTCAGTAAGTTATAGGGAATAGTGATAAAAAGATACTAAGAAGTTTCATGAACAAAAGGAGAGAAATTGTTACTTAAACTGGACAGATAGATTTCTTTTGTCGTACTGATTCTCCAGCCTTTTCTGGACGTGGAATATTCTCAGAGGAAGCCACATCTACTGGAAAGTGAGGAAAGGAGTTGTGAATAAATGTGACTCTGCCAGAAACTGAGGAATTGTTTGCAGTTTTGTGAACAGTGATGCCTAAGCTAAAGCAAAGATGTGGGAATCCATGGAAGTAGCCGTTGGATGATTGAAAAGTAGTTTGGAGAGTTTGCTATCCTGAATATTTAGATATTTTTCCTGAGCTGTTTCCTCTTAGAATCTACACCTTCATGTTCCCATGAGTATTGTGTTGTGTGGAAAGAACAGAATAAGTGTAGTATCTGCAAATACAGCACTGGAAAGATGAATCGCACAATTTCTCCAGGAGCTTCAGGTTCTTTCTGTTTCAAATTGTGTCACAGAGAAAGATAATTCCAAACCCAGAAACCCCACATAACCATACCAGAGACACTTCACTAGGTCAGTGCCCTTTATTATTTCTACCGAACTAGAGATTCCTATGAATACAACTTTACATCACAATTCAAGCAACCATATTCTGTTCCTTTTGCTGCTGGTCATCCTTTCACTACTGGCATTCATTCTCATAAGACATCCAAAATGTGCTAAATTACATGACCTGTTTGAAACCACATCTCAGAGCACTATCTGTGAACCTAGCCCACGCTGCCTTTGCCTGGTGTTAGGGGAAGAAGGGAGGGAAGCAGATGATTAAAATGAATGGTACCAAAATTAGCATTCTCAATTTTGACCTATAAGGATCAATATGGAAAGGGTCGTATCCTCCTATTCTAACCTCTTAGAGAATACTCTTCTAGAATAATGGGGGGAAGATAGCTTCCTGGTGAATAATGCCTTTCTGCTAGCTATATAATTCCTGAAGATCATCTACATGATCAGGGATAATTTCTTGGATATCATTTTGCCATCGACACGTGATAAGGGCAAATCCACGCTTGTAAAAAGATTCATAGATACAGTCTACTATCATGGTTCCTGATGTTAAACTACAATACACTCCTTCTATTAGTTTCTTGCTCCTATGACATTTCTTAACTCCGTTCTTACATGGTACAAACAGGTGGCGACATATCTTTTGCACCTCCTCATATGTAGCTTGGAGGAAGAAATGTTCTTTCTTACAATATAACCTGTTGTGAACATTTTTCATCCTAACTTCATCATTGCAGTAATGTGGATCAAATAATGGTCTGTCAGGATCAGCAAGGACCTGATTTTGGAAAGTTTTTTTGGTAGGTGCTTTGGTAGGCCCTGTACTGTATAATTCCTCCAAATAATCTTCAAATTCTTCTGAGTCAACATCTGATAAATCAGAATATTTAAAAAGCTTTTCAAACTGCAGTGGCTGCAGCATCAGGAGCAGCAGAGGCAGGAACTGCGTGGTGATCAGAATCCACATATTTTCCTGTGGGGAATACAAGAGATAACGATATAGGTTCTACTGTGATACTGTACCTGCTTCTGTTCCTATGCAGGGTCCATTTTTACCACCTATTCTTGTTCTGAGCTCTAAGACTTTGGATCATTTTAAAATTGACAACTCAGAATCTGTTTAATTACCTCTGAAATATTGACTAGAAAGTGACCTTATTGGGCCCATAGTCAGTCTAGAAGGCTATAGATAAGAGAAGGAAAAGTGAAGGAGGGAAGGAGAAAGAGGGAGAAAGATAAGAGAAGGAAACAAGGAAGGAATATGAAGAGAGCAAGGGAGAGATGAAGGATGAGAGGAAAGGAGAAAGGAGGTCAAGACAGCAGTGGGGAGAGACAGGCAAGAGGAGGCTCCTGTGCTCTCTCTATCCGGAACAAATGCATCTGTTGCCTTCTTAGGAGTTAAGAACTTCACTAGAAAGAGCCGTAAGTGATCCACCCTCCCCTCATTAACATCCTGCTGTTATCAGAAAAATTTTGCATCTTGTGACTTTCTCCTCTTTCTCACATCTGACCACAGATGCTCTTGGAGAAGGGATCAAGCAAGGTACTTAGGGTCAAATGAACATCATATGCTGAGCTTCTTCATGTGTATGCTTTCACCACTACCCATTGCTGGGTCCATTTTGCAGCCTCCTGTACCTCCTCTTACTACTCAGAACAGCTCTTCCACTAAAGGGTATCACTCACCTTGTGTTTTTTTTCATTCTTTTTTTCTCTTAGACCTCATGGTTTTTGCTGTAATCAGGTTTTCACCTCCCTTCCTGTGTGACTATCTGCAGTTACGGTAACCTCATCATCAGAGATTCCATAGTCATTACATCACTTCCCTCTCTTTGTGTCTCCACGTCTATTCACCCCATAGTAAGCTGCACTATTTCCCTAATGCTTTAAATCTGTATGAGCAAGTGTCTTTGTTACACAAATGCATAAAACTTGGTAGATGACTTACTTTTTAAAAAATTGTATTACTTTAGAAAGAAATGAAAATATTTAATTTGGTATATATTGATGGACACTATTATTCTTCATGGTAATTATGTTAAATGATTTTTTAAAAAATTTCCTTACAAGGGCATGAGCAGTAGTAACATATGTCCAAGAGACACGCCCAATTGCTAGACATCAGGGTACAATCTACTCTTTAGTGGAAAGTGTCATCTTTCATAGAAGACTCTTGAGCCTATTTATCATTTTTCATTCCTATTTCAAATCTGACTGTTAATCATTAATTCTCCAAGGATCCTTTTTTCCCTCAGAGAAGGGCAAATACCCTAGGTATACTGGAGAGCAGGCTTCCAACCCTACCTTTGCTCATGGCTTCCTTACCTTATTCAGTCCTACTGTTGTCTATGCTTCAGAGAATGGATCTTTCAAGGGCTGGGCTGGAGAGATCCTGGTACCAGGGATGTTGACCTTCCCTAAGAATACAGGAGCTTGGAGGAGAAAGGGAGAAGAACAAGTTTGAGCAGTGAGATAAATACTTTCTTGGGCTCACCCTACAATAAAAATAATAAACAATAATGGCTAACATAATGAGCAACTATGTGCCAAGAACTATACATACCTTGTCATCATCATCATCCAAACAACCTTATGATAAAGATATTATTTTTAATATCGTTTTTGTTTTTATTATAATTAGCATCTCTTTGTGAAGGGAGGTTGCTTAAAATCTTTTGTTAGTTCTGGCAGAATCCTGGTTTAAGCCCAGATCACAAATCTGTCTGATTTCCACATCTCTGTTTTTAACTGCTATTCCATGGCCTCCATCACTGTAGTTTCCTTTCCTTAGGGTAGACTGTACCTCCCTCTAGGCTGTGTTTGTAATTCTATGAGAAGAGACTAACAGAGACAGAGAGACCACCAAGGTGGCCAGTACTAGAATTGTCTTCGAACTACTAGAGTGTCGTGATAAGCTGGTCTACATTCCATAAAACCTTTTGCAAAAAGTGGTTTCGTGGTTTTCTTACTCCACTGTGTTCTTGATAT
Source organism: Equus quagga (assembly GCF_021613505.1). Taxonomy (NCBI): domain Eukaryota; kingdom Metazoa; phylum Chordata; class Mammalia; order Perissodactyla; family Equidae; genus Equus; species Equus quagga. The sequence goes on along the minus strand of NC_060268.1, from coordinate 28,475,741 downwards.
AAGAGTAGTCCTCTCATAAGGCAACCTGAGTGATTCTCTAATCCTGGTAACCCGGAGATTCAGACCCACATGGAGATAGAGATGGTGAGCCTCTGATTCCAGGTTGGATCCAAGTTTGTACACATGTGAGCAGAAAATCTCATGGAATGGCAGAGTTAAAGAAAGGTAGTTGTTGGGGGCACTTATCAGAAAGAAGAGAATAGGAAAATTGAAGATAGGAGATCATAAAATAGGACGGAAAAGAAAAAAAATGGTTTCTAAAATGGTGATGTGAGAGAGGGCACTCTTGTTGTGACTATGTCCATAAGCCATTCCTTCCATCCCTGCTTTCACAGTCTTGTCAGTCTCCTCCAGGGAGTCTCTTTGGAAGAGTGATCCCATCGAGACAGTGGAGGGAACCCAGCACACATTCCCATAAATGAGAACCTGGAGTCTCTGGGACGTCTTGGACTGGAGAGAACAGGTCAGCGTATGTATGGACAGCAGAGATCAGGCTCCTGTGGCCCTTGTAAACTGCTGAGGACACAGACCAGGGCCTGCCCAAGACACCTCTTCATTTTTTATATCCTCAAATGTATTAACCCTTTATTTATGAATTCAACTTATGATTTCATGCTTCTCAAAATCCTTTCTCACCCCAAAAGTATATGCATCTTCACTTACACTCTATTCAATTACTTTAATGGATTTCTTTTCTTTTCTTTTTTATTTTTTTGCTGAGGAAGATTCACCCTGAGCTAATGCTGTGCTAATCTTCCTCTATTTTGTATATGGGTCACCACCACAGCATGGCTGCTAACAAGTCGTGTAGGTCCACTCCCAGAAACTGAACCTGGGAAGCCAAAATGGAGTGGGCCAAACTTAACCACTGGGCGATGGAGCCAGCCCCTGAATTTTTTTTTGTCTTTTATCCATATGGAATTTATTTTGAAGTATAGTAAAAGGTGGGTTTTTTTCACATGGTTTATACATAATCCCAGCACCAATTATTTGGGGAACAAAATCCATTCTCTCACCCCTAGCTTAAAAGTTACCTTATATATTAAATAATTCTGTTTCTGAACAATCTGTTGCTTTTTGATGATAGGTTTATCTATTCATGTGCCAATAATATGCTTTTACTCATTATTGTTTTAGAAAACATTTTAATATCTAATAAAGTAATCCACATTCATTCCTCTTCTTGTTCAAAAGTTTAGTACAAAAACAGAACAAAGTAGATTAGTGGTTGCCTGGGGCAGAGGGTAGGAATGGGGATTAATCGTAAGTGGGTGAGAAAGAGAGACAAAGAGAGACAGACAGGGACAGAGACAGAGACAGAGAACACAGAACAGATAGCGCTGAAACATGCTAATGTAATGCTTTTTAAGTTTGTGCCTGGTAACCTCACACAACAGAACCACCTGGCCTACCTGTGGAATATAGACTCCTTGGTTTTTCCTGAGGTCTCATTGATCAACAAATTTGTGAATAAGCCCAGATGTTTGTACTTTAAACAAATTCACAAGGTGATTCTTAGTCCACTAAAGTTTGAGAAGCACTTTCTCAGTATACATAAAAATGTACTTTATGACATAGAAAACATCCTCAAACAGTGGGGAAAGTGCTAAGCCTTTTCAGTAAATGTTTTTGGATGAAGATTGAGACAAATTGCTTCCACCTTTTGGCTATTGTGAGTAACGCTGTTTAGAACATGAGTGTACAAATATCTGTTCGAATCCTACTTTTCCTCAAATATTTGTTTGGGTCCTACTTTTCCTCTCTGCTTTTAAACTCGCTTGGGAGGGTTAGGGCAGCTTATAGATTTATAGGCTGAGAAGGGCCTGAGAGAAGTTATCTGTCCAGGGCCTCTCCTCCTAAAATGCTGGTCCTGAGTCCCAGGTTAGAACTTTATACTTAACCACAATTAAAAAAAAAGGATTGAAATGAGTCATAAGCCCCTTAGGTAGACAAATATATATTTTGGAGGGATTAGTAAATGGTATTTTAAAATTAAATTGCTTTTTAAAAAGAAAAAGCAGCATTTTTAAAAAGAAAAATCACAGATCTTGTAATGATGCATCAATGGGCAATGACCATATAATAATGACATAGCCTCAATCACAAAAGGAAAAACTAAAATTGTATCTTTCAAATTGGTAATAATTATAATACCTTGCAAATTCAATGCAGGTGAGAATGTCATAAGGTGGGCAATCACACATTTCTGATTAGAATGAAAAACTTGGCAAATGTAATAAAAAGCTTTAAAAAGGTGATACATTTCCCCCCAGTTTTAATAGTTGGAATTCTAAGCAGCAATAATTTATATGGAAATATGGATAGCAATTTTTACTTAATAGAGACAAAAATTTGAATATTGAAAATACAAATATCTAAAGTTATGAGAAAGGTTAAATTGAGTCTGATATGTGTGTAGCAATAGCAAAAGCTATAATAATAATAATAACAATTCAGTAAGAGCTAATATTTGAGATAGTCAGTAATCTATATTCATAGAGTTATATATTCCAAGAATAGATTATTTCCCAGAATTTAAAAATATATGAATCAATGAAATTTTAGAGATATAGAATATTTTCAATATTATAGTATTATAATTTGTATATCTTATAATTGTATAAGTATCTGGTTAAAAATGACAGAAGTACTAAACAAATTAACTTAAAAACAGAAGAAACTATATTGACTCACAGAAGATAGAAGTCCAAGAGGCACAGCAGGATGAATAAATTAAATCCTACACCAGACTCTCATTTTCCCTCTCTCTCACTCCACTCTGCTTTCTACTCTAACTTCATTCTCACACAGGGTGTCTCCTGGTAACGACAGAGAAAATCATTGTCACCTTTATAGCTTATGTTTGGGGTCACAGTAGGAAGTGCCATCCTCTCCCACTTTCATCCAACATGGAAAATAACTTTTCCGATTGGCCTTGATTCTGTCACATCAATAAATCCGGGGGTGTGGGGTCCTCTGATTGGCCAACCTGAAGCTCTTGTCCTCCTCTGAGAAGTAAAGAACCCATAATCTATATGAGGGGGTGTGAGGGAACCAGAACAAAACCTTTATAAACTTATTTCTGAAACATTGATTTTTTTATTTTATTTTTTTGTAAGTAAGATTGGCCCTGAGCTAACATCTGTTGCCAATCTTCCTCGTTTTGCTTGAAGAATATGGTCCTTGAGCTAACATCTGTCTCAATCTTCCTTTACTGTGTGTATGGGATGTAGCCACAGCATGGCTTGATGAGCAGTATGTAGATCTTCCCCCAGGATCTGAACCTGTGAACCCTGGGCTGTCAAAGTGGAGCACATGAACTTAACTACTACACCACCAGCCAGCTCCTGAAGGATTGATTGTTTTAATTGTCATCTTTAAAGTTGTCTATTTTTCAAATTTAAAATAAATTATTCTATAGAAGTGTCACTTAAAAATAGATTTTTAAGATCTGGTTTGGGCATGTTCTTAAATATTAAGGGCCAATTTTTCAGAATGCCATGTTTTGCTATCAGCAAACTGTCACTTTTAATTGTCATCAGAAAAAGTCAATTCTTTAATCTGAGTGGTTGAGAAAAGATGGATTCTATAAACTCAGTTCTCAGAGTTAGGCTTCCTTTGTAAGTAAATCCCAGAGTATCTCTTAGTTAAATTCAGTAAGAAAAATCTAGGCTTTAGACAGCTTCAAATTTATATTTTTCACAAACATTATGAGGCAATATTTATGCTTCAGACCTTCTCACCCATAATCAAATTGAGAATGATGTCAGGTTGAGAAAATCTGAAGAAAAATGTGACCCTTGTGGGTCATAAGGGGATCAATGAGTTCACTGAAGCTCACATCTTTTGCTCAAATATTTCTTACCCTTAGGGCCACTGTAAAGTCTTGAGGATCCACGCTTACAGAGGCACAAAGAATAGATATTACTCAATAATTGAAAATCAACCTTCAAAGCACAAATGTAGAGTAATTTTAACATCTTATTTTGTAAAAATGGAGTCAAACTAGCTCTGGGATGACAGAATTGTCTTCACAATTGATTGAAGTTTTCTGAAAATTTATACTTATTTATGTCTTATTTAGCTTTTTTATTGTGCAATTCTACAAAATTTTTTAAAGATTTGTTACATTGACATCTGCTATTTTTTTCTATAATTTCAGTGTGAGTTTAGAAGGTATAGACCAAGATATGGCCACTGGTGGTTTGAGTTCATAATTTGTTTCATCTCAGAGATTAGGAATGGCAGGAAAGTAGAAGTATGGAATATGTTAGGATACAACATCTCATATATTTTGCCTGGAAAAAGGAAAATAAATCTAGTGAGGCAATGGACTCTTTATCAAGAAAAAATAACATAGGTTCAAGTGTTCATACCATACACATACACACCCCTCAATGTAAGATTGGCTAAAGATAAAAGTAATATTTTAAAAACAACAATAAGGATATTGATACAAGTATAGTAGAATATTTTTCATAATTTTGAGTTAGTAAGGGATGTATTTATTACACAAGACAAGAGCATAGGCATGAAGAAAATAATCGGAAGACTTGATTATATACACATAGACTGAATTACATACCCGTATATACTAGTACACAGAAAATCTCACCAAAAATAAATAACACACCAGTAACCTCTAATGGCAAAAGACACCAAAAATAAATTTCAAAAACCAGCAAGAGCTTGGTAAAAAATACTTTCAAAACATGTGCAGTGTGAAATTGCTTCTCAAACTCAAGTGCAAGAAAAGTTTGAATTTCTTTTCTAAATCCAACATATCTCCACCAAAACCCCAACTCTCAAGGGTGGCAGCAAAATTTACCTCGGTTATTATTTCAGGTGTCTTCCATCTTTCTCAGATAATTATAAACATCAAAGTATCTGAATTTGTCCTAGTAAAAGAGAAGGTTCAGTTGATTGGCATCAACCACAGTTGTTATGTGGGTATTGATTGGCATAACACAGTTTCTTTTTATGTTATAAATTGTCTTAATATTGACCAGTGTTGTTTTTCCCTCACCTTTCAGGTAGCTAAAAATTTTAAATTTAACACAAAGCCATTAATATTCTTTTGAGCCATCAAGACCCAAAAGTATGACACTTCTTGTGTTATAGAAATAAAGAATTTCTCTCTTTCTTTTCCGCTATTCTCAACAATAAAAACAAAAAGCCAATTTATGCCTTAACAAAGTATTCTTACGCCCTATGAAATCTGCACTCAACCCACGCATTTCTTAGCTTTTTCATCACTAACTGCAGATGTTCATCATGAGGGCAACTCCACCATGATACACCTACTTTCCCACTAGAAAGGCAGAGAGGTTATTTAGCTCCAAAAATTTGTAGGGAGCCTGTTTAGATAAAAATACTTTATACTTGTTTCAAAATAAAAAAAAAGATCTAATGTTATCTTCCAGTCAAGGTGGAGTAACATGGACCTGATTTACTCTCCCACCTGAAACAATTTAAAAAACTGACAAAGTGCTGGAAAAGTTCTTTTCAAGACACTTAACATCATGTAACAAAACACACCAATTCGTGAAAGACAGGGAACAAACAATGTGAGCCCTACAATTCACTCAGCTTACTGCCTTGAGAGAGATTTGAGGCAAAAGTGAAGAGAGGGCAAAGTTAGGAAGAGACTGAAGAGTACCTGAGTCGAGGAGATGGAATTGAGGAAGTGAATAGGCCAAGAAACCTTGCATCCATAGGACAAAGTACCAGAAAGGAGAGAGCTGCATCATGACAGAAACTCGGAGATCTGCAAAGAATTCCCAAATATTCAATGAAGTATTATGTATCAAATGTGTGGGAGAAAATCACTTGAGGTTGGGGGGAAAAACAGCTAAAAGAATCAGAGGGAATAGCGTCTACTCACACTAGCCAAACTGGAAAAAGTCAAAATTCATGGGGCACAAGGTAAAGTACTCAGGAACGTCTTGCCTCAATAGAGGGGAATAATTAGCTCTAAAATGTTACTACTCTGGACCTGCCTAACAAATCAAAAGGATCAGTGTAGTTCCAAATAGCTTACGTGTATCCAAGAAAAAACTTCAAGAAGATTTATAGGAGTACAAAAATAACCATACAAGGTAAACCAACAAGGTAAAATTCACAGTGTCTGGCATCCAATCAAAGATTACTAAGCATGCAGACATTTTTCCAAAGAAGATATACAGATGGCCAACAGACATATGAAATGATGCTCAACATCACTAATTAGGGAAATGCAAATCAAAACTACAATGAGATATCACCTTACACCAGTCAGAATGGCTATAATTACCAAGGCAAAAAACAGCAAATGGAGAGGATGTGGAGGAAAGGGCACACTCATACACTGCTGGTGGGAATGCAGACTGGTGCAGCCACTAAGGAAAACAGTATGGAGATTTCTCAAAAAATTAAAAATAGAAATACTCGTATGTCCAGCTATCCCAGTATTTATGCAAAGAACTTGAAATCAATGATCCTAGGAGATCTATGCAACCCTATGTTCATTGCAGCATTATTCACAATAGCTAAGATGTGGAAGCAACCCAAGTGCCCATCTATAGAAGAATGGATAAAGAAGATGTGGGATACACACACACACACACACACACACACACACACAATGGAATACTACTCAGCCATAAAAAAGACAAAATCATCCCATTTGCAACAACATGGATCAACATTGAGGGTATGATGTTAAGCAAAATAAGCCAGAAATAGAAAGACAAATACTGCATGATTTCACTTATGTGTGGAAGATAACAAACAGATGGATAAAGAGAAGAGATTAGTGGTTACCAGAGGGGAAGGGGATGGGGGGTGGGTAAAAGGGATAAAGGGGCACATATATATGGTGATGGATAAAAATTAGACTACTGGGGGTGAACACGATGAAATGTACTCAGGAATTGATAAACAATAATGTACATCTGAAATTATACAATGTTATAAACCATTATAATCCAAAAAATTAATTGGAACCAAAAGATTACTAAGCATGAAAGGAAGCAGGAAATCACAAAGCTTAATGAGAATAATCAATCAATTGAAATTGACCCAGAACAGGTACAGAATATGACATTAAAACTATTATTATAACTATATTCCTTATATGGAAAAAGTTAAGTAGATTCATGGACAGTAGGAAAAAACCCAAATCAAACTTTTAAAGATACAACCACAATGTGTGAGATGAAAAGTACACTGGATGGAGTTAATGGTAGATTAGACATTGCAGAAAAAAGATTAGTGAATTCGAAAGCAATAGAAATGATTCAAATGAGACATAGAAAAAGAAAACCAAAAAAAAAAAAGTGAAAAGAGCATCAGCAAGCTTTAGAGTGAATTCAAGTGACCTCAGATGGACCATTTGAGTCCCTGAAGAAAAGAAGCAAGAGGATGGAAAATAATGGAAGAAATGATGGCCAAAAACTTTCAAAACTTGAGGAAAGTATAAATTCACAAGTCTAAAAAAGCTCAACAAATCCAAGCACAAAAACATGGAGAGAACTATATCAAGACACATCATAATCAAATTGGGAAAAAGAAAAAACAGTAATAAAGAGAAAACCATAGAAGCAGCCTCAGAAAAAAGACATGCTATGGCCAGAGAAACAAAGATAGAGGTGACATTAGGTTTCTCATCTGAAACAACATAAGTAATAATACAGTGGGAAAACATTATTAAGGTACTCAAAGTAAGAAAACTGTCAATGTAGAAATTCTATACCTGGCAAACACATCTTTAAAAAATTAGGGAAAATGAAAACATTCTCAGATTGCAAAGCTGAAAAAATTCATCATCAGCAAACTCACACTAGAGAAATGTTAACGGAAAATCAAACAGGTGGAGGAGAAAATTATACTAGATGAAAATATGGATCTACACAAAGAAATGAAGAATGTTGTAGGAGGTTGGTGTCAAGACGCTGGCATAGGCAGACTCAGAACTCACCTCCTCCCAAGAACACAACCAAGTTATAACTATTCTTGGAACAATTAGCCCCTAGAGAGAACTGAAAACTGGATTTAAAAAATCCCTGCAACAAAGGACAGTCCTGACTGAGGCAGAAGAGGCAGAAATTCCTTTCTCAAGAGAAAAAAAAAACAAGTTTGCTAGTCATGGCTCTTCATAGCTGGTCAGGAGCAATCCTAAGGTACGCAGCTTAACCTAGAGGAGTAGGCGATCTGAGCAGGGGAACATTACCACTATAAGCATCCTTCAGACTCAGTACAACTGAGATGAGAACCATAATATCTGCCTTTGCTGGCTATTAACTACAACAGGGAATAGCCCCAGAAAACCTATGGGAAATAAGCAGAAAAAAGCCAGCTTTTAACAGGCCAATACACAAATTCATCCATTTTGGAAATCACCAGAAGGAAAAGTGCACAGTCATTTGACGAAAAGAGATTCACCTGATAGGTGCTGAGTGCATCTTGGTGAGAAGTGAGACCTCTAAAGGGACCAAGAAATTGGCAGCAGCCATTATTGTGACGTAGTACAGGCATAGTGACACAGACACTGGCAGACGCCATTCACATTCTTCCCCTGGCCTGTTAGCCCGGGGTCTGCCCCGCCCACTAGAGCACCAATTTAATCCAGATCAGCTAGGGCAGGCAGCCTGTCCTAGGATCTGGTCCCACCCAACAGCAAGCCTTTGGGCAACTTTTCAGCCTACATAGACTGGGTGCCTGGATCCTCTGCAGACAGGCAAGTGGGTCCATCTCTAAGGGCAAAAGCATGTGTGAGGAGTGGGTGGAGTCAGTGAGGTGTTAGTGGAGTGTGTGGGGGCCTCTGAAGTGGGGCAACTGTGTATGCTTCAGGCGGTTTGGACATGTGCACAGCCGAGGACTGTGTTGATGGTGTGTGTGGACCTGTGGGCAATGGGGCTTATCAGCGGCAGAACACCTGTGCTTCTATAACATCCACATAGGGTATGGGCCCCACCTTCCAAAGCCTGAAACAATTGGGTGCTCCCATGCCTGGGGCCAGCCCCTTTCAGCAGCAATACTGAAAGAACTGACAAGAGGCCTGCAGGCTGGAGACCCAGGGCAATTGTAAGATCCTGAGCCTAGCAGCCAGCCACTATGGGGGCCTACTCACTTTACAGAAAAACTGCAACAGGAATGTACTATTAGACCTTGCAGCCAACTGTGCTGGGGCTCCTGAATCCTGAAAAAATGACTGAAGGGTCCGTAGCAGGCACACGCACCTGAGCATTACAACCAGCTGGCCAGGGGGATAGCCAAGACTCCCCAGGCATCTGAATCAAAAGCAACCCTGCCACAACAGGACACGTGTAGCCCACACAGGGGTCACTTCTGCAACATTTGGAACTGGTGATGAAAGGGAAGCACACTGCTGGGCCTCAAAAGGCATCTCTTACATAAGTCCACTTCTCTAAGATCAGGAGACATAGCTGACCCACCTAATACATAGATATAAGCACAGAGAAAGAGGCAAAATGAGGAGACAAAAGAATATGTTCCATCAATGGAACAGAACATAACCACAGAAAAAGAAAATGAAACAGAGAAAAACAATCTACCTGACAAAGAGTTCAAAAAGTCACAAGGATGCTCACTGATCTGGGGAAAAGAAGGGATGAGCACAGTGAGAATGTCAACAAAGAATGAGAAAATGTAAGAAAAGAACCAATTAGAAATGAAGGATAAAATACTGGAAATGAAAAATTCACTAGAGGGACTCAAGAGCAGATTAGATGATACAGAAGAATGGATCAGTGAGCTGGATGAAAGACTAGAGGAAATCACCCAGGCTGAACAGATACAAGAAAAAAAATTAAAAAGAATGAGAACAGTCTAAGGGAAATCTGGGACAACATCAAGCACACTAACATTCATATTATAGGTGTCCCAGAAAGAGAAGAGAAAGACAAAGGGGCAGAGAATCTATTTGAAGAAATAATAGCTGAAAAGTTTCCTAACCTAAGGAAGGAAACAGATGTTCAAGTATAGGAAGTACAGAGAGCACCAAACAAGATAAACCCAAAAAGTTCCACACCAAGCCACATTATAATTAAAATGTCCAGAATTAAAGATAAAGAGAGAATCCTAAAAGCCGCAAGAGAAAGGCAGCAAGTGACATACAAAGAAAATCCTATAAGGCTATCAGCTGACTTCTCAGCAGAAACCTTACAGGCTGGAAGGGAGTAGCATCATATATTTAAAGTGCTGAAAAGAAAAAATCTACAGCCAAGAATACTCTACCAGGCAAGGTTATCAGAATGGAAGGAAAGATAAAGAGTTTCCTAGACAGGCAAAAATTAAAGGATTAATTAAATTAATTTTCACCAAGAAACCAGTTTTACAAAAAATGCTAGAGGGGCTTATTTAAGTGGGAAAGAGAAGACCACAAATAGGAATAAGAAAATTATTTTTTAGGGGCCGGTCCTGTGGCCGAGTAGTTAAGTTCGCGTGCTCTGCTTTGGTGGCCCAGGGTTTTGCCACTTTGAATCCTGGGCTCAGACATGGCACCACTCATCAAGCCATGCTGAGGTGGCATCCCACAAGCCACAACTAGAAGGACTGACAACTAAAAATACACAACTATGTACCAGGGGGCTTTCGGGGAAAAAGGAAAAATAAAATCTTTTTTAAAAAAAAAGAAATTTTTTTTAAAAAAGGCAATAAAATCACTGATAAAGGCAAAAATACAACAAAGGTAGCAGATCAACCACCTATGAAGATAATACAGAGGTCAAAAGACAAAAGTACTAAAATTACCTATTTCAATGAGAAAAGGGTAATGGATACACACACACACACAAAGTTAGATATGATATCAAAAAAGTAAAACGTGGGAGGAAGGGAGCAAAAGAGTAGGGTTTTTAGAAAGAGGTCAAACTAAAGAGACAATCAACTCACTATAGATGGCTGTATACATAGATTATTATATATGAACCTCGTGGTAATCAGAAACCAGAAACCTATAATAAATAGACAAAGAATTAAGAGAAAGGAACCCAAACGTAATACTAAAGAAAGCTATCAAACCACAAGGGAATAAAGCAAGAGAAGAGAAGAGAAACAAAGAAGAACTACTAAAGCAGTAAAAAAAAAAAAAAATGGCAATACATATTTATCAATAGCTACTTTAAATCTCAGTGGACTAAATGCTCCAATTAAAAGGCATAGGGTGGCTGATTGGATTTAAAAAAGAAGACCCATATATATGCTGCACACAAGAGAGACACTTCAGACCTAAAGACACTCACAAACCGAATGTGAAGGGATGGAAAAAGATACTCCATGCAAATGACAAGGGAAAAAAAGCTGGAGTAGCAATACTTGTATCAGAAAAAATAGACTTTAAAAGAAAAACTGTAACAAGAGACAAAGAAGGGAACTACATAATGATAAAAGGAACAATCCAACAAGAAGATATAACACTTGTAAATACCTATGCTCCCAACATAGGAGCACCTAAATATATAAAGCAATTATTAACAGACATAAAAGGAGAAGTAGACAGTAACAAAAATAATAGTAGGAGACATTAATACTCCACTTACACCAATGGATAGATAATCAAAATAGGAGATCAGTAAGGAAACATTGGCCTTCAACAACACATTAGAACAGATGGACTTAATAGATATGTATAGAACATTCCATCCAAAAACCACTTTTCAAATGCACGTGGAAACATTCTTCAGGATTGATCACATATAAGGCCACAAAACAAATTTCGATAAATTTAAGAAGATCGAAATAAAATCAAGCACCTTTTCTGACCACAAAGGTATGAAACTAGAAATCACTCACAGGAAGAAAATCAGAAAAACCACAAGTATGTGGAGGCTACACAAAATGCTACTGAACGACGATTGGGTCAATGAGGAAATCAAAGGACAAATCAAAAAATACCTGGAGACAAATGAAAACAAAAATATGACATGCCAAAATCTATGAGATACAGCAAAAGTGGTTCTAAGAGGGAATTTTATAGCAATTCAGGCCTACTTCAACAAACAAGAAAAATCTCTAATAAACAATCTGACAGTTCACCTAAAAGAACTGGAAAAAGAAGAACAAACAAAGCCAAAAATCAGCAAAAGGAAATAATAAAAATCAGAGCAGAAATAAATGAAATAGAGACTAAAAAACAATAGAAAAAAATCAATGAAACCAAGAGCTGGTTTGACAAATCTTTAGCTAGACATACCAAGAAAAAAACAGACAAGGCTCAAATAAATAAAATCAGAAATGAAAGAGCATAAAATACAACAGACACCTCCGAAATACAAAAGATTGTCACAGTACTGTGAAAAGCTATACATCAACAAGTTAGATAATCTAGAACAAAGGGATAAATTTTGAATCACACAACCTTTCAAAACTGAATCAAGAAGAAATAGAGAATTTGAATAGACCAATCACCAGTAAGGAGATTGAAGCAGTAATCAAAAACCTCGAAAAAATTAAAGTCCATGATTACATGGGTTCCCTGGTGAATTCTACCAAAAGTTCAAAGACTTAATACCTATCCTTCTCAAAAACTTCCAAGAAGTTGAAGAGGAGGGGACATTTCCTAACTCATTCTACAAAGCCAACATCACCCTGACACCAACCAGACAAGAACATCACAAAAAAAGAAAATTACAGGCCAATATCACTGATGAACATTGATGCAAAAATCCTCAACAAAATACTAGAAAATCAAATACAACAATACATTAAAAAGATCATACACCATGATCAAGTGAGATTTATGCCAGGGATACAGAGATGGTTTGATATCCAAAAATCAATCAATGTGATACACCAAAATAACAAAATCAGGAATAAAAATCACATGATTGTATAGATGCATGATCAATAGATGCAGAGAAAGCGTTTGACAAGAGGCAGCATCTACTTATGACAAAAACTGTGAATAAAATAAGTATAGAAGGAAAGTACCTCAACATAATAAAGGCCATATATGACAAACCCACAGCTAACAGATTCTCAAGGGAGAAAAAATGAAAGCTATACCCCCAAGAACAGGAACCAGACTATGATGCCCACTTTCACCACTCTTATCTCAAATATCATTGGAAGTCTTAGCCAGAGCAATCAGGCAAGAAAAAGAAATAAAAGGCATCTAAATTGGAAATGAAGAAATAAAACTGACAGTATTTTCAACTGACATGATTTTATATACAGAAAACCCTAAGGAATCCACTAAAAAACTCTTAGGAACAATAAATGAATACAGTCAAGTGGCAGAATACAAAATCAACATACAAAAATCAGTTGCATCTCTATACACTAACAACAAAGTAGTAGAAAGAGAAATTAAGAATACAATCCCATTTAAAATTGCAAGAAAAAGAATAAAACACCTAGGAATAAACTTAACTAAAAAGGTAAAAGATCTGTACACTGAAAACTATAAAACGTTGTTGAAAGAAATTGAAGATACAAAGAGAGGGAAAGATATTCTGTGTTCTTGAATTAGAAGAACTAACACAGTTAAAATATCTGTACTTCCTAAAGCAATCTATAGATTCAATCCAATCCCTATCAAAATTAGAACAAAGAATCCTAAAATTTATACAGAACAACAAAGACCCCAAATAGCTAAAGGAACCCTGAGAAAAAAGAACAAAGCTGGAGGTATCACACTTCCTGATTTCAAAATATACTACAAAGTTATAGTAACCAAAACAGCATCATATTGGCACAAAAAGAGACACAAATCTCAATGGAACAGAATCGAGAGGCCAGAAATAAACCCACACATCTATGGACAGTTAATTTTTTGACAAGGGAGCCAAGAACATACTATGGAGAAAGGAAAGTCTCTTCAATAAACGGTGTTGGGAAAACCAGACAGCCAAATGCAAAAGAAAGAAAGTAGACCATTATCCTACACCACACAAAAAATTAACTCAAAATGGATTAAAGACTTGAATGTAGGCCTGGAAGCATTAAACTTCTAGAGGAAAATACAGGCAGTACACTCTTCGACATCGGTCTTAGCAGCGTATTTTCAAGTACCATGTCTGACCAGGCAAGGGAAACAACAGAAAAAATAAACAAATGGGACTACATCAAACTAAAAAGATTCTACACAGCAAAGGATACGATCAACAAGATGAAAAGACATCCTAACAACTGGGAGAAGATATTTGCAAACCGTATGTCAGATAACAGGTTAATAACTAAAATATACAAAGAACTCATACATCTCAACAACAAAAAAACTAACAACCCACTTAAAAAACAGGCAAAAGATCTGATCAGACATTTCTCCAAAGAAGATATACAGATGGCCAACAGGCACATGAAAAGGTGTTCAGCATCATTAACTATCAGGGAAAAGCAAATAAAAACTACAATCATCCCACTCTTGTCAGAATGGCTATAATTAACAAGACAGGAAACAACATGTGTTGGAGAGGATGTGGAGAGAAGGGAGCCCTCAGACACTGCTGGTGGGAGTGTAAACTGGTGCAGCCACTGTGGAAAACAATATGGAGATTCCTCAAAAAGTTAAGAATAGATCTACCATTCAATCCAGCTACTTCACTGCTGGGTATTTATCCAAAGAACATGATAACACGAATGCATAAAGATACATGCACCCATATGCTCATCACAGCATTATTCACAATAGCCAAGGCTTGGAAGCAACCCAGATGCCCATAAAGGGACAAATGGATAAAGAAGGTGTAGTATATATACACAATGGAATACTACTCAGCCTTAAGAAACAATGAAATCTGGCCATTTGTGACAACGTGGATGGACCATGAGGGTATTATGCTAAGTGAAATAAGTCAGAGGTAGAGAGTCAAATACCATATGATCTCACTCATAAGTAGAAGAGAAAAATGGCAACAAACACATAGAAATAGAGATTGGATTTGTGGCTACCAGAGGGGGAGGTGGGAGGTAGGAGGACGAAAGGGTGATTAGGCACATGTGTGTGGTGATGGATGGTAATTAGCCTGGTGGTGAACATGATGTACTCTACACAGAATTTGAAATATAAACAATGTACACCTGAAATTTATATAATGTTATAAACCAGTGTTACCACAGTAAAAAAATATTTCAGAGGCAAGTTATATATTTAATCACCGAATAAAAGAGCTTTATTCCAAAAAAAAAGAATGCTGTACATGCTAAATACATGAGCAAATAAATATAACTTATTCTTATTATTTAAATTTATTTAAAATATAGATTGTTTATAGTGGCAATCTTTAATGGGTTTTATATCATATTTCAAAGTAAAATGCATGACAACAATAACATAAAATCTGAGAGGCGAGAAATGGAAGTATATTATCACAAAGTTTCTATACTATAAATGAAGTAGTACAATATCAGTTGAAAGTAAGCAATGATAACTTAAAGATATATACTATAAATCCTAATGCAACCACTAAATTAACACAATAACAAGCTATAACTAAAAAGTCAACAAAGGAGATAAAAATGGAATCATAAAAAAAATTTGATAAGCCCAAAAAAGCAGAGAAAGGGAGCAAGGAATAGAGGGGATAAACATAAAACAAATAGCAAGATATTTCACTCAAACTAACCACGTCAATAAATCTCATTAAATGTAAATGATCTAAGCATATCGATTAAAAGCCAGTGATAGATTGGATTAAAAAGAAACAAGACAACTATACACTACAAGAAATGCACTTTGTATGAAGACACAAAGAGGTTGACAGTAAAGGATGTGAAAACACAGAGCATCCTAATGCTAGTCAAGGGAAAGCTGCAGTTCCTCTAGGGATATCAAGCAGGGTGAGTTTCAGAACAAAGAGTATTACCAAGGCTAAGAAGGGTCATTTCCAAGTGATAATGGGGTGAATTAATCAACAAGACATAACAATCCTAAATGTTTGTGTAGCCGCCCCTGACGCAAGAAGGGTTAATAATCGCTGGAAAAAGCTTGCCAACAAACTGTGACCCGGAGGTGAGAAGGCCGGTTAGCCAATGACGGGTAAGATCTCCAGGGGGAGGCAACCTAAGCCAGGCACCAGTCGCCCGGGGGCACAGATGGAGACACGATATCTGGAGCAGGAGGGGCCGTTGCCTAGGAGGACTTGCCTGCTCCGAGATAAAATATACGAGCACAGCAGTAACATGATAATATCAAAACAGAGGCCAAGGAAGGGCTCCTTGAGAAATCACTAGGAATTCTTGGCATTCGCTAATTACTTCATCCAGAACACCTGTGTATGTTTAACAGATGTAAGCTATGTATATATTGAAACGCTGGTTATAATAAACTCAGAGTGGCCATGAGCCCTCTCCGCATCTATCCTGATGTGTACATTGGATTGCGACACCGAGAGTTTGTGCCCCTAAAAATAGGGCTTCTAACTGCATGAAGCAAACATAGAAAGAACTATAAGGAGAAATGAACAAATCCATGATTTTAGTCTGAGTTTTCAATATCCATTTCTCAATAACTGGTAGATCAAGTAGGCAGAAAATCAGCAAGAATATTGAAGACGAACAAAATTATCAACCAACTTACCCCAACTGACAATTATAGAACACTCTACACAGTGACAGCAGAATACGTATCCTTTTCACATGCACAGGAAACATTTAACAGGATATACCATACTTCCCGCCATAAAACAAGTCTTAAAAAATTCAAAAGGATTCAAGTTAAATAAAATATAATCTCTGACAATGAAATTAAATTAGAAATGAATTAAGAGAAAGACCTCTCAAAAATCTCCAAATATTTGGAAAGTAAATAACACAATTTTAAGAAACCCATAGGACAATGATGAAATCAAAAGGGAAATTAGAAAATATTTTTACCTGATTATTGTTGAAAGCAATAACATAGCATAGCAAAATTTGTAGGTTCCTGATAAAGCAGTATTGAGGAAAAAACTGATAAGCACTAAACATCTATATTAGATGCAAAGCATGTATATGTGACAAAAGACTTGTATCCAGAAAAAGGAACAATAAAAATACAAATAGTCTAATTTAAAAAATAAGCAAATGTTTTAACAGACACTTCAACAAAGAAGATATATCAAATGGCAAGAATGGGCAATAAGCACATGAAATAAATGCTCAGTATCATTAGTGGTTAGGGAAATGAAACTCAAAACCACAATAAGATACTACTACACACCTATTAGAACAGCTGAAATTCAAAAGACTGACTTTACCAGGTCTTCGAAGAATGTGGAGGAACTACATTTTTCCTACACTGCTGAGGAGAATGTAAAATGATACAACCAAATTTGGAAAACCTTTGGCAGTTTTTTAGAAAGGTAAACATACATTTATCATATGATCCAGCCATTCCTCTCCTAGGTTTTACACAAAAGAAAAGGAAATGCGTGTCCATACAAAGACTTTTACATGACTGTTCATAGCACCTTTACTTGTACACCAAAAACTATAAACAACCCAAATTTCTATCATCAGGTAAATGGATAAATGAATTGTAGTATATCCATTTAATGAAATATCACTCAGCAATAAAAAGGAATTAACTATTTATACACAGAACAACATAGATGAATCTCAAAATAATTGAGTGAAAAAATAATACATAGTGTGTGATTCCATTTTTATAAAATTCTTGAAAATGGAAATTAGTCTATTGTGAAAAGGGAGCAGATTAGCAGTTGCTTGGGGGTTTGGGGTTGAGGACAGGTGGAAGGGAGGGATAACTAAAGGACATGCAATTTTGTAGGTGTTGGATATGGTCACTATAAGTGTTTGCCACAGAGAGAAAACAGTCTTGGGCCACAGATGTTGGGGAGTTGGGACAGGGCCACTATATAAAGATGAGAACTGTAGTGAGTTTGAAGAATTTGGAGGCTGATCTATGAAAAAGGGATGACCACAATGCGGCAGTAGCATGCAACAAGCTTTATTTGGGTGATGCTTCACAGGTTTGCATGTGGGTGAAGTCCCTTATGGCAGGAGACCTCGCAGAGACTCTGTGGTGGGAATGGGGGGCACCACCCGGAAGGGAAGGGAGAGCAAGAGAACTCCCAGGGGGAGACAGGATTAAGAGAGGAGGTTATGTGTCTAGATGACATTGCTCAGCAGAATGATGGCGGGGGGGGTGGTCTCTGAGTCAGAGAGCTCCGAAAGGCAGCAGCAGCTTGTGCAGGGTTTTTTATAGCTGTAGGGTTGATTTTACCCATAGCTTGAGATGTTGTGTGTAGTTTTACAAGATATGCAAAGCAGGCAGGCTCTAAATGGCTAAAAATCTACCTATTTGGTCTATATTTAAAACAAAAATTTCGGTTTGACACTGATGAGCTTTTGACCCTATGAATCCCACCTGCTATGAAGAAGTAACATAGGGACCATCTTGGGCTCAATTATATAACAAGAACCCTCCTCAAGAGTACACTGGAAAAAAAAAAATCCACAGGACGGTCTGAGCTTAGAAGCCAGCCGTCACATGTTTCTGGTCACATCTCCCCATTTGGGGGCTATATGAAAAGGGTCACTGCTTTCTGCCAGTTGCAGGAATTATACTACCTCCAAAGAAAGCTCTCTTTTCCTCTCCCTTTCAGAGAAGTAGACTCTCTCCCTCTCAGGGGGGCACTTTTTCTCTCCTCTCACTCCTGGCTATGGCTTTCTTCAGTGGGTCTAACATTCAAATGAATCTCTGGGAGGCTAGCACATTTTTCACAACTGTTCACTACTATTACTTAGCCTGAAATACGAAAGCAGTTAACAGCCTATACAGCACATGTACATAAGCTCTTGCCTTCTTTGGTGATGGAAAAAAAAACAATGCATTGTTTTAAAGAAGTAAGGACAAAAAAGAAATGCAACCAAATTATTGTCTTAGCAAATTATCCTGCCATCCACATAACAGGAAAGGTGATGATATCTATATGTAAAAAAAAGTACTTTCTATTGGAAAAAAAAAAAGCTGCCATTCAACCGAAAATAAGTGAAGAATGTGTGTAAATGGTCAAATATCATCTGAAAAGAATCTAAACTTCAGTAGACATGAACAGATTTATATGTCGATAAGAAAATTGTATTTGCACACTGGAAAATAGTTGGGCAGGCACTAGGATGTGTCAGAAGAAATCAGATGGGAGATTATTGGGGATATCTTAAAAATTGGGCAGAACAAAAAGGAGATAAATGATAGATTTAACAGTTACTTAGGACATAAAAATCACAGGACTTGCTGTTAGAATAGATAAAGGAGATTAGGAAAATATGTCGAGGATAAATTCCTTGGCTTTTTTCCTGATAGTTTTATTAAAGGATAATTTACATAACATAAAATTCACTCATTTAAAATGTACAATTCCTTGATTTTTAATAAATTTAGAGTTGTGCAATCATCATATAATCCAGTTTTAAAACATTTCCATCACCCTCAAAAGATCCCTCGTGTGCATCTGCAATCACTCCCCATTCTCCTGCCAGCCCCAGGCAACCACTAATCTACTTTCTGTTTGTATATGTTTGCCTTTTCTGGACATTGCATGTATGTGGCATTATACAATATGTACTTTTTTGTGCCTAGCTTCTTTTGCTTAGCATAATGTTTTTGAGGTTCACCAATCTTGTTGCATGTATCAGTACTTTATCCTTTTTTATTGCTGGGGAGTATTCCATTGGATAGATATACTGCATTTTGTTTATCCATTCATTAGTTGGTGGAAATTTGAACTATTTCCATTTTGGGGCTAATATGAAAAGTGTTGTTATGAATATTTACATATAAGTTCTCTGTGTGGACATATGTTTCCACATTTCTTGGATAGATGCTTAGGAGTGGAACTGCTGAATCATATGATAAATTTATGTTTAACATTTATAAAATTTGCCAAAATATTTTCTGAAATGGCTGTATCTTTTTATGTTTTAATTGCTATGTATAAGGGTTTTCTTTTTGCCTCCTGTATATCCTGGAATGTGTGCTGGAGAAGTCTGCAACACAGAAATTCCAGCTGGCATAGACAAATAGTGCTCCAAGAAAATCCTGCTCTCTCTGGCAAATGAATGGGAAAAGGATGGACTAGTAGAATAGTACACTTTGACACTGCCTTCACTAATCCAGCCGAGCACCATGGGAAAAAATATGCATTCCCTTCAATCCTGAAGGAAAAATGGAAGCAAAGATATAGAAGAATTGAAGAGCACCATCAATCAGAAGAATTTTGATATTTATAGAATACTCCACCAAAATATATCAGAATATGCATTTATTTCAAGCATTTGGGGACATTCACCAAAATAGGTTATATCTTGGATCATAAAGAAAATCTGAATAATTTTAAAAGAATTTATAAATATAGTGTGATGGTTAGCTTTTGAGTCACCTTGACTAGACTATAGTACCTATACTATAGCATAGTAATTTATTTTATTTGTTTTATTTATTAATTTAATGTGGTACCATTGGTTTATAACAGTATATAAGGGTCAAGTGTAAATCCTTATATTTAGATTTCTGTGTGGATTACATCTTGTTCACCACCCAAAGACTAACTACCATCCATCACCACACACATCCATCACCCCTTTTGCCCTCCTACCTCTCCTCTTATCCTCTGGTAACCACCAGTCCAATCTGTTTCTATGTATTTGTCTTTGTTTTTCTCTTCTGCTTATGAGTGAGGTCATATAGTATTTGACTTTCTCCCTCTGACTTATTTCACTTAGCATATTCCCCGCAAGGACCATCCAAGTTGTCACAAATGGCCGAATTTCATTATTTCTTATGTCTCAGTAGTATTCAATTGTGTATATATGCCACATCTTCTTTATCCATTCATCCCTTGATGGGCACCTAGGTTGTTTCCAAGTCTGGGCTATTGCGAATAATGCTGCAGTAAATGTAGGGGGCCATGTATCTTTACACATTCGTGTTTTTATGTTCTTTGGATAAATACTCAGCAGTGGAATAGCTGGATCATGTGGTAGATCTATCCTTAATTTTTTGAGGAATCTCCATACTGTTTCCCATAGTGGCTGCACCAGTTTGCACTCCGATGGTGTATGAGAGTTCCCTTCTCTCCACATCGGCTCCAACACTTCTTGTTTCTTATCTTGCTAGTTATAGACATTCTGTACACAGAAGTGAGGTGATATCTCATTGTAGTTTTGATTTGCATTTTGCTGATAGTGATGTTGAACATCTTTTCATGAACCTGTTGGCTATCTGTATATCTTCTTTTGAGAAATGTTGGTTCAAATCTTTTACCCATTTTTTAATTGGGTTGTTAGTTTTTTTGTTGTTGAGATGTATGAGTTCTCTGTATATTTTGGATACTAATCCCTTGTGGATATATGGTTTGCAAATATCTTCTCCCAATTGTAAGGCTGTCTTTTCATTTTGTTGATTGTATCCTTTGCTGTGCAGAATATTTTCAGTTTTATGTAGTCCCATTTGTTCATTTTTTCTATTGTTTCCCTTGCCCACTCAGACATGATAGTTGAAAATATGAATCTAAGAACAATGTTAAAGAGTGTACTGCCTGTTTTCTCCTAGAAGTTGCATGGTTTCAGGTCTTATATTCAAGTCTTAAATCCATTTTGAGTAAATTTTTTTGTCTGGTGTAACATAGTGGTCTAATTTCTTTCTTTTGCATGTGACTGTCCAGTTTTCGCAGCACAATTTATTGAAGAGACTTTCTTTTCTCCATTGTATGTTCTTGACTCCTTTGTCAAAAGTTAGCTGTCCATAGATGTGTGGGTTTATTTCTGGGCTCTTGATTCTGTTCCATGTTCTGTGTGTCTGTTTTTGTGCCTGTACCATGCTGTTTCATTTACTATAGCTTTGTAGTATATTTTGAAATCAGGGAGTGTGTTACCTCCAACCTTGTTCTTTTTTCTCAGGGTTCCTTTGGCTCTTCGGGGTCTTTTGTTGTTCTGTATAAATGTTAAGATTCTTTTTTCTATTTTTGTGAAAATTGTTGTTGGATCTTTAATAGGGATTTCACTGAATCTGTAGATTGCTTTAGGAAGTATGGACATTTTAACTACATTAATTCTTCCAATGCAAGAGCATGAATACTTTCCCCTTCTTGTGTTTCCTTCAATTTCTTTCAACAATGTTTTATAATTTTCAGTGTATAGATCTTTCGCCTCTTTGGTTAAATTTATTCCTAGGTATTTTATTGTTTTTCTTGCAGTTTTAAATGGGATTATATTCTTAATTTCTCTTTCTGCTACTTTGTTGTTAGTGTATAGAAATGCAACTGATTTTTCTGTGCTGGTTTTGTATACTTCAGCCTTACCATATGCATTTATTATTTCTAAAAGTTTTTTGGTGGATTCTTTAGTGTTTTCTATATATAAAATCATCTCATCTGCACTTCTTTTCCAATTTGGATCCTTTTTATTTCCCTTTCTTGCTTAATTTCTCTGGCTAAAACTTCCAGTACTATGTTGAATAAGAGTGGCAAAAGTGGGCATCCTTGTCTGATTCCTGTTCTTAGAGGGATAGCTTTCAGTTTTTCTCCATTGAGAATGATATTAGTTGTGGGTTTGTCATATTGGCCTTTATTATGTTGAGATACTTTCCTTCATACTGATTTTATTCAGAGTTTTTATCATAAGTGGTTGCTGTAGCTTGTTAAATGCTTTGTCTGCATTTATTGAGATGATCCTGTGATTTTTATTCTTCATTTTGTTACTGTTGTGTATAATGTTGATTGATTTGCAGATCTCAAACCATCCCTGCATCTCTGGAATAAATCCCACTTGATCATGGTGTATGATCTTTTTAATGTATTGTTGTATTTGATTTGCCAGTATTTTGTTGAAGATTTTTGCATTGATGTTTATCAGTGATATTGGCCTGTAATTTTCTTTTTTTATGATGTCCTTGTCTGATTTTGGTATCAGGGTAATATTGGCTTCCTAGAATGAGTTAGGAATTGTCCCCTCCTCTTCAAGTTTTTTGGAAAAGTTTGAGAAGGATAGGTATTAAGTCTTCTTTGAATGTTTGGTAGAATTGACCAGGGAACCAGTCTGGTCCTAGACATTTATTTTTTTTTATTACTGTTTTGATCTCCTTATTGGTGATTTGTCTATTCAATTTCTCTATTTCTTGTTGATTCAGTTTTGGAAGGTTGTATGATTCTAAGAACTTATCCATTTCTTCTAGATTATCCAATTTGTTGGTGTACAGTTTTTCATAGTATTGTCTCATAGTTTTTTGTATTTCTGAGGTGTCCCTTATAATTTCTCCTCTTTCATTTTTGATTTTATTTATTTGAGCCTTCTCTCTTTTTGTCTTGGTATGTCTAGCTAAACGTTTGTCGATTTTGTTTATCTTTTCAAAGAACCAGCCCTGGGGTTCGTTGATTTTTTCTATTTCTTTTTAGTCTCTAGTTTATTTATTTCTGCTCTGATTTTTATTATTTCTTTCCTTCTACTCATTTTGGGCTTTATTTGTCCTTCTTTTTCCAGTTCCTTTAGGTGAACTCTTAGATTGTTTATTCGGGATTTTTCTTGTTTGTTGAGGAAGTCCTGAACTGCTATAAACTTCCCTCATAGAAATGCTTTTTTGTATCCCACAGATTTTGGCATGTGGTGTTTTCATTTTCATTTGTCTCCAGGTATTTTTTGATTTCTCTTTTGATTTTATCATTGATGGAATATTTGTTCAGTACATTTTGTTTAATCTCCACATATTTGTAGCTTTTCTGATTTTCTTCTTGTAGTTGATTTCTAGTTTAATACCTTTGTGGTCAGAAAAGATACTTGGTATTATTTCAATCTTCTTAAATTTATTGAGGCTTGTTTTGTGACCTAATATGTGATCAGTCCTGGAGAATGCTCCATGGGCATTTGAAAAGAATGTGTATTCTGTGGTTTTTGAATGGAATGCTCTGTATATATCTACTAAATCCATCTGGTCTAATGTATAGTTTAAGGCCAATATCTCCTTATTGATTGTCTATTTTGGATGATCTATCCATTAGTGTAACTGGAGTGTTAGAGTCCCTTACTATTATTGTGTTGCTGTCTATTTCTCCTTCTATGTCTGTTAATAATTGCTTTATATATTTAGGTGCTCCTATGTTGGGTGCATAGACATTTACAAATGTTATATCCTCTTGTTGGATTTCTCCCTTTATCATTACATAGTTCCCTTCTTTCTTGTTACACTTTTTGTTTTAAAGTCTGCTTTGTATGATATAAGTATTGCTATCCCAACTTTCTTTTCTTTGCCATTTACTTGAGGTATCTTTTTCCATCCCTTCACTTTCAGTTTGTGAATGTCTTTATGTCTGAAGTGTGTCTCTTGTATGCAATATTTATAAGGGTCTTGCTTCTTTATCCAATCAGCCACCCAATGCCTTTTGATTGGAGCATTTAGTCCATTGACATTTAAAGTAGCTATTGATAAGTACGTACTTATTGCCATTTTGTTACCCTTTTTTCTGGATGTTTTAGTAGCTCTTCTCTGTTCCTTTCTTCTTCTCTTGCTCCCTTCCTTTGTGGTTTGATGGCTTTCTTTAGTATTATTTTGGGGTTCCTTTCTCTTAATTATTGTCAATTTCTTATAGGTTTCTGGCTTGTGATTACCATGAGGTTCATATATAATAACCTACGTATATAGCAATCTATTTTATGTTGATGGTCTCTTTAGTTTGACCTCTTGATAAAAGCTCTACTCTTTTACTCCTTCCCCCCAAATTTTATGTTTTTTGATATCATATGTAACCTCTTTTTGTGTCTGTGTATATCCATTTCCGTCCTATCATTGAAGTAGGTAATTTTATTACTTTTGTCTTTTGACCTTCACATTAGCTTCATGGGTGGTTGATCTGCTACCTTTACTATATTTTTGCCTTTAATAGTGACTTTATTGCTTTTTTAAAAAATAATTTTCTTATTCCTATTTGTGGTCTTCTCTTTCCCACTTAAATAAGTCCCTCTAGAGTTTTTTTGTAAAACTGGTTTCTTGGTGATAAACTCCTTTAATTTTTGCTTACTTGGGAAACTCTTAATCTCTCCTTCCATTTTGAATAATAACCTTGCCTGGTAGAGTGTTCTTGGATGAAGGTTTTTTTCCTTTCAGCACTATAAATATATCATGCCACTCCCTTCTAGCCTGTAAGATTTCTTCTAAGAAGTCAGCTGATAGCCTCATGGGGTTTCCTTTGTATGGCACTTGTTTCCTTTCTCTTGTGGCTTTTAGGATTCTCTCTTTATCTTTAATTTTGGACACTTTAATTATAATGTGTCTTGGTGTGGAACTTTTTGGGTTTATCTTGTTTGGTGCTCTCTGTACTTCCTGTACTTGAATATCTGTTTCCTTCCTTAGGTTAGGAAAGTTTTCAGCTATTTTTTTTTTAAATAGATTCTCTGCCCCTTTATCTTTCTCTTCTCCTTCTGGGACACGTTAATATGAATGTTAGTGTGCTTGATGTTGTCCCAGAGGTCCCTTAGACAGTTCTCATTCTTTTTAATTCTTTTTTCTTGTATCTGTTCAGCTTGAGTGATTTGAGTGGTTAATGTCCAGCTCACTGATCCATTCTTCTGTATCATCTACTGTACTATTGAGTCCCTCTAGTGAATTTTTCATTTCCAGTATTGTATTCTTCATTTCTTTTTTTTTTTAAAGGTTGGCACCTGAGCTAACATGTGTCTCCAACCTTCTTTTTTTCTTCCTTTTTCCCAAAGCCCCACAGTATACAGTTGTATATTCTAGTTGTAAGTCCTTCTAGTTGTACTATATGGGCCACTGCCTCAGGATGGCTTGATGAGTGGTGCCATGTCCGTGCCCAGGATCTGAACCAGTAAAACCCTGGGCCACAAAAGTGGAGCACGCAGACTTAACCACTCGTCCATGGGGCCAACCCTCTTCTTTTCTGATTGGTTCTTTTTTTATATTTTCCATTTCTTTGTTGACATTCTCACTAAGTTCATCCATTCTTCTCCCAAGATCAGTGAACATTCTTATGACTTTCTGTTTGAACTATTTGTCACATTGTTTATTTCTGTTTCATTTAGTTATTTTTTCTGGGGTTTTGTCCTGTTCCCTTGCCTGGAACATATTCCTTTGACTCCTCATTTTGCTTCCTTCTCTGTGCTTATGTCTATGTATTGGGTGGATCAGCTACATCTTCTGATCTTGGAAATGTGATCCTATGTAAGAGACAGCTTTTGAGGCCCAGAAGGGTGCTTCCCTCTCGTCACCAGTTCCAAATGGTCCAGGAGTAACCCCTGTGTGGGTTACATATGTCCTTCTGTTGTGGCAGGGTTGCTTTTGCTGCATGTGCCCAGGGAGGCTAGACTGTCCCTCTGGCCAGCTGGTTGTAATTCTCAGATTCATGTGTCTGCTCTGGACCCTTCAGCCACTTTATCATGTTTGGGGAGCCCCAAGCACAGTTGGCTGCAAGGTCTAATAGCACATGCCTGTTGTGGTTTTTCTGTTAAGTAAGCCCCCAGCATGGCTGGCTGCTAGGCTCAGGGGCTTACAGTTGCTATAGGCCTCTGGCCTGCGAGGCTGTTGTCAGCTTTCTCAGTATTGCAGCTGAGTGGGGCTATCCCAAGCATAAGAGCACCCAATTGTTTCAGGCTTTGGAAGGTGGGGCCAATCCCCTATGTGGCTGTTTAGGAAACACAAGTCTTCTGCAGCTGACAAGTCCCAACCCCACAGGGTCACACACCATCAACCCAGTCTTGCCCAGTGCACCCGTCCTGACCCCCTCAAGCAGAGCCAGTAGCCCCACTACCGAGGCCCTATACATTCCACCAATGTCCCACACACTCCACCCTCTCCTTGTGCATGCCCTGCCCTGCAGAAGCAAACCCACCTGTCTGCCTGCAGAGGATCAAGGCACTCAGTCTATACAGGCAGAAAAATTGCCTAAGGGGTTGTTGTTGGGTGGGGCCAGTCCCTAGGGTGGCATGCCTGCCCTGGCTGAGCAGGATTAAATTGGTACTCTAGTGGCTGGGGCAGACCCTGGGATAACAGGCCAGAGGAAGAACTCCAATGGCATCTGCCAGGGTCTGTGTCAGCATGCCTATACTAGGTCACAACAATGGCTGTTGCCAATGTCACCATCTCTGGAGAGGTCCCACCTCCTACCAAGCTACACCTAGAGCCCACCAGGCAAGTCTCCCCCAACCAAAGGACCATGCATCTTTCCTTCTGGCAATCCTAGGCTGCCCTCTGAAACAAGTATATTTGCACATGGGACCCCCAAGACCCAGCCTTTCTTTTCTTCCACATCTGACAGCTCCTCCAGAGCACTCCCTGCTGCTGTCATTAGCCAGCAAATCCAGATATTATGAGACTCATCTCAGTCGTGCTGAGTCCAAAGGATGCCCATAGTGGCAATTCTTCCCCACTCAGGTCCTCCACCCCTCCAGGGAAAGCTGTGCACCCTATGATTGCTCCTGGCTGGCCATGAAGCACCACAGCTTGTGAAGATAGCATTTTTTCTCTCCAGAAAGGAATCTCTGCCTCTTCCACCTCAGCCAGGACCACCCCTCATTGCAGGGGCTCCCCGTATCCAGCTTTCAGCTCTCTATCAGGGGCAACCATTCCCAGAGCAGTTGCAAACTGGTTGCGTCCATGGGAGGAGGTAAGCCCAGAGCCCACCGTTGCCACCATTTTGACACCTCTCTCTACTTTCTTTAAAATTTTCTCATAATAATCTCTTTCTTTCTCATCCTAATGTTATTTTATTTCTTGTCTTCATTGCCTTACCTAGGCTATACATGTTATAGTCACCCACACTATATACTTTGTCTCCAGTTTCTCTCCCCTTCAATCTAACATGTCCATTATTGTCAAATTAATCTTCAAATATTATTTCTTTTTCCATGTCGTTTCTCTACTGAAAATCTTCATATTATCTCTCATTATACTTGTATTGGTTTCCTCTTGCTGCTGTAACAAATTACCACAAACTTGGTGGCTTAAAACAATACACATATATTCTCTTACAGTTGTCAAGGGCAGAAGCCTGAAATCAGTTTTACTGGGCTTAAATCAACGTGTTGGAAGGGTTGTGTTCCCTCAACCGTTCTAGGAAGAATCAGTTTTCTTTCCTTTTCCAGCTTCTGGAGCTGCATTCCTTACATTCCCTGGTGGGTCCTTCTGCCATCTTCAAAGGCAACATTATAATATCCTGCCTCAGTCCATTACATTGCCTTCTTCTGCTGCTGTAGTTAAATATCCCTATGCCACCGCCTATAGAGATATTTATGATTGCATTTAGAACAAACCCAGATAATCCACATCTCAAAATCCTTAACGTAATCACATCTGCAAAGTCTCTTCTGCCGTATAAAGTAACATTCACCCGTTCTAGGGATTGGGACCTGGACATCTCTGGGAGTCGTGATTCAGCCTACCACAATCCTTTAGGGAAAAAACATACAAATTATTTATTCTGATACTCAAAGGTTCTAGTACTCATCCGTCTACAACCACATTTCCACCTACTTCTGTTCCTGTGTTTCCTCTCATTCTTAGTATCCTTTTCTTCTTTTTATTCAAAGCTTAGCTATTTTAATGGATCATCCATCAAGTTCAAGATTTTAATTCTTCTTTTATAGTTAGCTGCACTGATCACTTCAGACAACAGAGCTATGTTCCTCTTTCAAAGTATTATATATTGTCTTGTATTCAATACTTTGTATAGTGAGGGTACATTTCTTTTATTTATGCCTTTTCCCCACAGTAGCTAGGTACAATGCCTTAATATGGAAGTTTCTCAATTGCTTGCCTGTAAATATCTTCTGCTCATTAACCACTCTGTTGTTACTCTGCCCCCAAAATAGCTCATCTCATTGTAATCTCATTACATTTCTCTCCACTAGGTTCAAACGCCTGTTCACCCAGTCTAGGCCTACAGGAACATGTCTTTCAACTTTTATAATTTATGGACAGGTGACTGTCTGGCATGAGTCCTAAATCTACAAAATAAAAAAATATGTATGAACAGATTTGGGAACTGTGATGAAAACAACATCAATATAATTTGAATGTTCATAGCCATTATCACATTGCCTGGTAATTAGGCACAAAAGGAAGCAGTTCATAAAAATGGTTACAATGAGTATGATTTTTATAAAGACAGCTGAGCAATTCTAGAGTTTTCTAAAGAAGAATAAGGGGGAATTTAGCAGACTAGGGAACTGCTCAGAGGCACTCCCTTGAAAAGGCTTGATGTGTACTCAGGGTGAGTCCAGCAATTCGTGCTGTTCTTGTCCTTTTCCACTTGGGCAACTCAGGACCATGTGTTCCACAAGCCCTGGATGAACAAGTGCCCCACAGGGGCTGAAACCAAGGCAGACTGAATATTGCACTTGTGTAAAAGTCTTATGGGAGTCTGGCTCCTGAAATCCATCCAACCCATCACCCTATACCTGAACAATGAGTTTGAATGCAAGACACACAGAGAAGAATACACAAAGTCAAGTGGCAGAAAGCCTGGAAGGAAAATAGAAAGCAGAAACCATGCAGGGTGCAAAAGGGAGATGTGTGATGAGGGCACAATCTGGTCAGGAGAAGAGGACATGGAAGTTGGATGAGGAAGAGATAGAAAAGGATAGAAGGGGAAAGGTGTCAGAAAGGGAAAAGTAAGAGTGGTCACTTTGTGTGGCCATGTTTCAAAAGTGCATCCTCCCAACCTTGCACCTTGTCCTGCACTCCACACCCCCGCCAATTCCTACACTAACAGGCCCTGCCTCTTGTGCCCAGGAGAGCTCTCAGAGGGACATTTAATGTGACAGGTCCCAGGGATCAGCACACATTCCTGTAAAGGAGAACATGGAGTTCTTGGAACAGCCTGAGCTGAGGCGAACAAGGAGAGCACCGCAGGCAGCATAGCCTACAGCTCACACATGCCCTCTTTTATATTAAAGACATCAACGCTTTTCTCAGCCATATATATTCCAAATGTTTTTCTTCACTTGTGTGATTGATACAGTGCCCTGATGCAATCATAATGAAAATACTAATAATGACAGCTACTATTTAATCCTCAAAACAATCCTGTGGGGTGGAGTTTATTCAGGAGGGGGGTCTGCCATCTCCAGGGCCCTGCTCTTTGACCCTTTGCAAGACAAGCCCGAGAGGCTGCTGAGGCCCTCAAGTGAGGTCCTGAACTCAATAAGCCATCACAGCCAGAATTGACTGAGTTGAGTCTCTTACCTAAAGGGTGTATAAGAGGAACAGAAGTGTCATCAGTGAAGTAAAGAAACCAAATGTGCATAGTGTCTGAAAATTAGAATGGGGCTTAGTTCAAATTGTTCTCCAAAAGGAGAGCAAATGTACTGATTTGTTCTCCCAGGAGGAGGGAGTGCATGAGAATGTCCTCTTTCCTGTAGCTATGCCAGATGTATGTTATTTTTAAAAATCTTATTTCTGCTGATCAGGCAGGTAAAAACAATATCACATTGTTTTTATTTATATTACCTTTGGTAGGAAGGAAAAAATTTCCAAATGTTTAATGACTAGTTACTTCCTCTTTTGTTAATTTTCTGTTTGTTTCCCTTACTTATTTTTCTGTAGGTATGTTCATCTTTATCTTATTAAATTGACAGACTTCTTTATATATTAAAGATATCAACCCTTTGTCAGTCATGTACGTTCCAAATGTTTTTCTTCAGTCGTGTGATTAACACAGTGCCCTGATCTAATCATAATGAAAATAATAATACTGACAGCTACCATTTAATCCTCAAAACAATCCTGCAGGGTGGAGTTTATTCAGGAGAGTTCCACCATTATCTTTCTGTATGGTTATGGGAAAGTTTGCTTTTTCCTATCAAATAAAGATGAATGGCTAAAAGCATGGCCTGTGGAATCACTCTCCTTCTTTGTTCCTAGGGGAACACTTATTATGTGTGTGACTTCGCACACTGCCTAAAGTCTTTGTGCTTCAGTTTCTTCATCACTAAAGTGGGGATAATAATAGTCTACCTCATGGAGATTGTTCTGAGGCTAAAGAAGTAATATGTATATTTTAGACTAGTACCTGTCATATCATAAGAGCTCAATTGTTGTTATTGATTATTGTTATTACCTATTAACCATCCTTGTGGTAATTATCACATGTGATCTTGAGAAATTTTAACACACTTTATAAACATGAAGGTTTAACGATTTAAAACAGTCATCTTATCCAAAAATTGTCAGTTCTTTGGTTGCTGGAGTAAAAAGGATGCATTTCATGTGTGTGACACCTCTTCCAACTTCTCAGCCACTGTTTTGGAAACATGAGTCCCCCTGACAATGCCCTTGTGTTTACTCCCAGATGTGTGCTATGACTAGGGAGATACAGGGTGAAAACACTGCCTTGCTAGTTCTGGGATACCGTGGAGGAGGTAGATGCTCTTTGAGTTAAATTGACTTGTTTTGCCCAAGTCCACAAAAAGCACTGAATATCTGGACAGCAAACTTTTTTCCCTAATTGGGACTAGAAATTAGAATATCCTGTAACTAGAAAGAAAGCTTTTAGTTCATCTAATTTAGTGGTGCTCAAACTTTGGAGCACATCAGCAAACCTAACACTCTTATAAAAGATCCACATGCTATGGTCCTATCCCTGATCTATAATCTCCTGGGTTAGGGCCCAGGGATTTATATTTGATAACAGCTCCTAAAGTTATTAAATTTGTTAGGGTAAGGCTGAGCTGATGGAACAAAATCTCAAAGTATAATGGATTTAAAAATATACATATTTATTTCTCTCTCATGTATCAGTCCCAAGATGTGTAGTCCAGGTTGGCAAGATAACTCTGCTTCACACAGTTGTTCAAGGATGTAGATTCCTTCCCTTTTGCTGTTAAGGCCATCCCTAGGATATTATCATCATCTGCATGATTAAAGCTGAGTCACACTCATGTCTGTTTTGGGGACCTAGCTATTGGGAAGAACAAAAATCACAGAGGAGGCAAGTTCAATGTCCTAAAACCTGGACAAAATTTTTAAGTCTGAGAACCCACATCTAATCCAACCTGTGGATTAATCCATCCTGTGTAGTAAGGAAATTGAATCCCAGTGATGTAAAATGACTTTTTGGGGTGGCATGATGAGTCAGTAAAACATGTGAAAATTTACTGATGATGTTGCAAAGGCTCTCTCCTTACTTCAGCACCATCCTGGGCACCTGAGGCCATGGACTTGTTTCACTTCAGAGCTGTTGACTAAAGAAATTGAGTGCACTTTATATCGAGGGGTGGAGGGCAGGAAATAGAGGGAATGGTTAGAGACAAAAAGGGTACTTCTTTTATGCTAAATAATCCCTCTCAGTATCCCTTTCTCAAACCTCTCTATCACTCCATTCCCAACTTCCTTTCTCAACTTGACTCTTCCTTCCATGGCTCTTATGATAAGATTGGTCTCCTTCATCACTTCATTTCATTCCCTCTCAGGTTTCTTCCAGCTACAGGGATATGACACATACCTACCTCTCAGTTATATTTCTAACAAGAGACTCTTGCTGGACTATTTCTAGTCAGATGGAGCTTGTGCAATTGAATGGGATGAGATGATACAATGAGAAAGAGAAAAAGAAGAGCACAAAGATCAGCCTACCAAAGGACTGAAGACAAGGACACAAGTTCTGTGGACTGTGAAGAGAGCAGTCTCAAAACAATAGAGCCTGGGCAGCTGCTGGAGACAGGCTAGATAAGATGACAAAGGAGTATAGTGGCCTTGAAAGACAGCCTGAGAAATTTAGGTGTGAAACTACAAGAAAAAAGGAGCCCTCTGTGGTTTAGGAGGAGAAAAGAGATATTACAAAAACTTAATGTTTTATAATTGTAAATCCTCTACCTATTGTCATCACGACCTTAGGATGTACATTATGTCAAATGGGTGACAGGTTTCAAGGGTGAGAAGTACTACCACTCAGGAGCCCTGATTCTCTATGGCACCTCCACATTTAACATCTTTCAAACTTCATATAATGATGACTAGATAGATCCTGAGAGATCAGGGTACCAAAGGCTCAGAATCCAGAGTTCCTGATTCCTTCAGAGAAATGGAAAGGTTTGGTCTTAATCAAGACTCTTTAGAGGATGCTCCTGTCCTACAAAGAGGCATCTATTCTGGGTCCTTGTTCTTCTGTCCTGGTGAAGGAAGAAATCTGTACTAAATTCTGAACTAGGCTGGATTTGCTTTTTCTTACAGATCGCCAAAAAAATGCTCCCAGAGATTCAATAGTTATTGTCTCTGGGCTGACATGCCCATCCTCCAAAGCTGAACTCTACAGTAGAATTCTACTGTAGGATAGAAGTAACTCAAATTTGAACCAAATGTGAATCAAGAGGAGATTCGTTGGACTGCTCTTCTATGGACAGAACCCATCCCATGTCTGGTGAGTGAGTGGTAGCACCTCGCCACATGAAACTATCCTTGGAATGGAACCTTCCCTAGGTTCCGTGAGTTCTCCTTCTACAGAGAAGAGAACTTTGGGCCCCAGGCATTTCTCTCTATCACTTTCTCCTCTGGCTGCCAAGTGCAAATTGAGTGCTAATTACATATGTATTTGGCCAAGCTCATGGTGATTGTTTATTTAAGCAGCCGTTATACTGACAAGGAAAATCCAGCTAAAACATACAAAAACATCTGCCCTAATGCTGCATATTGGTTGATTGTCAGAGTTTTGCAGTTTAGATATAAGGAGAATTCTGCACCCAATGTGAAAAACAGGAAAAGTGATATGTAGAGAGTGATGTATAAAAAGTGTTACAGTGATGTAACATTCATTTACATGCATTTATTTAAAATTAGGACATTAAAAAACAGTAGTCACAGCATGAAGGGAGGATGTAAGATGAGGAAACAGGAGCACATAGGCACACATTAATGAACAAGATAACTGCTGTATTTTATGTAGAGTGTTGAACCACAGAGAACTTACAAATAAACAATTGTTGGTGAAAAAAATACCCTACAACATCAGAAAACAACAAGATTGAAGACTAATCATGCCTGGCACTTGGCATAGACTTTCTTTTTCCCATGTGTCTACCTCCTCTATTACTCTGTTGTTTGCCATTCCTTCTCACAGCTTCAGGGAATCAAGACTATTCTTAGCAAAAATCGCAATTTCTTCCTTCTGTAGCAACCTATGAAATAGATAGGAATGAGCATGGAGGAATGGAGACTGCATAGGGCCAGAGTTGTTGGCTGAGAGCAGCAACTAAACCAAAGAATCTTTTTTCCTCTGGTATCTTCTAGAGGGCAGGCAGGCCCCTGGTTGCATGGATGGGTGCTCACATTTGTGCACATTCATCAACACATACACTTCTTTGAAGAGAAGCAATGATAACAATGTCCCCCCTGCTCATTCACTATTTCTCTGAATAGTCTTAGTGGCAGTACAATGAACTTTCAGTCATATATATTGGTTTTGGGCCTTCCCTCCTTAATTCTGACAAGTTGGTTGGACTCTACTTCTTGGCTTTATATCTGAGCTAGGATGGAATTCAGCTTGGTTCAGAGAAAGTCTATGTGTGTGAGTATTTATGCATGAGAGAGGATGTAGCTGCACTCCAGGATCAGTTATAAGTTTTCATTGAATTATCTACAATTTTGGATTTTTCATTTCTTCCATTAGTATAAATAATCAAGAGTTTACTATAGTGCTGAAAGGGTAGACATGGATAATAGAAGGCAATAAACAATAATGACAATAAGTATGTCTTTCTCCAGTCTCAAGGCCCTGTGGGATTTACAACTTAGAGCCACTAACTAACCAGCTCATCAGAGAATGACCTGTCAGCACTGCCAATATTTTCTTTAATGAGGTAACACTGTGGTATTGGCACCTGGGGAATTGTTTGCCTCTAGTGAGCTGGTACATAGTAGTCTCCAGTTCTGCGTTCTCAGAGCAGCTTATGACAGCATTCTGTCCACATTTGCAGCAGGGGGCCTTGGGGGTGCTGTGGATCACTTCTATGGAGCCATGGATGAAGTTGTTGCTGAACTTGCATGACTCATTAGCTTCTGAAACTTTTCTCCAGACCGTCATGTCATTGCAATACTCTTTGTCATTACCTGGGCTGTTTCCCTTAAGGAAGCTATAATGTAATCTTCTGAATGTCAGTAATGAGGAAGACATAATATCCTTGGACATGCCGAAGCTGGTATTTCTATATAACAGAGTCAAGTCCATTAATAGCTCAACAGTCTGTTTTCCTTGGTCACTTTTTGTCATGCCGTATTTCATCTTTTCCTCTGAAAGTTCTTCTTTAATTATCTTCATTATGCTTTCTGAAGCTCCTGCAAGGACCAACCCCAGGCCGAGTAGCAGCAGAGAAAAAGTCTCCATCTCAGATCTAGGATAATCCCTTCTATGAAATAAAAAGGAAAAGATAAAAATAAGGAGAATATGAAGAAGATAGCTCTCTTTTCTGTATGACAATAATTCCTAGGATTGGCCCCAACATGTAAATTAAGACTCCTACAAGCTTCAAAATCCTGCTTATTGACTAATAAACAATTTACTCCACCTCGTTTAACTAACCTCAGTTTCCCCCTGTGAAAAAAGAAGGAAATGTGAAAATTATATAACATGTTTAAAGTGACCAGAGCCAAGTAGTTATTTCTCTTCCTTTTTCCCTTGTCTGTAATCTCATCAGTAGGGTCTGTAATCTCTGTAGTGGGTCATAATAATCTCACCCAACACATTCCTAACTGTTCCCATGTTTCTTACAGCCTCATACAGTACCTGGCACATGCTAGCCACTTGAAAAAACCACAATGTTATTCCCCATTTCTCATTTCTTTTCTCACTGATTCTCAGTCGTGGGATTTCTGTCTTTACCAGTTTCTTTGGCAGGTTGATCCTGTAGAGAAAGATTCCAGCTTGTTGCAGGATAAGAAGTGAAATTGTATTTGTTTCCTGGGAGTTTGTGTTATTGGGTCTAACTGAGGGAAGGAGGGGAAAGTAACGGGTAGGTAGAATTTTACGAGATGGAAGGAGGAGACATTGTGGAGCCAAGGGTGCTCAGAGAACTGAACAAAGTGTCCATTTGACTGTCAGAATCCTAGTGACCTGGGCAGCACCACTGCTCCCTCTTCTATGAAATCTTCTGTCTGTTTTTAACCCACAGTGATTTCTTTTTCCTCTTTTGAAACCCTACAGTGTAGATTATATTGCACTTCATTTTATATATTCTTTTTCTTTATTTTTCAAGTTAATTGATACAGGTTAGTCTTTTTTCCTCTTATTAAGGCTGAAAATTCCTTAAGCCTGGAACCTAGTTTCTGCTTCTTTTTATTTTGCGCAGAATTAAACACTGAACTGTATATTTACTAGTTTCTCAACAGTGCTTAAGAACATAACATGACTTGACAAGTATAGAAAATCCTTTACTTAAGGTCGATGCTGGAAAATTCATATTGAGAATCCCAGAAAGAATGGTTATTTAGGGTGATAATCCTTTGTCTTGCTCTAGAAAGACCTCATTTTTTTCTCTCCCACCTTTGAGAACTTCCTTCTCTTATACTTATATCTCCTGCATTATCACATTTACCTCCTAATCCCCATGCCTCACTCCTACAATTCCTTCGGTACACTACTTTGCTAAAAACACAACTTGCAATGACACTATTTCAGAAACTTTGAAATATTCCTCATTGCCTACATGAGGTAATCTAATCTCCTGAGGCCAGTTAGTCAAGGCTCTACTTGATCTAATCCCAACCTGCCTCTAAAGGTTTATCTCCCATTATTTTGGTACACAAACCTGCTCTAGTCAGATCAGTGTGACCCACTCTTCTCTGAATACACCATATTCCATCTCTCCATTTTTGCTCCTCTCTTGAATGCCTACTCCTTTCTACCTTGTGAAATCCTTCAAAGCCCCGTTCAGATCCCATTCTTTCTTTGACACATTTTCTCACTACTTAAGTCGACCAAACCCATTTCTCACTTCTCTGAACTTCTTATCATGCACTTCTTATACCACTTATTTGACATTAGTACGGATGGACTTGTACTTTTTATTACATCTGATTTTAAAATGTCCTATATGTGAAATTAGAGCAAAGACCCAATACCAAGAATATTTGAGCCTTAATAATTGGGTTGATTGATTATTGATAGATTATTAAGGATTAAGTGGATGTGCTCATGTGTATGCTTTGAGCACAGACTTGGTGCAGATTAAAGGGAGGAGAAAAGGAGGATTTTGATTGTTTCCTAAACATTGTCTACCATCAACATCAATAGTGAACTGACAATAAGAAAACAGACAATAAGGAGAAAAATAAACAAGAAGAAGAGCAGTGCAGAGATTCCCAGTTCTTCTGAAACATGTATTTCAAGAGGGCAGAATTCACAGCTACCTGGGTTTGATTTGAGCTGCTTGGTGCCCATTAAAAAAAAAAAATACCCCCTCCAAACTAGAAATGTCTAAAATGTCACAATTCATGTGAATTAAGCTTTGATCACTGTTGAATGAAAATACTCTCAGGTTAGATTCCATTGGACAATCTCAGTTACTTACACTTTAATGGCAGTACATTTATCTGCAAGATTTTGTTTTTAATGAGAAGGAGGGAGGTTAGGGGAGGAAGGGAAGACAAAGCACTGGGAAAGAAAGAAAGGACAATAAAGCCGAGGGAAGTGATAGGAAAAGGAATCAGAATTCAGAACATAGAATCAGGGCCCTTAAAGGACACATTTCAGTTTCTTCAAACTTTCACCCAAAAGTGATTCCGCTACCGGGACCCAATAAGTCATATGCTAGGGACCACCTGTTCCTAATCAGCGTCTATTCAGATGGCTGAGGGCTCTGCTCCCTTGGTGACATCCTAACTTCCATGAAGACAACAGTGACAATGGGATTCCCACAGAGAAATGGGTAATGAAACTCAGCTGCAAAAGGGCCACCCCAGATGGGTAACCCTTGCCCAATTAAAAGGTTGCAAAGTGTCCTTTGCTCACGATTGTCACCCTCTTCTCTCCACAAATTTAATCAATCAGTTAGAACTTGATGCTTACAAAAGCCAGAGTTAACAGCTAGCATAGGTGTGCCTCTTTTCTGATTTGAACTTGAATTAAGTACAAATAAATAATGCAATAGCTGAAGTCTCTCAGCTGGAAAGACCAGAAAAGAAAGGGCCCTCTAAAGTGTGTGCATTGCCTCTGCCCACTCTAGCTCACTGTATGAGGTTCCAGCTCTCAGTTACAGGACTGAAGTGTCATAGCTCAGAATTAGTGACCCCATAATCTGGCATTTAGTTCCCAGTTACCCCTTATTTCTTACTGCTCCCCTGTACTAACCCTCCCCTCCAACGAGGCTAGTATCTACACTACCTAAGAAATAGAATTGTGGAGTAATAGACCTGGAAAGAACCTTAAAGATTATCTAGTTCAAGCACCTCACTTTACAGATGACGCACATCTGTAATTTTAAATTTTAAATAATGGGATCTGACCGTGTGATGGCACAACTCATGTACCTTGCCTCACCCTAAATCCAACTCAGTCAAATTGGGTCTTGATTTAAAATTCAGATATTTTGTTCATCAGGGACTTTTGCATTGATTTTGAATTTTTTTTTTTTTTTTTTTTTTTTTAGTGAGGAAGATTTGCCCTGAACTAACATCCACGCCAATCTTCCTCTATTTTGTATGTGGGATGCCTCCACAGCAGGGCTGATGAGGTAGTCCACACCCCACAAACCCTTGCTGCTGGAGTGGAGTATGGAACATTAACCACTTGGCCACAGGGCCGGCCCCTAATTTTGGTTTTTTTAAATATTATTTATCTAGATTACGGTGGGGAGGGTGTTGGTTCCCCTTAAATTTTGCACATAAAGTGACTATTTCACTCACTTTACCCTAATCCCAGTCATGTGTAGGATTCACTCTTGGCTCTCATCAAATGACCCAAAGTAAAGGGACAAGGAATTAAGACACATGCAGAGTTTATGGTTTAATTCAGTAGAGTTTTTTTTTTATTGAAGCAGAATAAAATGATTCCAGCTCAGTAATACTGGAAGGTTGAATGAATTACCAGTGACTGTCCATTTTACTCAAGGCATTACCCCACGTCCACTATTCAGGTGTGCATCAGGAAGAACCAGCACCAGTGCCCTTGCAAGAGGAGAAGAGAGGATCCCAGACTCAAGCACTGGGT
This sequence comes from Equus quagga, assembly GCF_021613505.1. Taxonomy (NCBI): domain Eukaryota; kingdom Metazoa; phylum Chordata; class Mammalia; order Perissodactyla; family Equidae; genus Equus; species Equus quagga. The sequence goes on along the minus strand of NC_060268.1, from coordinate 28,436,658 downwards.
CTCAAGTTATTCAACATATCTCTGGAGATTAACTGGCCCCATGTCATCACAAGTGACAAGAATAAACCCCTCTGTGGGGGAAACGCGGTACCTGCAGGCAGGATATCTGGTGCCTTCAATGAGCTTACAGACTGTCATTTTAAACTTTGTCTTGCTCTGGAAGCATAAAATGGTGGAATTGTTTTGGCAAGCCATCTTATTGGGAGAAGAGCAAATCCTATTGATATTTCGAGGCCTCTCATGGATGAAGATGTGCTCCTTTCTGCAGGCGTTGTCGGGTCCCTTGATGCTTCTTTGTAAGATCATGGAGTTACAGTACCTTACAGGAATGTCACTCTGAGGGTAGTCCACATGCAAGTGCTCTAAGGTTGACACCACTCCTTCGTCGTCCAGCTCATTTTCCCAGAACAGAAGCAACAGGAAAATTATCACCATTAGTATCATCACGGGTAAGATGTCCTTCACATCTTTTGCTCTAACTCCTATGGAGTAAGAGGAGACAGAAAGTAGCAGAGGGTAATCAGATTCCTCCAGCCCCATCCCCTGACTTTGCTCCCCGATCCTTGGAATATTTTATTTCCTTCTCTCTGCTAATTAAAATCATGCTGCCCCTGCAAGATCCAGGTGGAGGTACAGCTCCCCAAGAAAGCCCTGTCAGACCATTTCAGCTCTCAGAGTTTGGCACTGAACTGTTCTCTAACTATTCCTTTGCCTTGTGTTTGTTTAGCTTCCACAAGCTCCTTGATAGCAGGTTTCTCTTCTCCTATGTCTCCTGAATCCAGCAGAGTGCTTCACACAGAGGTGCTTGAATGTACTCATACCTGATTGTTTTATTCCTAGTGCTGAATGACTTCCTTTCCCGTAATGATCTACCCTAATTCCACCCAATTCCGCATCTTTAGTACTGTCTACTACTGTGTTCTTCCCAATTCCTTCCCAATCTCTCCTCCTGTTGATCCTCGTTTTCTCTGTGCTAGCTCCTCTCACCTTTCTTTTTTGCTATAGCTCTCACAGGTAACATATCCTTGTGATCATGGATCTGAGAAAGTCCTTTGTATCTCACTGTTCCCTGGCAATATCTGGTAGGGAGCCAGCTGAATGTGGGGAGGGCCAAAGTGGAAAAAGCAGAAAGGGAGGGGCCTGTAGGGGAGTGTGCTTGGACGTCAGTGGGAAGGAAGAGAAGGTATCTTCAGGGGGAAAGTTGGGTACGGCAGGTCCTGAATGTGTCCTCATTAAACATGCATGAACTTTTCAAAACATTTATTGAAGTCCTGATGTATGCCAGAAACAATATTGTCTATTTTCCAAATTTTCGGTCAGTCCTTACTACAAACCTGTGAAGTAGCTATTATTTCCATTTCATTAATGAAGAAATGAGTTGCAGAAAGGTTCAGGTGGAGATGGGAGATGACAAGAGTAATAAGCACCTCACTTTCTCAATGCTTAACACTTTAACTCCAGGATTAGCAAGTTTCATTCTCACATGGTATCCAGGACAGTTCAAAAACAATTCTCTGACATAACTATTAGTCTTTATAAAATCCTGGGCTCCTGGAGAGTATAGCAGTGGTTTCCAAACTCTGCTGAATGCTGGTATCACCTGGGCATTTTTATATGCTACCTTAAGACATTCTGTTTTAATTGGTATTGGGTGTGACCTGGGTTTGGGGATTATTAAAAGCTTCCCCAGTAATTCTAATAGCAGCAAAATTTGGGAACCACTGAACTATGGTATACTTTGGAAACCTACATATAAAAATAATGGATGAGGGTTTGGTAAAAGATAGTGGCTCAAGGTATTGAGATAGAATTTCTTTTTGTTGCTATCATCTCCTGGTCATTTGATACAGAAATAGGAACGTGGACTTAATTTTACTACTTGTTATCCTGAAATGACTTCTCTTTTAGAGACACAGCTACATAGTCTCCTTTGTACATATCTGTGTCTTTCTCAGTGGTAAGAAGAAAACCATCTTGGGGTGAAGAATGGTCTAGGAAGGACAGATAATCCTGGAAAAGGCTTCAAAGAATGTGTCTCTTTTTATATACAACAACAACAAAAGCATAATTCCAGACCACAAAAATGAACAACCAGAAGGTTATTATTTACTTTCCAAAACTATCATCCTAGATGTCCTTTCAGAATTCAAACTGTCTTGTTTTGGATATGTGTTGCATAATGCCACAAAGATGTAAGTGCATAATTAATTGTTGAAAAATTTTCCAATTGACAGATTTTGATTTGCACACCATCTTGCAGAAACATTTCCATTGTATAAGAAATATATCTACATATTGTAACATGGTCATCACTTCCTGCCAGGACCTCCAAGTAGCTGAATTACAGATGTTATACTAAGTGTACAGGCAGGGAGGCAAACCTTGTTACAAAATTTATCCTCAACTGAGGCAACTAGACCTGTCCCTGCATTTCAGAGTATTATCTTCCTGAAATAGAACTGAGATTGAGTTAAATAGTGCTGGCAGCTTTGGAGAAAACATTCGTAATGCCTAAAACCAACTACGGATTAACATCTAGATACATCATATCGTACATGATACATCACTTCCTCATATCCACAATAAAAAGACAGGAAACTCCAGAGGAGAAAAGTTGTCAAAAATTATGAAAAGCAAGTTTCAGAAGAGGAAGCCAAAATAGGTGATAAATAATGCTCAACTCCATTAGTAATCAAAGAAATGGAAATTAAAATAACAAAGAGATATCAGTTTATAATCATCAGATTATCAAAAATTAAAAAACCTAATATCAAGGCTGACAAAAATGTTAGCAGGCATGGAAATTGGTGTGGTGATACTGGAAAGTAATCTGGAAACATCTGGTAAAATTAAGAATGGGTAAACCCCAAGACCTTGTAATCCCAGGCTGGGCATAGACACCAACAGAGTTCTTCAAGATGGAGCATGTGCAAGGATGTTCATCATGACATTATTGGTGGCAGAAAAGAGCTGTAGGCAACTTAATTGTCCCTCATGAAGGAAATGGATAGGTAAAAGTGTGTTAGATACATAAAATAAAATAATATAAAGCAGTTTCAAATAAGACACTAGATTTACAAATAGCAACATGAATAAAACTCAAAAACAGGGTGTTGTGTGAAAAAAAGGTAAGAACCAGAAAAAAAAATTGTTTTCAGTTTATTTAAATTAAAAACATCCATGCTCCACAACAATACAAAATATTTTCTAAGGATACACAATATCTAAATAGGTTGGAAGAACATGGACTAAGTACTCTAGGATAGATGCTCATAAGTATAAAAGAAATAGAAGCAGGGGTAAGGAATAAAAAGAAAAATAATAAAATTGAGGAAAACAAAAGAAAAGCCTAGCGTGGGCCATAAACAGAATATAATAAACTCAGTTCTGTGTACCTGAAGAAGGAAGGGAGGAAGGAAGGAAAGAGAGAGGATAGGTGGTATGAGGAGGAGCAAGAGCAGGGAGAGGAGAAAAGGAAGGAGACAAAAGAGGTGGAGTAGAAGCAGGAGGAGCAGAAAAAGAAGAAGGAGGGGGATGAAGAGGGGGAGGAAGGGGAGGAGTCAGAGGAAGAGGAGGAGGAGAAGGAGGAGGAGGAGAAGAAGGAGGAGAAGGAGGAGGAGGAAGGGGAGGAGGAGGAAGAGGAGGAGGGGAAGAAAAAGAAAGGAAAGGGGGGGAGAAACTGGGCCTATTTTCAGATTATCACATTTGTCCTACAGCTCCCACAACCCTCCCTTTGCTGAGCCTTGGGTCAACTCACAGATAAAGACTACAGGAGGTAGATAGCTGCTGGAAACTAAAGTTGATGTCAGAATGTAAAATACCATTTAGTAATTACCCTGATTACACATTTTCTCAATGAGTTAAGCTGTGCTACTGGATTGCTAGAGACCTACCCAGCTCCAATATTGTCTGATACTAGGCAATGGCATCAAAGTGACAGCCGAGGAAGCGAACACTTACCCTGAGTGCCTTCAGCTGTCATGTATGAAGTTTGAATATGTTGAGGCCACCACATGGAGAGGAGACATGAATAGAGAGATGCTCAGAGAGCTTCAGCTGTTTCAGTTCTCCTACAGGAAACTGTGGAGGTTAGTCATGTCCTATGGATGTGGTTGGCTACCCTTGCAAGGCTTCTGTAATTGCCCAGTGCCATGCTCACCTTAAGGCAGTATAGCAGACTGTGTTTTCCAGAAAAGGGCTATAAAATATTTTCCATCATGTAGTCTCTTCCAGAACCTTGCCACTCTCCTAGCAAGAAGTAGAGTCTATGCCCTTTCCTGAGAAGCTAGGTGGGCTTTGTGCCTGCTCCCACTAATATAGTGTAGGGCAAGTGATCCTATGAGACTAGGTCATACAGCTTCCACCTGGGAGTTTTTCTCTTGAGACATTTACTCTGGGTGCCTTCAGCTGCCATGAATGCAGTCTGACTGTGTTGAGGCCACCATATGGAGAGACCACATGGAGAGAGAGAGATGCCCAAATTGCTCCACCTCTTTCAGTTGCCTGATGCTTAAGTCTTCTTAGCCCAGGTGCCAGACTGGTGAGTGGAAAAGCCCATGAGCTTACTCAGCTCCAGGCACCATGTGAATAAAATCACAAGTGAGACCTTGAGCACAAACTGCCTGGCTGACCTCGGTCACTTCCAGATTCAGGATCAAAATAAACGTTATTGTTTTCAGCCACCATTTCAGGGTGAAGGGTAAAGCAGCAAGCGATAAACAGAATAGGGGGCTCACCACTTTGCCAAATCTCCCAAAGCAAATCCAATTCCACAGAGTTTTTTTAGCAAGTAATAGATACCCCTGAAGTTTTGTTGGATATAGAGTATAGGTTATCACACAAGCGATAATGCAAAACTAGTTTTCAAAATCTCCATCTGCTGTAAAACCCCAAAAGTTCCTTTTAACTCCCCTGTCTCTCTCCATCCCTGCCCTGAGAGCCTCTCCTGCTCCATGTGCCAGCTCTTCATGTCTCCTGGATTCCACCTGCCCCTCCATGCCCCTGCCTTCACAGAACTCCCCCTGTGTCCAAATAAAGATCTTTCCTGAGGATTCATTCACTAAAAACATCAGTGAAGTATTGTAAGTAATAAACATTTTGCTATCTAGCAGGTATAAATCTTATTCTTCAAACTTGGGCAAGAAAATTTCATCGCTTTATTGCTTCTCTATCAAATGAAAACTAATTCTGAGTCTGCAGCCCTACTAAGCTGGGGAGAAATTTGACTCATGCCATTATGAATGCTTCCTTTTCCTCCCTAGCTAGGGGCCCAGGGGAATCTGCAAGGCGTATATTCCTGTTCCTTCTCACTACGGGACCTGTATTGGCCAACAGCACCAACCAAGGGACCAACATTCTTATTAGCTTCCCTTATAAAAGCTCTTAGAGTATAGGGTTTAGATCAAGAATCTTGACTCATGGTTGTATTAAGACTTGTTTTCTTAGTCATCTACTACATAAGACTTTCGTCACCCTCCGTGAAGGATTTTTATCATTCACATTTTATTCCAGTTAATAAGTATTTATTGAACACTTACCTATGCCAGACACTATTTTAGACAGTTGGGACAGGTCAATGAAAAGACAAAAATCCCTATCCCCCTACTGACTCTGAATCAATCCCTTAACATGAAAATTGGTAATAAAAATATAAGAATTACACATTTATTCTGCCTTGCCTGTAGGAACTATGTTTCAGGGTAACAAAATAGCTTCCATGTGATGAGATTGCTCTTCTTTAGAGAAGAGCAATAAGTAATAGAAATGAACAGAATGATAAAATTAGAAAAATCACCATTTTATAATCATTAATGAAATTTTTAAGCCAGGAAAAAATTATTTGGTAGGTGGTAGAACTATTAGGAGAGAGTCTGGGGCCCGCCCCTGGCTGAGTGGCTGAGTTTGCGCACTCCGCTTGGCAGCCCTGGGTTTCGCCAGTTCGGATCCCGGCCGCAGACATGACACCGCTTGTCAGGCCACGTTGAGGCAGCATCCCACATGCCACAACTAGAAGGACCCACAGCTAAGATGTACAACTATGTACTTGGGGCATTTGGGGAGAAAAAGCAGAAAAAAAAAGAAGATTGTCAACGGTTGTTGGCTCAGATGCCAATCTTAAAAGAAAAATAAAAAAAGAGAGAGTCTTATGGGAAACTGCAATGAAAGATCTGGCTGCCATCACCTAACCATTACTACAAGTGGGAAAACTAGTTATCGCATACCTCTCAATAAGACACCATAGGAAGAAGACAGCACTGCTTAGGAAGTAGCCTTATCAAAAAAAATGAGCCTAAACTAATTAGGCCTTAGATTTAACTTCCAGTTTGGAGGAAAGAGAGGGAAATGAGGCACAAGTTAAATAATATCACACAGAAGCAAGAAGACAAATCCAGAATGTGAGACATTCTGTAGGATGACTAACCAGTTTCTTCAAAAAGTCAGCGGCACAAAAACAAAGAGGGTTGAACCATTACAGGTTAAAAGAATCTTCAGATTTTGATTCTTATTTGAATTTGAATATGGACTGAGCATTAGTTTGCATATTAAGAACATATTCTTACTTTTATAAGGTGTAATAACGGTAATTATGTAGAAAAAACTTTGTTTTTAGATATGTTCAAAAATATATGATTGAAATCACATAATGTCAAGTATTTTCTTCTAAGAAATAAAAAAAGAAGGAAGAGAAAGAATGAAAGTAGATCAAAGAGAGAGGGAGAAAGCAAACGAGGCAAATTTTTGATAATTATTGCCTTTAGGAAGATAAGTGTAATGAGATCCATTACGTTTATTCTCTCTGCTTTTGTGTATATTTGTAGACATTTATAAAAAAATCTTCAAAATTCTTGCTTTCATGGAGCTTACATCTAGTGAAGGGAGACAGACAATGAAAAATAAGCATAATCAACCAATCAATACGTTAGCGTTTTGGAAGATAGTAAATGCTGTGCAACGTTAAACAGGATGATCAGAGTAGGCTTAGCCATTACAGGTTTCCCCCTCTTCCTTTCTAACCAAACCCCAATATGATTTAATAGTTGGGCATGGATTCTGGTGAGTATAAGTCAACCTGGGTAATCTCATTCAAGTGAAGTCAATGAGAAGGGAGGAGTATTCAGCTAGAAGTTTTGGGAAGAATCTACCTAGAGTAAGGATTGGCCACTGTAACAAAGACATCAGATGTTAGGAAGTTATTTCTCCCTTATGTAACAGTTCAAGGTGAGCACTCCAGGGTCTGTTCACACAGTCGTTGAGGAACTCAGAGTCATTCAAATACACCTTTCCAAAACAAACACTTTTTAAAAGAAATTATCTAAGAATCAACTCAACTGTATAATGTGGCAAATACCTATTAGGTTATCTACTCAGCCGTTTTCTGGTGTGGCTCTTCCTCTCTGGCCATAACTTGGTCCATAGATACACCCCTCATCTAACCTGACCAAATTTTCTTGTGACATGAATTTGTAATTCTGAACTGAGAGGCACAGAAATTAGAGTTGATAAGAGTCACGTTAATGGCAGATTCACACCCTAATCTATATGCTCCAGCCTTGTGTCCCTTGAATAGGTCAGGTGCGCTCCTGCCTTACCGTATTTGCTCTGGCTGTCCCCTCTGCCTGGAAGGCTCTTCCTTCACATACACCATGGCTCATTCCCTCTCCTCCTCCAAGTCTTTGCTCAGTGAGGCCCACACAGACCAACTCATCTGAAATTGCAACCCCCACACATGCCTGACCCACACTTCTCTGTTCTACTTTTTCTCTTCTATTTCTTTTTTTTTTTTTTTGAGGAAGATTAGCCCTGAGTTAACATCTGCCGCCAATCCTCCTCTTTCTTTTTCTTTTTTTTTTTTTTTTTGCTGAGGAAGACTGGCCTTGAGCTAACATCCATGTCTGTCTTCCTCTATTTTATATGTGGGATGCCTGCCACAGCATGGCTTGATAAGCAGTGGATAGGTCTGCACCCAGGATCCAAATTCGCAAACCCTGGGCCTTTGACGTGGAGTGTGCAAACTTAACCACTGTGCCTCCAGGCTGGCCCCAATTTCACTTTTACCCTTTAATATATTATCTAATTTACATTTTTATTTTGTTTGTTGTTATAGTCTGTCTCCCCTTCCCCCACCACCACCCTAACAGTAGTCTCCTCTAGGGTAGTGCTCTGAGTGAGACGTGTGCTCACCTGGGGGAAGAGAACACTTTCAACTCCTTGGCCCCATCCTGGGATTCTGACTCACAACTGCAGTGAAGAATGTGTTGTGGTGTAACACTAAGTGCTGGTGTTTAAATGCCTTCCAAACAAGAACACGGGAAGCTTGTCTCAAGATTATTAATAAATGGGGAGATGGATGAAGGAAGAATGAGGAGACGAGGTCACTCGGTTCACCTTATTGACTGGCTGTAGCTTAAGCAGTTGCTGAAAGCGTGTTCTGAGCCATTCTGGATTCTGGTAGCCCAGAATTCTTGTGGTTCCCTTGATTGTATAGCACGGTGCCTGGGAGCCAGTGGCCTCGGGGATTGTTTACTGTACTATATTTGTCTTTGAAAAATGAAGATTATGGAAAGAAAAGTAGTTTATAAATATATAAATATATTTTAATATATAAATCCCCTGGGCCTACAGATAAGGGAAAGAGATCAAAGTGATATATATATATATGGAAACCTTAGACAAATACCTTTAAACAGCCTGATTTATTGTAATTAGCATACTTATTGTTAGAATATATCTATTGATCCTAAATGCCCTTAATCAGCCAAAGCCTTCACCTTATTCCAAGTATTCTTTCTGAGTATCCTTTATTATTTTTCTTGGCTTCTACGTAAATTCCTAGACTATGTGTATGTCCTAGTACACAACTGGTTTTGAAAAAAGGAAAAAGCAAATCTAAAGAGATTATCATTATAAATTTCCCAAATGGCTGCTAATGACAGAAAACTCCAAGTAACAATAGTCTAAACAAGATGGAAGTTTATTTCTCATGTAAAAAAAATTCCAGGACTGGTGAGGTGCTCCAGGGTGCTGACTTCTTCTGTCTCCATGTGCGGCTTCCATGTCACGATCCAGGTGGACGCTCCAGCCCTAGCCATCATGTCTGCATTCCAGCCAGCAGGGAAAAGAAAAGTACAAAAGGGGCGTGGCACTGCCTTCTAAGGACACATCGCTAAGTTCCACATCCCATTTCCACTTATATCACGTTGGCAATAAATTGATCACATAGTCTCATCCACCTGCAAGGGACACAGGCAAATGTGGGGTTTATTCTAGGTGGATATGTGCCCAGCTAAAACTCTGGTTTCCTATTACTAAGGAAGGAGGAGGGGAAGCAACATTGAAGGACAACTAGCAGCGCTTTTCCTACTTGCCTTCAGACAGACATTGCTCTGGAAAATGGTAATGAGAGTGCCTCAAGAAGAAAAAGTCACGATCAAAAGTTTGAGAAACATTTTTAGTTAAATTCCTTCCCTTGGAAAGTCACAAGCTTGTCAAAGCCAGAAATTCTGAGAAGTCCAACAACAGAGAAGCTTGACTAATTTCATTTAATTTGGGATTTTACAAACTGATCTGAGCATGGAGCTTCATTTGAGAGGCACCACTCAACATTCTAGGGAACAGGGTTCTACGAAATATCAGTTTGGGAAACGCTGCCTAGGGGTAGGAGCCAGAGGTGGTAAACTAGGATCCAGGCATCTGAGAGGGAGCGAAGAAAACAGTTAGCAAAGGAAATGTAACCTAAAAAGCCCCAGTTTTTTACATGTGGGGGATTTCCCTCCTTTTAATATCCATATGATGATAATCCAAGCCCCATCCCTCATTACTACTAGAATCCTAGTTCCCTTCCCCGTGTTTTAGAAGCTCTCTGAGGAGTGGTTTTATCTCTTGTCCAAAACAGATCCTCCAGACTCCCTCTCTGTTCCTCCCTGGCTTCTCATAAGTGCTTCTCCCTCGGGCTGTGACTGTCTCTGGCCTGCTCACCCTCCTCCAAAAACCCAGATACCGGCCCCGCTCTTTATTCTCTAATGAATACTAAACACAAGGATATGGGGTTTAACATACTTTCCAAAAAGTTTTAATTATTGAAGAGAAAAAAAATCCTAACAGATTCACATATCTACTACTACTAGCATCTATCAGCAGGCTCTTCATAAGGAGTCTCTTTCAGATTGTCCATTTCCTTGGCCATTCGGATGTGAGATTTGCTTATTCATACCTTATTATCCCCTGCTTTAAATCTCCTCTTCCCCAGCCCATCTATGGTGATAACCACAGAGCTTCCGTGGAGGAGGGCGTGGGAGGCGGTGGTCATGCCACAAGAGGGCACTATGGGCACTCTTCTTGAAGATGCATTTTCTGAGTGCTTTGCATAAAATTGAGGAAACCTGAATTGCCCATATGATAAGTGGGAATGGGAGGAGGTTGCAGAGCATATTGGGGAAGGGCTAATGACCCTACTACCAGCCCTCGTCCGCTCCTTAGTCTGCTATTGCCCGGCTCCCACCGATTAAAAAAAGGTAGGGGAGGTGGTTTGGAAGTGAAATTTAATTAGTAGCCAAAGTATCTTGGCTACTGATTAAAAACAGAAACCGGGGCCTTACCCCAGACGTAGTGAATCAAAGTCTCTGAAGGTAAGGCCATGGAATCTGCATTTTTAATCAGTAGCCCAACTCTGGTGATTACAACGCACACCAGTGTTTAAGGATCACCACAATAAATGAGCCCCAAACTGGTAAACAGCATAATAATTTCTAAAGAGTTGTACCCATCCCACAACAAAACTGACTTTTATGGAATACTCAGTACCCCAATATGAAACGGCTGCATCTGGATTACTGCCCTATTCGGAGCTCCCACAAGACAAAGAGTATGTACTTGCCTCACATCACATGACTAGAGCAGCTCCTCAGAGTGCTCCTTCCTGTGACAGTGGGAGGATCTGCCTCCCAAACACACCATTGGAAGAGGAAGGGTGGGTCTGTATTTCTTAGTTATGGTCCTTCCTTCCCTGTGTTCTTTCAGCAATTCTAGAAACCAGTTCATAGGGGAGCCTAGAGATGAGCTGGAGTGATCTGGGTTCCACCAGGGGAGAGGTTCCAGGGTCAAGTGGGGGGAAGTGGCAAGTGAGAATACTCAGCAGGTTGGAAGCAGGGCCAGGTCAGGGATGACGGGCAGTGAAGAAGCTGGGGATACCTTCGATTCAGGAAGGACATTTAAAGTAGAAAGTGCTCTCCTCTGTCCACCATTCTCTAAGCTTCTCTTCCTCCTTCTCTATCACCCAGATGCCACCTTTTAGTGCCTCTCTTAAGACTAAAAGTTTGGAAGTGCTAAGTTGGGATCTGATTTCTTTCCTCCCTCTTCCTTTTCGCTAAGGAGCCACCTCCCAAACCATTTTCACCTCCTACTCTGGGGTGAAGAACAGTCAGATGATATCTAAGTGGGCCTTGCCCATGAGGAAATCTATTCTGGTTCCCACAAACTCTCGGGCAACCAATGTAAGCCCACACACAAGAAATATCTCTAGGTGCCGGCCTGGTGGCTGAGTGGTTAACTTCAGGTGCTGCACTCTGGTAGCCTGGGGTTTGCTGGTTCAGATCCTGGGTGTATACCTAGCACCTCTCGTCTGGCCATGCTGTGGCAGCATCCCACATAGAAGAACTAGAACAACTTACAACTAGGATAGACAACTATGTACTGGGGCTTTGGGGAGGAAAAAAAAAAAGAGGAAGATTGGCAACAGACGTTAGCTCAGGGCCAATCTTCCTCACCAAAAAAGCATATTTTAAAAAAAGAAAGAAAAGAAATATCTCTAAGTGCAATGCAGACGGCATGGGACTTTATCAACTCCTCCAGGAACCCTTCTTCAAATTAACCACTTCCCTCTCTTCCTTGAGTCTCTGTATGAAGCCCTCCTCTATGCTTCTTGCTCACAACTTGGTTTTAGGGATCACTATGTAGGTGGTAAAGGGTTTGTTTGACCTTCTTTCCCACATACCGTGTGCTTCTGGAGAGCCAGAACATTGTACTTGTTGGCTCCAGCACACTGCCCGGGACTCACAGGTGATCAAAAATGTTTGAGGAGTGGATGAAAGGGTAAAAGACTCCAGATCTTGTCCTTCTTCTGCCACTAACTAGCTGTGTGATCTTGGGACTTCTCAGAGTCCCAGTTCCTTCATCTCTAAAATGGAAGTGGTCAAAAAGAATAAAGAATTTGACTATCCATATTGTCCCTCTCTGCTTTCACAAATGAAGGTTCTGAGCTAAGTTAAAATGACCCCAATGGTCATTAAGATGACAGTTCTCTGGCTACCACGTCTATTCCACCCCACAACCACTAGGGGATTATGGAGATGGTCTCTGCCTCCCGCCTGGAGTCAGGGTGAGCAAAGGGGAAGTGGGGTGCTGGATCCTGAACACCAGGCTCAGACAGGGGGTGGGGGCTCTGATTCAAGAGTGTGGTGGAGTAGCCCTGTGAAATAGCCTAGGGACAAATATGGCCAAAGGGACACCTTTCTAAATCAAGAAGAATATAATCAAGAATATAAAGAAATAATCAAGAATATAAAAAAGGCATGGAGCATCTCTATTCTGGAGGGGTTCATTGGCTACCTTTGCAGAGCTGTTTCCTAGACAAGCTGCTAACTGAAGGATCTGTGCAATATCTTCACAAGCTTCCGGGTACTCTTCCAACTGCCCTCCCACTACCTCACCTGTCTCCTTGTCCAGGTGAGGTGGACAGACTGGAACAAGCTGCTCCTGATTTGGGCAGGACATGTTCACAATCAGAGGCTATCAATCTCAGCCTTGCAGTTACAGCCCCAGGCTGTGAACACAAGAAGTCTTGTTCTCCCTTGGGGGCAAACCAAGCCATTTCTTTTTTTTGTAATTTTACTTGTATCCCTGAAATGACTGCCACCAGGTGATAGCCCAGGGGAAGCCAGGTTGAAGGGAGGTGGCCCTAAGCGTGTCTAACAGCTACTTGGTAGCCCCTGTCCCTTCGGTTTTCCATTTCTGAGAATGTTTTGATCATAGATAGCATATCTGGCTTTTCATGTGTGTCCCAAGGCTGAGACCTCAAGGGCTTCCTTTGAATCCTCATTGGGGAAAGACCATTAACTCAGCCTCCCCCTGCAGCACCTCCCAGGACATTCAGATCTTTCATACCCCTCCCAGGCTCTGCTCTCTCAGGGCCAATTCCATGAAAATCAGTTAAGATTCCTTGAAAGAAGATGAATGATTGTCCCCTGACCCCAAATAATCACCAAAGAGCTAAAAAGTTCAGATGCTTTTAAAAAAATCCCTTTTGAGAAGCACCCAGCTGGAACAGAATGAGCAGTGGTCTAGGAGTTGTGAAAGCTGGGTTTCTGTCTTGTCACTGGCTCTGCCACTAACTAGCACTGTGACCCTGAGCTTAATTCCATGGGCCTCACTGACCTCCTTTAGAAGTGGCTGGGAGCTGACAGAGTTGGTGAAATGCATGACGTGAAAGCAACTACTAACTTTAGAGTTGATAAAACACATCCAGCCACAACATCCTCTGATACAGGGCTCTGTGCTTGCTTATTAGAAAGCTGAAATGGGGCTCCTATGGCTTTTGTCAACCCTATTGCACCACAGTAATCTTTTTAAAACACAGATCTAGTTCTGTGCCCGTGCTATCCAGCCTCATCTCACTTAAACTGTGTCAGTGGCTTTTCATAAGTCTTAAAATAATGACCCTAGTCCTTACCTCTGTCTACCAGGCCTTGCATAGAAAGCCCCACCTCAAACCACTCTCCCTCTCTCTATATCCTTCCATACACTCCTCTTTTCAGTTCCCTGAACTCATCAGGCTTCCTTCCAACTCAAGGTTTTTAATATCTAGTTCTCCCATTATGGGTTGTTCCTTACTCCACTCGCCTCTCCCATTCTGCCCAGTTAAATCCTGTGTGTTCCCACTGAGCACATCAGCAAAGAAATGGAAGATATAAAAAAAAAATCAGAAATGAAGAATACAATACTCGAAATGAGAAATTCACTAGAGGGATTCAATAGCAGAGTAGAGGAAGCAGAAGAATGGATCAGCGAGCTAGATGAAGACTAGAGGAAATCACCCAAGCAGAACAGAAAAGAGAAAAAAGAATTAGACAGAATGAGAACAGTGTTAGGGAACTCTGGGACAATATCAAGTGTGCTAAGATTCGGATTATAGGGGTCCCAGGAGAAGAGAGAGACAAAGGGGCAGAAAATTTATTTGTTGAAATAATAGAGGAAAATTTTCCTCACCTGAGGAAGGAAACAGACATCCAAGTTCAGGAAGCACAGAGAGCTCCAAACAAGAGAAGCCCAAAGAGGCCCACACCAAGACATATTATAATCAAAATGTCTAAAATTAAAGACAAAGAGAGAATCCTAAAGGCAGCAAGAGAAAGGCCACAAGTGACATATAAAGGGAAGCCTATCAGGCTGTCAACGGACTTCTCAGTCGAGACCCTACAGGCGAGAAGAGAATGGCACGACATATTTGAAGTGCTAAAAGGAAAAAACCTACAACCAAGAATACTCTATCCATCAAGGTTGTCATTCAGAATGGAAGGAGAGATAAAGAGCTTCCCAGACAAGCAAAAATTAAAGGAGTTTATCATCAAGAAACCAGTTCTACAAGAAATGCTGAAAGGACTTATTTAAGTGGGAAAGCAATGACCACAAATAAAGATTAAAAAAAATTATCAAAAAAACCCAAAACAACAACAACAAAAAAAACAGGCAATAAAATCACTTGTAAGGTAAAAGTATAGTAAAGGCAGCAGATCAACTACCTGTGAAGATAATATGAAAGTTAAAAGACAAATGTACTAAAATCACCTATTTCAATGATAAGAGGGTAATGGATAGACACACACTAAACAAAAGACTATATATGATGTGAAAAACATGTAATGTGGGAGGAGGGGTGTGAAAAAGTAGAGCTTTTAGAAAGAGGTCAAGCTAAAGAGTCTATCTACTCAATATAGACTGTTATATGCATAGTATATTAAATAGGATCCTCAAGGTAACCACAAACCAGAAACCTATAACAAGCAGGAAAAAAAGTAAGACAAAAGAAATCGAACATATTACTAAAGATAGCCATCAAACCACAAGGGAAGAGAGCAAGAGAAAAAGAAAGGAACTGAGAAGAACTACTAAAACACCCAAAAAAAAAGAAAAAGTGACAAAATGGCAATAAATACATATTTATCAATAGCTACTTTAAATGTCAATGGACTAAATGCTCCAATCAAATGCCATAGGGTGGCCAACTGGATAAAAAAAACAAGATCCATGTATATGCTGCATACTAGAGACATACTTCAGACCTACAGACACTCACAAACTGGAAGTGAAAGGATGGAAAAAGATATTCCATGCAAATGGCAAAGAAAAGAAAGCGGGGGTAGCAATACTTATATCAGACAAAATAGACTTTAAATCAAAAACTGTAATAAGAGACAAAGACGGGCACTACATAATGATAAAGGGAACAATCCAACAAGAAAATATAGCACTTGTAAATATCTACACACCCAACATAGGAGCACCTAAATATATAAAGCAATTATTAACAGACATAAAAGGAGACATAGACAGTAACACAATAATAGTAGGGGACTTTAGCACTCCACTTACACCAGTGGATGGATCATCCAAACAGAAGATCAATAAGGAAACACTGGCCTTAAAGGACACATTAGACCAGGTGGACTTAGTAGATATATACAGAACATTCCATCCAAAAACCATAGAATACACATTCTTTACAAATGCCCATGGAACATTCTCCAGGATTGATCACATTTAGGCCACAAAACAAGTCTCAATAAATTTAAGAAGATCGGAATAATACCATGCATCTTTTCTGACCACAAAGGTATGAAACTGGAAATCAACTACAGAAAGAAACCCAGAAAAGCCAGAAAAACGTGGAGATTGAACAAAATGCTACTGAACAATGATTGGGTCAATGAACAAATCAAAGAAGAAATCAAAAAATTCCTGGAGACAAATGAAAATGAAAACACGACATGCCAAAATCTGTAGGATACAGCAAAAGCGGTTGTACGAGGGAAGTTTATAGCAATTCAGGCCTATCTCAACAAAGAAGAAAAATCTCAAATAGACAATCTAAAAGTGCACCTAAAGGTACTGGAAAAAGAACAACAAACAAAGCCCAACATCAGCAGAAGGAAGGAAATAATAAAAATCAGAGCAGAAATAAATGAAATACAGACTAAAAAAACAATAGAAAAAATTAATGAAACCAAGAGCTGGTTATTTGAAAAGATAAACAAAATTGACAAACCCTTAGCTAGACTCACCAAGAAAAAAAGAGAGAAGGCTCAAATAAATAAAATCAGAAATGAAAGAGGAGAGATTACAACGGACACCTCAGAAATACAAAAGATAATAGAAGAATACTATGAAAAGCTATATGCCAACAAATTGGATAATCTAGAAGAAATGGATAAATTCTTAGAAACATACAACATTCCAAAACTGGACCAAGAAGATGTAGAAAATTTGAATAGACTGATCACCAGTAAGGAGATCAAAACAGCAATTAAAAACCTCCCAAAAAATAAAAGTCCAGGACCAGATGGCTTCCCTGGTGAATTCCACCAAACATTCAAAGAAGAATTAATACCTATCCTTCTCAAACTCTTCCAAAAAATTGAAGAGGAGGGGAGGCTTCCTAACTCCATCTATGAAGCAAACATTATCCTGATACCAAAACAAGACAAGGACAACACAAAAAAGGAAAATTGCAGGCCAATATCACTGATGAACATCGATGCAAAAATCCTCACAAAATACTAGCAAATCGAATACAACAAATACATTAAAAAGATCATACATCATGATCAAGTGGGTTTCATTCCAGGGATGCAGGGATGGTTCAACATCCGCAAATCTATCAACGTGATACACCACATTAACAAAATGAAGAATAAAAATCACATGATCATCTCAATAGATGCAGAGAAAGCATTTGACAAGATACAACATCCATTTATAATAAAAACTCTAAATAAAATGGGTATAGAAGGAAAATACCTCAACATAATAAAGGCCATATATGACAAACCCACAGCCAATATCATTCTCAATGGAGAAAAACTGAAAGCTATCCCTCTAAGAACAGGAACCAGACAAGGATGCCCACTGTCACCACTCTTATTTAACATAGTATTGAAAGTCCTAGCCAGAGCAATCAGGCAAGAAAAAGAAATAAAAGGGATCCACATTGGAAAAGAAGAAGTGAAACTGTCACTCTTTGCAGATGACATGATTTTATATCTAGAAAACCGTAAAGAGTCCACTAAAAAGCTTTTAGAAATAATAAAGGAATACAGTCAAGTTGCGGGATACCGAATCAATGTACAAAAATCGGTTGTGTTTCTATACACTAACAACGAAGTAACAGAAA
Source organism: Equus quagga (assembly GCF_021613505.1). NCBI lineage: Eukaryota > Metazoa > Chordata > Mammalia > Perissodactyla > Equidae > Equus > Equus quagga. Next base: position 28,419,218 of record NC_060268.1, on the reverse strand, counting down.
GAGAAATTAAGAATACAATCCCATTTACAATTGTAACAAAAAGAATAAAATACCTTGGAATAAACTTAACGAAAGAGGTGAAAGATCTGTACACCGAAAACTATAAAATATTGTTGAAAGAAATCGAAGAAGACACAAAGAAATGGAAAGATATTCTGTGCTCATGGATTGGAAGAATTAACATTGTTAAAATGTCCATACTTCCTAAAGCAATCTATAGATTCAACGTAATCCCTATCAAAGTTCCAACAACATTTTTTACAGAAATAGAACAAAGAATCCTAAAATTTATATGGAACAATGAAAGACCCCGAATAGCCAAAGTATTCCTAAGAAAAAAGAACAAAACTGGAGGTATCACACTCCCTGATTTCAAATTATACTACAAAGCCATAGTAACCAAAACAGCATGGCACTGGCACAAAAACAGACACACCGATCAATGGAACAAAATTGAGAACCCAGAAGTAAACCCCCATGTTTATGGACAGCTAATATTCGACAAGGGAGCCAAGAGCATATGATGGACAAAAGGAGAGTCTCTTCAATAAATGGTGTTGGGAAAATTGGACAGCCACATGCAAAAGAGTGAAAGTAGACCATTCCCTTACACCATGCACAAAAATCAACTCAAAATGGATTAAAGACTTGAATGTAAGACCCGAAACCATGAGACTTCTAGAAGAAAACATAGGCAGTTCGCTCTATGACATTGGTTTGAGCAGCATATTTTCAAGTCCTATGTCTGACCAGGAAAGGGAAACAAAAGAAAAAATGAACAAATGGGACTACATCAAACTAAAAAGCTTCTGCACAGGAAAGGAAACCATCAACAAAACAAAAAGACAACCTAACAATTGGGAGAAGATATTTGCAAACCACATATCAGATAAGGGGTTAATATCCAAAATATACAAAGAACTCATACAGCTCAACAACAAAAAAACCAACAATCCAATTAGAAAATGGGCAAAAGATCTGAACAGAGATTTCTCCAAAGAAGATATACAGATGGCCAACAGGCATATGAAAAGATGCTCAACATCATTAGCTATCAGGGAAATGCAAATCACAAGTACAATGAGGTATCACCTCCGGTCAGAATGGCTATAATTAACAAGACAGGAAACAACAAATGTTGGAGAGGGTGTGGACAGAAGGGAACCCTTGTTCACTGCTGGTGGCAGTGCAAACTGGTGCAGCCACTATGGAAAGCAGTATGGAGTATCCTCAGAAAATTAAGGATAGATCTACCATATGATCCAGCTATTCCACTGCTGGGTATTTATCCAAAGAACTTGAAAACACAAAAGCATAAAGATACTTGCACCCCTATGTTCATTGCGGCATTATACACAATAGCCAAGACTTGGAAGCAACCCAGGTGCCCATCAAGGGAAGAATGAATAAAGAAGATGTGGTATTTATACACAATGGACTACTACTCAGCCATAAGAAAGGATGAAATCCGGCCATTTGTGACAACATGGATGGACCTTGAGGGTATTATGCTGAGTGAAATAAGTCAGAGGGAGAAAGTCAAATACCATACAATCTCACTCATAAGTAGAAGATAAAAACGACAAAAAAAAGAAACACATAACGTTGGAGATTGGACTGGTGGTTACCATTGGGGAAGGGGGGAGAGGGGAGGGCAAAAGGGGTGATTAGGCTCACATGTGAGGGGATGCACTATAATTAGTGTTCGGGTGGTGAACATGATGTAATGTATACAGAATTCGAAATATGATGTACATCCGAAAAAAATAAATAAAAACTAAAATAAAAAAACTCATTAAGCACAAAAAAAAAAATCCTGTGTGTTCCTCCTTTCCTTAGACAAGCCTTCCCAGCACCCCCAGCCTTGCAGTTTTGCTTGCATAACAGCCTCTGTTTTGCTTGCATAACAGTCTGTACTTTTCCTCTGTGGCCTTTACAACTAGCATAATAAAGTAATTATACTTCTAGTTTTTTAAATATTATCAGATTGTTTCACGAGGGCTGAAACCACATCTGTCTGGTTCCCTGCGGGAACCTCTGTTCCAAGCACAGCACCCGGAACACAGCAGATGTCCAACACATGTTTGCTCAGTGAATATTCGGTAAATATTGATTGAATGGATGAACGAATGAGTGAATGACCTAAAAGAACTGTATTTTGCTCCTTAACAATAGTATCAAAAAGCTATTCTTTGTAAAGCTCAGTCCTTTTTGATACTTTTCGTGGGACCCTGTAGCACCATATGGACATAGGACCAGAAAGATCAGTGAAAGGAACGAAAACTGTTGATTCACCTCTAATTACTACCCAAGGCCTTAAATCTATGATTGTCCCTCTGAACTCCTCACTTTAGCTGTTAAACCAACTCAAGAGTTTTTCTAGTGAGTACTAGTTCGGTTTTCCGCTTTCCCACTGTATCTATGGGATCCATTTATCTTAAATAGTTCAGCTTAATTCCATGAACACCATCTCCCTGGACAATAACGTGACTCTCTCCCCTATAAGTTCCACCTCCATATCATGCACACAGAAGGATCAGCAAAAAGTAATGAGGTCCCTAGAAATTAACATTTAATCTATAAGCTCTCCTTTAAAACCGTACAGGAAGACCCACGGTAGTACCTGATTTTTCCACAAGGGGGCACATTCCAGTTTAATCTCAGAGCTCCTGGGATCAGAGACGCTGCTTATTCTCGCATGTTTTGTGACCAGCGGAGTTTCTCACCTCCAGTTCCACATAATCTTCTCAGCATCCCCTCACATCCCAGCAATGTTTCCTTAGAACTCATATTCACAGGGATCCCTCATCACAAAACCTAGTCAAGTGAAGTTGATGAAGTCCTGTTGGCAATACGGGTCCTTCCCTAACCTTAGTTTTCCTCTTTGTTTCCTGTTGTGGACTTTTATTCCTCAGCTCATAAAATCAGTTATGTTACAGACTCTTACAGATTGCCCCTGCAGTGTGCAACCCTATAGTGTGACCCCAAACACCATCTGGTTCAGAATTTTCTGAAAGTCGTGAACACCTGAAGCAGCCTTGCACTTAAGCAGCTCTGCCTTAGAGCAAGTTTGCAACAGAAGTCGATGGCACTGATGCCCAGTTTACAGCTCCCGAGGGCATGCGTTCTGCCTTCATTTACATCCAGTTGGAAGAACTTTTCAATGCTACTTTAAAGCATTTATAGGTCCACAGTGTGGCCCAACAGGAGAGCTGCCACAGAATATTTTCCAGGCATGGCCCCCTCAGCCTTTCCCAGAGGATGGGACACTGCAGGAGCACCCTATTCACGCCCCCAGTACCTCCAGGCTCCCTGTCTCCCCCAGTGTCACAGGGTCAGGTATCCCTTAAAAGCCTGGATAACTTTTTGATTTAAAACAACAATTCACACAATTCATTAACCAAATATTTATTGAGTATCTGTTAGGTGCTAAGAACTGTTCTAGCCTCTGAGACGTCGGCTGTGAAAACACCCTGTTCTCACGGGGCTTCTGTTCTAGTGATGGCGGAGGGAGAATGAGTAAAACAACAGCAGCAGCAAAAGTCAGGTGGTGGTATGTGCAAAGAAGAAAGTAGAGAAAAGGGGATAGAGAGCAAAGGAGGTGGGTTCTATTGCATATGGAGTGATCAGAGAAGTCCTCTCTGATAGGTAACATCTGAGCAGACATCTTAAAAGCAGTGAGGGATTGAGCTATGCAGGTATGAGGGAGATAAGACTCAAGGCAGACAGAAAAGCACATGTAAAGGCACTGAGGTGGGAATTTCTGAGGAGCACTAGAGCCTAATGTATTGGAATGCAGCCAGCAAAGGGAGAGAGTGGTAGGACATGAGGTCAGAGGAGTGAGGGGAATCCAAGAAGTGGCAAAATCATGTAGAGAATTTTAAAGCCATAGCAAGGAGTTCTGATTTTATGCTGAATGAAATGGAGATGCACAGAGGATTCCAAGAAGAGCTATGACCAACTCTGACCTAGGTTTCAACAGGATCATTCTGTCTGCTCTGTTAATAGACTGAAGGGCACAGGGACTGAACAGGGAGACCTGCTCAGTGGCTACTGCAATAGGGCAGGTGGGAAATGGTGGTGCCTTGGATCATAGCGGTGGTGGTGGAGGTGGGGAGAAATGTTTGCATTCTGGAAATATTCTAAAGGTACAGCCAACGTCATTTGTCAAAGAATTGAATGTGGGTTGTAGGAGAGAGGACTAAAAGATGATTCCAAGATTATTTGTGTTCCGCCACACACCCATCTGGGCGAGCAGTCTGGGATAGGTTGCTGAGAGACCAAAGAAGATCCGGAGACAGCGAATGAGACATATGGGCTTAATAGGAGTTACTTACAGGGAAGGTCCAGTGGTGGCCGGCTGGACAGCAACGTGCTCCCGCTACCACCCCCCTGAGAGACGCTTGCTTAAGTAGGAGAGGAACAAAGCCTGCATGCTTGCCAAGGGGGATCATCCCTGTATGACCTGCATTCCAAGGACCAGAGCCCCCCCGGAGGGCCAACGTGTTCCCTCAGACCGAGAGGGTCTTTGTGCTAACTCTCCCACAGAAAGCAGCTGGGTTGGCCAAGCCCAGGACTGTCACCATCGTGAGTGCTGGCCTACAGCCCAGACAGGAGCCTCAAGGACACATGGTTTTTAAAGGGGCACACCAACTAATGCCCCTACAATTTGTTTCACAGTTCTTCCAAATATCTGAAGAGGTTCTAGAAGTTAAATACTCAGCAACATAGCTAAGAGTGAGGTGAAAAATACCTGTGACTTTTAACTCTGGTTCATTCGGTGCTGAATACCCAGCAGGGAGGGAGGGAGTGGGGGTGAAGGGCTTGATCCAAGGGTAGGGAATAAAAGCCACCTCCCCCCAACACGCACATATCCACATATCCCCCTCAAATAAAGCAGGCTGAAACACTGGGCTGTGTCTTTTTTCGTGGAGTTTCCTGCTTTAGCACAGTCCACGTCTGTGGCTTGGGGAAGTTAGGAGGATCACAGAGAGAAAGTCAGTTCCGGACACCATTGGACCCAGAACTAAACCTAACTAGGGAAGATGAAGCACCTGCTGGGAGGGGGTGATTCTGAGGAGGGCGGGGTGGGACACAGGATGCCTAGAGTTACAGGGATTTGGGCCTGGTCTCCAGCTGTGGCCTGTAGAGCAACTGGGTAGCATCTGTAGCTCCCAGGCCAACCCTGATTACAACTGGGGAACTTTTAAAAAATAACCGTGCAGAAGCCCCATCCTCAAAGAATCCAGTTCATGTGGTTTGGGGTTGGGTCCCTCAGTGAACGCTTTAAAAGCTTCCCAGGTGAGTGTACCATGCGGGAAGGCTTGAGCATCCCTGTGGAGAAGTTCAGTCCCCAAGTGCTCCACCACCTGAGACTCTCCCACCCTCGCGCACACACGGGGCCCTGGAATGTCAGGCTTGAATGAGGGAGGGAGCCCAGGCTTTATGTGACAAGACACCTTGCCACGTACGCTGACCCACAGAGGTCTCAGCACCGAAATGCCCCCATACGTACAGTGGAGGAAAATTGACGGTTGTGTGAAACTATTGATATAAAACATGCCTCCCTAAGTTCTGAGTGAACAATTCTTGGATAATAACCAAAAACTGCAAACGAGAAATGATAGTTGACTTCAGAAATAATGATTTTGTAGAGGAAATACTGTATAAATTATACGTAACAATATCTGGTATTTATCCTCGTGATTTAATAACATTGCAAGGAAAGATTGTCTAAAGATTAAGTATATAAATCTGAAATGGTGGAGTATAAAAGGTGGTCACACAGTAATATTAGCTACAGAAGGTGGTTGCTTAGCGTGATGGTGCAACATCAATAAATCAGGTTTTATTGGTTGTGCGAGGAAAACAACTGACTGTGAGAGAAAAGAGCAGGGCTCGTCCGGGATTTGAACCCGGGACCTCTCGCACCCTAAGCGAGAATCATACCCCTAGACCAACGAGCCACACATAGTGGGCTCTGCGTTTCTAAACTTTAGTAAAGAAAGTTTTAGCCACGTCCACAGTTGGCTAAGTCCTTGTTTAATAATTATGGGCATAGGGTGACACCTAGTGGATGAATAAATCACTGCAGTCTCCCTTGCCCAGACTCTGGAAGGCGATGCTCCTAGACTACAGATCATTTTTGGAAAAAATTTCAGACATCAAGGAGAATAACTTCCCTGCACATTTTCGCTTTGCAGTAGGCCAAAGATGCTACGCGGATGGTGGGAGGCAATCTCATCAGGGACAGTCACGGGCTGAGGGCTGATCTGGTGGCCGTGGGGAGAGGAGAGGATGCGCCTTCACGGGAGGGCATCTCCTTGACGCGTAACCACCGCTCTGCCCGCGGCCGGCGGGAGAGCGGGGCCCGGGTAGGGAGGCTTCTTCCGACCTCGGCACGTTACTGCCCGGGTCCTGGGCTCGGCCAGGCTGGGACGTCTCTGGCCCTGCCATGGACTCTATGGAACTCACCGCCCGGAAAGCTTCCCCGTCTCCCCCGGGCAGATCCAGGCGCTCTCTCGCCGGACAACCCCAGACTCAGTGTCTTTCTCGTAGCAAAAGCTCTCCCCACGTGGCGCCCTCCATGGAGACACCCCCAGGCAGGAGAGGCCCCCAACTTTCCCGGGTGACCAGCCTGTGCCCGGCTCAGGGCAGGTGCTCCGTACACGTTAGAGCCAACACAAGTTGTCCCATCTCTCGGGACGCCCTGCGAGAGGTGTCACGGCTCTTTCCACCAATCTCAAGCACTGTGGCTTAAAAGAAGAAAGAAAGTAAAATAAACCTGGAAGAAAAGAAAAAGAAGAGAGATACAACGAACCCAATAAAACTACAAATATATCAGCTATGGGGTGAGGAGAGGAGGGGAAGAGAATGAAGGGTACAGATGTGCTTAGATGTATAACCAGAGCAGGTAGCGTGGCCGAGCGGTCTAAGGCGCTGGATTAAGGCTCCAGTCTCTTCGGGGGCGTGGGTTCGAATCCCACCGCTGCCATCCGCTTTTTGAAACCGTGTGTATCCGACAGTTAAGATTGCCCTGCTGCTGCCACGTTAAATCACTGCGTCTCTTCATCTTCCTTTCGCGCCCAACCGCTAGAGAATCTGGGATATGCTGTTTGGCGACTTCTCATATTTTTAAGTCTCATAATTCAAAGTTTTTCTTAATGAAAGACAATAACATCATCGCAAGATCGTAATAATGCCTTTGAATCCATGGTTTCCCAAAGGTAAAGGGCTAGGACTTTCATTTCATAAACCTATAAGGTTTGCTTTGCCTTTCTTCACTCGGCCAAAGAGCCTATTTTGAGGACTTGTCACATGAGTGTCACTGTTCTACTGCTGAGGAATACAGAAAAAATGAATAAAACACAATGCCTGCCCACACGGGATGCTGACAGACCAAAGTGGAAAAGTAAGCCGCACATTACAAAGTGATCTTGAAACATCCTGAGACATCATCAAGCAGAAAATAAATGCAGTATAAGGAAGGGAGAACAGTGATGTGGGGAGGATGATGAAGGGACGGTGGACTCTGCTGGTAGAATATCAGAGTTCCAGTTCTCACATTACTAGCTGTGTGGCCTTAGGCAAGTTGCTTATCTTCTCTGTACCTCAATTTCCTCATGTGTAAAATGGAGGTAATAATAGAATACACCTCATGGAAGTATTATGAAAATTAGTTCATATATGTAAGGTGTTTAGTACACAGTCTGGCAGTCAAAATACGTTAAGTGTTTTCACTACTTAAATATATATTTTGCCACATTTAAGACCAGAGGACCTACCCTTTCTTTTCTCCCTTCTGGGTTGAAATTCCACTGGAGATTAGGTCATAAGAGATCAAACATAGCCTACAGAAAGCTACAGTAAATACATATATGTGTGTGTGTAAGTGTGTGTGTGTGCACGAGCATGTGTGTGAAAGTCCTGCCATTATCAATATAAATATTTCTAATTCTGGTGCCTATAGGTAAGCAGTCCAGTAGCCTGAATTGGCTACTTGGGCCAAAGTAGAGCGATGAAGATCAATTAAGCCTTTCCATTTGTAATGTAAACCCCTTGCCATAGCTTTTTCCTTTGGGAAGATTCCAATCTGAGCCTCCAGAAGCCAGAAATAAATACTGTTTAATTGTGGCTACTGGAGACCAGCAGGTGTGCCCAGGAATATGGTAACATTCCTTCCTTCCTTCCTTCATTCATTCATCACCTACCACATATCATACACAGTGCTAACTGCTGAAGATACAGCAGCAAGCATAACACAATCTTTGGCCTTCTGGAGCTTATACACTAATAGGAGAAAAAAAGAAAGAAAGAAGCATATTTAATCATGTCAAGTAGTGATAGGTACTGTGAAGAAAAAGTAGTTTGGGAATAGTGGCAATTGAGGGCTACTGTGGAAAGGTTGGTCAAGTAAGATGTCTCTAAAGAGGTGACATTTGAACACAGAAGGAATGAGAGAGGAAGTTATACAAATATCCAAGGACATAATATTCCAGGAAGAAGAAACAGCAAGTGAAAGTTCCAGAACAGGAAACAGGTCCATGTATTTGAGGAACAGTAAGAAGGCCAACGTAGCCAGAATCGAATGAGTGAGAAGGAGGAGGGGGCAGGAGCTGGGATCAGAAAGACACTTTCAAGGGCAAGATCATGGATTTCATTCTAAGTGTGAGAAGTTGTTGGATGTTTTTGAACTGAAGAGAATATTATTTTATTTCTATTTTAATAGGATCACTCTGGCTGCCCTCTGGAATAGGGAGTAGACAGAGTAGGAAGATGAGTTAGAAGGCTATTCTGGGAATCCAGGCAAAAGATGAAGGAGAGTTTAGACTCAAGTAATAGCAGTGAATGTGTTGGGAAATGGAAAAGCTAGACCCAGCAGGGTTCATTGGTGGACTGGATGTAATGTATGAGGGAAGTGGATGAATGATGGATCTATTTCCTGAGACATGCACGGTGGTGGAAGGGCAGTTGGAAGAGAAGTGGCAGGAGAACAAGAGTACTATTTGAGACATGTTAAATTTGAGATACCTATAATCTACTCACATGGGGCAAGCAGGTGACTATATGTACAAACCCAGGTCAAGGTTTGTGAAATAAATTTAAAGATCATCACTGTATGGGTGATATTTAAAGCCATGTGATTCGATGGGTGAGTGCAGACAGATAACCAAAAAGGAGGGCAGGAGGACATTCGAAAATTGAGAGGTCAGGAAAGAAGGAGCCAGCAAAGGAGACTAAAAAGTAGGCTGCTGAAATGAGAGGTGTAGTACCCCTAACCTGCTGAGAAGTCAAGTAACATGAAGAGAAGTGACCGGTAGATTTGGAACCATCAAAGTCGTTGGTGACCTTGATGACAGCCATTTCAGTGGAATGGTGGAGCCAAAAGCCTGGTTATGATCATAAAAGACTGTAGACACTATGTTTGTATGCTGATGGGAATGAGCATGCACCCTGGGAGAAATAGCCGCTGTGTGTTTTGGAGGCTGTGGAAGGGGATGTTGACTACAGAAATCAAGTCCTTGAGTAGGGGAGAGGGAATGGGATTCATCTAGTGTGAAATGAGAGGAGTTGCCCTTAAATAGAAGAGAAAGGTGGGCCTTGAAACAGGAAAGAAGATAGAATATGAGTGTCAGTGCGGATAAGTTGGCGGATCTGCTGCCACGAAGGGGAAATTTCTAATGGAGTCATTCTTTTCTGTAATAGTTATTCACTCAATAAAGAAAGTTGCTAAGGGTCCACAAAACATTTGCTTTTTTAATTTAGCATTTTAAATCTGCCTTTGGAGTTTTACATTCCCTCATCACTCTATTGCTCCGCTAGAGTGAACAGAATCCATTGCCTACCTCACAGAGACGTTATTTAAAAAAAAGGAGAGAGAGAGAGAGAGTAAGAAGGAGGGAGGGAGAGCAAGAGAAAAACAAAAGAAAGACAATACTATGTGATAACGGGTAAAAACTCTTTTAAAGGATAACACATCACACAATTATAAAATGGTGATTATGTTAGTATGTATCAGCTCCCAGTTCCTCCCGAGAAAAGAAAACACTCCTTACATTTACCACTATTTAAAGTTTCCAAGCAATTTCCCATACGCTGTTGTGTTTGACTGAATGGGATCCCTGGAGGTGGGCGAGGAAAGGGAAAGTGTTACCATCTCCGTTTCACAACAGATGGGCTGAGAGGGCAAGAGAATCCTCAGCTCTCCGGCCTGCCCCGCTCGCCTGCCAGCCCTGGGGATAGGGGAAACACTTTGTCAGACAGACTTCAAAGATAACTTACTTAGGGCTGTGTGTACATTGCTATTTCACATCTTTAAGGAGGCTTTCATTGCAACTTTTCAAAGCAGACTAGAGAAAACAAAATGTAGTAACAGAAATACTCTAAACACGTTATTAGAGGTATAAAAAAAAAAAAAGGGCTCGTCCGGGATTTGAACCCGGGACCTCTCGCACCCTAAGCGAGAATCATACCCCTAGACCAACGAGCCACGCTCAAAACGTTTTATAATTTTGCCTCAAGGCTCATTCACGTCACTTGGCGTTTCCTGAAAAATTGTGCGTTTGAGTGCCTTCTGTTGGCAGGAATGCGTGTTCTTGTTTACCAAGCAAACGTAGGCCTCACGCCGAAAGAGTCATTTATCAGTGGCTCTGGTGGATCCAGACCTGGAGAGCAGCAAGGGAAGTATATCTGGATTGCCTAAACGTCTTCCTCGGTGCTATTGAGGATAAGGGACATCTGTCGAGCACAGCTGGCGTTGAAGCCCTCGTCTGGAAGGAAAAAAAGAGAGAGCAGAAGGCCCCAGCGAGATTTGAACTCGCGACCCCTGGTTTACAAGACCAGTGCTCTAACCCCTGAGCTATGGAGCCCTCGCCTGTAAAGCTTTGCTCTGCCTCTCACCTTACAGATACACAGAGTAAACCTAGCATCCCGAAGTATTAAATGAGATCTTGATGCGAGCAAAAATCCAGGATCCTCTCCTACAAAAATGAAATCTTTCCAACTCTTGTCAACCATTCGAAAAGACTCCTGTTTGAAGAGAGCCACTCCCAGACGGTCTTCTCGTCCCTCATCTTGACACTCTGCTGAGACAGGGCCTCTGGTGCCCAGAAGGGGTGCAGACATAAGAATTCCAGATATTTGGGTACAACAGGAGACCCACCTGAGAAACAAGAGGCGCATGCAGAGGGTGTCTGATGGGTAGGGAGATTACAGGGCACCCCTTTCACTTAACACGGTGGTAAAATCCAGGGAAGAAGATAAGAAATTTACCACGGTTTTGTCCTTTCTGAATCCAGAGCCCCAAACCCTTAAGTATGCTTTTTTGAAATTAATGCCTCTCTCTCAAAGGTCCAGGGGTGGAAGCAAGCAGGGAAAAGGGGCGTTGGAGAGGAAGAGTTTAATCCTTCTTTAAGGACATATGCAGATTTTCAGATTTTTTGGTATGAAAATAACACAATTTTTTAAAGGGTTCTGTTTTCACTTTTTAGAAACCTTGTTTATATAAGCTAGTAAGCAGGAACTAACCATTTATTTGACCAAGAATAATCTTGAACTTATTTCTTACTGCAAATACAGTCATAGATGAAAACATTGGGAAAAAACACTGATTCATGCAATCCCAAGAAGACGTGAACCAATTCTGCTTAGACCCTCCTGCCACAGGCCTGCTCTTGCACCATTTTTTTGATTTCATTTGTCTAAGATCGTAAAGTTTGTAAGAAACCTATAAGCTTACAGTTCATTATGTCCTTTCATTTTCATTGCGTAAATGTAAAAACATGGTGCCACAGACCTTACAAATTTTTAAAGAAGAGAAATCTCTATTTAGATAGACAAAGTAAAGCATTTATGGCAAATATTTTTGGTTCAGGGATGCATAATGGAGAGGCCTCACAATGTTGTCCTAAGGTGAGATGAACATGTACAACTCTCCATGGCAAAGAAAGTAATAGCATCTTCCATAGCTTGACAAAAGCGACTCCTCTCAATACTCTCTTGGTGATCAACCTTCAGTCTTTCTACACCAGACAGTCTCCTTCACGTCCCCAAGAGAACTACAAGACTTTGTGTGTTAACTGGCTCCTCTGCCTCCAAGAATTACCAGTCTGCTCTCTATACCCATTTGCCTACACGAGGCATTTCAGTGGAAGGAACCTCCAAGGTGATCAGCATGGTAATCTCTTTGGACTAAAGACAGGCATCAGAATCTTCATCATGGTTAGAAAACACCTGGGATGATTATTGAACCTTGCAGAGTGAAGTGTCCTTGTTTTGCAAATGAGGGTTCATTATTATCATCATTGTTATTACCATCTTTATTATTATTATTATCAGAGAGACTGGCCTTTAGTCAAACTGCTAAACAGTCAAAACTGTGCCTCCAGCAGATTTCTCATCCATTCCCCACTTGCTGTTTCTCCTCCTCTCTTTATTTGTTATTCTCCAGTGGTATTCTTGGCTCCTCTTACCTTTTCCTACAATCTGTTCTCTCATCCTCACCCTGTAACAATTCAGCAAGCTCACTTCTATCCCCTATATGGATTGTTTTTTTCTCTTTTAACTACAGAATGCTTGTATTGCATCTAAAAGGAATTTAAAAGCTTCAAAGGAGCATTCCAAGAAGAGAAGCCATGGGAACAACCATGGGCCTGATGATTTTTGTCTCTCCTAGACATAGGTTGGCTGCGGGGGCAGAGTGCTCACTACTCTATCAGGACTAATAAACCTTTGACCAATAGACCCTATCTGCATTCAGCCTATCTCCTACCCCTGAAGGTTGTCCCAGGACCTCACATAGTCTCTCTCATTCTTCCAGCCACTCACTGCCTATGGCTCACTTTGGTTGGCCTGGCTGACTCCTGGAGGTTCCAAGAGCCTATCCACCAGTTTACTAGACCCGGAAAGCAACATCAAAAATGGACATGTTCCAGAGTGCTCTGACTCATCCTGTTCTCTGGAACAACCTGACCCCCAGTATGCATCTTAGGAGTATTTTTAATTGTTTGCTGCTCATTTGTCTGCATTTCTTCCCTTTTCCCTCAACTTTTTATTGTACAAAATTTTTATCCTAGTGTTGAAATAAACAAAGACCAACTAAATGAGAACAAGCAAAAGCTATTTATGCAGAGCTGGCTGTAACAAGGGAGTCAGCAGCCATCATCTCTTGAGTTTTGGTAGAAACTCAAAGCCAGACAGAGGAGTAGGAAAGCTTTATAGTAAAAAAAGGAGAATGCTTGAGGTGTGCCTTGATTTGAGGCTGTTGGCTTGGGGAAGCTGTAGGCAGGCTCACTAGGAGCTGGGCATCCCATGTGATAGGTTAGGGGTGCATAATTGGCTTTCTCTGGTTGGTTCTAAGTTGGAAACAGGAATAAATATTAGGAAAGCTCAGTTACTAACCAAATCCTGGCCATTTGGGGCTGATTATTACAGGGGTTTTTAGTAGAGATAGTGGTCTGAGTTCTTGTAAGTCTGACTTGTAGATAGTAGGCTGTTTTTCTGAGCTGGTTACTACAGATGATGGGTTGGTTTCCTGAGCTGGTTGCTACAAGTTGCAGGTCAGAGTTCTATTGTTATATACGGTCTGGCCATTGTCCATTTGTATATTAAGCCTCTCACTAGAGAAAAGTTGAAAAAAAGCATACAATAATACCTATATATCCCTTGGCTAGAATCACCAATTATTAATATTTGCCACATTTACTATTTGGGTTGCCACCTAACCATAGTGCGTGTGTGTGTGTGTGTGTGTGTGCATGCACGCACACGTATTCATTCTTCTAGGTTTATATCGTATGTATTACAAGACAAGAAGATATTTTCTTTTATTCAACTGCAAGCTCCCAACAAGCAGGGATAATAACCTCATTTATTTTCTACACCTCCCCAAATCTGACCAAATGGTGAGCACAGATTTATTTGATGGATGTGAAATGGGTTGTGTGCAACCATGAAGAGCCAAAGGGAGATCTTATTTCTCAGTCCCAAAAGCCTCCTGGCAGATGCTCCCCACTAGCCTAACCCCTAGTGCCTAAATCCATTATAAACACTCTTGTGAGTTCACTGAGGGGCTGACCACAATTTGAGCACTTGGTGTTTTGCGGAACTGGAGTCAGGGCCTGGGAAAGGCAGGCCAGAGAAATCAAGTGAGAAATTCAACTGTACATCGGTCTTGATCTTCTTAAACCCAAAGCAGCCAGATTATTTACTTTTATGGGGACTGAGTGGAATTGGGAAGGATGATATCAATACCAGCAGGATGAACAGAAACAAATAATAAGGAATGTCTCACATCCTTCCCTTTTCCATTCCTGCTGGCCATGACCTAGTTCAGGGATGCATTTCTTTTCACCTGAAGCTAGAAGAGGCCATCAGTCTGGTAAGATTGCTCCATGAAGTCCCTTTGTCCCACCTCTTCCATAAAATCCAGTGAACATTGGAAGGACAAATACAAATTAAAAATATGAGGCTTAATTTTTCCTGTTGAAAATAAGGAAAGGGATTTCCCTCCCATCTTTTTTTCTTTGAACATTTATTGTAGAAAACTTGTCAGTATAAGTACATCACAGTACTTTGCATTACTGTGATGATCAATGTGATAATCATATGAGACGACATAGAAGCTAAATATTTAAGTAGGGGCTGAATAAATGCTGAAAGGACTATCTGATACATCTATCAAAAGGAGCATATTATTTACTAGGATTTAATTTTCAGCAGGATTTTTATAGCACATGCAGAAGGGGGCCTCAGGCCAATACCTGATTGGCTCTCTACTGGAGCTGGGGACAGAGCTTTACATTGCAATGTAGCAGTACAAATCTTTTGCTGATCCAGAAAGATTCTGGAGGGAACTTTCAAATGCCCTAAATTGAGCATAGAGCATTAGATACATAGATTTGATACACAGATTAGAACATAGAGTACTTCTCAAAATTCCCTAACCTGTGAGGAGCTTGTTAAAATTTGGATTCAATAGGCCTGAGATTCTGCCTTTCTACTGTTACCAAGAGATGCTGATGCTGCTAGCCCCTGGACCACACTTTGAGTGTCAATGCCTTGAAGTAAATTTCTTGCTTGTATATAAATTTTCATCATCTGGACTATTAATAAGATATGGACAGCAGGAAATTCAAGGTTAAATTCTCCAGCAATATTGCAGAATGCTAGAGCCTAGAATACTAACATTCTGCACAGAAGACTAAAGAATAGCCATGTGTCAGACAAACACATTGCATTCCTGTATCCGGCATTTTCCCCAAGGGTTTCTTATCTATTTGCTTCAGATACTGGACAATGTGTGCAGCAAACTTGGCATTCCATTAGGACACCTGGTTTGTGAGTCCCTGGGCACTTCTTGTTTGAACTATGCAATCCAACACAGGATCCACTTCTTGGGGGGAATAGAGCAAGGCTCTTCCTTGCACTGAAGGATCCAGTGAATTCAAGGCAGGCAATGAGCGCTCAGGCAACATCCAGTGATTTTGAATAGGGGAAGCCATGCACACTGGTTAGTAAAGGAACTTCACTTACTGAGTCCCTGAGTCTTTCCTGATAAGAAAGTGCTTTGAAGTCTGTCTGTTTAGGGAACCTGAACACGCGACATCCCAGGATCAAAGGGAACTCTGCTGTAATGACAACAGTTCTTTCCTGTTGACTGGCTCCTTTTATTTCTTAATGAAGCGCTAAAAATGATGAAGAAGGGCTCAGGGCACTTCTATCTTATGAGAATCTCCATATTTTTAAAAAAGAAGTCAAAATATAGTTACTGAAACTGCAGTTTATTTAAATGTGTATGTTTACCAAATGAGCACTAACACACAGAGACAAATGTGACTATATAATCTCATTTGGAGATCTCATCAAAAGCCTCATATTGAGGTTTCCCCTGACCTATCCATCTACTGTGAGTCTCTTGTCTGGCTCAGTATGGGGCATCATAGTTCAATAGGTATCCTAAATATTTGTTCTCTCCCCTCTACCTGCTCCCCACATCCTTTCAAATGATAAAGACCCCCGGGCCCTTTTCTCCCTTTCAAATTGGTGCTTCCTCATCTCACACTCTAAGATGGTTGCGCATGACTTGTAGGTTCCCTCCAACCTAAGATCAACATCAGTCTTTCCACTGCTGTGGACTGTGACAAAGACTTGCGTGAAGTGCTGAAGACAGTAAGCTCACACTCGCTTTTTTTCCGAGGATGCTGAAAAAGCGTGAAAATATAAAGTGAAATTTCTTAGAAGCCATAGACTTCAGCCAAAGGGGCCGCAACAGTGGTTTGAATCCCTCCTCCTCCATTGATGTAGGCATAGAAGCTACACGTTGGACCCTTCCGCTAGACTCGGTGGTACCTGCACTGGCCTTCGCTCCTGGCCACCTCCAAGTGCGCCTCACTCCAGTAGCTTCTGGAGAGAAAGAGAACTTGACTGGAGCCAACGAGCGGACACCCGGCTCCCCCCAGGGAGCTCAGATTGCCCGTGAACTGGGACTGGAGGGAGGAGACCACAGGACGAAAAGGAGCGACCAAAAGACGCACAACACGGCGTAGGAGAGGCGTTGTGTGTCTTGGTGGTGGGGGTCGGGGGACCCGACCCAGGGGGCGGCGGGGACTGGCGGGATGGGGTGCGAATGGGGTGTCCAAGAAGAGCCTGCCTCCGGCCTCGGACCCTCTGGGCCCCTCCCTTCGCCAGCCCCAGGCTTCTCCTGTCCTCAGTCCCACGTTCATCCGGAGCTCCCCAAGCCCTTTTTCCAGGCAGCTTTTCTAGAACTTCTTTTATGTTCATTGCCCTACCGCTGGCAGCGATGACTCGAATCTAGAAGGACCTTCGCCTCGTGAAGATCCAGCGAATAACAACTTTGTCTCTCTCTACGCACCCCGACCCCGGCAGCTCAGGCCCCCGGTGCCTGGGGAAGGCCCTCGGAAAGCCCCTGGACAAGGGGAGGCAAGAGGGGGTGTGGTTTTTTAAATGATCGAGGCGGGGAGGAGGGGGCACCTGAAGTTAAGGAAGCTTTAATTAGACTCCTAGGAGAATTTCTGGATCCAGAGACCCAGGCATGGCCAATGAGAAGAACATAAACCTATAATCCAGGGCTTTGCGCCCAGTAGAGTTCACTGACAGGTACGAGATCCCATTTTGGGTGGGGGAGACCGCAGCTACCACTTCTGAAACTTTTTCCTAACTTTCTGTCTACTCCTTTCGAAAGAAACGGTATGGAGCTTGTGGCGCCGGGAGCCACCCTTTCTGGGCTGGGGGTGCTCTCGGAACGCAGCCTCCCTCTGGAGTCCCTCTGGTCCCTATATAGGGGAAATGGTTCAGCGGCTACAACAGTGCTGTAGTTACTGGCCAGGAGGCCGGCAGTTAGACCCAACCTCCCCATTCTGATCGACCCCGCAGGAGGAGGCGACGAGGAGTCTCCTTGGAACACGGTGACAGGCTTGCCAGATCTGTGAAGGAAAGGGCACTTCCCATTGGATCTGAACTCGGACCCCGTTCGCACTGTGAATGAGATTGGCAACCATAGACCAACGCCCCCAGCAAGGAGCTCCTTGTTCAGTCTTCTCTAAGCACTTGCGATAAGTCGCCAGTGGGATTTTTTTTTCTTTTTGCATGTTATTGACTTACATTAAAGAAAACGTAGTCGTTTTCCAAGGACGTTCACTTTAATAATCATTGACAACCTTTTAGCTCGCTTCCCAGGCGTGTGAGAATGCGATGATTCCTCCTCGTCCCGGGTTTGTTCACATCCGTAGAGACGAATGAATACGCTCCGGGGAACCCCACCAACGGTAAAGAAAATTCACAATTTTGAGTCGGTGCGCTGGGGTAAACTCAGAAATGAGAGGACGACTTCTCGCACGCGGTAGTGTGGCCGAGCGGTCTAAGGCGCTGGATTTAGGCTCCAGTCTCTTCGGGGGCGTGGGTTCGAATCCCACCACTGCCAACGGTGTGTTTTAGTCCAGCTTCAAACCCAAAGTACTCCGGTCCTCTTTAGAAAAGGAGTTTTAAGGCATGTGTGTAGAGAACATTTGAATTCTTTCCGATCACCGCACATCAGTTCTTCTGTGATTTCTCTACAAGTTGGAAAGTAAACCACGTCAGTCTTAAAGTTCTTCACTCTCCTCCTGGCGCTCCTTGCCCAGGCTTGCTGTTTGCAGTTAACTTGCCCTATGTTCCAGCTTTTGCAGAGCTTTTGTGTTACCGCAATGGGGAATGCTTTCCGTCCTCCTGTTCTAAAACTCTCGCTCACACTGAATTATTTCATGATGTGGTTTAGGCATACTCCGGTCAAGAAGGCTTCCCAGAAACTGCTCCGGGGCCATCAGCCTGCTGCGGACCGTGGTTTAGGAGCTGCAGCTCTGTGCTCGCGGAATAACCTACACAGACCTGATTTTGGTTTTAATCACATTACTTTTGTAACTGAATATGGTGAAGGAATGAGTGAATGAATGAATGAATGAATCCAGAAACCAACACTGGGCTTCAAGCACTCATTCAATCATCATTGCCTCATGGGGGTGGGGTGAGGCAGGTAAATAGTTATTTTGAATTTGATTTTGCAGGTGGGTTTGTGATTTCAAAACACTTCAGAGCTGATTCTTGACTGATTCTGTGCAAGGGGCCCCGGGGGGTGTGCTGTGAATGTTGTTGGATTAGCCACTGCCCTGTCCCATCCAAGCGAATCTACTTATCTTAGAGACTGTCCAGGTCTCTACATCACCCAACTACAATACCCCTGCAGAACTTAACTCAGTGTGTTGACGAGGAGTGGGGCACTCTCAGGGTCTGTTTAGTGGGTCCTCTCAGAAGGGTTGTCCCACTGCTCTTCCAGCCCTTCCAGCCTCTGCTGTTTACTCTAGTACTCATGGATTTGACCAGGCAGCTCCCTCAAGGAGGCAGAGAATTTCCCTGCAGTGTCATGAGGAATGCATGGAAGAACCGGAGCACAGAAATAGGACTCTGTGCAAGAACCAAGGGCTTGGGATTTTTCATGCCACTTTTTGATTCTGCCTTCCATTTTATGTCTTCCCCCCTCCTCATTCAAAATCCACTTCTGTGTCCTCTCAGGGCCTCTCCGGTTTCACTTGGATGACTCCTCCAGACGAGTTCACTTCCTTTTCATCTGCCTCTCACCAAGAAATTGAGCCCTTGAGGTCTTCACACAAGAGGCCATACTTCCCTAAGAAATTGAGAGATCAGGCTTGCTTTGCTCCCAGTGGTTTTTGGGGGGGAGGGGGTAAGGAGCCTCTATACTTGTGGATAAACTGGACATTGCTGATACTTCTATAAAATTCCCTCTTTGTATGATTCCCCTATCACTGTCCTTTTCTTCACAGGGCAATCGTTCTGTCTTCTTCAATGTTTGCTTTTCCTTTTTCCTGAAATTTGACTCTGTGCATTACCCCAAGATTCATTTAACTTTTGTATTTCTGTTCATCTCCCCCTAATGACTCCCAGAAACCTAATCTCTGTAGTTGTATATTTTCAGCTGCCCAGAGAATGGCTCCTGTTAGGCCATCATCTCCATTCAAAAGAGAGTTAGCCTGAAATCCCCTCCCTCCCGTCTCCCACTCAGCTCCTCCCCAATCAGACCCTTTTCTAGCATTCTCCACATCACCAATGACACTAGCATTTCCCACGTTCTCTAGAGCTCCACCTTGGAGTGTTTTCATTTGTATTGTTTTACTCCTTTGCCTCATTTGTGTGTAGCACCCTCACTGGCCCTTAGTTCTAGTCAATTCCACCTCCTTGTTGATGGAATGATGCTTGCTTCTGTCACCATTTACTCAAGCCACTCACCACTCCCTGCCCTTTTTCTGCCCCCATCACCTCTGCTGCCACCAAACTGTTCCTGAAACCCATCCTTCCCTCTGTCCCCTTGTCATCCCTCCTCTTGTTCCTCTAGACATCCTCTGCTTCTCCTCCAGCCACACTCTGTCACTCCTGCCACATCCTCTCCCCTATTCTTCTCTGGCACTCTTCCTGCCACCCCGCCTGACACATCTGCCACTCTTACCAACTTTCGTCATTCCACTACACACTCATACCTAAAATATGCCTCACCCACTTAATCAATATTTCTGTCAAATTCTAGCTCAAAACTCAACTTAAGAAAGCTCTCTCTGGTTGTCCTTCACCTCCATTCTGATCACTCCATTTCATTGTCCTGAATGTGCTCCGATATTGTTCTGCAAATGTTTACTAGTAGTATCACTATTTGTAGTATCTCTAGTAGCATCACTAGCAATACTAGTAGTATCACTAGTAGTATCACTATTTACTAGTAGTATCACTATATCAACAGAATCAACAGCATTATATATTTTGTGACTTCAACTAAACTGTGAATTACTCAGTCACTGGATTTTTTTAAATTAATTTTTTTAGATCAGTGCTATGGGCTGAATTTTTATGTGTCCCCCTCTCCCTTGAGATTCATATGTTGAAGCCCTAATCCTCAATGAGATAGCATTTGGAGGTGGGGCCTCTGGGAGGTAATTAGGTCATGAGGGTGGAGGCCTCATAAATGGGATTACTGCCCTTTAAGAAGAGGCAGGAGAGAGATGACTTCTCTCTCGGCCATGTGAGGATACAGAGAGAAGGCAGCTGTCTACAAGCCAGGAAGGTGACTGTCTACAAGCAGAGCAGGTCCTCATCAGACACCACATCTGCTGGCACCTTGATCTTGAACTTCTCAGCCTCCAGAACAGTGAGCAATAAATGTTAGGTTTAAGCCACCAAGTCTACAGTATTTTTGTTCTAGCTTCCTGAACTAAGACAAGAAGTTATACATGTATAGCAAAATTGAGTGAAAAGTACATACAGAGAGTTCCTACATACCCTTTTTCCTCCCCCCATTCCCCACAGGATCCCTACCATCAACATCCGGCAGTAGTGGATACATTTGTTACCATGAATGAACCAATGTTGATACATCATTATCAACTAAAGTCTGTAGTTTACATTAGGGTTTACTCTTTGTGTCATACATTCTGTGGGTTTTGACAAAAGTGTAATGACATATATCCACCATTATGATGTCATACAGGATGGTTTCCCTGCCTAAAAATTCTCCGTGCTCTGCCAATACACCCCTCTAACTCCTGGCAACTTCTAAGCTTTTTACTGTCTCCATAGTTTTGCCTTTTTCAGAATGCCATGTATTTGGAATCATACAGTAGGTAGCCTTTTCAGATTGGCTTCTTTCACTTAGTAATATGCATTTAAAGTTCCTCCATATCATTTCATGGCTTGATAGCTCATTTCTTCTTAGTGCTAAATAATATTGCATTGTATGGATATATCACAGTTTATTTATCTATTCACCTATTGAAGGACATCTTTATTGCTTCCAAGTTTTGGCAATTATAAATAAAGCTTCCATAAACATTTGCAGGCAGGTTTTCGTGTAGACATAAGTTTTCAGCTCATTTGGGTAAGTACCTAGGAACCTGATTCTTGGATTGCATGGTAAGTGATTTAGTTTTGTAGGAAACCGCCAAACTGTCTTCCATAGTGGCACAGAGTCTTTTTAAACTTCATTTTGTATTATTAAACCACTTTTTTAAAAAAAATGTAATGTATACACGTGGCATATTTTGAAAAACATATGTAAAAGTATAAATAATACAAATCTCCCACAGATGAACATATTTTGGCTTATTTCCTTTTTTAATATATGAATGATAAACTCCTAGAAGTAGAAATAGAATACTTGATCAAACACGTTTTCTAAGTTTCCTGATTTACAACGCCCAACTGTCCTCCAAAAAATAGTCACGTTCGACAAGAATTAGTATTTCTTTCTTATGAATGAAGGAACATTTCCATACATATTTAGCCTTCGGCATTGCTGATTATTTGTTTACATCCTTTCAAAAAAAAACAGCCTTTCTACAGTATTTCTCCTTGAACCCTGAAATGCCTAGTGTAAATTATTCACGGTACTGAAAAAGTGTAGGGGAGGTGGGGTTGAGGAATGTTGTTCAATATTCAGTCAACTCTAGCTGGTCTTAAAGATTAGAAGATAGATTCAGATCTAAAATGAAAGCCGTTAATTCACATCTCCTGAGTAAATCGAACCACAAGTACTGCACGATCACAAAGAGGACATGTAAAATTAAGTTTCGTGGTCGGCAAAAAGCTGTTCTCTTGTTACCTGAAAATAGAATTAAAATAAATGTTTCATAGTCGTTGGATTAGGAGGATAGAACCTTCTGGAAGTTGAGTAGGGGGACTTCAGCAAAACTCCGATCACCTCCTTCGAGCCGGAATCGAACCAGCGACCTAAGGATGACAGCAGTCAAGTACCTCTACAGTCCTCCGCTCTACCAGCTGAGCTATCGAAGGGCGCAACGCCTTGGACTTAGCGTACATTTTTGTGTAAATAGTAACAGCTAGTGAGAGGCCTGTCTTCTCTGTATTTGAGGTTCGGACTCAGACTGGAGGTCGAGAAGTCTCCAGAGAGTCGAATCTACAGGAAACCGAATCCCGCAGCGCCCTGAGCCAGCAGGACGCAGAGTCTGAGTCCAAGGAATTGAGGATGGAAGCAGAACAAAAGCCTGGATTGGGGTGTATCTGCGTAGCTTCCGGACTGGGCTGCCCCAGAATAATCTGCGAACCAGGTCTCGCTCCAGGAACGCGGGAAAAACTGTTGGCCAGGCAAGCCGCAAGCGGGGCAGTGCGCTGGGCTTCACGATCCCGTGGCCTCCGGGGGTCATGGCTATCAGTGGGCCCAGGCAAATTTTCTCTCTGCAGCCAACATGGAGGTGTGGACTCCACCAATCCGAGGAGTTTTCTCGCAGAGACCTGAGTAATCTAGTTTCTCCCCTATTTACTGAAGGGTACAAGCACCTAGCTTTCTTCCCGGGACCATCAGAAGCCACGATTCTATGATATTTCGTCCCAAATCTATAGGATCTGATTTTCCCTTAAAAACCACACAGTTTTCCTTTCTTCGACAAGTGTGTTTCCACAATGGACAAAAATGGAGAACACCCTTCTTTTCGTAAGGTGGGGAAAAACCACTGCCACCTTAGGCTCCAGCGAGATTTGAACTCGCGACCCCTGGTTTACAAGACCAGTGCTCTAACCCCTGAGCTATAGAGCCACCACAACAGGGGATGGCGAACGTCGAATTCCCTCAGTTTAAAAAATCTTCAGTCAAATGACCTTTAAATCTAAATAAAATTTAATAATTTAAAATTAAAAGGAACTTATTTTGAAGGAAATATCTTTTTACGTATGAGAAAGAAACACGTTCTTGACTAGGCCCAAACTGGAATGTGAATCACCGGAAGGACCCAGTGTGCATGTCCCTCACCCTCAGGCCTGACAAGTCTCTGAGTTTGGGCAACACCTGGGATAAAGAAGGGTGGGATGCAGAAGAGAAGAATGCGAGACATGGAATGAGCGTCATTGTCTCCAATCTGCTTGGACTCATAAAACAGTAACTGCTCCAACTCTAGTGGATGAGATGGGGTTGGTTTTTGTTTTGTTTTATAAAGGGAAGCGGCTTTCTCCAAGCGCAGGACATAGCCCTCGGACCCTGAGAATTCGGGCCTGAGAGGGTGAAGGCATCTAGGCCTCCCCCGGGCCTTTCAGATGAGTCGGTCTCGGTCAGTCAGTCTGGGCCTGAGATTCCTCCAGGTTTCCTGAAGCAGAAGCTGGCTAGAAGGGGACTAACCCTTTCCTTGGTCCTTCAACGCTCTTTGCTAGCGACTCGGAGTCTGAGCGGCAGCTCCCTTTTCCTGGGCCTCCGGCCTCTCCTAAATGCCCAACCTGAAGCCGAGAACAAATGTAAAGTGGCGACGCATAGGAGGGCTGGGAGGGGAGCGCTGTTCTTCTTTTCTCTCCTCGGGTCTCAGCCTGCCCTGGAGTCTGGAGCCTAGTCCAGGAGATTGAGCCATTCATTCAACAGGTATTTGCCGAGTTTCTCCCCTGTGCCAAAGAGTGCTCGTCGCAGGGTAGACAGTAGGACCAAGGCAGACAAGCTAGAGCCCAAGGGCTTCGTTCCTCAAGCAGAAGGGACGGCAGAGTAAGGAGAACGCCTTCCCTTCCCATTCCACTTGCCACTTTCTGGGTAATAAAGAAGCGGGCGAGTGCAGGCTTCCATAGAAGACATTACTGGAAGCGGGCAACTCTTCCCCGATGCGACCTTCTGCGCGCCCTAGAAGGGTGCCTTAAATCTAGACGTATAGTACAAAGTTCATGAAATAAAGCTGGAGGAAAATAGTAAAAACGTGTATGCAGGTATGAGATACCGTACCGAAGGGACCTAAGACGAGGGTGTAGGATTTGACCTCCGGGGGCTGTAGTATCGAGTTCCTTCGCTGCGGGTCCTGGGGCGTAACATTTGCCTCTTGGTGAAATCGATGGTTCTTATTTTTCTTTGGTCCTCTAACCCCAGGTTGCTTGGGATGGTTCTGATCCTAATCCTAAATACCCGGCTTCTCTTAGGATGGTCCAAGACAGACTTGCAGCTCAGCCTGAGTCCCTTACTGAATTTTCCTCTCTCTCAAACCCTGTAGCTCCAGTTCCTCCAAATCCGCACGCTGATGCTCTTGGGGTCTGGAGAAAATCCCTGGGAGGGAGAGAGAAATCAAAAGCACTCCTTAAATATTTTGATGAAACTAACAGCACGAATGAACATTTTCAAAGAGGAAAAGTCATTGCCAAATGTGGCTCTTTGGTCTAGTGGTATGATTCTCGCTTTGGGTGCGAGAGGTCCCGGGTTCAAATCCCGGACGAGCCCTGCCTTTTTCTTTCCTTTCAGGGCCAAGTGAATCCAGCACCGCCGACCCTAGGTCCTCTTAGGCTGAAGTCCCTTTCAACCTCGACCTGTATCGGGATCAGCTTGCGAGCAAGTTGGCCACATCTGTCGATTGATTCAGGGACAAAGAATATGCTACCGTGGGACAAGGGCTTCCTTGGAGACCGGGTCCCGTAGTTTGACTCTGACAGTCTCTTGTCAGGAATAGCTTGCTCGCCAATTCTTACGCCAGCAGTTGGCGTGGAAAAAACTAGTGCACTTCTCACTAGGGCATTACGCACGGAAAACAGTGGTATCTGGAGGTGTGTTGGGGTCCCAATGCGGGGACGGAACACTCTTCCTGAGGCCCTGGTCCACTGCGCTGACCCACCGGGGTGTAGAATCTAGCCCCGGCCCCAGAGCTCCTGCCTGGTTAGCAGAGCGCGGTTGCGCTCTCCGTTCCCAAGACTGTCCTTTCCAGGGTCCCAAGTGCGGCGGCAGCCTTCCCAATGCCAAGTTACGTCCCCGGGAACCCTGGGCTTAAAGGGCGCAGATATCCATTTCGTCAAAGGGAGGGCAATTGCATTATTTCCAGGCGTTATTTTCCAAAACGCAATATAACGTAGCGACAGTGGTCCTGCGATTTCTGGTAAGAATCCACCAGACCCTTTAGTGTTCTTTGATTGCTCACCTGAAAAACCAGCGGGTTGCGGCGTGCGGTGTCTAACTGAAAGATTAGAGTGTGGTTGATTCCGGTTTGTAGAAGTTACACAGACTTATGAACTGCTGGAATGAAAAGGCCGTCAAACTCGCTTACTTTCCTGGACTGCTCGTACACGAGGGATTTTTGACGGGATTTCTGTCTGACCCCATGATATTTGTCCTTTCCGAGGTTCTTCTCTTGGAAAAGTTACTCGGCCAGGCAAGAATCAAGAGTTTTGTGATTTGGTGATTGGAGGTTGGGAAGAGAAGGGGAAGAATCTGCCAGGATGCCCTGACTTCCAGGTTGGTTGTCCCGTCAGAAAGGTGATATACATAGCCTGGGCTTTGATGTGTTTGCTGAACGACTACTGGTGGAGATGTGCAGGAGGGAGCTGGATATAAAGCCCTGGGGTTCAGGTCAAAGATCCAAACTAAAGAAAGGAATTTTAGGAATAAAAAACACAGGGTGGTGGTTAACACTGGTTTAGGTAAGAACCCACAGGGAAGAGCATTCAAAGAAAGAGAAATGATTTAAGTGTAGGCCCTGGAGATCAGCAGTATTTCAAAAGTTGAGAACGAAAAAGCAATGAGTGAAGGAACCAGAGAAGGAAGCTTCACAGTGGTCACTTGCTCTGATAGCTGATTTGTTACTCAGGGCCTGTTGACAATCTTTACCAGCATTTAAAGCAGAAAGTTTAGGGAAGATGACAGCACTGGATGGGTTGAAGAATGAAGGGAAGGTGTGGACATGTAGGTAAATAATTCTTTTAGGAGCTTGGCTATGAAGTCGAAGATCTCAACAGTATACATGGCTGGCTTGGAGGTCTTGTGGTAGCTCCAGGATTATTTAGTGGGTCTTTCTTTCCCTGCCCTGAAACCTGGGCAAAGGTCCTTTGGGTTACCAAGAATATGCCCTTTAGCCTAGGTATGTTCTGACTCCTAAGAGCTTTTATCAGCACAGATGAAAGTGGCACCATTACTCCTTCTATCACCACGGTAAGAGGCAGAAATACCAGCTGGGCTCTAGGACCAAGACAGGGAATGCCACAGCATTTGAGCAAAGGCACAGAAGGGCAAATTAAAAATGAATAGCTCGTGGCCTAAGGAGGGAGGTGAAAGAAGGAAAGCTAGTTCTGAAAAACATAAATAAGTTTAAGATGATCTTAGATGGGAGAGAGGTGGGGGGTTCAAAACCCAAATAAGATCTTTTGACCTTTAAGAAAATCATGTCCATTGGGAACTGGAAAAGGGGCACCAGGCTGAAGATTCAGCAGGTACTGCTTCTCTGTAGTAGCAGGAGTTGGGACTTACTCCTCTGGGCTCTACCTGAGAGGAACAGCACCAGCTTCCACAGCTACAATTCTGAGTTCAGTTTATTCCACCACTGATGCTTCTGACAAGCAATTTTGTTGATTCCTGTGGCTGGATGAACCACCAGTTCATCCTGACTTGGGGATGTCAGGGGTCACAGAGAAGATCTGGGCCCTGCAAAACCTTAACGTCTGCCAGAGTCCTTACACTTTTCTGCATTGTCAGATCTTGAAATGTTTGTTATCTGCATGCAGAAAAAATGGGGACCCGAGGGAGACATCCATATGCAAAGTTTCACTAAGTCCTAATTTTCCTAGAATGAGGATCTTTAAGAGGGTCTTGACTGTGACTAGCTATGGAACTTATCAGCTCCAGGCCCACTCAGGAGATCAGTCAGTACTCAGGACCTGTACAGTCTAAGCTAGAGCCATTAGACTGTGCCTTCCTCGCCTCCTGAGCAGTAACTGTTGTACTTCTATGCCAATGTGGGTCTGTAGTATTCTACACTATTATCAACATGACTCCCCTTGAGTCATGCAAAAGTGGCCCCAGCAAATTACCAGTGAGCATGGCTATTTGACACTTTTTCATCCCTTATGTCCTTTGTCCCTTCAAAAAACAACAATGTGATGAGATTTTACTGCATTCCAAATTATCGGGTACTCTTCTGAATGACACGGAAACAAACTCTGGTATGACCCAGTCTCTGTCTTCAAGGGGTTTGCAAAAAAAATGGTGAAACGGGAAATGGTAGAACTTATTATTTCAGGAGAAAGTATACAGGATTCAGTCAAAGTGCAACCACTGTAAGTGATGAAGAATAAGAGATTTATTGTAGGAATGAGCCCTTACATGATGTAAGAGCCGATAAGGAAGTCTATGTAAGGCTCTTGCCTCTACAACTAGTGTTGGGCCTGAAGTCTCTATAGCTCAGCAGGATGAGCAGTCAGAAAGACAGATGGACACGAAGAGAGCAAGCGCAAACTGAAACCATGACAAACTGGAATCAAAAGAGCAAACTGGAATCTACGTCTATCTCTCACTGTCTCCAGCTTTGTTAATGTGGGAGACCTACAGGAGAAGCTGGCACCCTTCATCGTGGAACTGCCCATGCACTTGGCCCAGGGGTTGGAGGAGTTGAAGGAGGAGATCCATTGGTGCTAGAGGAGTTGTAAGCCCAACTGAAGCCCCATGCCAACAAGTGAGTGAGCCACCAGCACCAATAAGTACAAGCAGCACCAGAGGCTGGTATTCTATGCCAATCTTCAGGATGCAGTGGCTGCTGTGTATGACATTTTCACCTTCCAAATCTCACTACAGATTTCTCCATATCTATATAGAAAATTTAGATCCACATAGACAAGAAAAATTTGGAAAATGTAGTTCCAGCTTAGATAAATTGGCACGGTATAAAGTCACCACTTGATCTATTCTCTTTTCTAGTCTTTCCCTATAAAATGTGTGTTGGAGAATTTCTTAGCTTCTTTTAAATGTTTTCTATGTCTTTTTCTTTCTGTGCTGTATTTTGTAAACTTTCTTAAGATTTATTTTAGTTTACTAAATATCTCTTTGCCTCTCTAATCTTCTGTGCAAGATATTCAGTCTTTAATTTCGATAATATTTTTCATTCTAGACTTTTTATTGTTTTTTGTAACTGCCTGTTTTTATTTTATCATGCTATTGATCTTCAATTTCTTTAAACATTTTAAACATTCTTAATTTACACTCTATATCTAATGTTTATATTATCTGAAGTTCTTAAGGGTCTAAGTCTGCTGTTTATTGTTTATCTGCTGACTCCTGTTCTTAGAGTCCTGATTGCTGTGTGTCTTTTTGTAATATGATAGCTTTACTGATATAATTCACCCATTTTAAGTGTACATTTAAATAGTTTTACTATATTTTCATAGTTGTGAATCATCACCACAATCAATTTTAGAATATTTTTATCGCTCCAAAAAAGAAACTCTGTACCTCATTAAAAGTCACTCTTCATTTCCTGCCAACCTTCTGCTGCAGCCCTGGGCAACCACTAATCTACTTTCTTTATATATAGATTTGCCGATTATGGATGTTTCATATAAGTGGAATCATACAAGATATGGTCTTTTATGACTGACTTCTTTCACTTCGCATTGTGTTTTTAAGGTTCATCCATGTTGTAGCACGTATCAGTATTTCATTCTTTTTTATTGCCAAATAATATTCTGTTGTGTGGATATGCCATATTTTATTTATCCATTCATCAGTTAATGGGCATTTGAGTTGTTTCCACTTTTTGGCTTTATAACGCTACTCTGAACATCATGTAGAAGTTTTTGTGTGGACACTAAAGTTTTCATTTCTCTCAGGTATATACCTAGGAGTGGAATTGATGGGTCATATGGTAACTCTATGTTTAAACTTTTGAGGAACTGCCAGATTGTTTTCTAAAGTGGCTGTACTATTTCATATTCCCACTGGTAGTATCTGAGGGTTCCAATTTCTTCACATCTTCACCAATACTTGTTATTATCCGTCTTTTCCATATAGCCATCCTAGTGGGTGTGAAGTGGTGTCTCATTGTGGTTTGATTTGATTTCCCTGATGACTAATGATGTTGAGCTTTATGTGCTTATTGACCATTTGTATAACTTCTTGGGAGAAATGTCTGTTCATATCCTTTGCCAATTTTTTAATTGGGTTGTTTTCTTTGTATTATTGAGACATAGGTGTTCTTGTATATTCTAGACACAAGTCCCTTATGATATTTATGATTTGCAAGTATATCCTGTCTTTTTGTGAGATGTCTTCTTGACTTTCTTGATAGTGTCCCTTGAAGCACAAAAGTTTTTAATTTTGAAAAGTTCCTTGTGTTTTTATTTTAAGGATTATGAGCTTATGTTCAAGAAGACTTTATCTAAGGGAGTCTTGTGCTATTTTTGCTGAAGGTGAGACCCTCTTGAGAGATTTTGTATTCATTCTACCTGTAGGTATTATCTACTGGGAACAATGTTTATATTAATATATTAGCTTGGGGTTTCCCAGAAGACGCAATTTTGTGTATGAGGGCAGAGCTTCGATTAAGAATTCTCAAGGATGACTTTTTTCTTGAGTAGGAAAAATTTGCTAATTGCCTTCCTTTGCTGCAAGGGAAATTCTTTTCTGGTTTACCCTTTCACTGACAATTGCCCTCCAAGGGTTCTAACTGTATGTGGGAGATTCCGCTTCAAATAGTCACTGGAGTAGGTCTAATGTGAGGATGATTACAACATTCAAGCTGTTGGTTACTTGAGTTTAGCAGTATCTCTCAGGGCAGTGGCTATCATCTGCTCATCAGTTTTTCATTCAGTCAACAAATATTCCTTGGGCAACTTCTATGTACCAGGCTCTGTTCTAGGTGTTTGAAATGTATCCTTATTTTCAGCTTCCTCTTAATTTGTGATCTCTGGGAATAACCTTTATTTTCTTGACAACTTGGCTAATGTTTAATGGCTTCATTGAAGAGGATACACCTGCAAAACAAAACGAAAAAAGAGCAACTGGAAATGTAGAGGGAAAATCAGGCACTTGTGGCCCCGGGGAAGCCAAAGAAAAAGACTATTTCAAATAAGAGGCCAAGATCAGTTGTGCCAAGTGCTGCTGAGATTAGATGAAGAGTAAAAAATTCCTTATGGAAAAGGAATTTGTAAAATAAGATTGAAAAAATAAAATCACAGATTGCTCCCTGATACAATTTTTATTTTGTTATTTCTATCCCTAATCATATTCAATTTCCTAATATTTACTCTTATGTTTTATTAGTAAAATGTCATCTTGTTAGACCCATTTTTAAATTTCACAATGGTCTTATTGCATTTTCACCCATGGTTAGATATATATCTTACCCAAAAGTCTGTGTATTCCTTGATGGCAGGGACCATGTATTTGTACTTCTCCATACCAACTTTCTTCCCAGAACATGGTAGTCAATACATCTTTATTGAATTAAGTTGAGTCCAAAGTAATTTCCCACAATAAAATAATGTTGAAAATAGATGGTTTAACATGCTTTATTGACAAAATATAGGGGGAATTCCCTCCAGAAATGCTATAAACTGTTACATGAATTCCTCTCTTTGGCCAGTGTCTGGGATTGACTTCGGGTTTTCGAGCTCCATGAAATCAGGTAGTTTTTAAGGCAATACTTCATCTGGTCTCTGGGCAACACTTCTAGATCACTCCAGAAGAATTCTTTTCCCCCCCCCTCAAATCACTGATCATTCTTTCCAATTCTTTAGTTTTCACTCAGAAATCTTTCAGGATAGAAATATTTGGTGTGTGTTTTTGTGTATTACTAACAGAACTAGATGAAAACATTATTATTTCCAATGCCCATTGTAGCTTTACGGCGTTCTCTTTGCATGCTAATCTTCAGTTGTCAATTTTGCGGCAGTATTTTGAGGTTGATGTGCTATCAGTCCATACCTTGATATTTAATTTTTTTAAACATTGCCTCTATGTGTACAAATACTCTCCAAAGTGGAATTAATTCCTGTTCAATGAATGATAGCCTCTGAAAATTTCTCTAACAAGAACATACTAGAAAAGGTAAAACAATTTTCATAGAACCTCCAGTGTCATTTTATAAACCCTCTTACCATTCCCATTCCTCCGAATTGTTATTTGTCTCTTAATCTTCCTCTCTAAACTCAAAGCTGCTTGAGGTTAGGAACCATTTCCTGTTCAGCTTTCCATAGATTAATATATTACAGTATCCAACAAAGATGCTTAACAGATCTTTGTTGAATAAACGAATAAATAAATGAATAAATGAATGAACATTTGTTCAGGATTTCCAATGGCACCACAAATGGTAATCACTATTCCCTTTCAAATATCCAATGAGGTAGATAAAATGTACCACAAAGTCTTGTTCTTGGTAGGTACAACAATAGTTGGCATTCTTAACTCTGATATCAAAAGTCCTCATCTCAATCTCAATTTTGCTAAAAACAAAAGAAGTTTGAAGACAAGACATAAAAGAATGTAAAAAGGTGGACAAATGAAAGGAACATAATCCAGTGACAAAATGGGTGGAAATGTCTTTAATTCATCTTTGTAATAAAGTGAAAATTAGAAAAACACATTAAATACTATTATTCATGAAATCTCTCATTGGTCTGCTTTTTCAGAGGCACCTGGGATTGCTGTGGAGAAGTGAATAACTCCCTTATTAAATTTGCTTTACCTCTTTTCCATCTGACAATAAATGCAATTTTGGGGAGAAAGTGTATACAAAAGTATCCAGATAATCTATTTATTTTATTTTTATGATTATAAGGAAGTTTTTCTTAAAACAGCTGGAAGACGGAACTGAGAATTTTAACCAGTTTTTAACTTTTGGCAAAGGTCGCACATAGATCCCTCTAAGAATTGGATTGAAGCTATGAATTCTCTTCCTAAACAAATGCATATAGGCTCAAATACATAAAATTTACATACTAATGGTGCTTATAAATTTTCTGAAGCCCATACTTAGACTCCCTGACGACCATGGACCCTTAGGTTAAGATCTCACAGGTTGGAAGTTCTTATGGTGTAATGACAGTAATGATTGTGATATCAATAATAATACGGATTTATGTATGAGATAGAATCAAATTTTGCCTGAAAGAGAAGAAGGATAGACTTGTTAAATCTGGAGTTCTTTAGTGGTTCCAGCACTCAGTCATTTGGTGATGTCCATGCTGATGGTAGGAAGGAGAATGACAACGGAGAAGACTTGGACTGAAGACTAATTATCACATCCCTTCACCTTCACCTCACTGTTTTCTTATTGAAACTCTTAGCAAGTAAAAGATCCCCCCAAAAGCCTGCTACCACCTTCCTGAACATGTCTTTCAAAGCTTCCTTGACTCGCTCATTGCGCAAGGCATAGATGAATGGATTCAGCAGTGGTGTCACAAATGTTGTTACCACTGTCACTGCCCAGTTAGTATCCACAGAGCCACTCTGTGATGGCCTCACATAGAGAAAAATGGCACTTCCGTAGAAAAGAGTCACCACAATCAAGTGGGAGGTACAGGTAGAGAAGGCCTTCTGACGGCCTGAAGCAGAGGGGATGTGCAGGACAGCCAGGACTATGTGGCCATAGGACACGGCAGTAATCATCAGTGAGGATACAATGACAAGAGAGGCAAGGACAAAGTCAGTTTCCTCCAGCTTCTTGGTGTTGGTGCATGCCAGGCGGAGCAGTGGGCCACTGTCACAGAAGAAGTGCTGCACTACAGCATCCTGTTCACAGAAAGGAAGCAAGGCCACAGCCACTGTGGGGCCAAGCACAGGGAGTAGTCCCCCCATCCAGCAGGCCAAGGCCACCCAAAAGCACACAGCACCATTCATGAGCAAGGGGTAGTACAGAGGGTGACAGATGGCCAGGTAGCGATCCACAGACATGACGGCCAAAAGCAGAAACTCAGAGGCCCCAAGAAAGAAGTAGAAATAGAATTGGGTAATACATGCAGCAAAGGAAATAGTGTGTTGCCTCGAGAGGAAATTGCTCAGCATCTTGGGAATGATGACAGAGGTGAGCAGGATCTCCAGGCAGGACAGGTTACCCAGAAAGAAGTACATGGGAGTCTGCAGGCGAGTATCAGCTCCTACCACCCCAACAATCAACACATTGCCTGTTAGAGTCACCAGATAGACAAGAAGGAAGACAGAAAACAATTCTGCTTTTGTGCTGTTGAGATTCGGGAAACCTGCCAGGATGAACTCTGTCACACCACTGCTCTGGTTCCCAGCAGAAGCCATTATCTTCTCCACCTGTGCAACAACATGAACATGATCCTGGTGATCTTGTGCAGATCAGGTCTTCTCCAGAACAATTCTGAAACTTATTTTATCATGATACGGCACACATATCCCCACATTTTCCAATTACAGAGTCTGTTAAGACCTGAAGGACCTGAGGTCCTCATCTAATTGATTTTAGAGCTGGGGAAGATTTTCCATAAAGTGTAGCTAAAACTTAGGTACGAAAATGCCAAGAGCCTCCATCTTTACACTTCCTATTCTCAAATCTTAACTGACAATACCTCATTATTATAATAACAATATCATTGAGCATCTGAGTTGGGCAAAAATGTCAGAAAAATGATTTTGTGAAGAATATGATTCCCATTTAACCAGGATCAGAACTTGAGCCAGACTGCCTAGCTTTGAGTTCCAGCAACTCCAGTTACTAGCTGAGTAGCCTTAGAAAAGTTACTTAACTTCTCTGTGCTCCTCAGTTGTAAAATACTCTAAGAAGCAAGTGAAATAATAGTGAAAAGGGCTTAAAAGAGTTTCCAGCACTTAGCTCACAAATGATGTGGTAGAGAAAGCCCTGGACTGGAAGTTAGGGGACCAGACTCTAGACGTGGCCTGTCACTTCCCTTGGAAGGCTATCAAGGAATCCAGCTCCTGTTTGTCCTTCAACTGGTCTGCTGTAGAATGAGTCATAGGAATTTAGGCCATTAGTATACCTATTATACGAAATTACCCTTTTCATGGTGAATTCCCCAGGAACCCAAGAGTCTAACTGAACTCAGCTTGTCACAAAGTGCTTGCCTATCTAAAGCAAGTTATACCATATTTAAAAGGGATAATAGGGATAAATACATTGATTCAATCAGTCAGTCAGGTATCTGCATCTATTTATTTAATGTCAACTTCAAGCTAAGTATTCTGGGTAAGATTAAGATGAATGACTCAAGCTTTTTCAGTCTATGATATCAATGCAAGACCCCTTTCACAAACTTGGGCTCTATTAGATGACTAGCCAGAGACAGAAAAAATTATGAGTTCCTGGCTGTAATTATTAATGAAATCAGAAATTAAGACCTTACTATTTGATCCAAGTCCTTCCAGTATTGAAGACCACCACCAGTTATAAGAATCAAATCAATGATGTCCTGAAACTTTGTTTAAAAATGCCTCAGTTAGAATACTGATTCTCTTTAGCCATGCAAAGCATGAGAACTGACCTTAAGGCCTTGGTTCCCTGTCAGCCCTATTGTTCTTTGTTCCCAGGAAACATTAGGCTCTTACAATTTCTCACCTTTGAATCCCACCTGAGTAGGAAAATTATTGTCTAGAATAAAGCAATTCTATGGTCTTTCTCCCTAAGGATTCCATTCAGAATCTCATCTTCCTCCAGCTTCTATAGAAATTGCTTTACTACCAGCAAAATCATTCAAATTTTGTTGTGTTGATTAGGTATCAGGTGCTATTTTTGGTGATTCAGAGATAAAAGAGACACTGTCGCTATCCTTATGTAGCTCGCTGCCTAATGAGAATGACAGAAAAGTTAATATGTGTCACAGGTAGAATGTCACAGGTAAGCATGGGGTCTCAGGGGGCACACAGGAAGGGAATCAAACAGTTTTAGAGAAACAAGAAGTATTCAGGAGAAAAGTGATGCCTAAAATAAATACTAAAAAATTAGTATGGATTTGATAGGAGAGAAGAGAGGTTTTTTAATGGAAAAGGGCAGCATGTGAACATAGTACATTTGAGCTGAAGCACAGAATATAAGGTGTGGAGTGGAATGAGATAGGACTGGTCACCTCAAAGGGGACTCTTTCTGCCTCTCTGTGAATTACTTCTATTGAATTGAACCTAACTACATATTAAGTGAGAGGAAGAGGAGTCCCAATCCCAAACATGGAAGGAATTCCTCCTACCTACCCCTGAATGTCCATGATGTTTCCATGAGGGTGGAGATCACTCTACAAGAATTTTCTTTCCCTTTTTATGACTCAATGTCTTGCTCCATCATGCAGTCCTTCCCATACCCTGTACTGTGAGGCTGACAATAGCCTGGAATCCTTGGAGTTCCTGAGGATGGGCAAAGCACTTGGGAAAACAGGCAGCAGTTGGATAATCTGCTTCTTCTCTGTGCTTCCCTCCTAAGTAGAATTCCTCAGATGCTGTTCTTCTGCCTTGTGGACAAAGGGTCTTTCTTATCCTAAGGAGGCTGCATCATACCGCCCCTTCTCATGGTCATGTCGAGGTCAGCCATAGGGCCCACCCTTCCCTCCCTGTAGAAAGAGTGTCTTCTGCAATGTGATCACTGCCTTAGCCTTGAACAGATACACTTCAAGTGAAGGACAATGATCTCACCCCAAGGTATGTCACTGCAAGAATAGCACGGGGCTGGAAGGCAAGGGGTGGATATGGAGGGGTTAAACCATTCATCTATCCATGAAAAGACTTAGTACATTTACCTATAGTTTCTTTTGTCTCTGATGGTTGAGAAATGTTCCATTTAAAGCCAAGTCTTCACTTTTTTGCTGATGAGTTTTAAGTACAAACTGTCAGTTTTCCCATCTTAGACCCCATCCTCCCTGGCTCCTGGCTTTAGCCTTAGTGCAGAGGAAGGAGAATGCTGAAGAGGTCACTGATTTCTAACAATCCTCCTATTGAAGTATGGGATCCTCCAGGCATAACTTCAGTTTTCAGTGGAGATGCCCCAAAATGAAGATTGATTGATCCAGATATCAGGAGCCCAACTAGCAGCAGTGCCTGCTAGGGGAAAGAGACCCAAATGATGAGGAGATAAAACCATAAGAGAGAAAGAGAGAAAATAATTCTTACAAGACCCAAGGGAGATTGCAGTTCAATGGAAATTTACCAGGCTCCGTGCTTGATAAATCTGAAAAGGAGGCTGACCCTTCATTTAACAAGGGGTGACTGGGAATGTTTCTGCCTTCATCTGTCAACCACCCCAAGCCAGGCAGCTGCAAAAATGTGGAGAATACAGTGGGAATGAGAGAAAGGTTGGAGTTTGACCAGCTGTGAAAGGTCACAGTCATCATCCAGCTTTCTCCTGCATGGCACTCAAGGGAAATGTTTATTTCCCAAGTAACACAGATATTGTGTCTTCTCCCTGAGGACTTAAAATGATATTGGGAATCTCTCCTCTAGCTTCTGGGTTGGAAAGTAATAGGAGCCCCAAGGGTGTGATAAGATAGAAGATTCCCTGCATCATCTCTAGCTTCTTCTGCTTCTCCCAGCCTTGTACTTTATCCTCTGGTAATAGCATATACCATACCACACACCCAAAACATTCTTTAGAATTATGGACCATTGCTCACAGTTTTCCATTTGTGTCCACTCTATGCCTCTGACTAAAGACTAACTCTCATTCATCCTCAATTTACTCTGGTGCATATCAGTTCTTCTGAGAGAACTATAAAACTTTGTTGAAAGAAATTAAAGAAGCCCTAAAATAAATGGAAAGTCATCCTACATTAATGGATTTGAAAACTTGATATTGTTAAGATGAATACTAACCAAAGCAATCTACAGATTCAATGATTCAATCTTTATCAAAATCCCAACTGCATTTTTTGCAGAAATGGACATACTGATTCTAAAATTCTTATGGGATTGCAAGAGGCCTCAAGTAGCCAAAACAGTATTGAAAAATAAAAATAAAGTTGGAAGATTCACATTTCCTGATTTTAAAATCTTCTACAAATTTACAGTAATTAAAACAGTGTGATATTGGCATAAGGATAGACATAAAGGTCAATGAAATAGAATTAAGAGTCCAGAGATTAACGCATATATCTATGGTCAATTAATTTTCAACAAGAGTGCCACGATCATTCAATGGAGAAAGAATAGTCTTTTCAACAAACAGTGCTAAAACAATTGGATATTCATGTGCAAAAAAAAAATTGGACTCTTAGGTCACACTCTATACAAAATTGAACTCAAAATGAATCAAAGACCCAAATGTAAGAGCTAAAACTATAAAACTATTAAAAGAAAACATAGGGGTAAATCCTCATGATCTTGGATTTGGCAATAATTTCTTAGCTATAACACCAAAAGCATAAGCATTGAAATAAAAAAATAGATACATTGGATTTGATCAAAATTAAAAATTCTTGTACATCAAACAACACCATCAAGAAACTAATGCCCTTAAAAATATGATAAAGTTTCAGAAATTATTTTAGCAATGTCTATCTCCATTTTATTATCTCTCCCTTTTATTGACTGGAAATATAACCTCCTTTATTGATCCACAAATATTCTTATCTTTTCTCTCCTATTTCCCTTTATGAGTGAAGTCATATAGAGTTCGTCTTTCTCTGACTGGCTTATTTCGCTTAACATAATACCCTCGAGGTCCATCCACGTTGTTGTGAATGGGCCAATTTTGTCTTTTTTTATGGCTGAGTAGTATTCCATTGTGTATATATACCACATCTTCTTTATCCAATCATCAGTTTCTGGGCATGTAGGCTGGTTCCACGTCTTGGCTATTGTAAATAATGCTGCGATGAACATAGGGGTGCAACGGACTCTTGAGATTTCTGATATCAGGTTCTTAGGATAGATACCCAGTAATGGGATGGCTGGGTCATAGGGTATTTCTATTTTTAACTTTTTGAGAAGTCTCCATACTGTTTTCCATAGTGGCTGTACCAGTTTGCATTCCCACCAACAGTGTATGAGGGTTCCTTTTTCTCCACAACCTCTCCAACATTTGTCACTCTTGGTTTTGGATGTTTTTGCCAATCTAACGGGTGTAAGGTGATATCTTAGTGTAGTTTTGATTTGCATTTCCCTGATGATTAGCGATGAAGAACATCTTTTCATGTGTCTATTGGCCATATTCATATCTTCTTTTGAGAAATGTCTGTTCATGTCCTCTGCCTCTCCTATTTCCCTTTATTAATCATTTGCTCTACCTTCTGGGCACTTTCCTTGTCTTTATAACACATTTTAAACATCTCTGCTATCATCTTTTTTAATTACTAAGAGCTCTTTTTTGGCCTGAGTATTTTTTTTTCACAACATCCCTTTTTGTTCTATGATGGCAACTTATTATTGAGAACTTTAAAGACATTTTAAAAAATAAAATTATCTCCTCCCTATATGGTCACTGTTTGCTCTAAGTTACCTTTTCCTGCTTATTTGTTTCAAATAAAATCACATTAGAAAATTTTTTTCCAGTAGTTCGCTGATTCTTGGTTAAATGTTTATATTTAAGAGAGACTAAGTACCTGTTTGGAAGCTCTGAGTGCGTGGATTGTCCTAATGATTCAGGGCCTCAGTCTATGGTGATATAGCTGGCTTGTTTGTTTGTTTTGGTGAGGAGGATTGTCCCTGAGCTAACATCTGTGCCAGTCTTCCTCTATTTTGTGTGTTGGATGCCGTCACAGCATGGCCTGATGCGTGGTGTGTAGGTCCACACTGGAATCTGAACCTGCCAACCCCAAGCTGCCAAAGCGGAGCAGGTGAACCCAACCGCTATGCCACTGGCCGGTCCCTGGCTAGCTTGTTCTTTAGGAAACACTCATGCCAGTTTCTTCAGATTTTTCACGTTGCACTTGTCAGACAACACAAAGAAAATTCTTCAGTTTCCCTGTCTAGTTGAGAAATTTGTGGAGACTAAGGAAGCATCTCAGCAACAACTATACATACATTTATTTAACCCCCTAGTTTCAGAGGTGAAAAAATCCTCTTTTTTCACATGTTCCAGAGACAAATCCTCTAACCTCCTGTTGGGAGTGAGACAGGGACAACAATCCACCTGGGTAATAAAGAAGTTATGTAGAATCAAACTACTTCTTCAACATTTTTCAATCAATCCTCCTTAATTTAGCCTCCACTCACCCCACCTTCAAAAATGTAGAGGGACTCTGGAATAAATTGAGCTGATTCTTGGTTTTTCTCACTGCTTGAATAGAGTTAATCTTTTTCTGTCAATCTTTCTATATCCGTTACTACTAAAGTATCTGCTTTCCTTCTTCGAAAATATTGTTCCTATTGTTTCCTTTCCCAAACTATGGTTTTAGTGAGGCTTCAGGAGGGAGTGAATACAGATGTATGTATTCAATCCTCCATGTTTATGCCCATATTGACCAATTTCTTTGTTGACCTTTCCTTCTTGTATCTCATTCTCTCTAGGTTCACTTTCTGTCTTCCTGAAGTGTCTTTTAGACGTCCCTTTAATAAGGACCGGTTAGTCATTAACCCTCCCAGTTTTTATCAGAAAATGTCAATTTCACCATTGTTCTCGATGGTTTTTCTGCATACATGATTCTAAGAGTTATTTTCTCTCAACACTGTCTTCAAGTTTCTATTATTAATAGTGTTGGGAAGTCAGATATGATCTTAATTGTTATTCTTTGTAGGTAATGTCTTTCCTCTGGGTGCTTATAAGATATTCTCTTTGCCAGTGATATGCTAGAGTTTCACTACATCAATGCTTAGATTTTTTTGAATCCCTGCATAGTCAACATTGTGTTTCCTGTATCTGGAATTCAACTCTTTTATTAGTTATCTAAATTCACCACCTATTATCTGTTCAAGTGTTCTCTTTTCTTTGTTCTGTTTTCTTGAGGATATGATTTCTTACGT
The DNA here is from genome assembly GCF_021613505.1 of Equus quagga. Taxonomy (NCBI): domain Eukaryota; kingdom Metazoa; phylum Chordata; class Mammalia; order Perissodactyla; family Equidae; genus Equus; species Equus quagga. The sequence continues at coordinate 28,379,074 of NC_060268.1, read as the reverse complement.
ATTTTTCAGCTCCTTGTCCCTGTTAAATTCTGGGTAACATTTTCAGATGTTTATTTACATTTACTAATCCTCTCTTGGCATGTGTGATCTACTAGTTAAATCATTCATTGAAAGTTTTATTTCAACAGTTATATATTCCATTTTAAAGGTTATGAGTATTTTTTCTTTTGCAAATCTGCATAATCATTTTTATAGTTTCATATTGCTTATTTATATGATCCTACCTTTTATATCTTTAAACATTTCATACTTAGTGCTTTTGTATTGTTTCGCTGAAAACTCCAACATCTGAAGGTCTGCTAGGTTTAGATTTTTTTCCTGCTGCTTTGTTCCTATGTGTTTGGTGACTTTTTAATAAGAGTTCTTTTCTGGCTTACCTTTATCTGTGGAAATACTGAGCTCTTAAATTGAAGGTGCTCTCCTGGTAGTATTTGCCTTTGATTCTGCCTGCAGCCAGGGCTCCTTGTACACACACATTTCAGACTACTTGGAGGATCACAGTTTAATGAAATCTCAGGTTAAATTCCCACTCTGCTGCCAGCCTAAGCCCAGTCCCTCTATTTTCCAGACACACTCACCCAAGGACATGGGTACCTGCCTGAGAAATGGCAGAGAAATGGTGCCATGAAGTGTGCTCAATGCCACATTACAGCTCATTTTATTGGGAGGAGTGGTAAGGGAGCTTGGAGATTTCCTTTATTTTCTGAAAGCCCTTAATTGCAATAAAGATTCATTTTATGCAGAATATAGTTATTTGTGGCAGAAGCTGTCTGTCTCTCACCCCAATAGAAGCTGAGAAAATGTTCCAGTGACGGTATAGCTGTAGATACTCTAAAACAGGGTTTCTCACTCAGCACTGTTGACAACTTGGGCCTGATAAGTCTTTGTTGCAGGGAGTTGTCCTCAGCATCATGGAATGTTCAGCAGCATCCCTGGCCTCTACCCACCAGCTGTCAGTGGCAAAGATGCCCCCCAAAGTTGCCACAACCAAAAATGTCTCCAGACATTTCCAAATGTCCTGGGGGCAAAATCACCCCTGGTTGAGAACCACTATGTGCAGAAAACTTCAGCTCCCGTGAGCTGGAATCAAACTGGTGATGTCTTCCGTTCTACCGGCGATGTCAGAAGGCACATCAATTGACTGTAGGACTTGTCTCTTCTTAGTGGAGATGTAAACACCAAATAAGGCATTTTATGTTAGAAGACTAATTGGAGAAATCTGAGTTTGTGGAACTACCTGGGAAGGTGATTGTGGAGCAGCACGTCCAATCTTGGAAGTTCCAAAAAGCCTGAAGTCGATGAGTCTAAACTTAGCCTTAGAATCACCTGGGAAATTAAAAAAAAAAAATCTCGATCCACACCATTCAGAGATTCTAATTAAATACGTCCCGCTCAAGAGCCTTTTCCAGGTGATGAAGAGGTGCTTTGGATGTACCAGGTTAGGGCTGTAGGGATGCCAGCTGTGATCCTCTTCCCTTCCTTCAGCTGTTCCTGCTTCCGGGACCCGCACCTGACCCTGCAAGTCTTGGCGCTGGCCCAGGGCGCAGGAGAAGCCGAGCCGCCGCCTAGCGGAGGACGCCGCGCGCCGCGACCTGCGTTCTCGGCAGCGAGACTGCACCCCCAACTCCTGCGTCACAATCGGTGAACCCTCCGTTACTCTGGGCCCTGGCGTTTCCTCCGCCGAGGGGCAGAAGCTGTGAAGAGCTCACTTCCTTCGGGCGGGGAGGCGGAACCGGGCTCACCGCGGACACCACGCCGCAGCCAGGCAGGCGTCGCTTTCCGACCTCTCCGGTGGCAGCTGTCCTTACAAATCCCGTACCGCCCAGGGCGCGCTTTGTTTCCTTTCTGCCGCGACCGTCCTAGTTCTGCCTGCTTCCTTCCCTCGTAATTGTTCTCTCCTCCGTTTTGTGGGTCTCCAGCATCTCAGCTCTGTCTGAAAAGCTCGCAAAACCTCGGTCTTGACCATCTTCCGGGCAGGAGCTAGACGCCATCCACCTCCAACTCAGGACTCCATATGTTTGGTAGCAAAAGAGCGGCTACCTGATGGGGCTCAGAGTTCGTTCAAGAATGTGACGAGAGTTGGATACAACCTCTCACACGCTGTTCAAGCCGCCAGTCTCTGGCACCTGCAGTAAGATCTCCGAGGAAAGTATTCTGGTAACAGTCTCCAACAACCCTCAATTCTCAAATCACAGGGACTCCTTTTGGTTCTTGGAATAGGTGACTGTTATGGCACTCCTCCAATCCTTTCAGACTTCAGTGCCTCTGCCCAGTCTTTAAATACTGGTGATCTCTGGGGCTTTGTCTTTTTCGCTCTCTACATGTTCTCTTTGGAAAATCTCAACCCCTACCAGGTTAAAATAGAACAATTCCTGCCTTAAAGTTGTAGATAAAAGGCAAGACACCCAGCTGAATTTCAGACAAACAATAATTTCTTGTGTCACCCTAATCCCAGGCCAGCAGAGGGCATTTCAGAGGTGGAACTTTTCTTTTTTCTTTGTTGCTGAGAAAGATTTGCCCTGAGCTAACATCTATTGCCAACCTTCCTCTCTCTCTCTCTTTTTTTCCTTCCCAAAGCCCCAGTACATAGTTGTATCTTCTAGTTGTAAGTCCTTCTAGTTCTATGTGATCTGCTGCCACAGCATGGCTACTGACAGACAAGTGGTGTGGTTCTGCACTAGGAACCCAACCCAGGCTCCTGAAGCAGAGTGTGCTGAACTTTAACCACTAGGCCATCAGGGCTGGCTCAATAAATAATTTCGTAACATAAGTCTATCCCATGAAATATTTATCTAAAATTCAAGTTTAACTGTGTGTCCTGTATCTTTATTTGCTAAATCTAACAACTCTAACCCCATCCACCCTCTTCACCCACACAAATGCTGATGACCTTTCAAACCACTATTTCCGGTCCCAACTCCCCAACCAGAATTCCAGGCCTGTGTACTCAACCCCTGTGGACATCTCACCGGCTGGTTCCTCAGACGCTGCAAACTCAACTTGTCCCAAGATGAACGCCACCCTTCCCATAAACCTGAACCTCTTCGGGTGTTCTCCATCTTCAGGAATGGCAGCACCAGTGGCTATATCACATCCTCTTCCCAGATTCTCCCCTCTTCCTCCCACTTCCCACCCAGTGGTATACATATTAATTCTGTTGTACTGATCCAATATTTTCAGTCCATCTCCAGCTTTAGAGCCCTCATTAATTCTCACCTGGTCCATAGTTCTCTTTGCTTCTAGCCAGACCTCCAAAACACTCTTTCACACTGCTGGGAAGTAGCAAAAATTTGCCAACAGGCTAATCGGATCAGGTCAAGTTCCTTTAATTTAAAAGCCCAACTTTGGAGTAGCTCCATGTGCAAAATGGGAACCTGTGCAACTCCTTCCAGCTGGAATTGAACCAGCGACCTAAGGATTCCCACAGAGACCAGACTACAGTCCTCTGCTCTACCAGCTGAGCTATCAAAGGGTGCACACCTTGTGTTTTTGGAAAATTCTTTGTTTGCACAGACAGGAACTTTGGAAAGGACGTCTGGAGCAGTCTTCCTCACTTGCTCCTAGAGGGCCACAGACGTCTGTGCCTTTTGAGCCCCACTGCGCGGCTTCTCTAGATCTCTGGCCTAAAGCTATGGTCATCAGCCACCTAAACACCTTTTTTAGAGTGACTCTAGATTTGAAGAGCTCTGACAGTGGCCAAAAAGGTCCAGGAGAGCCCGAACTCTGCGAGCTCATGGTTAAGGTCACCACTCAGCTGGCTGAGTCCTCTGGAAGGGCGTTTAATTGCAACGGTCCCTTCTCAATTGGCTTCGCCTAGTGCTGCTTCCTTTCTCTGGTGCTTATTGTTAAGACTTGGTGAAAATATCCGGGAAAACAATTTTCAGCCCTGAAGGAGCAGGGAAGCTGTTTGCCCAGGCCAGCCCGTGTCAGAGCCTGGCTCCAGGCCAAGGTCCCCACCTCAGTCCTGCCCCTGCCCTCGCTCACTCACTTTTCTGCAGAGATGTCTTCTTCTTGCCACGGATCAAACTTTAATGGACCTGGAAGGACTGATTGAGATGGCAACTTGGACTTATAGGCAGAGAAGATAATCGTGGCAGAATTTGTTGATTTGGCCCAGAAGGCCCTTTGCAAAATGTTTGGGTTTTACCCTGGGTCTTATGGCATCCTGAGGTCAGAAACAAACCTACATCAACGACCACCCAACAGAGCGGCAGCATTTATTACTTCTAAGAGCATCCACTGGTCCTACTGGTCACAACAGGAACCCCTGGACCAGCGGCGGTCTCTCTTGGACCTCCAATGCTCCTAATTCCCCCAGAGGACATCAGAGGGCTCTCCTAGCCCCTCCAAGACCTATGAACCAATGCGCTCTGAGTGCTGAGCTTGCCTATAAAGGTGTTTCTCTGACATTGCCTCCTCTTTCTGCTTTCCTTCAGTCTTAAAACTATGCTCACCCAAGATTTAACCTGGGTCCTTTCACATCCGAAGCAAGAATTATTGAGCATAAACCCACAGGGACAGAAATAGGTCCGTTCCTTCAGGGAGTCTACTCTGCCTGCATGCTCTGTACCCCATGTCCACTCCCACAGTCTTTTTATCAACTCTTTAGCGTTGCTCTTGTCTTCGGTATTATTTGTTCTCAAATCTGATTTGCTGGTTGTTGAGACCACAGCTCTCTCTGAAGATCATATCTGACCCATGGTCTCCCAAGAAGCCCCCATCCCTTACCGGGAAGCTTTACATCTAGAAGCAAAAACACTTGGGAGTACTCTACCCAAGGAAAGGTCATCTCTTTCATGAATGTGCAGACTCTTCCTTGTTGATCCCCAGAAGCTGACTCGATCTGTGTAGTCGAGGTTAGGCCTCCCTAGCTTCCCACATAGGAACTGTAGATAATAGAAGAATGAAGGCTTTCAGGAGTGTGTCTGTTCTCCAAGCCGGTGTGTTGGAATCCAGGTGAGTGTGTATGGCAGGGATTCCTGGGGAAGGTTTGGTTGGCTCAAGACTATCTGCCCAAAGGCTACTTGCAAAGTTGTCACCTTGTAGGTCTTATATTCTCAGAGGGAAAGAAAGAGCAATTGCTGTTACCTTCTGATTCCCAGCATCATGGGGGAGTCTTGCCTGGCAGGCTGGGGCTTCTTTCAGATCCAGCTGTCTCTCTGAGCTCTAAATCTGAAGTTGCAATTGTTTGCACATGGTGGGCAAGTGTCCAAGTTGGATTTACTATATCTGAATAATTTTTTGTGAATCTCTCAATTTAGAACATCTGCCAAACTCTTAGTTGTGAAGCTGCATGGTCAGGAGTTAGTACACTGTAAATCAGGGCTCCTGAGGTCAAATCTCAAGGGGGCCTTTGGGGCTGAATTGTGCATTAACAGCCTGATGCTTTCTGCTTCTTCACAACACCCTTCTGCGGTGGATCCCACAGAGCAGAGTAAACTTCCTTACTGAAAAGGATTTTGCAATTTAGGATTTTGGCTAGGAAAAAAAAAATCATTCTAGTGCTCTCTCCTTGCTGTGGTGATGTAAGTTGATTTTGGTTGGTGATGTAAGAAATCCCATCTCACAATTATTTTTTTAAATGTTTGGGGTGTACGGAGTCAGGGTTCTCAGTGCAGATATAAACAAAATTATTTTCCTATCTTCTTAAGAGGAAAAACTGAGATACATGGAAACTAAATTAGCATAATTTAATTAAAAGGTCAAGTAGGATAGAAGACATCTCCTTCTTGATTTGAAAGAGCTCAAAGAAGTCCACTATTGCCACAGTTAAAAGCTTGCTTAATATGAATGAAGAATTGAAACAGGCCAGAGATCTCATCAAGATGGCAGCATAGGCAGACTCTGAACTCATCTCCTCCCATGAACTCAACCAGGTTACAACTATTTTTGGAAAAATTACCCTGGATAGAAAACTGAAAACTGGATAAAAAAGAACCCCCACAACAAGGGACAGTCCTGACCAAGGTGGAAGAGGCTGAAATTCTTTCTTGAGAGAAAAAAAGTGACCTTCAGGAGTGGTGGAGTTTTTCAGCTGGCCAGGTGGGAGCCACACTAAGGTACGCAGCCCTCCCTGGAGAAGTGAGGTCCTGAGCAGGAGCCCAATACTGCTATAAGCATCCTTCAGACTCAGCACAACTGAGACGAGGGTCTTACTATCTGGCTTTGCTGGCTATTAACCTATTAACTGCAGTGGGGTATACCCCCAGAAAAGCTATCAGACAAAAGCTAAAAAGACCTGGGTCTTAAAGGGCCCACACACAAACTCACCCATCTAAGCAGCCTAAAATCACCAGAAAGAAGGCTGACAGTCCATTGGTGAAAAGAGACTCACCCAGTAGGCTCTGGGTGCATCTTGGCGAGAGGAGAGACCTCTCTGGAGACTGAGACATTGGTGGTGGCCATTGTGGTGACCTAGTCCAGGTGTGCTGACACAGACAGGCAGATGCCATTGAAGTTCCTCCCCAGGCCTATTAGTCCAGGGGTCTGCCACACCCACTAGAGTGCAGATTTAATCTAGTTCAGCCAGAGCAGGCAGCCAACCCTAGGGACTGGCCCCACCCAACAGCAAGCCCTCAGGCTACTTGTCTGCATTGACTGGGTGCCTTGATCCTCTACAGGCAGCTGAGTGTGTCTGCCTCTGTGGGGCAGGACCTGTGTGAGGACCAAGTGAACTGTGGGGGCATTGGTGGAGAGGTAGGGGCCTCTGTAGTGGGGCAACAGGGTATGCTCCAGGGGGTTGGGAAGTGTGCATGGACCAGGACTGTGTTGACAGTGTATGTGATCCTGTGTGTGTGTGTTGGGGGGGGGGATGGTGAGGCTTATCAGCAACAGAAGACCTGTGCTTCACAAATAGCCATAAAAAGGATCAGCCCCACCTTCCAAAGCCTGAAACAATGGAGTGTTCCCATGCCTAGGGCCAGGCCCACTCAGCTGCACTCCTAAGAGAACTGACAACATCTTTGTAGGCCTGAGGCCTATAGCAACTGTAAGCCCCTGAACCTAGCAACCAGCTACACTGGGTACCTACCCAATTAACAGGAAAACTGCAACAGGAGAGTACTGTTAGACCTTGTAGCCTATGGTGCTGAGGCCCCCCAAACCAGATTTACAAACAGCTGGCCAGGGAAGGAAAGACTAGACTCCCTGGGTACCTGGATTAAGAGCAACCCTGCCACAGCAGAAGGACACAAGTAGCCCACGAAGGGGTCATTCCTGGATCATTTGGACTGGTGACTAGAGAGAAGCACACTGCTGGGCCTCAAAAGGCAGCTCTTACAAAAGGCCACCGCTCCAAGATCAGGAGACATAGCCAGCTCACCTAATGCATAGATATAATCATGGAGAAAGAGGCATAATGAGGAGACAAAGGAATACATTCCAAGCAAGGGAACAGGACAAAACCCCAGAAAAAGAACTAAATGAAACAGAAATAAGTGACCCACCCGACAAAGAGTTCAAACAAAAACACATAAGGATGCTCACAGCTATTAGGAGAAGACTGGATGGCCACAGTGAGCTCATCAACAAAGAAGTGGAAAATGTAAAAAAGAACCAATCAAAAATGAAGAATACAATACTGGAAATGAAAAATTCACTAGAGGGACTCAATAGCAGAGTAGATGGTACAGAAGGACGGATCAGCAAGCTAGATGAAAGACTAGAGGCAATCACCCAAGCTGATCAGAAAAAAGAATTAGACATAATGAGAACAGTCTCAGGGAACTCTGGGACAATATCAAGCATACTAACATTCATATTATAGGTGTCCCAGAAGCAGAAGAGAGAGACAAAGGGGCAGAAAATCTATTTGAAGAAATAATGCCAAAAATTTTCCTAACCTGCAGAAGGAAACCAACATCCAAGTACAAGAAGCACAGAGAGCTCCAAACGAGATAAGCCCAAAGAGGCCCACACCAAAACATATTATTATTAAAATGTCCAAAATTAAAGACAAAGAGAAAATCCTAAAAGCGGTAAGAGAAAGGCAACAAATGACATACAAAGGAAAGCCCATAAGGCTATCAGCGAACTTCTCAGCCAAAACCCTACAGAGAAGAGAATGGCATGACATGTTTAACGTGCTAAAAGGAAAAAACCTACAGCCAAGAATACTATATCCATCAAGGTTGCCATTCAGAATGGAAGGAGAGATAAAGAGCTTCCCAGACAAGTAAAAATTAAAGGAGTTTATCACCAAGAAACCAGTTCTATGAGAAATGCTAAAGGGAGTTATTTAAGTAGGAAAGTGATAACCACAATTAGGGATAAAAAAATTAGCAAAAAAACCAGGCAATAAGATCACTGGTAAAGGTAAAAATACAGTAAAGGTAGCAGATCAATCACCTGCGAAGATAATATGAACGTTAAAAGACAAAAGTACTAAAACTACCTATTTCAGTGATAAGAGGGTAATGGATAGACACACACAAAATAAGAGATTAGATATGATTTCAAAAACATAAAATGTGGGAGGAGAGGAGTGAAAAAGTAGAGCTTTTAGAAAGAGGTCAAGCTAAAAAGTCTATCAACTCAATATAGACTGTTATATACATAGAATGTTATATAGGATACTCATGGTGATCACAAATCAGAAACCTATAATAAGTAAGCAAATAAGTAAGACAAAAGAAATCAAAGATATTACTAAAGAAAGCCATCAAACCACAAGGGAAGAGAGCAAGAGAAAAAGAAAGGAGCAGAGAAGAATTACTAAAACACCCAGGAAAAAAATTAACAAAATGGCAATAAATACATATTTATCAATAGCTACTTTAAATGTCAATGGACTAAATGCTCCAATCAAAAGGCATAGGGTGGCCAATTGGATAAAAAGAACAAGACCCATCTATATGCTGCATACAAGAGACACACTTCAGACCTAAAGAGACTCACAAAATGAAAGTGAAAGGATGGAAAAATATATTCCATGCTAATGGCAAAGAAAAGAAATTGGGGGTAGCAATACTTATATCAGACAAAATAGACTTTAAAACAAAAATTGTAACAAGAGACAAAGTAGGGCACTACATAATGATAAAGGGAACAATCGAACAAGAAGATATAACACTTGTAAATATCTATGCACCCAACATAGGAGCACCTAAATATATAAGGCAATTATTAACAGACATAAGAGGAGAAATAGACAGTACCACAATAATAGTAGGGGACTTGAACACTTCACTTACACCAAAGGATAGATCACCCAAACAGAAGATCAATAAGGAAACACTGGCCCTACATGACACATTTGACCAGGTGGACTTAGTGGATATATATAGAACATTCCATCCAAAAACCACAGAATACACATTCTTTTCAAATGCCCATGGAACATTCTCCAGGATTGATCACATATTAGGCCACAAAACAAGTCTCAATAAATTTAAGCAGATCAAAATAATACCATGCATCTTTTCTAACCACAAATGTATGAAACTAGAAATCAACTACAGGAAGAAAATCAGAAAAAACACAAAAATGTGGAGATTAAACAAAATGCTACTGAACAACGATTGGGTCAATGAAGAAGTCAAAGAAGAAATCAAAAAATTCCTGGAGACAAATGAAAATGAAAATACAACATGCTAAAATCTATGGGATACAGCAAAAGCAGTTCTAAGAGGGAAGATTATAGCAATTCAGGGCTACCTCAACAAGGAAGAAAAATCCCAAATAAACAATCTAACAATGCATCTAAAGGTACCGGAAAAGGGAGAACAAACAAAGCCCAAAATCAGCAGAAGGAAGGAAATAATAAAAATTAGAGCAGAAATAAACAAAAGAGACGAAAAAATTAATGAAACCAAGAGCTGGTTATTTGAAAAGATAAACAAAATTGACAAACCCTTAGCTAGACTCACCAAGACAACAAGAGAGAAGGTTCAAATAAATAAAATCAGAAATGAAAGAGGAGAGATTACAACAGAGACCTCAGAAACACAAAAGGTAATAAGAGAATACTATGAAAAGCTATACGCCAACAAATTGGATAATCTAGAAGAAATGGATAAATTCTTAGAAACATACAACCTTCCAAAACTGGACCAAGAAGAAGTAGAGAATTTGAGTAGACCAATCACCAGTAAAGAGATTGAAACAGCAATCAAAAACCCCTCGAAAAATAAAAGCCCAGGACCAGATGGCTTCCCTGGTGAATTCTACCAAACATTCAAAGAAAACTTAATGCCTATCCTTCTAAAACTCGTCCAAAAAATTGAAGAGGAAAGGAGGCTTCCTAACTCATTCTACAAAGCCAACATTATCCTGATACCAAAACCAGACAAGGACAACAAGATGTTCAACATCATTAGCTATCAGGGAAATGCAAATCACAAGTACAATGAGGTATCACCTCACTCTGGTCAGATTGGCTATAATTAACAAGACAGGAAACAACAAGTGTTGGAGGGGATGTGGAGAGAAGGGAACCCTGGTACACTGCTGGTGGGAGTGCAAACTGGTGCACCCACTATGGAAAGCAGTATGAAGTATCCTCAGAAAATTAAGGATAGATCTACCATATGATCCAGCTATTCCACTGCTGGGTATTTATCCAAAGAACTTGAAAACACAAAAGCATAAAGATACATGCACCCCTATGTTCATTGCATCATTATTCACAATAGCCAAGACTTGAAAGCAAATTAGGTGCCCATCAAGGGACAAATGGATAAAGAAGATGTGGTATATATACATAATGGAATATTGTTCAGCCATAAGAATGATGAAATCCGGCCACTTGTGACAACATGGATGGACCTTGAGGGTATTATGCTAAGTGAAATAAGTCAGAGGAAGAAAGTCCAATACCGTATGATCTCACTCATAAGTAGAAGATAAAAACGATGACAAATAAACACACAGCAACAGAGATTAGATTGCTGGTTACCATAGGGGAAAGGGGTGGGCAGGAGGGCAAAAGGGGTGATTAGGCTCACATGTGTGGTGATGCACTATAATTAGTTTTTGGGTGGTGAACATGATGTAATCTACACAGAATTTGAAAAATATTACGATGTACATCTGAAAACTATATAATGTTACAATCCAGTGTTACTGCAATTAAAAAAAAAGAAAAAGAAACAAGCCAGAAGCACTTGATGGGAAAATAATGTGTTTTGGCACTTTTTGTACTTTCTGAAACCTTATTGTTGTCTGGGACAATCATATCTAGTAACTGCATTTCCTAGCTTATTAAAACTCATGTGAGAAGCTGGAACCGTGGCCAAGTGGTTAAGTTCGTGTGCTCCACTTCGGCAGCCCAGGGTTTCAGCAGTTTTGATCCTGTGTGTGGAGATGGCACTGCTCATCAAGCCATGCTGAGGTGGTGTCCCACATAGCACAACCAGAAAGACCTACAACGATGTACTGGGGGGCTTTGGGGAGAAGAAGAAGAAGAAAAAAAAAGATGGGCAACAGATGTTGGCTCAAGTGCCAATCTTTAAAAAAAAAAAAAAAGTGAAATATTTAAAGTGTTGAAAGAAAAAAACCACCAGCCTAGAATTCTGTATTTATCCAAGTTATCTTCAAAAGTGAAAGAGAAATAAAAACATTCTCAGACAAACAAGAATTTAGGGAATTTGTATCAGTAGAATTGCCTTGCAAGAAATGATAAAAGAAGTTCTCCAGAAAGTTATTCCTAGGTCAGAAACTCAGATCTACATAAAGAAAAGGAAGAGCATTAGAAAAGGAATAGATGAAGGTAACGCCTTTTATTTTCTTCTTCTTAATTGATCTAACAGATAAGAGTTTGCTTCAAAAAATAATAATAGCAACAAGGTAGTGGATAATCATAGCTTCTGGATAACGAATGAAAGCAATGTTGTAAGGGATGAAGGAGAAATGGGAATAGTACGTTATGAAGCAGTATAGGGTTATTTCAAAGTAGACATAGATTAGTTGGAAATACATAGTTGTAAACTCTAGGGCAACCATTAAAAATTTTTAAAGTATAATTGGTATGCTGAGAGGAGAGAAAATGGAATCATATAAAATGCTCGTTTAAAACCAGAGTAGACAAAGAGTAGATGACAAAAAAAGAAACAAAGAATAAAGGCAATAAATACAAAACAGTCACAAATATGGTATATATGAATCCAACTACTACAATAATTATTTTAATTGTGAATAGTCTAAATACACTAATAAAAAGACAGAGACTGTTGGAGTGATTAAAAAACCACTATCTAACTATATGTTATCTACAAGAAACTCATATTAAGAATAAAGACATAGATAAAGTACAGGGGTGGAGAGAGATATTCCATGCTAACACTAATCAGAAGAAAGATGAAGTGGCTATGTTAATTTCAGATAAAGCAAACTTCAGAGTAAGGAAAATTATCAAGTCAAAGAGGCATTACATAATGATACAGGGATCAGTTCTCCAAGAAGATATAACATCCTTAATGTGAATGTACCTAACAATGGTGTGTCAAAATAAATGTGTCAAAAACTGATAGAACAGCAAGGAGAAATTGACAAATCCACTATGATAGTTGGAGACTTCAACACTCCTCTATCAGTAATTGACAGATCTAGCAGGCTGAAAATCAGTAAAGATGTAGATGAACTGAACAACACTATCAACCAACTGGATCAATATGGACATTTATAGATTACTTCATAGGACAACAGCAGAATACACATTATTCTCAAGCTGACTTGGAACATTCCCCAAAATAGACTACATTCTGGGCTGTAAAACACTTTAAGAATTTTAAAAGAATAGAAATCGGGCTAGCCCAGTGGCATAGTGGGTGAGTTGACATGCTCCGCTTCAACAGCCCAGGGTTTGCAGGTTTGGATCCTAGGCACAGACCTAGCACCACTTGTCAAGCCATGCTGTGGCGACATCCACATAAAATAGAGGAAGATTGGCACAGACGTTAGCTCAGCAACAATCTTCCTCAAGCAAAAAGAGGAAGACTGGCAACAGATGTTAGCTCAGGGCCAATCTTCCTCACACACACACACACACACAACAGAATAGAAACTATTCAAAGTATACTCTCAGACCACAATGAAATTAAACCAGAAAATAATAACAGAAAGATAGTTGGAAAAATCTCAAAATATTTGGAGATTCAACACATTTCTAAGCAACTCATGGGTCAAAAAAGAAACCTGAAAGGAAATTTTAAAATATTTTGAACTAAATTAAAATGAAAACACAGCTTATCAAAATTTGTTGGATGCAGTAAAAGCAGTGACTAGAAGGAAATTTATAACATTGAATACATATATTAGAAAAGAAGAAAACTCTAATATCAATAATCTAAGCTTCCACCTTGGGAAACTAGAGGAAGAAGAGCAAACTAGGTCCAAATAAGCAGAAGAAAAGAAACAACAAAAATTAGAGCAGATATCAATGAAATTGAAAGAGGAAATTAGTAGAGAAAATCAAAAAGCAAAAGCCTGATTCTTTGAAAAGATCAAAACATTCATAAACCTCTACATGGGCTAATGGGCTAACCAAGATAAAAATAGAAAAGACACAAATTACCAACATCAGAAATGAAAGAGAAGTACCACTACTGATCTCATGAACATTAAAAAGATAATAAAGGAATATGATGAGCAGCTCTATGCCCATAAATTTGATAACTTAGGTGAAATGGGCCAATTCCTTGAAAGACACATTTTACCAAAATTCACAAGGAGAAGTAGGTCATGTGAATAGGCCTTTATATATTAAAGAAATTGAGTCAAAAATTTATAACCTTCCAAAATAGAAAGTACCAGGCCCAGATGTTTTTGCTGGTGAGTTCTACCAAACATTTGTGAACACAGATACAAAAATCTTTCAATATATATATGCAAAACAAATTCAACAATGTATGACAAGAATTACACATCATGACCAAGATTTATTGTAGGTATGTAAGTCTGCTTAAACGTTCAAAAATCAATTAATATAATCCACTACATCAACAGGCTAAAAAAGAAGAATCATGTCATCATATCAATTGATGCAGAAATATCACTTGGCGTATCCAACATCCATTCATGACAAAAACTCTCTGTAAAGTAGGAATAGAGGGGAACTTCCTCAACTTAATAAAGAACATCTACAAAAAACCTACAGCTAACATCATACTTAATGGTGAGAAACTAGATGCTTTCAGCCTAAGATCAGGAATGAAACGATGTCCTCTCTCACCACTCCTATTCAACATCATCCTGGAAGTCCTAGCTAATGCATCAGACAAGATAATAAAGGTATACGGATAGAGAAGGAAGAAATAAAACTGTCTTTGTTCACAGATAGTATAATTGATTCTGTAGAAATTCCAAAAGAATGGACAAAAAACCCTCCTGTAACTAATAAGCAATTACAGCAAGGTTACAGGATACAAGTTTAATATACAAAAGTCAATTGTGTTCCTATATACTAACTAGCATATAGGAACAATTGGAATTTGAAAATTAAAACACAGTCCTATTTATATTAGCACCCCCCAAAAGAAATCCTGTAGACATAATTCCAACAAAATATACGTAAGATCTATATGAGGAAAACTATAAAGAGCTGATGAAAGAAATCAAAAAACTAAATAAGTGGAGAGATATTCCATGTACATGGATAAAAAGAGTCAATATTGTTAGATGTCAGTTCTTCCTGACTTGATCTATAGAACCAAAGCAATCCCAATCAAAATGCCAGCAAATTATTTTGTGATATCAACAAATTAAAATTTATATGGAAAGGCTAAAGACCCATAATTCATACAATACTAAAGAAAAAGTTGGAGAACAGAAACTACCCAACTTCAAGACTTACTATAAAGCTACAGTGATTAACACAGTATGATATTGGCAAGAGAAGAGACAAACAGATCAACGGAATAGAATAGAAAACCCAGAAATAGACTCCCATAAATATAGTGAACTGATCTTTGAAGAAGTAGCAAGGGCAATTCGATAGAGAAAGGATAGTTTTTTCAACAAATGGTGCTGCAATAACTGGACATCCACATGCAAAAAAAAAAAAAAAGAATCTAGACACAGACTTTACACTTTTCACGAAAATTACCTGAAAATGGATCATAGACCTAAATGTAAAACACAAAACTAGAAAATTTCTAGACAATAATACAAAAGAAAATCTAGATGACCTTTCATTTGGCAATGATTTTTTTAGTATAATTCTGAAAGCACAACACGTGAAAGAAAATATTAAGTTGGACTTCATTCAAATTAAACACTTCTGCTCTGGGAGAAAATATTTGCAAAACACGTATGTGCTAAAGAACTCGTATCCAAAATATAAAAAGAACTCTTATAACTAAACAAAAAAATAAGCAACTGAGCTTAAATAAATGGATATGAGAGCTGAATAGACATCTCACCAAAGAAGCCATACAGATGGCAAATAAGCATATGAAAAGATATTCAACATCATATATCATTAGGGAATTGTAAATTAAAACAATGAGATTCCACTACACACCTATTAGAATGGCTAAAATCCAAAACACTGACAACACCAAATGCTGACAAGGATGTGGAGAAACATGAACTCTCATTTGTTGCTGGTGAGAATACAAACAGTTCTAGCCACTTTGGAAGACAGTCTGTCAGTTTTTTAAAAAGCTAAATATAAACTTGCCATAAGATCCAGCAATCGTGCTCCTAGGTATTTACAGTTACGAGTTGAAAACTTATGTCTACACAAAAGTCTGCATATGAATGTTTATAGCAGCTTTATTCATAACTGCCAAAACTTGGAATCAACCAAGATATCCTTCAGTAGATGAGTGGATAAACCAGTACGTATAGATAGTGGAATACTATTCAGCACTGAAAAGAAATGAACTATCAAGCCATGAAAAGACATGAAGGAAACTTAAATGCATATTGTTAAGTGAAAGAAGCTAGTCTGAAAAGGATACATAATATATGATTCCAACTATATGACATTCTGGAAAAGGCAAAACTATTGGGAAAGTAAAATGATCAGTGGTTGCCAGAGGTTCAAGGGAGGGAGTAATGAACAAGTGTCAGCACAGGGAATTTTCAGGGCAGTAAAACTGTTCTATATGTTTCTATAATGGGAGATACATGAAATTATGCATTTGTCAAACCCATGGAATTTTACAACACAGAATGATCCTTAATGTAAACTATAGACTTTAGTTAGATAATAATGTATCAATATTGGCTCATCAATTACAACAAATACATCACACTAATGCAACATGTTAATAATAGGGGAAACTGGGGGGTATGGTAACTGTATTTTCTGTGCAATTTTTCCATAAACCTAAAACTGCTATGAAAAGTAAAGTCCACTAAAATTTTTTTAAATGTTCTTAAGGTTCTGATATCTAACAATGTAATTTAAAAGTGGAGAAATAACTAAATTTCCAGATTATTACATGTTGGATTTTAAAAGTGATCCTTTTTAATTGCCTGTCTTTACAATATCATACTTGAATTATGTGTGGGATTTCAATGACCTCACATAAATTAAAATACACAGCAGGACTTGGCACCACTTGTCAAGCAATGCTGTGGCAGCATCCCAAATAAAATAGAGGAAGATTGGCACAGGTGTTAGCTCAGGGCCAATCTTCCTCACCAAAAAAAAAGAAAAGAAAAGAAAAGAAAATACCCTGCAAACCTTGCAAGTCCTTCTGACTTTTGACTATCTAGAAGGAGTAGTACTTATGTGTTATTGACTTTGCAAGCCACTGAAAGCTATAAGGTAGTTCTTTAATGTGTGAGATCTGACCACTTTTGACCACTTGATAGTTGAGAAATATGATTCATGTAATTTCAAGCTTTTGGAGAGCAGTAGTTTGAGAGTTTGTTAAAGATAGTGAAATAGTTTGTGTTTCTCTTGGGTAGAAGGTGATAAAGAAAAGCACATTGTTTTGTAGAAGCATTCCTCTATCTTTAAAAATAATTGATTTTAATATCCTTTTCTTTGGATATAAAAAGTTATTTTCCTGAAGAAGCTAAATATTTCATAGAAAGACTCTAGGATCTTTTAAGTCTTTTAAATTTTTTTCTTTAAAACCTTCGGAACTTATATATACTATTTGCTAGGTTTTAGGAGAATCCGTTTTCCCAGATGGAATAAAAGATCCTCAAAGAATGATTTAAGTAGCAGGAACGGCATTGCTTTAAAAACTGATGAAAGAAAAAGCGTTTGGGCTGGTTGTTGTTTTTCTTATTAATTTATAGGCATTTTTTATGTATTTGGGATGTGAATCCTTTTTTGGACATACAAATACATTACCCCACTCTGTGACAGGCTTCTTCACTCACTTAATGATATTTTTTATTTTATTTTATTTTTTTCTCCCCAAATCCCCCCAGTACATAGTTGTATATTTTAGTTGCAGGTCCTTCTAGTTGTGGCATGTGGAATGCCACCTCAACATGGCCTGATGAGTGGTGCCATGTTCGTGCCCAGGATCCGAACCCCGGGCCGCTGAAGCGGAGCGTACAAACTTAACCACTTGGCCACGGGGCCGGCCCCAATGATATTTTTTAAATGAGAACATCTTAATTTTAATGTAGCTGCTCCATTTATCAATTTCATGTCTTTATATTTTTTTATATCTTGTTTAAGAAATACTTGCCTAACTCAAGGTCATCAAGGTGATCTATTTTTTTTTAAAAGAAGCTTTACTGTTTTACATTTCACAATTAGATTTATAATTCATCATTTTTTATTGATATTATAAGTGAACATAAGTGAGGCCATCTTGTTACGCTAAACAGCCCCAGCCCCTCCTCTGTATCATTACTCACAGCTCTGCACATACTCTAAAATAATTCACATGCTCTCCTGATTTATGGCCTCCACTTACGCGTGTACTCCCCTATAGCTTGATAAATTAAAACTTTGTTCTATGAGTTTCTCTCCAGGACCAGGCCGACCATAAGTAGGAAACACACCTACAAGGAGGTATCCATCACAGCTGACCAAAGAATGGAACAATGTGATGCCTGGACCCGTCATACCTGGAGACCAACATCCCTGGACCCCCTCCTCACTGCCCATTTTCCCTATATAACTACCTCAAGATTATGTAACTTTTGAAGATGGTTTTTTTGAGACATTATTCTGCCATCTTCTCAATTATGTTGGCTAATTGAATTAAAACTTCCTTTCTCAATCCCTAACTCATTGTGATTAACTCTGATCGCCGCCAGCAGAGCGAGCCCATTGCTCGGTATCAGTACGTGCTTTGAATCAAGATTCATTTTCCTCCACTGTATTAGCTAAGTGATTCATTACCATTTACTGAAAACACAGTTCTCTCCTCTACTGCACTGCAGCATAATCTTTGTCGTAAAGCAATGGCCAGGTATGAGTCTATTTCCAGATGCTGTACTGTTCCATTGGTATATTTGCCTATCCTGTATCACTACCACTCTGACTAAATGGTTGTGTCTTTATAATAATTCTTGGTATCTGGTAGAGCAAGTTTTCCTTATTTGTCCTTTCCAAGAGTCTATTAATTAGTTTTGACCCTTTACATGTCCATATATACTTTAGAATTGTCCTGTCAAGTTGCCTGCCCAATTGTGGAATTTTGATTGGATTTTTAAGATTATAGATTACTTTGATGAGATTTGACATTTTTACAATACTGATTTTTCCAGTCCAGAAACATGGACTGTCTTTCCATTTATGTAGCTTTTCTTTAATTCTCCAATAATATTTTGTATTTTCTGCCTTGAGATTTTGCACATTTTAAAAGATGTGTTTCTAGGTAATTTCATTTCATTGTTTGATGCTATTATAAAGGAAACCTTTTAAAAATTTAACATTCCAACAGTTGGTGATGACATATAGAAATATAAGTAATCTTTGCATCACTTTTCATTTCTAGTAATATACCTGTAGATATATATATATATTTGCTTTACACAGTGAAGGTTTATTTCTGACTCATATCACAGTCTTGGGGGATGCAGCAATGGCTTGGAGATCCAGGCTCTTCAGTGTGAGGCCTACGTGGTCACCAAGGATAAGGAGGAGAGCTGGGACAGGCACACGTGGACACTTATACCACTTGTGCTCACACACCTCTGGCCAAGACTGATCACCTGATCAGCCTAACTGCAAGAGAGTCATGGGGGGCCATGGCATTGGTGAGCCCTCACAGCCTCACCATGGAGAAAAGGAGAAGTAAAAGGTGCTTGAGACCACCACCATTATTATCAAAAGCCATCCCACCTGCCGAGAAGGACAAACACCTAGGAGTTCATTTATTATCAGTCGTTGGATACTAAATCCTACAAATGGTGTCAATAGCATCCTTCCTTTGTGTATGTCTTTAAATTTTCTTTTTACACAATCAATTCTTCGTTTTTGTTTCTTCTAGTGAAAACCTTCAGTATGTTGAATAGGAGATAGCAGCCATCCTAATTTTGTTTCAGTCTCAAATAGAAATCTAACATGATTTCACCGTTAAATATGTTGTCTGATATAACAAACAATGAGGCATTTTTTTGTAGATACACTTCATCAAACTAAGAATATTACCTTCTGTTCCTGGTTTTCCAGTAATTTTTATCATGAAAGATATTTAATTTTATTAAATGAATTTCCCACATCTATTAAAATAGTCATTACTTTTCTCCTTTGGTCTGTTTGTTGAATTACATTGATTTTTCTAATGTGAAGTCAATCCTGCCTTTATTCAATAGCTACAGTTTTGTCAGAGATGTTATAATTTTTATATATGGCCTTATTTGGTTTGCTAATTTTTTGTTTAGAACTTTTGTATCCATGTTCATGAATGAGACTGGCCAAAATAATTCTTTCTCTTAATGTCCTTGTCTGCTTCTGATATAAAATTCATAGTTGCTTCACAAAATGAGTTATTTCCATATATCTGGGAATGTTCTAGTTATTACCATTCTGGCTTTTTACTTCTATATTTTGGCTGAGTAACTTTTCTCACCTTTATCCCTCAAATGTCATCAAGCAAATGATTTCATATATTTTTTCAACTTTCAGATTTTCTCAGTGGTAGGGTTAAGTTGATTATCTTACTATATAATTCCAAGAAACTTCCTCATTTGCTTTTCATCACAGAAAACTCTGAGCTCTTGGAATATGTCACCTCTGGTTGTTATCTTAGAATCTTATCTTAGATTATCTTAGAAGATATCGTGGGCCTTTTTGTTCTCCAGTAAAGCAGGTCTCTAGTCCTTACTCCAGGATGTAATGATGCATTCAGAGCCTTCATCTTTCTTGAACTGATGTTGAAATGCCTCAGGTTCATAAATAATTTAACATGTACTTGGTGTCCCTTCTGTGCAAGGCACAGTGCAAGGGGCTGATGATACCAATATGAACACAGCATTGCTCCGGACTTCAAGGAGCTCACTCGTAGACAGGATGTTGAAGTGTAACAGCAGTGTAGTGTAATAGGTGGAAAGGTGAAAGTAATCAAAGAGACAAAGAGGAGGACAACCAAAGTGAGACTTGGGGAGCTGGGAAAAGATTCTGGTAAAAGAGGATCCTGAAATGAGTAAGAGAGAATGAGAAGGAATAAAGGAGGAGGCAGAGTAAACCAAGCAGAGTAAGCACCTTGTTATCACCTGGTGTTTGTAAACCCAGGAAACATGGCACATTTTGACTGAGTCAGAGAGTTTGGGTGGAGATGGGAGTGGGGGAAATGGAACTGATAATGCTGGTTACTTCAAAGGTAGTTCTTTCAAAGAGCCTCCAGTATTTTCAGTAAAATGTAAAGGTGAGAGGAAGAAAAAGGCCACCTGTAAAAAGAGTAGGGCTTCCCATCTTCTGGGACAGTGCTGACCTCCCATCAAGGGTGGGTCATGCTACAAGACGCAGAGGTAGGAACTCACCTGCCCTTTTTGTAACTCTGACTCCTGCCCTATTATGTGACATACAGTGAGAGACAATGAGGCTGCAAGAATGGGAAAAGCACAGGGGAAAACAAGGAACCATGCCAAGGAAGAAACTGCTTGTTTATAGGCTTTTATCCCAGGCATGGCTTCTCAGACGCTGCTCTTCTGCCTTGTAAAACAAGGGGTGCCTTCTGATCCTGAGGAAACTGAGTCACCAGGTTATTTCTTGTGGCTACTAGCCTCTAGGACCCCACCCACCCCTCTTCTAGAGAGTGTTATTTATCTTCAAAGTGTTCAATGATTTTGACTTGAGCAAGCTCTGATATTTAGATAAGGAGACTTCGCCTTAAAATTCCCCAAGGTATTTCAGTCTGTGTACAATATGAGACAGGCAGGCAAAAGTTGGACCTGAAAGGATTACATCTCTTATCCTCCATCCTGAAAAGACTATGAAACTTATCCACACTCCCTTTATCCACTACTGATTGAAAAAAAATGTTTCACTTGAGGCCAGGTCTTATGTTTCTTGCTTATGGATTTTACATGCAAACAGTCATTTTACCAGTCTTGGACCACCTCCTTCTTGATTGCTGGTATTAGCATGAGTGCAGAGATGGAGGAGAGTGACAAAAGCTTTGGTTTCTAATCAATACCACTATTGAAAGTAAAAATTTTCATTTAATATGTATTTATAACCATTTATTACCACAGGGGATGGCTTCCATAGAGGATTATATTGATCCAGGCATCAGGAACCCAGCTAGAGGCAGTCCTTGCTGAGAAAGGCTACCCAGGTGATGAAGAGATGAGATGATGAAGTTTGAGAGAAGACAATTTCAAAAGCTCTTGAATGGAAATTGTCCAATTCTCCATTCCTGCTAAATATGAAAAGTAGGCAAACCCTTCATCCAACATAAGATTTTTCTCTCTTGGCATCAGCAATGTTTCTGTCTTCATCTGTCAGCTGATCCAAGTCAGGCAGCTGCAAAAAGTATGTGCAGAGAAAATGACAGTGGGAGTGGAAATGAATGGAGAGGAGGTGAATATGGAAGTACACGAACATTATCAACCATTATTCTGCTGGTCACACTGGTAGAATAATGTACATATCAAGTGATGAAGCCATGGTGTCTTCTCTATGGAGACTCATAAGGGATGTTGAGAAATCTTCCCCTTGCTTCTGGGGTGAGCAGCAATTGGAATTCCAAGGGTACGATGAGATTGGATAAAATTCCACGCACAATTATTTTTATCTTCCTTTCCTGCTAGTCCTGGACTTGTATGTATGCTCTAGTGGTACCATACATAGTTACACACTAAATCAGCACTCTTCAGTTTTCTGTTTATCTCTTAAAACTGTTCTGTGTCCACTCCATTCCCTGAGCACAGATGTACTGCTCCTGATCTAAAACTCAGCTGACACCAGCGCATTGGCTCTACCAGGAGACCTCCTGCATTTTCTACTCTGCCAGCCGCCCAGCCTGAATAAGAACTTCCAAAGATTGATTTTAGTTTTAGATTTGTGTGGAATGATCTATTTACTTCCACTGTAGTTTTCAGCACATTGTATTGTAACCATGTGCTTCCCATCTCTGTCTCCTACAGACACTGAAATATTTAAGGGCAAGACCTACATTTTAATCTCTATATATGTGGAAGACTCACAATACCTGAGGCAGATTAGGTGCTTATTAGGTGGTTTGTGAACAGAACATGCCTGAATGCCAACCTTAAGGAGCGGCAGCTTTTTTGAGTCCACATGACCTGGGTTCATGGGATAAGAAAAGGGTGCAGGACATAGTAGGCCCCTTATTGATGAATACCCCCTCTGGTAATAATGATAAGGGCATATTTCTTAGTAGATAGGAAAAAAAATCTAAGCGTAAAGGCAGAAGCATTAGCCCAGTGCATGAAAGGGTATGATTCTAGGATGTCCAGGACAGGCATAGGATTCCAGGATCCATGCCACGGTGATAATTTCCGCATATGCTGACGTTCAAGACTGCGGTCTCTTTGCAGGAGCAGAGCTGTAAAACTCACAATTAGCTCAGCTGTCTGTGCTGAGAACAAGGTTGGAGAAACCAAGCTTTTACAATAAGAACCAAAAGAACTCCAGAGACAGTGAAAAAAAGTAAAAAATAAACAAAACCTCAAGCTACGAGGAGAAACATGAAGATACAATACTAACAGGCCACCAAAATAGGCCACTGAGAGAAATAATTGTCCCTCTGAAACTAAATTGATAACCGGCTGTATTTACATATAAAAAATTCAAATAGAATGGAGTACAGATTTTGTGAATGTTTGGAGTGTCCAAAACTGAGTTCTCAGGAAATAATATGCAAAGAAGACAAAATAGACGATTTTGTTTGACTTACTTTAAATTATTTACAGCATGAGAATTACAACAGTGAAAATACATGCAGACAAAAAAGAAAAACAAGCAGAGAGAAGGATGCATACAAGCAGAGAAGGACGAGGAAGAAATCGGAAGAATGGTAGGATTATTCATGGGCATGTGATGGTCTTTATCTGGCTGAAACAAAGGACATCCCCTGGACACCTCCCAAGGGCCGACCTGTGTGGCAGAGAGATAGTTGCCCATGTGGATGAAGCAAAGCCATAGTGTGGAGGCGGAGCCAGATCCGGGAAGCCAAAGAAAGACCAGGACGGCAGAGTGAAGAAAAGAGGAAAGGATGTGGCATTTGGTAGGGGTGGCCAAATATCACAGGAAAAGGAGGACCGATTATGAGATAAAGGGTACATTGTGTGCGTGTGTATGTGAGTGCAGTGATGGCGGCAGTATCCCAAAGCTGGCGCCCCTCCTGATGCAGGATGGGGCAAAAGCTGTCAGGCACCTCCTTCGAGCCGGAATCGAACCAGCGACCTAAGGATGTCCACACGAGTCCAGGCTACAGTCCTCCGCTCTACCAGCTGAGCTATCGAAGGGTGCACGCCTCCAAAGGTGGGGCACTGCTTTTCCTGGAAATGACGGGGCCCAGGACACTGGGCCGCCCCGGGGGCCAACACACGCGGGGTGGTCGAAGCCCCTTTGCTGGCAAGAGAGCCGCGCACAAGCCTGGGCTTGGTAGCGCCGGGGCTTCCCTGGCCGGCGACTTGCGAGAGGCCTGGGCGCGCCCCGCCCGCGCCCGCGCCCGCGCCCGCGCCCGCGCCCCAACCCGGGGCTCTCACCTGTTGCCCTATCGCCCCTCCCCGCAGCCCTGTCTCCAGGCGGGGAGGACAGGCGCAGCCACGAGGGGCCAGAGAGCCGGCTACAGAGCGAGGGCAGAGGGGCGTTGGCGGAACGGATGCCCGTGTCCGCTGGAGGAGGGCTTGCTGAGGAAAGGGAAGGAGGAGAAGCCGCCCGAAAGGGCACGGCCTGGGCGTGCGGCTGCCAAGGGCAGGCGCCAGGTGCCCCGGAGGCCCCTCAAGGAGCCCGGTCTCTAAGCGCCGCGCCCCGCCCACCTCCTCCCCGCCGCGCCCCCGCAAGCCGCGCCCCGCGCCCCACCGACTCCCCGTCCCCACCGCCCCGGGGTCCGCGCCCAGCTTTTGACTCGTCCCCCCCCCAGCCCCCGCCACCCGGCCCAGCTGCCCACCGCCGCCTGGCTTTTGCCACGCGGGGAGGCTGGCCGCGAAGGGATGCGGGAAGGCTCTCGGGCCAGGCCCGGAGAGCACGCCCACCCGTCCCCAGCCAGCGCCGCCAGTCCCGCGGCTCGCCTCCCCTCCTCTGCCCAGCGACCCACCGCCATTCCCTTGGCAGAGGCGGTGGCTCCGCGGAGCAGCTCGAGGTTCTGTGGGCTTCCTGCAGAGGACCAGGGACCAAGGGAAAGGGGCAGCGCAGACCCGGGCCCGGCTCGGACCCCTTGTCCCGGCTCCAGGGCTTCCACAAACCTTGCAGATCCCCCCTGGGATTTGCCCGCCACCCCGAGACCGCTCCCTCAGCCTTCCACAGTCCCAGAGAGGCATGGCAAGCCACGTCCAAGTGACACGCCATGGAATGAGCGTGTCGCCACCCACCTCCTGCCCTGGAGACATGCGTGTCTGCACCCGCCACGATGAGGGCCCTGCTGCCCTCGGGGAGGCCCCAGGCAGGAAGAGTCGAATGTGCCCCGGGGGCGGGGGCGGGGGCGGAGTCTCACCCTCGGGGTGCCGGGCGCCAGGGCCCACAGCTGCCGGCCCTCGCCCCCCACCTCCCCGCCGCCCTTCCCCCAAAGCACCCAAGCAGCTGGCCCAAGGCTCCGTCCGGCACCTTCCGCGTCCCGTCAGGGGGCGCATCCGAGGAAGGCCCAAGGTTCTGCCCTGGCTCCCTGGCCACTGGTCTCCTCCCATGGGGCCCTTCAAGGCTGGGGACCCTCTGTGGCTGCAGAGCCAACCCTTGCTCCCGAGGGCCACCTGGGAGGCTACAAGGGCACGGCACCCTGGGCCCGCACCTGTGGAGACTCCACGGCCCGGGGCTCAGCCCGGCTCAGTTGGCGCTGGTGGGAGAGAAGGGAAGGCTCAGACTCCCCCCCTCCCCGGCCCCCTCTCCGGCCCCCGGGGGGAGACTGGGGGCGGCATGGCAGGAGAGGAAGAGGACGGGGAAGCCCGGGCTCCGGTTGCCCAAAGCCACCTGTGGGCTCAGGGCTCGCGCGAGAGAGGCTGCTCGGTTGGCCCCAGGGCCTTCCTCTCGCTTCAGCTGGCAGTCCTCTCGCTGAGGAGCTCCAGCTGTCCGTGGGGTCTCCGGAGTCTCCTTGCCGCAGGAGGGCAGAGACCAAGGACCACTCCCTGGCCGCCTTCCGTGTGCCCAGACTGCCCGCCACGCCCAGCCACAGCCCTGGAACCCAGCTCCATCCACAAGGCAGAGAGCAGAGAGTTGCCTTCTGTCTCTGGGTCTGTCTGGCTGTCTCCCTCCACCTCTCCCTCTCGCTCTCTTTCTCTCGGTCTCTCCCTCGACTTCCACGGCTGTCTGTCCAGGTCAGGAGGAGCAGGGGCATCGAGGCAGGTGGTTGTGACACCACGCAGCAGAGCAGGATCAGTCACCGCTCTTTCCGAAGGAACTCAACCCCTCCCCTGGCGACAGGAAAGGGTGTGAAGGCGAGTGAAAGTGGAGGGGCTGCCCGGGGGGCCGCAGCCCCGTCCTCAGATGCACAGGACAGCTGGCCCGGCCGGCCAAGGTTCCCAAGCCGGCTCTCAAGGCCCACCAAGGGCCCTGCCGCCTGCCGCTCCTGCCCAAGTCAGCCTCCCCCGGGGCAGCTGCGCAATTGGCAATGGCTGGAAATGTCTCAGGGTGGCGCTTCTGTCCCGCGACTAGGTAAAGCGGGGCAGGAGAGAGGGTTTGCTGTCTCTGCAGGTGTACGTGTTGATGGGCCCATCAAGAGAGAGACAGAGAAAGAGTGCCAGAGACACAGAGAGACAGAGAGAGACAGAGAGGAGGGCCGGGGGGTGTGGGCGTAGCAAGAGAGATGGAGAGAGCAAGAGAGCTAGAGAGACTGCGGGTGGGCTCGACAGAAGAGAGACGGTGAGAGCAGCATCCCAGGAGGAGGGCGGAGCAGGAGACAGAGATGGAGAGGCCGAGTGTTCAAGAAGGACGCCCCAGGGCCGTGGGTGCCCAGCGCGACGGGGTGACAGCGTGCCTGCTGGTCGGCCTCCGGAGCTCGCCGTGGATGGCTCTCCAGGGCCCACCTGTGTGGCAGGCAGCTTGCTGTGCAGGTATACGGAGCAAAGCGGTGGGGTGGTGGCAGAGGCGGCGCTGGGAAGCAGGAGGGCTGGGTGAAGAAAAGGAGAAAGGGCGCGGCGTTTGGTGGAGGCCACCCCATGTGGCAGGAGCCAGGGGGACCGATTATGCGCTACAGGGCACGGGTGTGCGTGCGTGCGTGCGTGTGTGTGCGTGTGTGCGTGGAGTGCGGGCAGCAAGCGGGCGTGTGCTCCCTAGTGACAGCAGGCCGGCCCGTCCCGTCCCGTCCCGTCCCGTCCCGTCCAGTCCCTGTGTCGGTGGAATGGAGAGGCTTTCCTGGCTTTGGCCTGGGAGAGGGAGGCGGCTGCGATGCTGCAGGGGGGCCCAAGGGCAGGGGCAGCAGCGGTGGGGCTGGGCGCCGGGCGCTAGCGCCCCTCCTGATGCAGGATGGGGCAAAAGCTGTCAGGCACCTCCTTCGAG